>NC_064247.1:52812857-53485714 GCF_003254725.2 Canis lupus dingo
AGTCTTGCTGTCCCTCACACCTCTCTTGCAGAAAGACCTCCCTTCACGGCATGCATTCACAATGAAAACTGGTGAGAACTCTCTGAGCAGAAAAGCAGAACCTGGTAACACCCTTCATCTAAAAGGTTGAAGTGTAGCTACAACTGTTAGAATGCTTCCTAATTAATGCCTTAAACTATCCACAGGTGAAGGCGTTCATCCTTACCTTGGGGTGTACACCTCCCATATCTTCTTTTTTTAATTTAAATTCAATTTGCCAACATATAGTTTAACACCCAGTGCTCATCTCATCAAATGCCCTATATCTTTACTAGTGCTCAGGAGGTACTTACTGGCCTTTAACTCCAAGAAACTGATATAAGAAAACATGCAAATTCTAGACTCCCTATTGGGAACGTTTGCCATAAAATCCTGTGCTCCTTTCCAACCCAGGAAATGCAGGGTGGCCCTGGGGGCTGTGTGGGCTGAGAAGGAACCTCACTTATTACCCTCCCATGCCATCAGCACTGGGTGAGTGAGGGCCATATCCACCCAGAGGAAGCTGGGTCGGACACATTAGGCTCACGGGCAGGGGTTCCATAATTCCAAGTGTAGGCTCCACCCCTCGGGACATTGACCATCAAGTTTCCTCCCGGAAACATTAGAGTGATGATACCTGGGTATATCTTAAGATTGTTCAAAGATTTAAATAAAATGCCTTTCTCTCATTCAGTTCTCTCACCCAGACAAGTAGAAAAAGTACTGTTTCAAGAACCAATCTGGGCCCTGGCAGTATGTCTGTGTGACTTTGGGCAAGTCTTCAGAATCTTCATCTGTAAAATGTTGCATTAAACCAGGGAGTCCTCAGTCACCATTCTGAGTGCTGACATTGAAAAATGTTATACGTGATATCATAGGAGATATCTGGCTCATGGGGAGGTCAAGAGGATTAGTGATGCCTTTTTTATTTATTGGTAAACCCTCAGTTTCACTCCAAGTAGAATTGAAATAACTCATGGCTTAGTTGTCTCCATGTTTCTTTATGCTTCTCTGGCTAGTGAATTCAAAATGTAGTATGATAGTACTGAGTGTCTAATAGCCTCAAATCAGACATTTCGTTCAAATTCTGGCTCTGTGACTTTCAAGTCACTGGATACAGAGTCCCGAGTAAGCTTAAGGAGCAGAACTCCTCCAGCTGGGCATGTAGTGTGTATGTGTGTGTGTGTGTGTATATGCACGCGTGTGCACACACACACGCATGTGCATGAGAGAAACCTTCAGGTTAAATCATTGAGATTTAGGTGTTGCTCGGTTATAACAAAATCTAACCTATCCTGACCAATGTATACGCCCAAAGTGTTCTTTACAGAACATGTGTGTGAGTTTCCTATCGCTGCTGTGAGCAATTACCACAAGGCTGGTAGCTCAAAGCACCACAAATTCATTCTTTTACAGTTCTGGAGGTCAGGCATCTCCAGCAGGTCTGCAGGGCTGTGTTCTTGGAGGCTATAGGGAAGAATTGTTTTCCCTGCCTTTTTCAGTGTAGAAGCCACCCACATTCACTGGTCTATGGCCCCTTCCTCCAGCTTCAAAGCCAGCAGCATAGCACCTTCTCTCTGACTTCTGCTTCCAACCTTATATCTTCTAATACTCTGACTTTTCCTTCCTTTCTCTTATAAGGACCCTTATAATTAATTGCACCCACTTAGATGCTCCAGGATAATCTTCCCATGTTGAGAGCTTTAACTGCATCATATTTCCAGATCCTCTTTTACCATGCAAGGTAATCTATCTACAGGTTCTGAGGATGAGGGTGTGGACATCTTTGGGAGGAGGCATTATTTTAGCCTCCCATAGTCCTAGACTATTTTGACCATTATGCACCTCAAAATGGTCTTCTGTTTCAGAGGATGTGCCACATTGTTTTAAAAAAAAGTGTTTAAATCTCTATTAATTTCTCCCACTCTGGATCATAAATTCCATAGGAAGAGACCATGCCTATTTCTTAGTCACTATTCTCTCTCCTGATGGCTTAAATGGTTAGTGACAATGATGACAATAGATAACATTTTGGGGGCTAGGCACAGTGCTTAGCTCTTCCTATGAATAATGTACTGTAATCTACACAACAGTCTGGCAGAATATGGAACGATACTGTCCCTGTTTTCAGATGGAGAGATTAATAAGTGGGTTTAAGGGAAGTAGCCCCCAGACCACCTGACTACTATGTGATCAGTCCAGTAACCAAATCCAAGCCTGTTTGATCCCAGACATTATTCAGTTAACAAGCAATGTACCAAAGGCCTAGGAAATAAAACCTAATTTAGACCTCCTTCAGATTGCTCGGAGTTTGATAGGAAAGATGTACAAAAATATTATAATACAGTGTGACAATTATAATGTAATATGGGCCTATGCCATATGTTCAAGTTACCAAGTGAGCAGAGAGGAAGAATGTTTTAAGAATGTTTTCACTCAACTTGGGTGAGTCAGAGAAGATTTCCCAAGAGAGATAATTTTTTTTTCCAGTTTTAAAAGATGTAAAGTGCTCACCAAGCAATAGACCATGGAGAAGGAAAGACATTCCAGGCATACATAATAGGATATGTGAAGGAACCTATGCCAGAAACAGCATGGCATGTCTGGGGACAAAGAGAAATATGGAGAATCTTGTGCCTCTACTGAGGATTGCATGCTCCACACCACCCTGGACAGTATAGGGTGAAGAGCCGCTGGTGGTGGCAGCAGGAAAGATACATTGGGGGCTGAGTTAACTGAGCCTTCTCCTCACATTGCTCATAAGCCAGTGGATAATGTGGTTAGAGAATTGCTTAGTCTCAAAGTTTGAGATAAAGTTTCACAGAATCGTTTTAATAAGCCCCGCTTTAAACCATTATATAAGCCCTGCTTTAAACCATTCCCCTCTTTTCTCCCTGAGGTCCCATGATGTTTATTCAGCCCTTCATTAATTTAGTAGGTATTTTTTGAGTACTCTGCATGTGGTAGATGCTGTGTTAGATACAGAAATCCCAATTCCTTCTCTTTGGTAAGCCAATTCCAAGGGTTAACTGAGCTTTCCATCTGGAAAACTCTTTTTGTGTCAGTTGTACAGCATTTATACATACTTATAGATTATGTCTTCAATCTGTGTTGGATTCTGTTTATTTTTTATTCAAATTATTGTCATATTTCACTCTAATAACCTTATGAGGTAGACAGGACAAATACAATTATTTATATTTTAAGTATTACCAAAAAAGATTGGGATTTTATATTTTCCATTCATCAAGAATTTTAGCTAATTTTCTCAGGTCATGATAAGTTCTGCAAGAAATAATTTCCATACAGTTGGATAAGATTGTAGTTCATGAATTTCACATATGTATGTTTATTTGGTCAACCTGAATTTGTTAACTGTTTCCTTTGACAGGTAAGAAGCTAGACTCAGGTGTTTCTAATCCTTACTAAAGACTTTCAAAACCAGAAGGTATCCCATTCTACTGATGAGCAAATTGAGGCTCTAAGAAGCTGGGTGACATCTTCAAGATCATAGAGTGACCTAGCAGATACTCAAATCTGAGCTGATTCCAGTATTATTTCTATTTTCACTTTAGCATTAATGAGTCAAAAGCTTACACATTCTTCTCGGGGACTCAAGGTTACACATCTTCCAAATCAGAAAGCTAGAGAACCTCTTCATTTTTCTTTCTTCTCTCAAAGCTAAAAAATTGCCTATGATTTTTTTTCTTTTAGCCAGAGTCTTTCAATATAACAGCCTTAGTATTTCTTCTTGTCCATTCAGAGAAAAGTCTCATTTAATGTGCCACAAAGCCATCCATTCCCGTCAGTAGAGCCTGACTCAATCTGCTCTTCAAGTATTTCGGCTGTTTACCACAAGGTAGTATCTCTGAGCTAAGTAACAAAGTCTGACCCAGCACCTATAAGATCAATTCAAGACCATATTCATCTAGTTGCCTTTGTCATTTTTTTTCCTTGCTGGGGTCCCCTTTGGTATTTTCCTGATTTAGCTGACAGTAAGCTAAGAGAAGCCTTCAGGAGTGAGTGCAAAAATGGGCAAATGGATTGAGTTAAAGGAAAGCAGAACCAAATGCTTGAGGGGGCGGGGGGGGGGGGGGGAGGGCGGGGAGGGGGAAAGTCCTGTGTTGCTGTCCATTGTTCTGAACTAGCATTGTTGGCTTGGCTGGGGTACAAGGTGGGAAAATAGAGTGGGCAATGAGGGAGAGAGTCATTTCACAAAATGAGTAGGACCAAGCAGTAGACCAGAATGTAAGCTCTGAGAAAATCTATGGATACTGCGTGTCCGAGGAAGAGGGAGGCCAACATGTAAGCATTTTTATTACTAGAAACTAAAATGGCCACCCATTAGAACAGATACAATTTTCCTACCTGAACCCATCAGGCCAACTAACCCTGTGCAAATTTATTTCCCAAGTGTGTGCTCCCTGCCCTGTCACAGATAATCATTTCATCATAGTCCAAATCACCATGATAATCATGATCATCATCCATATCATTCTCCCTGTCCTCCTCATCATCATCATCCTCTGTCTCACTATCCATATCCCAACTCTCTTCCTCAAAATACCATTCCTGTGGGCCTCCTTTGTGCCAGGCACTGGGCTGGTGATGATGCCCTTGGCAGTCCTAGAATGTGAATAGTTGTGTGCCCATTCTATTCATCAGGAAATAGGGAACCACGAACTGAAATAGCTTTGTCAAGGAGACAGCCCGAATTCCTAGAGCTAGGATTCCAATCTAAGACTTTTCAGTCCCAGAGCCCATGTTCTTAATCCTATTGCTGTACTTGAAGTAACAGTGTAACAAACACGCAGTTGAGAGAAATGCAGGACTTCTTAGAGCACAGGGGGATCGCCACCTCTTCCTCCATACCTGAGGGAAGTCTTCCTCAAGGAGCTGCAGCTGAGCTAAGCAAGATGAACATTTTTGAGACAAGAAAAAGGGAGGAAAGCACTCAAGGCAGTGGGTGAAATGTGTGCAAAGGCATAGAGGGAGGCATTTCTCCAACAAATAGTAAGTACTGTCTCCTCTGCTCCGGGCACTATGTTAGGAAACCCAAGGATGAACAGGTAACAGAAGAGTGCATCCAGTGCAGGGCATGAACTAGGGGAGATAAGAATGGAAGCTTCCAGAACCATCAGACTTAGAGGGGACCATGAGAGGAAAATAAACTGTTAATAATATACCTGTAGTATGCTTTAGGTCACACCTTCACATGCCTAGATCGTGAGCTAGTGCATCATAGGCACTCAACTAGTTATTGAATGAATAATGTCCGTTGACTTTTAAAGCAGTGCATTTGCTTGTACGTGCCACTAGGACAGAGAACGCTTGTTTGCCACTGTCACCCCTTCTATCTTCAGTGGGCCCCTGAGTCCCACCAGTCCAGGAGAAGCTGTTCACATGGCAATGTGCATGAGTGGTCTGTGTGACTGCAATGTGGCTAGTGCTCCTGCAGGTGTGCGACATGGTGGAGCAGGTTCAGATCTCTTTTAGAGGCTTCATATTTGTTGACTGAATAAGCTACTGAATGAAGAAGGCAGGAAGGATGGCTAGACTGAGATTACTGTGACCCAATCCCTTCCTCCTGCAAAAAGCATCTGTTAACTCTCCTGTAAATCAGCATCCTCTCTTGCCGGGGTGAAGAGATCTACAGCACCTGCCTCAACTTGACACACATCTAGTGAGTGCAAGAGCCAAAGGTGGATCCCGGCCTCTCCTGGTCACTGCTTTCCTATCCCCACATGCAGTTCTATGATTTCCATCAGTTCACGGTTCCCTCTGAGAGGCTGAGGATGCTTCTTTCCTGGGACACAGCTGGGCTGCCAAATGTGGCATCAGCCTTGCAAGGCTGGCAACCTCCCAGGGCGAAGGAGACTGGGAGCTAGTGCCCGGGCCTCTGTCAGGGACCGGGTGTGACTAATGCTGCTATGAAGCTCTCTCACGAGTGGCTCTGGCTTCTCCAGTTCTTTGATAAAGGAGATTCTGAGGTTTAGTGAGTGGATTAGCAGAATACATATTTAGAAAGCACAAAGACTGTTGAGCTTCAATTTTGGCTGAAGAAATTTTTGTTCCAGATTAAAAGGCCTTGCAGACGCTCTTCGGTTGCATTTTTTGACCGTTTGAAGGCAACAGGTGAGGCTGTGGTGGTGTGTCAGAGAGAGCTGGGGGAGTGGGGTCAGAAGGTCAGGATGGCATTTTATTAGCTCTCTAATTGTAGGCAAGCGACTTGGCCATAGTGGAAGAGTAAACAAAATGTTCCCAATGTGGTACTGTAGAGCTTAAATTTTGGAATCAGACCTCATTTAAAAATCCAAATTTACCAATTAGTAACTATGCAACTTCGACTAGCAACAGTCACAACAGTAATGATAGTAGTAATATTTAGCCAGCATTTATGGAAAATATACTGTGCATCAAGCACTGCTAAACCTTAACATGGTTTGCCCAAATAAACAGGCAACAATGGTATAAATACTGTTACTGTTGCCATGTTATTAACTAGAGCTGAGGTGGTGAAGGTAAAGGTTCAGTCTACTGGCTAAAAGTGGCAAGGCCAGGATCTGAACACAGACTCCAGTCTACAGCATGGTTTGTAATCTATAAACTTAACTGCTCACTATCCAGGCCTCAGTTTTCTTACCTATAAAATGGGGAGATTTTATAGGTCAGGTTTTTAGGAGATTCTGAGCTTCTGTCTGGAAAGCACTGATTGCAGTGGTACAGGCTCAGTGAATGGGGTGGTTGGTGTGGTGGGAGGGAGATTGACAGTCCCTGACTATGATGACATGGGCACGCCAGATCTCAGAGATGATGCCCATTACTGGTATTGGAGAAGGAAGGTACTGAACAGACAGGAGACCAGACAGGCTGCATTTTCTCTTATTTAAAGAACAAAATGAGGGGTGCCTGGGTGGCTCACTTGGTTAATGTCTGACTCTTGATCTCAGCTCAGGTCTTGACCTCAGGGTTGTGAGTTCAAGCCCCACATTGGGTTCCAGGCTGGACGTGGAACCTACATTAAAAAAAAAAAAAAAAAAAAAGAAAGAAAGAAAGAAACAAAAAAACCCCCTCTAACACCTGTAAAATCTGTCCCAATTGCCTTTGCAATGGTGTCTTTGAATTCTTTGATTGTTTCTTCATGCAGCTGGGACTCTAACATGTAAAACAAACTCAAGAAATTAAAATGACCATGTTGGCTAAGGAGTTTACATCAAAAGCTGGAGGAGATGAAGGCAGTAAAGTGGCTCAAAGAAGTTCTTTAACCTTCACTTTTTAGGTTTCTGTAAATTGCACTTTAAGTAAAACTGTCATAAACCTCAAGGACACTGAGCGACTGTTCTGCAGGGGGCCTGAGAGGGCAGCGAGGAGGGCAGGAAGACCCTTCAGATAAGGACGTTCTGTATTCAATTTTTCCAACTTGCTAGCAGCAGATTTCAGGGATGCCTCCTGGCTCTTACCCCAAATTGCGGTGCCAAAGGAGCCAAGGGAATGTGATAGGGAGGCTGGGAGCTGAGTAATTCGAGGACTGGCCTGTGTGCAGAGATCATCCGTTCTGATTTCAGGACTGTATCCCCAGTCTGCCAGCTACGTCCAACTGGAGCCCTTTTGCTGGGAGTTGCACTTTGAACCCGGCATCTGAGAATGTTTAACCCAATTTTTCCCCTGATACCCTCCTCACCCCCACCACAAAATACAGTGTTAACCAGAAACCTTTTCATATCTTGAAGCAATCTGGAGCTCACTGTGTTGTTTTGTTTTTGAGGGGGGTCTTATTTGATGATTTTCTAGAAGGTGTTATGAACCTCATTTTTTCACCACCCTTTTCCTTTTTTTCCCCTCTGTGCTTGAGGGATCAATGTTTTGATTGAGGGCATTTGGAGGCTGCAGAATACTGATTTTTAATTCACCCTCTCCCTGTACAGTCTGTGAAGGTATTCTGAACCAGAAGATGCAAACATGTGTTGGTAAGTTTTTCACAGCTTGCAGGGCCTTTCAGGTGAACTCCGGCCCATTTCTCTCCCTCCCCATCTGACATTTCAACCGCAGACCCCACTCGGGAAACCCAGACTTGCCAGGCCCTCCCAGACCTCCCGTGGTGCAAATGTCTCCTGCGTGTCGTGTGTCCCAGCCTGTTCTCCACATCTGGCTTTCTCTGGCAGGATCCTTGTACTCCTTGTACTCTCTGAGCCTTGTTTGCTTCCCCCCTGCCAGCACCTGGTGCTGCCCTGTCACAGCTGTGACCATGGGGGCCTGTTACTGTCAGTTGGTTTCCTTGTCCATCTTTTCCATACGGACCCATCATGGCAAGGCCAGTGTCTGTCTTACTCATTTACATGACCCATCGTATGCCTACAACGAATGATTATTGGATAAATTTGGGAGTGGGCGAAGGAAAACCTGTCCCTGGAGAAAAGGCATGCTACAGCAGAGTTCGTTTCAATGTCACTGACCCTTGTCCTTGGTGCCACACCAAGCAGCTTGGGTGTCATGTTAGCCACCTGGATGAGGCCAGGTGGGATCATCTCTGCAGCTTCTCTGTAAACCGAAAATCACTCCAAAGTAAAAAGTTTTTTTAAAAACAACAACAATAACAGAAAAAAAAAAAAAAAACCACTGGCATCAGGGCTGAGTTCCCTAACCTTAGCTCAGACACCCATTAGCAATAGGAAATGTTAATGCAAAATGAACCAACATTTTTAAAATTTGAAAGTAAAAGGTAAAAAGTTGTATTTGAGCCCAAGTTAGGATAGGCCAGGATACAGAATCTTCACAAAGAAGAGAATGCTCCAGAACATTTGGTACAGGATTATATTGTTCTGTTTTTGTTTGTTTTTACATAAGTTACAAATCATCCTGACCAGAGAGTCCAGAAAGTTACACTTTATCTTCTGCTTTTAGTTTATAAGGCTGTATGACTTTAATCTTCTGAGAATCGAGGAGTTTTTTTCTTATCTGTATGTTTGGAATACTCCTATTTGGTTATTTATTTTTAACAAAGCAGATGTACAATGTGTGCTCAAGGCAGAAATAGAGCCCATGCTTTGAGGTTTTGCTGAGTCATTTTGACCTTGGTAAATGATAAAATCTAGCATCCCTAGGAGCAAGGCCCACAAACATGAAAAGTTAAAAATTTCCTTTACTTTAGCAGACCTAAGCAAACCTGACCCTTGATTTTGTCCTGCTTTGCAGAGGTGCACCTAGAAAGCCCATTGTAAGGATAACAGTGATTGAGACGAAGTTCACATGTTGCTGTTCTGACAGGGCTTGGAACCATGCTAACACAATAAGATGTAGCATACTCAGAATTCAGTACACTGTTCATATTATTTCTTCTAGAATTCTTCCTAATTTTCTGCAATCCTTTCTATCGATAAATGCATCCAATGCTTTCTAATCAGCTCAGTTCAATTAAAAAATATTGTCATCTACATTCCATGTACCTAAGCATGGTGACAGACACATGAGTGGAAAAGAGCACAGTCTGGTCCACACTCCGAGGATGTCCCTATAAATGGGGTTCGGAGAAAGCAGACACATAGACAGTTAAACCAAGAGTGCTATGGAGCAGGGAGCAGGTATTAGCCCAGCTTAAACACTGGAAAAGGCTCCTGGGAGGGGCTGATAGCTCAGCTGAATCTCAGAATAAGTTTAGCTAGGCAAATAACTACAGAAAAGGCATCCAGGCAGAGGGAAGAGCATGTACAACTGCATGGGGGCAAGTCTAGTTGTACTGAAGGCGTGAGCTAGAAGTGGCGGGAAACAAAGCTGGAGATGGAGGCAGGAAAAGATCAGGGGGCTTCATATGTATGGCTACGGAATATATAATTTATCATCAAGATAATGGGAACCCATTGGAAGGTTTGAACAGAGGAGAATGTGATCCAACCTGCATTTTTAGATGCACCATTAGCATGGATTTCATGTGTAAGTCTCTAAAGATAGCCCTTTTAAAGAATGTTCCCTCTAGGTCATTACCCAAGAAATGCATTCGTTTTATTTTTAGTACTAGTTTGGCAACTACTTATTGAGTATTTACTAAGAGTAAAGCATCATGCTTGAGCCCGTGAGCTCTACAAAGATAAGTACAGTTTCCTACCTGCCTTCAAAAAAGATGGGACATCTACCTGAGTAATTGCAGTAGGACGTGGGAAGAAGTGAGAGGCAAGAGACTGCAAGAGATATGCAGATGAGATGCTAGAAGACATGTTCCCCAATCTATTCCTTGGACCAGGTGCTGAGCTGACCATACAGTAAGCACTCCAGAATATGGACTCCCCGGATATTCTGCTTCAGGGGGCAGGCTCAGAAGTCCTCAGGACATTCCAGTGCACAGCCAGATCTAAAAACATTGCCAAACGAGGTCTGAGAAGAAAGACGTTTCAGGCTATGGGGGATAGTAGACAGGGAAGAAGTATTGAGGCCCAGGGATTCACTTGGTGGAGCCAGCAATCTAGAAATGGGGTACCAGGAGGGCAAGAGGGTGAGAGAAGAGATGGTGATCCAGGAGGAAGATCCTTGAAATTGATGTGCTGGAGACCAGTTATTGGTAATAATGAAGTCTAAGCTGTATGCATGCAGAGTGGTGGCTGAGATACAGTGGAAGATAAGACTGTCCAGTATGAAATCAGCCTCTTGGAAGGGTTATCTATATGGATTCTAAATTTTCTTATTGTCATGGGAATGGTACTGGAGGGAGAGGAGTAAGTCAGGTGCTAAAATCTTCAGTAAATGAAGGAGAATGGCCGGAAATATCAACGACAACTTCAATAAGAAGGAATGGGTTTAGTTCGGTACACCGTCAGTGGGAGCTGGGATCTGTGAGGAAGAAATGATGTGGAAGCAGCAGCGAGGAGCTAACTGAACACTTGCCCCACCTCCTGGCCCAGGAGTAGAGGAGTATAGGAGAAAAAAGACACACTTGAGAGAGCATCAAGGAAAGCTGGGTCTTGAGGTATGAGTTTGAGTTAGAGCAATGAGGTGGCAGGTGTGTTCACAGAACAGGTGGAGGACGAGAGGGATTTTCTAACCACTGATTGAGTTGCAGAGAACTTCATGGAAGTGTTGGGGATCAGCTGGGGACATTTAAAGAGATCTTTGGGAGATGGGGCCCTCTGTTAATGGACTAGCTTGGCTTTCGGATGACGACTGAGGTAAACAGAGATGTGAGGCCTAGTGGCTTTACAGAAACAGGAGTCATTACTTTAGTGCCCACTCATAAGAATTGGGACCTCTAGGCAGCTTTAATAGTGCTGCAGGGGTGTAGTGGTGAGCAGGGCTTGGTGGTTATTAAGACCATGCAGGACTTGGGCGCTTGGAGAGTCAACATTGGGCAGTGTCACAACTGGAGGAGGAAGGATTTTATGGGGAGCCTGGGGAGCTCTAGATCTCTCCTTTTTCACATGCAGCATGGAGGTTCCAACTAGAGGAGTAGCTATCTTACCCGGAACTCACCTGCCAGGGGCCAGATACTTATGAGGCTTTCACACATAAGTGAAACTTGATAGCCCCAGGTGGGGGGCAGTATTAGCCCCATTTTACAGATGCAGAGAAATTCAGTAGCTTGCTCAAGGTCACACATCTAGCAGAGCTGGGACACTTGCCCATGTATAAACTGAAGGATGAAAAGTCCTAATCTGGCCTGATGGGTTAAATAGGGTGGGCAGTTATTGATTCTTACACCTTTATGATGGAAGCTTTTAACGTTTTTGTCCTGTGTCCATTCAGGGGGCGGGCAGGAGGATTCAAACAGCATTTCTCTGCTCTCTTGCTCCCACCCCTTCCTGGGGGCTTTGGAATTAATCACTGGTACCAGGAACATAGGCCGTTTTGCCATCATTATAGCTCTTGTAGTAGTGAAGGTTGGATCGAAGCTCTTTTATTCATGAAGGATGAGTCAGATGCTATTTTTAATCAACTTTTCTTTCTTTCCATCTTAGGAAGGGTTTGACAGCCATTACTGCTCTTTTTCTGGGCTCATAATTTCTTAAATTCTGCTGCCTTTCTCTGTGCTTTGGATTTGGAGTCTGTGTTTTTCCTGAAGGCTCTTATATTTGCTTATCAGGAGAAGAATGTGAAATGTGTGATAAACCATGGCCATGGATGCTGCCATTGTTCCTCCCTCCCCGAAGGCAATATTCAGCAATTTGCAGAAATTCAGAAATGAGTCATCTTTTCTTAAATCAAGAAATATGCACCAAAACAGGGTCTTCTCCTTTTGGAACTTATTTTATGTATATTTTTATGCCTACTTTCACTTTTTGAGTCACTAATTTATGAGCACTGGCAGTCTGTGTTCACTGCAGCTTACATGTGGTGTGAAGCATGCCATTGTAGATGGAAGCCCAGGGAGCTGTGACCCGGGAGAGGGTTACCAAGCAGACCACCAAGACAGGGAAACTCCAGAGAGGGTGGAGCAGCTGTCTGTACCATATTTTATAAACCAGGAGTGAGGATATGTGATTTGACACAGGACTGATTCTCATTTGCAGATCTATTTTGAAAGGGTACAGCACTAAATTATATTTTGTTTTCTGGTTCTGCATCTTTGCATCACTTTTAAATTACATTAAATCCGAACTACCTTGAAAATCCAAGATGCACAGTCACAAAGTCATATAACTTATTAAAAATTTTAAAAATCCCATTAGAGCAATACATTAGATCCAATGTTTTGCTCATCTCTGTGTAAATAACAAAATGTCTTAGAGAGTGTTTTAAAGGCAAATGCAAATTGGTTGCTGGAATCATTATTTGTTAAAAAATATGATTAGAGGTACACTTGTTATATAATTTCTAAAATTAGTGTGACATGTGAAATTGATCATGAAAAGTCAGTGAGATAACAAAAGAATTGTAAATTAAATTTATAAATAAGGCATATTAGCAGAATAGGTAAGATCAATGCTATAGTCAAATAGACTCAGATTCAAATTCCTAATTTCTAACTGTAAACTAGGGAAAGTTATTCAATCTCTACCTGTAAAATGAGGCAGTAACAATACCTACTCTGTAGGGTTATTGTAGAGATTATACATAAGAGTTGTTAATAAGGATGATAGGGATAGGAGAGGAAAAAACATAGTTATCAATTCTCTGAAACTGGCAAAGTATAAAGAGACTTCCTAGGAAGCTAGTAGTATAGTATTTATATTCTTCTGATCAAATATTAGCCTTTTCCTTAAAAAAAAAGAAAAAGAAAAAAATCTAAATCCACCAACAAATCTTTTGGTTTATGCTGTCCAAGATAGAGCATGGGTTCTGAACCCAGATTATGTGAGTTTGAATCCCAGCTTTGACAATTCTTTTTTTTTTTTTTTAAGATTTTATTTATTTATTCATGAGAGACACAGAGAGAGAGGCAGAGACAGGCAGAGGGAGAAGCAAGCTCCCTGCAGGGAGCCTGACGTGGGACTCAATCCCAGGACTCTGGGATCACGCCCTGGGCTGAAGGCAGATGCTCAACCACTGAGCCACCCAGGGATCCCATCTTTGACGATTCTTGCTGTGACCTTGGACAGGTTGCTTAGCCTCACAATGCCTCAATATTCTGGTCTGTATCTTAGGAAAACACTGGGCTAGACATAAGGTTTAAATCAGTTAAATGAATAGAATATAGCCTGGCATGTAGTAACGTCATATAAAGTGTGTGTGTGTGAAAGAGGCATAAATGCATACTTTTGTTACTATCATTTCTTAGATTTGTATAAAATAAATATTGAATGAGAGACATGTGTCTGATGGAGTCTTGTCCCCTAGTTGGGCTTAAATATATTCATGTAGATATAATAATACTGCATTTAAAGAACTGACATTCAGGTTTATGACTACTTCACACTGGTCTCCTCATGTGTCTAAAATAGCAACGTCTTTGTTCTCCTGGCGGGTTGCTACCCCTTGGTCAATTTCCACATCAAAGAAATAAACTCTTTGTGTTTAGAGGACACCACTGTCTTTTATCCTAGGTTGTTCTCACAACATCTCTTGAGATTGTTTTGGCCTTTGCTTCCCAGATGAGGTATTCAAAGCATGCCCAGTCCAGATCAGATGTGCCAAGGCTATCTTCAGGGCTATTTTTGGGGTTGACTTCTGGTATCACAGCAATTAAAGAATTTGTTTCTGTGTGCATTCTAAGCTGTACTTAGGGAAAAAAAAAAACAAAATTCTGTACAGTTACAGTTCATGAATTATATGAACCTGCGAATTTTTCTAAATGTTCATTTACCAGTTCATTCACCAAACACTTTGTAAGCCCTGGCACTAGTAATGGTGGTACCAAGATAAAGAAGACACTGTCCCTGCCTTGAAGGGCTGCTAAAAGACTTGTACGTCAAGGATTTACTCATTCACCACATTTTTACTGAGCACCCTCTATGGGCCAATATGCTTCCAGGCACTTGTGTTAAGGCAGTGAACCATCCCGACAAAGCACTTGTCCCCAAGGAGCTTACTTACATCCTGATGGAGGGAGATAGCAGTAGGTTGAGTGCTGATAGGTGATGGGAGGAAAAGCAAACCAGAATGTATTAGGCAGTGTTTTTTGCTGTAGATAACCAAATCTGTTGCTGCCAGTTTGAACAGAAGGGGGTTTATGATAGATTATTTTAGGAATTTTCAGAAGGGCCAGGAATGAGCTGGTATGCTACAGGTAAGCGAGAAGTCTTGCATCCACATGGGATTATTCTGGTAGGAACACATTCCTGCTACTCCCCAATACACAGCACGGGAGCGTCTATGGTTGCTCCCCAGAGATCTGCTCTTCCATGACCTGCAATCCTTGTGCTCATCCTCCATCCCTGCCTGGATGCCTCTGCTTGGCAGAGGTCTAGCTGACAGAGGGAAGTAGAGTTCTGAGCTTTCCAGGATCTGGGTTAGGGAAAGATTCACTAGAAAGAAAAATTAGTTAAAACCTTCAGTTGATCCTGAATCCCATTCTAATTATCCCCTCTCCTCCTTTTGTCATTGCCAGCTTCCTTAAAAGAGAGAGAGAGAGAGAGAGGGGGCTAGTCATTTATTTTTTCTTCCCCTCTCATTCACTCTGGGACCCTTTGCTGCTGTGATGGCATTCTTTTGCAATATCCATCCACCAGACATTTTTCAGTCTTTATCTTCTAGAACTTCTCTGCTGCACTAGCCACTACTGGGCACTAGTTCTTCATTAATACTGACCATCCCTTCTCTTTATCTCTCTTTTTTAAAAAGATTATTTATTTATTTATTCATGAGAGACGCAGAGACAGAGAGAGAGAGAGAGAGAGAGAGAGGTAGAGACACAGGCAGAGGGAGAAGCAGGCTCCATGCAGGGAGCCTGACATGGAACTGGATCCGGGGTCTCCAGGATCATGCCCTGGGCTGAAGGCAGCACTAAAAGGCTGAGCCACCTGGGCTGCCCTATCTCTTGATTAACTCTTACCTCTTTGTTTCTTCTCAGGCCTTTTTCTTGCCCTCTGCTATTGTCCATGGCTCTGATGCCAGCACACGTTTTCCTATCCAGCTGATCCTATCCAGCCCTATGGTCACAACAACCACCTATAAATAACAAGAGCTAAAATGTAGTGACACCTATTATTGCCTTCTGAATGCTCTACATGTACTTATTAATTAGATCCTCATACTACTGTATTCATTTCCTAGTTCTGCACCAAATGACCACAAATTGAGTAGCTTAAAATAGCACGAAGTTATTATCTTACAGTTGCAGAAGCCAGATACCTAAAATCAGGATGTTAGCAGGACAGTGTTCCATCTGGTGGCTCTAGGAAAAATCTGTTTCCTTTTCCAGCTTCTGGAGGCTACCTGCATTCTTTAGCTCCTAGATCTTCCTCCATCTTCAAAATCAGAATATTGCATCTTCATCCCTCATACCCTCATCTTTGTTTCATTGTCCTATGGCCTTGTGTCTTGCATTCCACTTACAAGGACCCTTATGATTACATTGGGCCCACCCGGATAATCCAGGATCATCTCCCCATCTGAAGATCCTTAACTTAATTATACCCAGAAAGTCCCTCTGGCATGCAAGTGACAGGTTTCAAGGATTAGGATGTGGATCTCTTTAAGGGTCCATCATTCTACCTACCACAACAACCCTAAGAGGTGGAGTACAATTATTACCCCAGATAAAGCAACAAATACAGAAAGTTTAGGTCATTGGCTCAGGGTCATAAAGCCAATTAATGGCAGGACTGGAATTTGAACTCAGGCAGCTGGACTCCAGGGTTCATATTTTTAAGCTCTGTGCTCACCAAGAAGTGAATAAATACCAATTTAAATTTCTAACCCCCAAAAGGTACCCCAAAATAACTACCTATTAGATGCCTCCCCTAAGAAGGCAAACCATCACATCCAAAACTGGCCATCATTTCTCCCCAGTACTTTTATTTTCTGTCCTCAGTCTTAGTTTCAAGAACCAACATCCATCCTCTTACTCAATTTAGTAACCCAGGAATCATCCTGCAGTCCTCCCTCCCCTCTCTGGGTCTGGTCCATACCACCCCCTGCACATTTCTCTTTTCCATTCCTACCAACACTGTCCAACTCCCACCTTTTATCATTTTTATTTGGCCTCCTAATTAGTTCCTGGTCTCTAATCTGCATGAAATATAAACCAAAGTCTGTCCTAGCCCTGTGTAAAACTTATTAGTAGCTCCCCAACTACTCTGAAGATTAAGCCTAATTACTTTAAGGGGACTTGGCCTTGACATTCTCGTCCAGCTTCCCATATGGAACACTAGGGCTTCAGTAACATAGAATTGCTTATTTCCATCTACACTATGCTCGCCTTCTCTGTTCCTGCTCTTCTTGCTATTGGGGCCACCTTTCCTGCCACTCTCACTTGCCTGCCTCTTCCAACTAAGTCATTTTTTACAGAACCTTCTTTGTAGCCCTGCTACATTTTTTTTATCCATTCGTCTGTCATGACCCACTCTCTGTGTTCTCACAGATGTCACGCTGTGTATTGAATAACCATCTCTCCTACACTAAAGTGATCAGTTTGTGTCTGCTTCCTCATTTCACTAGCTCTGAAAGGTCAGGAATGCTAACTCACCATTGTAACCCTCATTCCTAGCACATAGCAGTAAACCAACGCACATTTTGAGGTGACATGAGTTGAATCATGAACAAGCAGCAATTTTCTAATTCCAGAAATTGGGAGAGAGATGGGCATTCCAGGCAGAAGAAATAGTACATTCAAAGGCATAGGCATGAAAGAGCAGAATAGGTGGGAAAACTTGGGCAACTCAGTGAGGCCAGAAGGAAGAAAACGTGTTAGGGAAGGGCCCACTATCATGTCCGAAAATGAACAGAGTTGGGATTTGGGGGAGGGCCTTATGTGCTATGCAAGAGAGTTTCAGTTGATGTGAAAGCTTTGGGGAAGCCAAACTGAAGAATTTTAAACGGGGGACATACATGATCAGATGTGTGTTTCATCAGGTTTGTCTAATAGCTGGGTAAGTGATGGATTGGAAGGACCCAGAGTAGAAGCAGACAGACCACAAGGAAGTCATTGCAATGTGTGAGGATGACTCAGAGATAGTGGCCATGGCATGAAGAAGGGACGGGTTTGTGGGCTTCTTAAGCCTTGACATCAGTGGGGTGCCTGGGTAGCTCAGTTGGTTAAGTGTCTGACTCTTGATCTCATCTCAGGTCTTAATCTCATGGTCTTAACTTCAAGCCCCACGTGGGACTCATGCTGGGCATCGAGCCTATTTAACAAAACAAAAACACTTGACATTAGTAGGATGTGGAGACAGACCTGCTGTGGGTCCAGAAAAATGGATCATGGTTTTCATTAGAGTGAGCCCCGAGCACCACCCAACCCATCCTCATGTACTTTGCCTCATGCCCTCAACCCTGACCTCTCCTCTAGAGGTGATGATCAACAACAGATTGTGTCACAACTATTTCCCATAATAGAGAAAGTAAAATCCAAACTTTAGCGCTAGAGGGACTTTGGTGCTCACTTGGGCCAACAGTCTTATGCGATAGACAACTCCGCTCTGGAAAGGGAATGACTTCCCTAAGAGAGCTCGGAAAATTATTGGTGGGTACCCAGCCACCCACTGTTTAATTTGGTATTCAGTTCTCCACATGGCTTCTGTCTCTAATATTTTCATGTGTATTTGCTTATTTTCTGCCTCTCCCTGACCTTAGAATATAATATTTAATAGCTGAACCCTTGTCTAAAATAGTGTTTTTGCCCACATCATGGACACACAATGAGCATTTGTTGAAAGAGATATAATCAAGCTTACTTCCTCCTGAACCAGTGACCTTGACGCAGGATTTGGGTTTGGAGGGAATCAATGAATAATTCCATTTCCTGCTAGGGTTTTTCCTAACATCCCTGCAGAGACTAAAATCTACCACCCAATAATAACTATAGCTCATATGGCTTCAGATAGTGAAGAGCTAAAAATAATCATCATTACATTCCTTTAAAAATATTAACCACTGACCACATCCCATCTATTGTGATGGCTGCTATAAAAATATTATGTTACAAGAATGTGGAAAAATTGAAATCCTATGTTCTGTTAGTAGGAGTGTAAGATGGTACAGCTGTTACAGAAAACAGTATGGTCGTTGCTCAAAAAATTAAACATAGAATTACAATAATGATTCAGTAATTCCACTTCTGGGCAAATACCCAAAAGGAATGGAAACCTGATTTCAAAGAGAGATTTGCATATCCATCTTTATAGGAATGTTATTTAAAGCATCTAAAAAGTGGAAGCAAAGAAAGTGTCCACCAACAGACGAATAGATAAACAATATGTGGTATATACATACAATGGAATATTATTCAGTTTTAAAAAAGAGAAAATTTTGCCACATGCCACAACATGAATGAACCTCAGGGACAGTATGCTAAGTGAAATAAGCCAGTCACAAAAAGATAATTATTGTATGATTCCCCTTATATGAGCTACTTGAAAAATCATAGAGAAAGGAAGTAGAATGGTGAGTGCTGGGGGTAGGACGTAGGGAGTGGAGAACTACTGCATAATGGTGATGGAGTTCTACTTTTGCAAGATGAAAAGGGTTCTGGACATTTGCAGCAATGTGAGTGCCCTTAATACCACTGAATCATACATATAAAATGGTTAAGAGGGTGAATTTTAAATGACGTGTATCTTACCACAATTTTAAAAATATAAACCACTGTGGTAGGTCTACAGCTCTCTCCTTTGATCCTTACAATAACCTTCAACTGTTAGTAGAGTAGTCCCTTTTTATACTGAGGAAAATAAAGCTCAGGGAAATGAATTGCCCAAGGCATAGAACTAGAAAATGGCAGAGCAGAGCCTCCTACTCAGCTCTCCTGGTTCCATGCCCAGTGCTGGCTTCCCTCACATCAGGGGAGAGGAAGTATAGTTGAATTAATTTGACCTCTGGTTGAAATCTATTTAAGAAATCAAGACTTAGCAATTCATGGGGGAAAAAAACTATAAATGTGTACGTGTGTGTGAGTGTGTATGAGTGTGATAGAGAGGAAGGGAGGGCCTGGAGGCAGGCAGCCTGGGGGAGAGAGCATACAAGCAAGCTCCCAGACACCTGCTTCTTGCTACTTCAACTTCCCTCCATCCCTGAACCTTCGGAGGACAGGTGTGAGTCAACTGTAAACATGGTGAGAAAAGGTCACCCAGCATTCCCTCAGATGGCAAAACGAGAAGCGACTGGTGTGGAGATTGTCTTGCTACACGAAACTCGGTCCTTTATAAGATGACCAGGAGAAGACAGTGGCTCTCTGAAAGGGCTCCATGCGCTGTCCACTCACACTCTACCTCCACCTCTTCCTTCCTCCTGGGGAGACAAAAGATGGCAAAGTGCAGTTATAAAACTAAATCAGACCTGGTGAGAAAAAAGGGGAGCAGTGGGAACAACACTGAGCAGGAGGCAAGCCCCATCCTACCTGCCAGACCACCCCCGGCCCGGGTAATGCCAGGCACATCCTTCCTCAGCTGCAAGGGTTGGGCTGCTATTCCTACCATTGTTTTCAGATAGATAGATAGATTTATTGATTTATTTGTGAATGATAGAGAGAGAGAGAGGCAGAGACACAGGAGGAGGGAGAAGCAGGCCCCATGCTGGGAGCCTGACGCGGGATGCGATCCCAGGACTCCAGGATCGCGCCCTGGGCCAAAGGCAGGTGCTAAACTGTGGAGCCAGCCAGGGATCCCCCCTACGACTGTTTTCATATACTGAATTCAGCTCAGAAGGTAGAGCACACTCTCCCAAGGAGAGTCAAAACACAAGAGCATCAGCTAGCCTCTTCCAAATAGCTCTGATTTATCCCGGGCTTGCTGGCACCGTGATGGACACTCAACGCATAGTGGCCCTAACCCTTTTACCACTTGACCCCTTCTTTCCATGATGAGACTATGCTGAGAGCTAATATCACATTTCCCAGAGTTATTTGCCTAGATGATAAAGAACAGAGTCAGAATTTAAATGTAGACCTGTCTAGTTCCAAAGTTAAGTTCAACAGCCAAGAGAACCAGAGCTATGGAAGCACGAGGAGACCGGGAAGAAGTTAGCTCTACCTGTCAGCCCAGGGAAAGGCTTCCTGGAGAAAAGTGGGCATCGAAGTTGCAAGAGAGCAACTGACAAGTTAGGTGGAGGGTGAATTTTGTGAAGCAAGAACATATAAGCAAAGTAAGGGTGGTCAATGGTACAGATTTCTAGAAAATGATAATGCCATTTGGTTTAAGGGTAGTTGTGGTGGGCTGTGGCTGGAGACCATAATCCCACCAGATTATGAAGAACTTTGAATGCTGTGCTAGGAGGTTTAGAACTTGTAGAGGCAACAAGGCACCACCAAGAATCTGTATCAAGGGCTTTATCAGCAATTGTCAATACTGTCTCCTTTATAAGTATCCTTTACGTGTTGTGACGGAATTAAACAGACCTGAAGTGTTTCAAAGAGGAGACATTTGTTTTCATTGCACCTCACATAGAGGTCGTGTTACCAGCTGACACGGCCCACTAAGCAATGGTGTTGTATCAGCACTTACATGTGCAGTGAAGTCAACTAATCAGTTTTTTTCCCTAGAGTAATGAGACTTTTTTTTTCTTACGCTTTAGGAAGGGCTAAGAAACTTCAAGGAACTTCGAGCTAAATTTCAAAAGTTTGATGCGCCACCTCCTCCAGGACCTATTAAATTCTCAGCAGGTGTTTCTCGAAAGGGTGGCATTCGAAACACACAGTCAACAAGAACTTTGGCCAATGGGAAACCCCTCTTGCCCAACCACAATCCGCTCCCACTATGCTGTTCTAGTGCTGAACCCCAGCTTCTTAAACTCCAGGATATGAAAGTGGCCCAGGGGAGCAAGATTCAGAAATGTCCGAATTCCCCAGGACCTCCAGAGAGGTCTCCTGGTTCTGCAGTGAATTTACAGAAAACTTCTCTGCTGTTAGACGTGAGTCAGTCAAGTGCTGAGATAACCAACGAGAGGAGAGTAGCAGTGACAGATAGCTTCAAAGACAAGCTCTGGAACTGGGAGAAGGTGTCATCTCGAAATGAGATGTCTTCAGCTTCTTTCCTTCCCAGTTATACAAACAGGGGCTTCCATCCGGAGGAGCAGCAAAGCAGAGGGCTTACTCCAAAAGAACCCAGGAGACAGCTGGAAACAGAAGGAGCCCAGACCCTACCTTCCCAGAGTTACTCGGTGGCCCAAAGAAAATCACCTGAAGATCCCACTTTTCTATTTTTTCAACATGGCAGGAAGAGCCTAGAAACCCCTCACCCTGAGAGGAGCCCAGCGGGGAGCTCCTGCCAGCCTGTCTATGAGAGTGAACTTGCCAGCCAGACCCCAGGTGAGAATTCATCCTCGTGGGCCTAGGGGATGGGCCACTAAGTTCTTCTAATTTAGAGCTTACTGATGGTCATGTTTGATCTGGGCGAGTTTTGCTCCAAACTCCAGAGCAGGTATTCTAAGCCCATCTGCCAAATTGTAATTTCAGGCCTGGGTAAATGCTTGATCTCCTGCAATTCTATTGAAAGTTTGGTCAAGCTTGGGTTTGAATCCTAGCTCTATATCTTAAAAAGATGCATAAGCTTGGGCAGTCTACTTAACTTTGTATGGCCTGGTCTGCTCTGCTACGAATCGGATTCATCACCAATATGCCCCAACCTGGTAAACAGCACAACCCTCCTTGTAGTTGCTGCAGCCAAAAGCCTAGGTGCCACGCTCTATTCTTCTTTCCCCCTCATTCTTTGCACCCACTGCATCAGCAAGCTCTTGGTTCTACCAGCAAAATATGTTCTGTATCCTCCTGCTTTAGTCAATTTCTGCCCTCTGCCCTGTCCAGACCACTGTCCACACCACTGTCCTCTCTCTCCTGGACCACAGTGGTCCGGCTGGTTTCCCTGCTTCTACATGCTTGCCCCCTACGACCTGATTCTTCTCCTAGTGGGCACAGTGATCCTCTAAATCATAAATTAGACCATAGCACTCCCCTGCTCAAGTTCAACTCTGGCCATTCTATACCATCTGATGTCATTTGGCCCCTCTTACCTCTCTTACTCCTCCTTTTACCACACCGGCCTTCTTGCTTTCCCTTAGATAAACCATGCTAGTTCCACCCCAGGGCCTTTGTACTTGCTGATACTCTGCCTGGAACATACTTCCTTCCCCCCAGGCCTTTGATGTCTCCCTCCCTCACTTCATCATGGTTTCTGCTCAGTGTCATCTGTTGTGAGTGGAATTTGTGAGTCACCATCTAAAATGACTACCCCACCTCCATCAGTCTCTGTCGTCTTACATGGCTTTGACTTTCATATCCCATCCTCACCTGGTATATTGTTACATAGCTGTTTGTTTACTTCAGTAAAATATAAGTTACATAAGGATAAAAACTGTCTTCTTGACCATGTATCCCTAGCACCTAAAAGAACAAAGCCAGGTTCAGTAGGTCCTCAAAAAGGATTTGTTGAATGCTTGAATGGGTGGATGGATGGATGGATGGATGGGCAGGAGTGGGTGGAGGGATCTCCTGCTTACAATAGTACATGCTTCCCCCTCTGAATTTAGAATAGTCTGAACTACTTACTACTGATTTCATGGCTCTGCACCTCCTGGACCCTGCTTATGTATCTGACTCATTGCTGCCCGTCTCCCCCTGGCTCAAGAGCGGACACATGGATTTCTTGCTATTCCATGAAGAGCCTTTATTATGCTCGGAACGTTTACATTTGCTGTTCTTCTTCCTAGACAACTCTCCTCTGAGCTTTCTGTAGCTGCATTTAGATCTAAGTTCACATGACACTTTTTCAGATAACCTCTTTAGCTAAAGCCCACTACTTCACCATCAGCAGTTTGCGCTCTTTCATAGCAGCCTGTTCTAGTTCTTTCATAGACCTGACAGGTCTCTGTGATTACCTTGTTTATTTGTCTGCATGCGTATCCTCAGTCTCCCCCTATTAAAATGAAAATTCTTGAGGGTGATCTCTATCTCTATTCTTTTTTTTCCTCAAGATTTTTATTTTTTATTTGTTCATGAGAGACACAGAGAGAGGCAGACACACAGGCAGAGGTAGAAGAAGGCTCCCTGTAGGGAGCCTGATGCGGGACTCAATCCCAGGACCCTGGGATCACGCCCTGAGCCAAAGGCAGATGTTCAACCACTGGGCCACCCAGGCCTCTATCTCTATTCTTGTTCTTAACTCTATACCCAACTTCTAGAATGATGCCTGGAAAATAGTAGATAAATCGTTATTGATGAAGGGATAAGAAAAGAGGATGAATGGGAAGAAGGAAAGAAGGATGGGCCACCTACCTGATGGAGCTGTTGAGGGGATTAAACGAAATGACCCATGTCCATCTCTTAGCCCAGGGCCTGGTAAAAATTAGGAACCCAGTTAGTAAGGGATCACTCATTCTCACTACATCTTCTCCTTAATTTGATAAGAACTATAATTTCTGACATCCCAACTTATAAGTAAAGCCTATGAAGAGAGGAACTCAGACCAGACTGATGTAACCCCTGCTGGCAGGGGCAAGAAGGAAGCTTCCCCCCACCACCACCCATCCCCTCTTTGCTCCCAGAGGGCAGCAGGGCTCTGTGGAAGTTGCACTGAGGAACTTGTAAAACACTGGCCAACGTCTTTATTTTTACCAGGGATGGTGCATGTTGTCAACCATTGTATTATGTGAACCCCAAATCATGGCCCATGGATCATACAAGATTTTGTGCTATTTTCAGTCTAAGAGGCAGATACAATTTTCATACACAATACTGGACTTTCTGCTGGAGTTTGGCCTCTGAGCACAGAAGGGCAAAATGCATGAAATTGAGACTGTCCTGGGAAATTCCAGGACATAAAACCACAAAATCCACAGATGCCCATATACCACAAAGTTAGCCCTGAAGCTTGTCCCAGGCTATGAGTCCTAGAAATCAGGCATCAATCCCCCTCGTCTTTACAGTGCCAATGTTATTTGCATGTCATAAGCAACTGAAGCACCCTTCAGGGGATAGTTGCCATCCATTTCCTTGGAGGCAGGCACTGTGCTTGATGCTGGCAAGAGATCAGTATACCCTGGTCCCCACACACGAGGAGCCAACACTCAATGGGAAGATAGATCTGCCCCTCTGATATATCACAACACCGATAGAGACATAATAAGGATACATCATGGGAATACAAAACAGAGACAGGTTAATTCTTACCTTGATTTTAAAATCAATGAAAGTTTCCCAGAGGAGGTGTCATTGGTGACCCAGGGCCTTAAAGAATGAATCAGAGCTATCTGAGAAAGAAGTGAGGGAACAGCATTCCAGAACCAAGAAAGGCATGAATGAAGTCTTGGATATATGATGGCTTTTTACATCAAATTTGGAGAATTGAGAAGCCATTGGCATGAGTGAAAGATATTTGGGCTGAAGGTTGGGAAAATAGGATGGTAAGTGTGGTAAGAAGAGAATCTGGAAACGTGGACTGGGGCCATGTGGTATTGACATGCCAGAGGATGGAGTACACACGTAGATGTCAAGCCAAGGAAGCCAGGCTTTTTCCTCTGGGCAGCAGGCCCGTGATATGATCAGGACACTCTGGTCAGTAGGAGGACAGTAGACTAGAGGGGAGAAAGACTGAGGCAAGGACTGTCAATTTAATGGAGGAAGCCATGAAATGGAAATAGTATTAGCCTGCATTTTTAAAATTTAATTTTTTTGTTTTTGTTTTTTACTATCCATGCTCAGAGAAACAGCCAGTTGACAGGCATCATCAACTTCTCAAAACAAAACAACTGCCTCCCATCAAGTCCCTGGGTCCTCCTCCTCCAAAGCCTCCGAAGCCACCAGTTGTAAACCTCCAGGCCTTCCAGAGGCAGGCGGCTGCGATTTCCGAGAGCCACAGGGAAGGTAAGGAAATGCACAGGGCTCTGCACAAAGCCAGCCAGTGGGAGTCACGGCTCCAATGCCTCATCCCCCCATTACTTCCCTCTCTGTGTGTCAACTCCCAGGTGATAATGCCGAACTGCTTTTCCATGAGGCTGGACATCCATCACTGGTTATTTTTACGTAGAGGCCGTGGCAGCTTGCCCGTGAAATGGCAAATCTGCAGGAATTGGCCCCTTATCGCTCCTGGGCCAGTCTGCCTCCCTGGAGAGCATTGCATTTGATCACTGGGACTAGGTCCAAGAGGAAGAAAAAGAAAGTAGTGGAGCAGGGAGCCGGGAGCTTTTGTGTTTCCTACAAAGCCTGTGTTGTCAACACAATCAGTGCAATAGGAGAGGAGAGGGAGTGAAAAGGGAGGAAAGTCAGTGTGAACTTGACCTGTGATCCTAATGGAGGGTCCCTCAGGCCTCTGTCATCTGCCTTCAGTAATTAGTTGAAGGCCCCCACCCCCACCCCACCCCCTGCCACTGGCCCTTTCCAGAAACAAGCCAATTTTTTGTGCTGTTTTGTGTCTTTCTCTGTTACTTAAAGGAATATCTTCTCATCCCCTTTCCACCAACACTGTGCTTGGATCCTGTTGACACTGTAAATACCTTTGCTTATGTTTGCTCTAATGGAACTTGATGTGAACACACACTTTGGTGTGGCACATAGTTCCATGCTAACATCTGTCTTACTGTGGCCATGAGTGCCAGCAGATGGTACGCTCAGAGAGCTGATGGCATCTTGCATTGCTCATTTGACTGCTTTGAAAACCTCATGATTGTTAAACATCCTGAACTCATAGTTTCTCAAACTTCAGCCTGCACCAGAATCACCTAGAGGATTTGTTAAAACACAGATCACAGGGCCCCATTCCCAGAGTTTCTGATTTGTTTGGTCTGGATTGGGTACCTAAGAATTTTCCTTTTTAACAAATTCCTCAGGGCAGGGGGGTTACTGATGCTACTGGTCCAGGGACCATACTTTGAGAACCACTGCTGCAGATCATCTTGAGTCTTAGCCTAAAAGAAAATTCTATATAAAGAGATAGAACATGCTGGCTGCCATCTTGTGTCCCCTCATGCATGCACCTAGTCTCCGTTGGTTTGGCCGGGACCCTCTGAGCGCCAACCTTAGTCCCCCAAGGTCCCATTTCCACTCCATCAAGATGAGAGAAACTGTCACGAACCAGGAGAAACGGGCCAGATTGCAAGCCCAGGTGCACATTGGTGGGGAAGGAACATCTTGCTAGAAGACGATGGTTCACAGAAGGGCTACAGCAGATGATAAAAACCTTAATTCTCCTTTTTAAAAAGATGGTTTTATTTATTTATTTATTTATTTATTTATTTATTTATTTATTAGCATGAAAGAGCCTGAGCAGGGCGGGGGGTAAGGGGCAGAGGGAGAAGGAGAAGCAGACTCCCCACCCAGCATGGAACCCGACATGGGGCTCGATCCCAGGACCCATGATCACGACCTGAGCCAAAGGCAGACACTCAACCCACTGAGCCACCCAAGAGCCCCAAACCTTAGTTCCCCTTAAAGAAGTTAGGAGTAAACAATATCTCTGGTATTGAAGAAGTGAGTATGTTCATAAACCAAGGAACAGTTCTCTCTCTTCACAACCCTGAAGTTCCAGCACATGAGGCAGCGAACACTTTCACCCTCACAGGCCTTGCTGAGAGGAAGCAGCTGGAAGAAACGCTTCCAGAGTCTTAGACCAACCTGGTGCAGACAGTCTGACTAGTTGAAGAAGACTGGCTGAAGCTCTGCCCACACAATCCGAGGTTGAAACAGCACCACTTGTTACCGGAGAGGACAAAG
Source organism: Canis lupus dingo (assembly GCF_003254725.2). Taxonomy (NCBI): domain Eukaryota; kingdom Metazoa; phylum Chordata; class Mammalia; order Carnivora; family Canidae; genus Canis; species Canis lupus. The sequence continues at coordinate 52,840,090 of NC_064247.1, forward strand.
AGGATGATGTTCTGGATCTTGTGGGGAACTTTGAGGAAACTTCCAAGAATGAAGCAAAATGATTTGAGTCAGTTTCTGAAGAAGACAAAACTTGAAGAAGTTCCTGGGAACTGCTGTCTTATATTAGGACTGCTTTCAAAAATTTTGTTCATGGATCTGATGGACTCTAGATCTCTAGTCTTTTAAGTGCAAGCCCCTTGGACGACACTGCAGCACTTTTCAGTTTTTGCTTGGATACTATTAATTCTTTGCAGCTAATTAAACTGAAGTTTGAAACAAGGTTAATAAAGTTCTTTACCTGGCTAAAAAAGGAAGGAAAGAAAAGGGAAAAAAGTGCTCTTCTAAATATAACTTAAATAATAATTTGGCCACCTCTATAACCAAGAAGGCCAAGTATGGTTTTTAGAAACGTTAAATAATTCAGGTCTCAAAATGTCTCTCTGAAAGCAAAGAAGGTTGTCAGAGAACCCAGAACAAAGCACCAAGTCTTCTGTGATAAAATGGCCTTTGTAAATCCCAGCTCCCCCACTCACTAGCTCTTTAAGTTTGGGCATGTTGCTCACGGAGCCTCATTGTCCTTATCTGTAAAATGGGGTTGACAATAACATTCATCTCCCAGGACTTTTGTGAGGATAACTGAGATGAGTCATGGAAGGAGTTTAAACAGTGCTTGGCACACCAGTAAGCGCTCCATAGACACACCGTTATCATTATTCTAAGCTTGTATTGAGCAGCTAGCTGCACTCTTTGCCCTGGGCCCTGCGATGGATACATGAGTTAAAGAGCCCCACACGAGTTCTGGTGCTCCGGGTCAGAGTCTAATCTGAAAGATCAAGATCATCCTCACAAAGAAGCACTCTATAGTGTGGGTGAGTGCTGCACTGCAGGACAGAGGGTCCCCTGGGTGCTGGGGGTGGGGGAGGCTTGGGGTGCCAGTGAGTTGCCATTCCTCATTTTGTCTCTGGGTCAGGGCATTGCACAAAGTTCACTTTAACCAGGCCACCACTTGCTCCCCTTTTCATTCTGCCTCTTGCTCTTGCAGCAGCTGGGAAAGAGCACTGCCTGCCTCCCGAGAGGTGAGTACCTGTTCCTGAGTTGGCGGGAAGCACAGCCCACCGAGCACCGACAGGTTGCTTAGCCAGCCTGAGAGCAGGCAATAAGCACAAGCCAGGTGTCTGCATTTCTCAGAAGGGTTGCAGGAAGAACAGATTTATAAGCAACAAACTGCAACTTTTGTTTTAGAGAGAGATTAAATAAACTGCATTTAACTGCTGTGCTGACATTAAATTGCAAAGATGGTCCTCTGAGGTACTTTTATTTATTATACAGTTGGGTTCAGTAAATTGAAACATCAGCTTCCATAGTAGTAAATCGAATTAGAGGCTACAGAATGCTGTGGGCAGCTGGTGTGATGTTAGGAATTGGTAATGGGACAAAAGACCTTCTGTTTTTGCTGTACTTATTCTGAGAATTTTGCCATACTGGTGTCAGTTCATATATTCACTCATCCAAATATTATCTGTTTGAGCCCGTTGATGTGTCATGCATTGAGCTGGCTACTTTATATAGATTTTCTCTCTTCCTTTTCTCAAGACTGCAAAATTGGTGCTACTGTCCTTATTTTATAGCTAAAGACATTGGGCTCAGAAAGTTTGGCCTCATTAAAAAAATATATGTAAAAATAAAATAAAATAAAATAATAAAAGAAAGTTTGGCCTCTTGCAGAACTGTGATTCCAACCCAAATATCCCTAAACTATTTTTTATTAAATATAATGGGAATAGAAGATTGTGTAAACTTGAGGTGTACAAGGTGTTAGTTTGACACATTTACAAATTGCAGTAGGATTACTAAAACAGCGTTAGCTAACACCTTTATCACCTCACATAATTTTCATTTCTTTTTTGTGTTAAGAACAGTTAAGATTCAATTTCTTAGTAACTTTAAAATTTATAATACATTATTTTTTACTGTAATCACTGTTTACACATTAGATCTCCAAAACTAACTTATGTACTAGTTGTAAGTTTGTGCCCTTAAACATCTCCCCAATTCACCTACCCCTCAGCCCCTGGTAACTACGATTTACTCTTTTGAAATACTCTGCTTTTACAAGTTTCAGTTTTTTTAGATTTCATGTATAAGTGATACTATACAGTGAATGTTTTTCTCTGTCTGACTTATCTCCCTTAGCATAAATGCCACCAAAGTCCATCCATGTTGTCACAGATGGCAGGATTTTCTTCTTTCTTGTGACTAAATAGCATTGCTGTGTATATATATATACTCCGTGTCTTTATCCACTCATCTGTTGATGGACGCTTGGGTTGTTTCCATCTTGGCTATTGTGAATAATGCTGCGGTATTAGTATGAATCAAGCAGTATTTCTTTGAGATGCTGATTTCATTTCCTTCAGAAACATACCCAGGAGTGCTGAGTCATATGGCAGTTCAATTCCTTTTTTTCCCCCCTTTTAAAGACTATTTATTTACTCATGAGAGAGAGAGAGAGAGACAGAGACAGGCAAAGAGAGAACCAGGCTCCATGCAGGCAGCCTGATGTGAGACTCGATCCCAAGACCCCAGGATCACAACCTGGGCCTAAGGCAGGCACTCAACTGCTGAGCCACCCAGGTGTCCCGGCAGTTCAATTCTTAATTGAACCTCTATAGGCTTTTCCATAATGGCTGTACTAACAGGAGTGCCCAAATTGTTTTGATTATATGACCTCACTTCTTCACAAAAATGTTCTTTTCTCAAGAGGGTCAGGCTTAGAAGAAGTAGACATAAAAACAAATAATTATATTACTTACCAAATGTTTATAATAGTAGAATATGTTAAGTTTTCTAATAGAGGAAAGTATAAGATTTAGAGGTTGCACCGGGATCCCTGGGTGGCGCAGTGGTTTAGCGCCTGCCTTTGGCCCAGGGCGCGATCCTGGAGACCCGGGATCGAATCCCACATCGGGCTCCGGGTGCATGGAGCCTGCTTCTCCCTCTGCCTGTGTCTCTGCCTCTCTCTCTCTCTCTCTCTCTCTCTCTCTCTGTGACTATCATAAAAAAAAAAAAACCCACTAGAGGTTGCACCAATATGGGAGTGATTGCCTGTCCTTGGGAGAGTCAATGAAGTCTTTCTAGAAATTGTATTTTTTTTTTTTTTTTGGCTAAAATCATTCTACATAACAAGCAACAAAATATCAGCAGCATACAGCAGGAGTGTGAGTTCAGCTGATCTGGGCTGAGCTCAGCTAGTGTTGCTAGTATGTTGCAGACTACCTAGGGAGGTTTACTGATACTGACTGGGGTTGCTCATGTGTGGGGGTCACCCTGCAGCTGCTGATCTAGGATTGCCTTGGCTGGCATGAGTGGGGCAACCTGACTTTGCACCAGCTGTCTCACCCTCCAGCAAGCTAACTGAGGAATGAGCTGCAGGCAAGCAAGACAGTACCGATTGCACAAACAACTTTTAAACTCTGCTGTATCATATTTGCTAACATCTTATGGGTCAAAGCAAGTCACATGGCCCAGCTTCAGCATGGGAGGAAGCCAGAACACTACCTATAAAAGGGCAGGGATCTAGAAAGGAAACATTTGCAGTGAGTATGGAGGGTAGATATGTACTGGATAACATAGGGAGGGGTGCTGTAGGCCCAGGCAGGAGGTGTAAGGAAGCAGGTCTCAATGGTGAAAATTAGAAATAGATAAGTAGAACTGGTGTGGTAAGGTTGGGATGGAATGGAGAGAAATGGAGGTAGACAGGAACCAAATCTTGGAGGTTCTTGTCCACCAAGGACTAGATAAGACCTCCTTGTTCACCACAGAATAAGCCCACCAAGGACTAGATAAGACCTCCTTGTTCACCAAGGAACAAGCCCACCAAGGACTAGGTAAGACCTCCTTGTTCATCAAGGAACAAGCCCAAAAAGGACTAGATAAGACCTCTGTGTTCACCAAGGAACTGACCAAGTGGTGTTGGGTGTGGTTCACGTGTACCAGGAACTCCTAGTTTAGTCGCCCATTTAAAAGAGTTAAATGACAACACAGAGTAGGTCAGTGAAGCCACATTCTCTGTGCATTTGTGTGAAAGAGGAAAAACCATTTAGACAGCTAAGGCAATGATTTGCACTGTTTACTCAATGAACACAGGCCCCAGGGTGACAGTTTGAGGGGACAATATAATTCTGTGCTCTGAGTCCATCTTGGTTCCCTCATGACTCACATTCTGAGAGCATCTCCATGTGACTATACGTGTGCTACAATGGTGATGGATGCACCAATGGATGTTCAGTATAGAGATAGAGCATGACTGAGAACAAGGCAGTAATAATAAAGTGGAGGATAAACAGATGCAAAGTATTCCTTTTTAAATATTTTATTTATTCATAAGACACACAGAGAGAGGCAGAGACACAGGCAGAGGGAGAAGCAAGGCCCCATGGGGTGCCTGATGTGGGATTCGATCCCAGGACCCGGGAATCACGACCTGAGCCAAAGGCAGATGCTCAACCACTGAGCCACCACGATGCCCCCAGATGCAAAGTATTCTGATGTAGAAGAATAAGAGATGAAGTTGGATTCCCAAGTTAATTAGGTGCCATGCTGAGGAATTGGGACTGTAGGTTGCGGTGATGAGTTAACTTAAACAAGTGCCGTGATGCTGAGCAGCCTTACGGACAACTTCCATGGAAACCAGGGCTTGTTTGGAAGGAACGTCTCCTATGTTCATGGTATTGATCTTCAGTACAAGTATTAGATTAGAAACAGAATATATTGGGTCTCATTACTGGAAGGGGACCTGGCAATTATCAGATGTAGCAAGCTGCACAGCATAATATTAACACTTCTGGGGGTTTTAAACTGAGCCCTACCACTTAACATCTATATAACCTTGGACAAATGCCTTAACCTCTGCAAACCTTAGTTTCTACTTAAGTAAAATGGGAGGCCGATAGGACCTGACTCATACAGTTGTGGTGAGAGTTAGATAAAACAATGATCGTAAAGCATTGAGTGCAGTGCCAAGCACCTAGAGAGTGTTCGATAAAACTTGCTGAGCTGTTATATAACCCCCTCCAAAGGCAGGAATCATAATTAGAACCTTAATGCCTTCAAAAATCATTTGATGAAAAGCTCATTCTCTGAAGAGTCCAATGTTTTTCTTGTTGGGGCAGATTTTATTCATTCAACATATATTCATTGACTACTATATGCCAAGCCCTCATATACACACTGAGAATATAGCAAAGTACAAAGTAGACAAAAGTATCTTACATGCATGCACACATATGTGTGCACACACATTAGTTTTATTTATTTAAAATCCAAGTTGCGCTTGGACCAAAACCGACCTCCCTACCCCAGACTCCCAGCCATCTGTCCAAGACCTACTCATTGGTACAGTAGACAGGGTCTCTACCCCTCCATTACCTGGCAGTTCTTAAAACACCTAAGGAATACATCATACTGTTAAATAAAACTTTCATTATTTTCAACTATTATTCATAAAAGAGAAGTCTATGTTTTAGCTGTATTTTTATGGATATATATTTTTAATCATCTTGTTAGAAACTCAGTGCATTTACAGTAGGCGCTTTCACTTTTGAACCTCTTCATATCCTGTATTAAATGGGAGAAGCAGCACTAGGCACTGCACCCAGTACAAGTCTGGGGTCAGATTCACATAGAGCCAAAACCCCTCCTCTACAACTCTGACAGCCCGGAGCTGTGATACACACATCTGTAAAGTCAACACAATAATACTTACTTCATTGATTGTCATGAAGACTAAATGAGATAAATTGAAAGTATGGAAAATACAGAAGGTGTACAATGAGTCTTGGTTTCCTCAACCTGTGGCCTCTCCATCCCTTGTTATCTCTGGAATAAATATCTCATTAGTTCCCAACAGTGAAATGATTCTTGGGAGATTATTCTTTGTCATCATTCTTTCATGCAAACCAAGCTGGCTGGTATACCTCTTGAATAAGCAGCCCCTATTTCTGTGAGCAAAGCAGGTTCGTCCCAGGGCAGCAATTAACGCTGAGTCTCTGTCAGTACTTAGCAGAGTCGGCTAATATTTTATTCATTAGCTGTAAATATGGCTTTCCTCCCATTAAGATGTGTCAGAGTGTCGTCCTGACTCAGGAAATCTCTGACTCAGACACGAGGGAAGGGAGAGCCTACTTTTTCTTCGGGAGAAAAGATTCATACAGTATAGCATTTCTCAGACCAGGGTCTGTGGGTGGATCTCAGGAGTCTACCATTTTCTCTTCTGAACTTTTTAATTTTGTGTTTTCATCTTAATGATAGTCTTTAAAAGATAGTATAAGCCTATTTTGAGTCTTCTAGATGATTTATTTCAACCTAATATTTTGGAACATGCTTTTGTGTTTGTGTTTTTGATATTTCTACCCCATACAGAGTGAAAACTACAAATGCCTCCGAGGGCTGGTGGGTTATGTGACTATGTCTAGAAACTCCCTTAAACAACTGGGAGGGAGAGATCCTGTGGAAATGGGAAGAAATGCCTTACCTAAGGCTTTCAAGTGAAATATTCATAATATCAGAACACCACCACTGTGGGGTAAAGTAAAATGCATCTATACTCTTTATTTGAATAGTGGTAAGTGTTATAAAGAAAAGGTTTTAAAGAGTGTTCAGATAGTAACTGGGGACAAGGAGTGGGATAAAGAAAGTGTAGGATGATCAGGAAAGGCCTGAGGTGGTGACATTGAGGTTGAGCCCTACATGATGAGGACCTAGTCACAAAAGGTCTAGTAGCTGGACATTCCAGGACATTGCTGCTCATTCTAGCTGAACAGCTAGAGCAGTGAGTCAAGGGGGAAGTGTGTCTGCACATTGGGGGAGCAATAGCTAAAGCACAGTGTCCTGGTAAAATGGTGGGGGTCTTGAGAGCCATGGAGTGAATTTGGATGCTGCTCTCAAAATATGTTGGGAAACCACAGGAGTTTGAAACCAGGGAGTGACATGAGCTGACATTTATTTTGTAAAGATCCCTTTGAATGCTTCATAAATAATAAACTTAGTGAAGAAACAGGTAGAAATATCTTCAGAAGCCATTGCAACAACAAAACAGTAGCAATAAATAGAGCAATCAGCACTCCTACTGAGGGTGTCCTAAGCACTTTAAATATACGACTCCGTTTATGTTAATCCTAAGAGGTAGATGATATCCAATTTTGTAGATGAGGAAATTGAGTCACAGAGAGGTTTTATCACTTCATATGGACAAGGTGGTAGAGGTAGAGGTTAAAAAAATGAAGGGAATCAAGATGTATTTTGGAGGAAATGTAGTGATTGTGGGATCACCTGTGGAGAATGAGACAGGAGGGCAAGATTGGAATATAAGACCATTCCCGGGTGATTTGTTATTTCCATCACTGTTGGCACCAACATGTGTGGAGTCTTGGCACACACATCAGTGCTCAGTGCAAAATGACCCTTCATGAAAGCTATTGGGGATTTTTTTTTTTTTTTTTTTTTTACTTAAACGAAACAAGCATGCCCTAGAGTCTCTGTTTGACCAGAACCTCTTAGGACTAGTTTTAAAGTTGTTTGGAGCTTAAATATGGCTACATGTCAGTTGGTCAAGACCTGCTCTGATTGACCAATGGCAAAACAGGTTCCTCACGGTGGTATCTGGGAAAAGATGAGCCCTCACATCCCAGTGTGCTAAATTGAATCACTATGGGGCAAGAATGAAGACAGGGAGGTTTTTTAAGCCTGTACCTTATGAAGTTTAAGACACAGAATATTCAGGTGGATTTAGCCCAAGCCACTTCAATAAATTCTTATGCCTTTTTAATTAGGTTTCAGAAAATAACAAGGCCACTGTTTGGCCTTTCTTTCCAAGGGCAGTGGTGTCAAGAACAGTCTATTTGGGGGGCTTCTTTTGTATTTCCAAGTATTTTTCCTTTAAAAATAAATTCACCTATAGATTCTATTTTTTTTTAACACTTACCATAGAGAAGGACTTGTGCCCTTTATTAATGTCTCTTCTCTCCTTTTAAAACTCCCAACTAGGGGCAGCCCGGGTGGCTCAGCGGTTTAGCGCCACCTTCGGCCCAGGACGTAATCCTGGAGACCCGGAATCGAGTCCCGCGTCCGGCTCCCTGCATGGAGCCTGCTTCTCCCTCTGCCTGTGTCTCCGCCTCTCTCTGTGTGTCTCTCATGAATAAATAAAATCTTTAAAAAATAATAAAATAAAAATAAAACTCCCAACCACGACCACCCGATGAAGTTGGTGGTTAGCCGACTCTCTGACCATAGAGTTAGGTTAAGGAATCCAAGATAATGCAACTGGAATATCACCCCTGCAGGGCTTAACCTGGCCAACAGGGCTCCAGAGCATCACCTCTCAACCAACACTGCAGACTGCCTTTCAGAAGATTCATGTTGGATCTTTACCTGCAACAAAAGAGGGCAAGGTTTAATAGACTCATGGCCTGCTCTACAAATTGAGTCTAGACATTCTCCAGGCAGCTGTTCTTGAATGCATCTCCTGCCTTAAGATTTCTTTTTCTGTCTGGAGAAAGATCTGTGTGAGGGAGGCTGGCCAGGATGGAACTAAAGTATGAAAGTGTTTGGAGCCAAGTCTCATCTTTACTCCTTACTGGCATTCAAATGATAAGCTGGAAAAAAATCATGACTTAGGAAGAAATCAGACAATAAAGTTACAGACTTAGAGCCTATTTTTGTACATAGGTTTGTTCAGAAGGTTGAATGGAAACTTATCTTTGAAAACATGCTGGGCATTGTTTAGCCCTTTACATCTGTTAGACTCATTTTAGCCCCATGATCATGTTAGGAAGGCAAAATTAATATTCCCATTTTGAGTTGAGAAACCAAGGACTCAGAGATGTTTCATGATTTGTCCTAAAGTATAAGATAATACAGAGCTAACATAGGGTGTGAACTCAGGACCAGATGTTCATAAGGATTTTCAACTACACTATCCTGTCTCAGAATTTTTCCAACATGAGCGATTTTGGGAGGTCCTGTTAGATTCTGAATTCCATGATTGTCTTTCTCACCTTTCTCACCTACTGAGAAGTAGACATGCCAGTAATAATTATTTAATGCCTAAGTGATAGACTAATTGAGTGACAGATTGAGGGAGGATAGACAGATAAAATGATACTGCTTTTCAGGAACTTTTTATAAATAAAGAAAACATTCCTAAGCTCTGTCAGCTGTATATTCTGCATTGATCTGCATGTCCAGTATCTTGTCCTTCTAATATTAAGCAAAGCTAAATAATTAGGACAATCTAAGCTCTGCATTTGCCTTTGTATATATCGTGGAAGGGCTCCTGCCATGTGCAGAAGTGGACTCATATGAAAGCTGCTCTGTCCTCTGCTCCTTCTTAGTCTAGCAAAATTCAGCTCCAAGTGACACTGCCAAGAAGCTTGTCCTTATCATTCTAGCCATCTCACAAGGCGCTCTCCTTTCATCCCCCACTTCTGTAGACCTATTACACTTTCATTCAGTAGTTATGTAATCAAACTAATCATCAAGCACTTTGCTTGATGATTAAAATAGAATAAAATTCAGAAACCCCAAACTGCTTACTAGGGCCGGGAAGGCCCTACCTGTTCTGACCACTCTGCACACTCTTCCTTGTTCATGGTCTTTAGCCCACTGACTGGCCTTTTGGCCTCTCCTCAAACACAACAAGCATATTCTTACCAAGCACGAATGCTTGTTGCTTCCTGTGTATGGAGGGACCTCCTCCCAGATCTTTAACTGATGGCTCCTTTCCATCGCGCAGGATTTGTTCATTCTGTCAGTCAGTCAATGAATGTTTATTGAACCCCAGCTGTGTGCGAGACATGATCCGAGATGCTGATAATGCAATTTAAACAAAACAAAGTCTCTACCCTTGTGAATATACATTTTAGTTGGGAAGAAGGACAGAGAAGCAAATAATGATAAAATTAAAATAATAACAAATGCTTACATGTCCACTTCCCCGACCACACCTGTGTCTCCTGTCCCAAGGTACTATCTGTGCCATGCAGAGGTCTGCCTAATTCTCCTCTTAGTACTTATTAATGCTTCAAAGAATAATTATTCTGGTTTCTTTTTTAGTCTATACCACAAAGGTATTGAGTTCAAGGACCTTGTCTATTATTTGCTTTTATATTCTAAAACAGAGGAGGAGCTTAGTGAAAACATTCATGATGTGACATCATCTGTCTCTCTATGTAGGAGTTTTCAGTATAACTATGAGCTTCAGAAGAGAATCCAAACAATCAGGAGCCTATAATGTGCCAGGTGTTGTCTTTGTCACTAGGGACCCAGCCGTGAGTGATCTACAAGATCACAGAACAAAAGAGAAAAAAATTAAACTAATAAAAAGTAATGAAATGATTTAAAGATGAGGACAACGAACTGAGGAATGGCATAAAGCAGAAGGTTATACAGATAGAAATGGTGGGGAAGAGGGCTATTTGGAAAAGGAAGTAGAAGGACTTTCTTGAAGGCAAACTGTAAGGGGAGACCTCATGGTTGAGAAAGAGCTGGCCATACAGGGGCATTTCAGGTGGCAGCAACAGCATTTGCAAAATCCTTGAGGTGGGATGGAATGTGGTGTCCTTGCAAAACAGAAAGGAGGCAGGTGGGGTTAGAGTATCATGGAGGAAGAGGACGGTTGGACAAGAGTTTGGAGAGGCTGCTGGAAGTGAGATCATAAAGGGGGAAGCATTTGATGGTTTTGTCTGTTGTTGCTGTTTTTCATTAAGAATCATAGGAAGAGGGAGCCTTGGGTGGCTCATTCAGTTAAGCATCTGACTCTTGATCTCAGCTTAGGTCTTGATCTCGAGGTCATGAGATCAAACCCCACATTGGGCTCCATGCTGGGTGTGGAGCTTGTTTAAAAGAAGACAAAAAAAAAGAATCATAGGAAGTCTTGGAAAAGTCTTAAGCAAGGTTGTGACAAGGTTCAAGTCTTCTTTTTAAAAGATCATGCTTTTAGAGACTAGATTATAGAAGGAACAGAGAATAACACCTAATGCATATTTTAAATAAAAAGTTGAGGTGTTTGGAAAGGCCATTGGTAGTAAAGATATGACATACAGAAGAGCCACATACACAGAGACACAGAAGCAGGAAAAATCCTGGTGTGTTCAGGAACCATAATCTGACATGTTTAGGATGTATAATGGCAGGGTATATATGGGGCAGTGCAGCACGGAATAGTTCAGTAAGTGTTGGCTGAATTATAGTATGGACTTAGACAGTACTTTGTGTACTTAACTGCCTATGATTATATATGTAGGCTATTTTGGTCACTTTCCAGATTCTTGAGTGTTCCTCACCTTCCTGTCTAAATTATAAATTCTTGGGGATCCCTGGGTGGTGCAGCGGTTTGGCGCCTGCCTTTGGCCCAGGGCGCGATACTGGAGACCCGGGTTCGAGTCCCACATCGGGCTCCCAGTGCATGGAGCCTGCTTCTCCCTCTGCTTGTGTCTCTGCCCCTCTCTCTCTCTCTCTCTGTGACTATCATAAATAAATAAAAATTAAAATAAATAAAAAATAAATTCTTTGAAAGCAGGGAGAGGATCTACCACTTCTTACCAACTGCATAATTGGAGTTTGTTTAAATTGAATGCTTTTGCAATGCTTGAAAATTAGAAGATCCAAGGAAAATGTTGTAAAGGATTAAGAGCATAGACTGTAGGTCAGATAACCTCAGATTCCTATTTCGAGCTCTATACACGAGCTGTGTGATCTTAGAAAAGTAATTTAATATCTCTGGGCCTCCCATTTCCTCACATGGGAGATGGTGAAATCAATAAATCCTACCTCCTAGGGTTGCTGTGAGGATTGAGATGAATATCTGTAATTCCACAGAGTGCCTGGCAATGTTGTCAACACTTGATAAATGGCAGCTATTTGTTGTTTGTTGGTAGGAACAGAGTTTGTCTGTAACAAGGTCTAGTTCTACAAGCAGGCTGGAGCCAGCAGACAGTGCTCCTCCTAAAGCCTGCCTCTTGCCCCGAGGATGACCTACTCTCCCTTTCTGTAAAACAGATGGGGTTGGATATTACGGCCACCTCAAAGAGATACCCTGAAATTTGAAACACAAATATTTTATAAGTTGATCTTACTGATGAAAATGAAGGCTTAAGAGTTTTGTTTTGTTTTTTTTTTTAGGCTACAGAAACTTCCAGTGGTTAAGTAAGAATCTGCTCTAGTGGTGGCATTAGAAGTCAGAGTGCTTTTAGAAAGTCATGCCTACCGGACGCCTGGGTGGCTAGTTGGTTGAGCAGCCAACTTTGATTCAGCTCAGGTCATGATCTCAGGGTCATGAGATCTAGCCCCACATTGGGCTCAACATGGAGTCTGCTCTGCTTCAGGATTCTCTCTCTTCATCTTCCCTTCCCCCTGTTCATGAGCGTTCTCTCTCTCTCTTTCTCAAATAAATAAATTTTAAAAACAAGAATACCTCAGTTCACCATGGTTTTGATTCTACCCTAACTTCAAAATACAGGTTAAGTAATTTTATTATTTATAGGTGATAATGTCAGGCACAGAGAATATAGTGACTATCCCACACATTTTCTTTTTTTTTTTTAAATTTCTTTTTATTGGAGTTCAATTTGCCAACATATAGCATAACACCCAGTGCTCATCCCATCAAGTGCCCCCCTCAGCGCCCGTCACCCAGTCACCCCAACCCCCCACCCACCTCCCTTTCCACCACCCCTTGTTCGTTTCCCAGAGTTAGGAGTCTCTCATGTTCTGTCTCCCTCTCTGATATTTCCCACTTATTGTCTCTTCTTTCCCCTTTATTCCCTGTCACTATTTTTTATATTCCCCAAATGAATGAGACCATATAATGTTTGTCCTTCTCCGATTGACTTATTTCACTCAGCATAATATCCTCCAGTTCCATCCACGTAAAGCAAATGGTGGGTATTTGTCGTTTCTAATGGCTGAGGAATATTCCATTGTATACATAAACCACATCTTCTTTATCCATTCATCTTTCAATGGACACCGAGGCTCCTTCCACAGTTTGGCTATTGTGGACATTGCTGCTAGAAACATCGGGGTGCAGGTGTCCCGGCGTTTCATTGCATCTGTATCTTTGGGGTAAATCCCCAGCAGTGCAGTTGCTGGGTCGTAGGGCAGGTCTATTTCTAACTCTTTGAGGAACCTCCACACAGTTTTCCAGAGTGGCTGTACCAGTTCACATTCCCACCAACAGTGCAGGAGGGTTCCCCTTTCTCCACATCCTCTCCAACATTTGTTGTTTCCTGTCTTATTAATGTTCCCCATTCTCACTGGTGTGAGGTGGTATCTCATTGTGGTTTTGATTTGTATTTCCCTGATGGCAAGGGATGCGGAGCATGTTCTCAAGCACTTGTTGGCCATGTCCATGTCTTCCTCTGTGAGATTTCTGTTCATGTCTTGCCCATTTCATGATTGGCTTGTTTATTTCTTTGCTGTTGAGTTTAATAAGTTCTTTATAGATCTTGGAAACTAGCCCTTTATCTGATATGTCATTTGCAAATATCTTCTCCCATTCTGTAGGTTGTCTTTGAGTTTTGTTGACTGTATCTTTTGCTGTGCAGAAGCTTCTTATCTTGATGAAGTCCCAATAATTCATTTTTGCTTTTGCTTCTCTTGCCTTGATGGATGTATCGCAGGAAGTTACTGTGGCCAAGTTCAAAAAGGGTGTTGCCTGTGTTCTCCTCTAGGATTTTGATGGAATCTTGTCTCACATTTAGATCTTTCATCCATTTTGAGTTTATCTTTGTGTATGGTGCAAGAGAGTGGTCTAGTTTCATTCTTCTGCACGTGGCTGTCCAATTTTCCCAGCACCATTTATTGAAGAGACTGTCTTTTTTCCAGTGGATAGTCTTTCCTGCTTTGTTGAATATTAGTTGACCATAAAGTTGAGGGTCCACTTCTGGATTCTCTATTCTGTTCCATTGATCTATGTGTCTGTTTTTGCACCAGTACCACACTGTCTTGATGACCACAGCTTTGTAGTACAACCTGAAATCTGGCATTGTGATGCCCCCAGCTATGGTTTTCTTTTTTAATATTCCCTGGCTATTCGGGGTTTTCTCTGATTCCACACAAATCTTAAGATGATTTGTTCCAACTCTCTGAAGAAAGTCCATTGTATTTTGATAGAGATTGCATTAAATGTGTAAATTGCCGTGGGTAGCATTGACATTTTTACAATATTAATTCTTCCAATCCATGAGCATGGAATATTTTTCCATCTCTTTGTGTCTTCCTCAATTTCTTTCAGAAGTGTTCTGTAGTTTTTAGGGTATAGATCCTTTGCCTCTTTGGTTAGGTTTATTCCTAGGTATCTTATGCTTTTGAGTGCAATTGTAAGTGGGATTGACTCCTTAATTTCTCTTTCGTCAGTCTCATTGTTAATGTATATAAATGCTACTGACTTCTGGGCATTGATTTTGTATCCTGCCACACTGCCAAATTGCTGTATGAGTTCTAGCAATCTTGGGGTAAAGTCTTTTGGGTTTTCTATATACAATATCATGTCATCTGCAAAGAGGGAGAGTTTGACTTCTTCTTTACCAATTTGAACGCCTTTTATTTCTTTTTGTTGCCTGATTGCTGAGGCTAGGACTTCCAGTACTATGTTGAATAGCAGTGGTGAGAGTGGACATCCCTGTCTTGTTCCTGATCTTAGGGGAAAGGCTCCCAGTGTTTCCCCATTGAGAATGATATTTGCTGCCCCACACATTTTCCCCATTAAATAACTAACACAGAGAACTGATCTGAGAAACTATCAGATCAGCCTACAAAGTATTGGAAAATATTATCCAAAACCCACTTGTAAGCTTCTTGACTTTCACCATCATCCTGTGCTTCATTATTTTCATTTTTTAATTTCTCCTCAATTCTAGAGAGACCTGTAGTTCAGAGGAAAAGAGTGATGGACTAAACTATACCTATTCCCATGGAATGTTGTGTAAGATTATGCAACATTTTAATAACAATTACTTAGTTATTGTATTAGAGTTCTCCAGAGAGAGAGGACCAGCAGAAGTTACACATATATTTATATATTCTATATTAGAATTATTTATATAATATTTAGTACATATGTACATTATGTGCATATACATATGCAATATGTACATAATATTAATAATGAGCAACTGGTTTACACACTGGTTATGAAAACTGAGAAGTCCCCTGCTCTGCCATCTGCAAGCTCGAGACCCAGGAGAGCCAGTGATGTAGTTCCTAAGTACAAAGGTCTGAGAATCAGGAGAGCTGATGGTAAAAATCAAAGGCAGGAGAAGAGGACATGAGATATCCCCACTCAATCAGTGAGGCAGGAAAAAAGTAGTGAATTCCTCCCTCCTCCACTTTTGTCTTATTCAGACCCTCAGTGGATTGTATGATATCTCCTCGCAGTAAGGAGGGAAATCTGCTGTACTGAGTCCCCTGATTCAAATGCTGATCTCATTGAGACACACCTTCATGGACATACACAGAAATAACATTTAATTTGCACATCCTGTGGCCAGTCAAATTAACACATAAAATTAATCATCATAGTCATCATAGTTTTGTGGCCCTTTATAGGAAGAATGGGGTTATATATTCATAGATTAAAAACAAAGAGATACCTAGTGCCCAAAATTTAGTGATGTTGGAGGTATTCTATTTGTTGTTTATTGTGGCTGTTGTTGAAATCAAAGGAGAATAAGTAAGGTCATGAAACATGCACTAGTAATATTGGGTTACACACACATATACACATACATGCATATGCCTGGATATGTATCTATATGTACATACATGTGTATATATACATGTTTAAACTGTATGTATCATGTAGAGAGATATGTATGCACAAACCTATGTGTATATGTGTTCTGTTGATATGAAGGAAGTGGTCAAAGTGGTAGAAGTTGAAGTGCCAGTGGTAGGAGTGTGGAGAAGCAGAAGTAGTAGAAGTGGAAATGTAGAAGACAAAGTTTTAATAGCTTGTAAAAGAAAAGTATCCTTGAAAATTTATCAGGTATTTTTGTGAATCTGGTATAAATGCATTCTGAGATCAATTGTAGCATCTCGTCATAGTCTTTTTTTACAAAGTCTCTTAACTTAATCCTCCTTAAGAGGAGGATTTCTTAAGGTGAAGCCCGATGGGAAGGGTAGTCTTACCAAAAGTATTTATTGGAAATGGAATGTGCCCAGTTTGAGACTTTGGGTAATTGAGAAATCAGATGGCCTTCTACTTCCTTGTCTCCAGGAACCTGTGGAATGTCACACAGAGTGACCCCTGGCTAAGCTACTCCTGTTCTCTCCAAAATGGGTGGCCCACTGAAATAAGAAATAAAGGAAGCAGAGTTTTCAACTTAGCTCTAATAAAATGCAAATGTATAGCTAGCAGGTTTTGTTGTTCAAGTCTCAGTTTTTCTACCTAATATCAGCTCTTTAGATTTTCCAGAGCCTTCTTGCCATGAAAATTTTCAACTTACGCTCTTATCCTGTGGCACAGAAGAAGATGGGAGAGGATATGTAACCTGTCAGGCATTTACCACATGTTAACTGAGTTAGTCCTACACTACACAGCTACAGTGAGCCTATGAAGAAAATAGGGCTCTATGATCTTAAATGACTGCCTGAGACTCACACAGCCAGCAAGAGAAATTTCCAGTGATAAGTATAGATATGATGAGTACTTAGATATGTACTTAGAGATGACGAGTCTAAGTACAGTGCCTGACACATTGCAAAGCCTCAATAATTGTAGCTAATATTGTGATGGACAGTTTACAGTACAACCAAGTGAACAGGTGTTAGAGTGAGCGGTGTGAGCTACTTCTCTAGAATGTACAACCTAATACAGAGGTTGACTAAATTATTTTCCAAAAGACAGCTGTCATCAAGGGGTTGACATGGCAAGTAGAAACACCCATTAGAGGAGGTCACAAGTCCATGATTGAAACAGACCCTATTGTTCAAAAACTAATTTTGAAGATAAAATGCCACGGGTCCAAACACAATTAGAAATTTTCTTTTGTAAGTCATCTGTGACACTAGCTGTTGTGTCTTCTTGAACATACAAATGTTGAAGATATCATTAAGAAACATTGTAATATTGTAGTTATTAGAGGTTTTCTATGAGAAAGTCAGAAAAGAAAGTTGATGCTCTGTCAATAATAAAAAAAACTTTCCGAAATGCAAACCTCATGAAAACCTTTTCCAGTTGAGTACAATTGACAACTATAATATTATATGTTATATCAGTTTCATCTGAGGTACAGGTGTACATGATTCGTTATTTGTATATGTTGTAAAATGGTCACAATAAGTATATTAATGTCTGTCACCATACATAGTTACTATTTTTTTCTTGTGATGAGATCTTCTAAGATCTATCTTAGCAATTTTCAAATATGCAAACAATATTATGAACTGTAGTCACCACAATATACATTATACCTCTATGATTTATTTTATAAATGCACATATGTACCTTTGACCACCACCCTTTATCCATTTCTCCAAACTCCACCCTGTACATTTGTCAATCTGTTGTTCTTTGTATCTATGAGTTTGGGGATTGCTTTCTCTTTTTCCTTTTTTTTTTCTTTCTTTTTCTTTTTTTTTGTGACACGTATAAGTGAGATCATATGGTATTTGTCTTTCTATCTGCTTATTTCACTAACATAATGTTCTCCAGGCCCAACCATGTTGTCACAAATGGTAAGATTTCTTTTTTATGGCTAAGTATAAGTGTGTGTGTGTGTTTTCATCATATATATGTACCATATTTCATTAACTGTCCATCAGTGGACATTTAGTTTGCTTCCCCATCTTTGCTATTGTAAATCACGGTACAATAAGCATGAGAGTGCTCGTATATCATTTTGAATTAGAGTTTTCATGTCCTTCAGATAAAAATTCAAAAGTGGAATTGCTGGTTTGCATGGTGGTTCTATTTTTAATTTATTGTGGAACCTCCATTTTGTTTTCTGTAATGAGTGCACCAATTTACACTCTCATGTAACAGTGCAACAGTGCACAGGTTTCCCTTTTCTCCACATCACATTAACGTTTTTTTTTTTTTCACATTAACGTTTTTTAAGCTTCTTGACCTTCACTATCATCCTGTGCTTCATTATTTTCATTTTTTATTTATTTCTTTTCTATAATAGCCATTCTAACAGGTGTGAGCTGATATCTCATTGTGGTTTTGACTTGCATTTCCCCGATTAGTGATGTTAAGCATCTTTTTAAGTACCTGTTGGCCATCTCCATGGAAAATGCATATTCAGATATTCTACCCATTTTTAATTGGATTGCCTGGGGACTTTTGCTATTGAGTTGTAGAAGTTGTTTATATATTTTGGATATTGACCCCTCACCACATATCTGATTTGTGAATATTCTCTCCCATTTTTCTAAATTTTGTTGCTTAATATTTTGTTGATTGTTTTCTTCATTGTGCAAAATTTATCTTTCCAGAGAATCAGCTCTTATATTTGTTGATCTTTTCTATTGTCTTTTTATTTTATTTCCTCTTTAATTTTTGTAATCTTGTTCCTTCTACTAACTCTGAGCTTCATTTGTTCTTTTTCTAGATTCTGGAGGGGAATGTAGGTTGTTCATTTGAGATTTTTGTTTCTTGAGGTAGGCATTTATCTCTATGAAATGTCTTCTTAGAACTGTTTTTGCTGCATCTCATAAGTTTATATTGTATTTCCATTTTCATTTCTCTCAAGGTATTTTTTTATTTCTCTTTTCATCTTTGACCAGTAACATGTTCAATTTCTATAAAAATATATTTGTGAATTTTCCAATTTTTACAAATTTCTTTTTGTAATTTCTAGTTTTATACAATTGTGGTCAGAAAAGATCCTGGATATGAATTCAGTGTTCTTTAATTCGTTAAGACTTGTTTTGTGGCTTAACATATGATCTATCCTGGAGAAGGTTCCAGTCACACTTGAGAAAAATGTATATTCTGCTACTTTTGAGGGGAATGTTCTTACATATCAGTTAAGTCCAACTGGTCTAATCTGTCACTTGTTACCTATGCTTTCATATATTTTCTTGTTACTGATTCATGCCCTTTTTTTCCACATAAAAAAGTTCCTTCAACATTTTTGGTAAAGTTGGTTAGGTGGTGATGAACTCTTTTACCTTTTGCTGGTTTAGAAAACTCTATCTCCTCTTCAGTTCTTAATATTAACTTTGCCAGGTGGCATATTCTTGGTTGAACTTTTTTTCTCCCAGCACTTTGAATAAATCATGACATTCCTTCTGGCCTATAAGGTTTCTACTGGAAAAATCCGATAGTTTTATGTGTGTTCCCTTGTATATAGTAAGTCGTTTTTTTCTTTCCGCTTGCAGCATTCTCTTTATTTTTTGGCATATTAATTATAATGTGTCTTGGTGTGTCTCCTTGGGTTTATTTCATTTGGAACCTCTCTCATCTTTCTAGATCTACATGTGTCCCCCCACCACCACCACCCTGTGCCAGGTTAGGGAAATTTTCATTAATTATCTCTTTTTGATCCTTTCTTTCTCTCCTCCTGAGAGCCCTATAACATGAACATTAGTCAGCTTGATGTTGTCCTAGAAGTCCTTTAAGCTTTCTTCACTTTTTTTCATTCTTTTTTCTTTCCACTGCTCTCATTGGGTAAGTTCCACTGTCATATCTTTGAGGTCACTGATTCTTTTTCCTGCTTCATCTGTTCTGCTGTTGAACACCTTTACTGTACTTTTCAGCTCAGTTATTATATTCTTCAGCTTTGTGACTTCCATTTGGTACTACTTATATTTTCTCTTTGTTGAAGTTCTTACTGTATTCATCCATTCTTCTCTAAGCTCAGTAAGCATCTTTATGACCATTACTCTGAACTCTTTATCAGGTAGATTGCTTATCTCTATTCCATTAAGGTTTTTTTTCTATGTTTTTATCTTTCAGGGTTTTTAAAGAAGTTTTTTGAAACATATTCCTTTGTTTCTTCCTTTTTCTTGACTTCTATACAGTAGACAAAACAACCACCTCTCCCAATCTTGAAGGAGTGGCCTCATGTAGGAGATAAACCTTATCATTCAATACTTCCCTAGTTCTTGGTGTTCTCCAAAGCCCTTCTGATCATCCAAGCAGCTTAGTATATTTTTAATAGGTCCTAGTGGTGAGGGCATGCTAAGACCTGTCAGTGTCCCAAAGGGAAGGACCTCAGTCAGCACCCAAATTCAGGCTGATTAGGAACCAGATTCTTTGGCAGCTGATTTTAGAGTATGCAAATATCTACAGTCTATGTGACTATAAACATAAGCCCCACTGGCTACCAGAGTTGGGTAATCTAGAGATGTCCCCTGAGTGACAGTCAGAACAATCAGGGCTCCTGACGAATGTATAAGCTCCTTTCTGGGAGATACCTGTGAATTGTAGTGAGGCAGAGGAAGAGTACATAGATGGTGGCCACTGG
The DNA here is from genome assembly GCF_003254725.2 of Canis lupus dingo. Classification (NCBI taxonomy): domain Eukaryota; kingdom Metazoa; phylum Chordata; class Mammalia; order Carnivora; family Canidae; genus Canis; species Canis lupus. The sequence goes on from NC_064247.1 coordinate 52,860,561, forward strand.
CATATGTTCCCTGAGAGCCCCTCCATAGGCCTCTAGATGTGTAGCACACCTGAAGCCTGGCCTCAGGCCAAAACTCCAAGACAAGCAAGTGGGCCTCTTTAACAATGTCTGGGGTTGTATTTCAGTCTGATGTTTATACAATGCCCTAGGGATGACAACTTGGAAAGAACTGCCTCTCCGATTGTTACTATCCTGTGGGACATAGAAACATAACCCCCCTGGCCAACAGAATCAGGTAATCAAGGGGCATTTTCTGGATAGCATCCACAAAAACTGTGGCACTACACTAAAATATAAGGCATCAGAGGTGTATAAGAGCTCCCCTCTGAGAGATACTTGTATGCTGGAGCACAACAGAGGGAGAGCATAAAAATAGTACCTACCCTCCAAGGTCTCTGGAAGGGATCACAGTCACCTGTTAGATGTGTGTCAAAATTTATTTTTTAATATTATAATTTCTGTCTTCCAACATAATATTATTAGCACACTTTGGTGGATGCTTTTGTGCAGAGAGCAAATATTTCATTCAATATCCACAATATACCTTTAAATTAGATTTTATTATTACTATTTTATAGAGTAGGAAACTGAGATTAAGGTATTTACTCAGCACTTTATAATTAGAAAGCAGAAGAGCTAGGATTCTAGTTTATATCTGCCTGACCCCAAGTTCCAAGTTTGTCTATAATTCTGTGCTGTCTCCCAATAATGTCTATAGTCCTGGAGATAGACAGATATTTTAATAAATGTGGAAACAAAAAAATTGACACACAGATTTATTTAAATCATAGTTATTTCTTCCCTGTAATCCAAGTTCTTTATATTGACCCACACTGCATTAAACCAAGGCAGATTTCAGATCTGGTTTTAATGGATCTGGAAAAGGATAAAAGATATGCTCAGATAGTAAAAAAGAAGGTTTAAATACAACTACAATATCTTTTTTTCATCTTTAACATTAATCCTAGGACTGCCCCTTGGTAAAGACAATTGATCTGAGAGACACTTTTTTTATATTCAGTTGAAATTCTTTTTGATCATCTAAAGTCAGATACTTATTCATTTCTGACAAAAGTAGTCCAAGAAATTGATTAGACATCTTCTTTCAATTTTTCCACAAATTGTTTCTTATTAATAAAGTTAATTTACCATAGACCTGATGAGATTGTTAGGTCATTGGAGCATGAGATACATGGCATAGTCTATAATTTAAGAAAGTTTCTCTCGATTACTTTATGATAGGGGAGGGGAACAAAATAGGGGAGAAATTACTGATGCATTAGAGTTCATAATTTTTCCTTTTCAACAAAATGAACTATTCATACATCTTTAGAGAATATAATTTTAAAAAACTCGAAAATACTCAAGCTGGTCAAATGTGGGAAAACAATCAGATGGAATGTACTTGTGATAATAAATGGGGAAGAGGGGACAAGAAAAGAGAACTCTAACCTTGTCATTGTCTGTAACAGCAGGTATACTAATATACCTATAAACAGAAAAAAACAGGAAGAATATAAAAATACTAACACCTCACTTGTGTTAAGTGGGAAGCTCATGGGTGATTCTTTTTCCTCCTTCTCCTATGCTCCACATTTAGTGAAGTATTCATTTTCCATTTGCTACCAATAGATAAAGTCCCCTTGATTTCACTCCTCAATTTCATTCTCTTTCTCCCTCCCACAGGAAACTTTTAATATGGATACAGAAATGTACCCATTGAGTGTATAACTTATACTTTAACTGCAAATTCTTATTTATTAAAGATAGAGTACTTCACGTTTTTTTATAAATGGAATCGTATTATTCTGCAACATGATTTTTTCAAAGCTGTGTTTTCATATTCCACCTACATTGATGCATATGCGTCTAGTTTATTCAATATAATTGCATATTGTAGACATTCCATCATATGAACATATCACAATTTGTTCATGTGTTCCCTTTCTGAGGGACATTCCAGTCGTTTTGAATGTTCACCCTTTCAAGTGATGCTATAATAAACATCTCATATATAAAACCAGATTTTCCCAGGTTATCTACTTAGAAATAAAATTGTAAACAACTTCAGTTTTACTAGATATTGAAAAACTATATTCCAAAATAGCTGTGCCAGTTTATACTCTCAAGCTAGTATAAAGTTCCAGTTTCTCCATATTCTTACCAAATGAAATATTATTTTGAAACTTTGGGATTCTTGCTTAAACTGATGGGTGTGAACTAATTTGCAGTGTCTTCATTCCATTTCCCTGTTTACTATATGGTGTGAATTTTTTATTTTTTTGTGAACTTATTTTTATAAGCTACTCAAAATTTCTCTTCTGTGATGTCTGTAATATCCATTTGTCCAATTTTCTATGAGTGCCTTTACTGAAGATAACATTTATTTCCAATACATCCATGTTTTAAATCCCATTATGTTCCTTTTGTTAATGTTTCTTTTTATTTAAGTTCGATTTGCCAACATATAGTATAGCACCCAGTGCTCAGCCTGTCAAATGCACCCCTCCGTACCCGTCAGCCAGTTACCCCATCCCCCCACCCTACCCACCTCCCCTTGCACAACCCTTTGTTTGTTTCCCAGAGTTAGGAGGCTCTCATGGTTTGTCTCCCTCTCTAATTTTTCCCCCTCAGTTCCTTTTTTCCTATTACAAGAATTTCTAGTTGAGTTGAGATAGTCTTTGTTATAGTTCACCATTAAGTATGATGTTTATTGGAGATTAATCTAGTTAAGAGAGTTTGTGTGTAATGGTTATTTTGAGTGTATTAAAATCTGGTTTTCCCTTATTGTTTCAGTGTGATTAATTACAATGGTAGATTTTCTGATGTTGAGCCATCATTGACATCCTGGAATACATTTTAGTTGTCCTTGACTTAATTTTAATACTGATTAACTCATTTTTTATTTTTATTTTTATTTTAGTATTTAGTGAGTTTGGACTAAAATCTTTTAAGTGAGATTGGGCTGTATTTTTAAATCTTTGGCTATGTTGTAGTCTTCATATCAAAAGTATACTGCACTATTAAAATGAGTAGGATAGCTTTTCTCCTATTCTCTGAAACTATTCATTCAAACTTGCTCATAAAACTATTTGGTGGTGGAGAAAGAGAGGGATGAATTGAATGTAAAGGTAAGAGGAAGGGAGAGTGGGTGTGTGTACTATTGATTCAGGCTCATTAATGTTTTATTGGCCTATTAGGCTTTGTATGCAGTTCTTCAATCACTGGGGTAATTTTATATTTATAAATTTGCCAGTTTTCAGTGAAATTTCAAATTTATTAGCAATTTACACAAATTATTATATGATTCGCTTATCATAAGGTTTCCTTAGATTTCTGAAAACTTAAATCTGTTTTTTAAATTTATTTATTCATGAGAAATACACAGAGAGAGGCAGAGACATAGGCAGAGGAAGAAGCAAGCTCTCCGCAGGGAGCCCAGTGAGGAACTTGATCCTGGGACCCTGGGATTATGCCCTGAGCCCAAAGCGTGTGTGCATGTGTGCATATGGACATGTGTGTACATTCTCTCATTTTCTTGATCAGTTATGCTAAAGTATGGTCTAATATGAATAAACCTACCTAAGCTTTCTTTTAGTCAGTATTTGGTTTGCATCTCTTTTTCCATTCATTCATAAAGGAGCTTTGGTTTGCCTGGTGCATTTTTGGCAGGATTAGCTAGATTTTTACAACATGCAGGTACTATTTTATTAAAGTAATCTATCTGCATTTATTGTGATTCTTGATCTATTTGGATTTTTTGCATATTTTATGTTTTGAATATATTATGAAAATTTTACATGTATATTTTTTTCCTTTGCTGCCTTCTTTAGTATTTAAGTTTTCTCATTCTATAGTCTCCTTCCACCAGTTGAAAAGTTAAATATCCTATTTCTATTCTTTTTAGTGGTTACAGTTAAATTTTGACATACAATTAACCTAAGTCTGGTAGGAATCAAAATCTCTCTCTTGCTCCTAAATGATACAAAGATATGAGACTAACTCTGATAAACCTCTCCCACTCTCTTTCATATTATTATTTAATATTTTTAATTCCATAATGCTCTTAAACTTCTACAAATTTGTCATTTTTATAGTTGATACATATTTAGATTTACCACTAGCTTTATTTATTTATTTGATCACCATTATTTCTTTTTTAAAGTGAAATATAATTAACATATAGTGTCTTACTAGTTTCAGGTATTGGCCTGAAGTTTCCCTTTTTATAGTGTCTTTGTTCGATTTTGGCTTCAGGGTCATACTGAGATCATAGAATGAACTTGGAAGTTTTACTTTCTCTTCTGTTTTTTGAAATAGTTTGAGAAAAATAGGTATTAGCTCTTCTTTAAATATTTAATAGACGGGCAGCCCTGGTGGCGCAGTGGTTTAGTGCCGCCTGCAGGGCGTGATCCTGGAGACCCTGGATGGAGTCCCACGTCAGGCTCTCTGTATGATGCCTGCTTATCGTGTCTCTGCCTCTCTCTCTCTCTCTCTCTCTCTCTCTGTCTCTATGAATAAATAAAATCTTTAAAAAAAATAAATATTCAATAGACTTCACCCTGAAACTATCTGATCGTGGAATAGCAGACTGTCAAGGTATTTATTCCTAATTTAGTTTCTGAAGATGATATATCTCTTCAACTTTATCCATTTCTTCTAGGTTGTCCAATTTTTTCGTTTAAAATTGTTCATAATAGTCTCTTATAGTCCTTTGTATTTCTATACCATCATTTCTTACTCCCTCATTTCTGATTATATTTATTTAAGTCCTCTTGTTTTCTTGACAAATTTGGCTAAAGGCTCTGCTCTAATCTTTATTATTTGCTTCCTTCTACTAGCTTTGTGCTTTGTTTGTTGTTTTCCTAATTCTTTTAGGTATAAAGTTAGGTTGTTTGAGATTTTTCTTGTTGCTCGAGGGAGGCCTGTACTGCTGCATCCCAGAGGTTTTGGACCATTGTGTTTCATTTATCTCAATTTTTTTTCTTCTTCTTCCTTTATTTCTTGTTTGAAGAAAATTCATTGTTTGGTAGCATATTGTATAGCGTTCTGTAGTTGTGTTCCTTCCAGATTTTTCTTATAATTGATTTCTAGTTTTATATTGTTGTGGTTGGAAAAAATCCTTGGTATGATTTCAGAGTTCTTAAATTTATTGAGACTTGTTTTCTGGCCTAATGTGATCTGTCCAGGAGAATCTTCCTTACATACTTGAAAAGAATGTGTATTCTGCTGTTTTAGATGAAATGTTCTGTATACATCTTTTAGGTCCACTGGGTCAAATGTGTGCTTCAAAGCTACTGTTTCCTTGTTTTGATTTTCTGTCCGTTTGATCTATCCCTTGATGCAAGTGGCGGTTAAAATCCCCTGCTATTATTGTACTACTGTCGATTTCTACCTTTAAGTCTGTTAATATTTGCTTTATTTAGGTGTTTCAATGTTGGGTGCATAGATATTTATAATTGTTATAATTGTTATATAATTGTTGGATTGATCTCTTTATCATTATGTAGGGCCCTTTCTTTTTTGCCAATCTTTGTTTTAAAGTCTGTTTTGTCTGATAAAAGTATTGTTGCCCTGGCTTTTTATTGGAGCATTTAGTCTATTTACATTTAAAATAATTATTAACAAGTACATACTTACTGTCATCTTATTTGTTTTCTATATGTTTTTGTAATTCTGTTAAAGGTTTTCTATTTGTGGTTACTATTGGGTTCATATATAACATCTTAGGTGTTATAACAGTCTTTTTTAAAAGATTTTATTTATTTATTCATGAGACACACACACACAGAGAGAGAGGCAGAGACACAGGCAGAGGGAGAAACAGACTCCTCACAGGGAGCCCAATATGGGACTTGATCCCTGGACCCCAGGATCATGACCTGAGCCAAAGGCAGATGCTAAACCACTGAGCCACCCAGGCATCTTTATAGAAGTCTTTATAAGTTGATGGTTGCTGAAGATGAAACACATTCTAAAAGGTCAAAATTTTTACTCCCCTCTCCATGTTTTTTGCATATGATATCATATTTTACATCTTTTTATTTTGTGTATCCATTGACTGTTATTTGTAAATATAATTGATTTTATTACTCTTGTGTTTTAACTTTCGTACTGGTTTTATCAGTGACTAATCCACTACCTTCACTATATGTTAGCTTTTACCTGTGAAATTTTTTCCTTTAATGATTTTCTTCTAGTCATGGTCTTTTCTTTCTATTCAAAGTATTCCCTTTAACATTTCTTGTAAATCTGATTTAGTGGTGATGAACTCCTTTAACTTTAATTTGAGAAATTTTTTATCTCTCCTATTCTAACTATACCTATTCTTCTATTTCTCCTATGATAACCTTGATGGGTAGGCTATTCTTGGTTACAGGATTTTTTTCTCAGTATTTTGATTATATCACTGAGTTTCCTTAATCTATTCTCATTTTTTAATTTTTTTCTTTTTGCTGTTCAGCTTTGGTGCTTTTGGTCACCCTGTGCTCCAGATTGCTGATCTGTTCTTCTGCATCCTCTAATCTGTTGTTGACTCCCTCTTGTGTTTTTTTTTTAAGGGGGGAGGGGCAGAGGGAGAGGGAGAGAGGGAATCCTAAGCAGGCTCCATGCCCAGTGTGAAGCCCACTGGCAGGCGCCATTTCTCCTCCCTTCCCTCACTCTAGATGGCCAGACACTTGGAACCAGCTCTAAAACTCTTCATCTGACTTGCTAGTACTACAGACCCACCCCATCCAACCCACCTACCTCAGCATGTCCCTTCAAAGCAGCTCCTGCCTAGCCATACCCTGTGTGTGGCCCAGCAGAAACAAGGCAATGATTTCTGCCTTGGGAAGGAGGGGACTTTAACTTCTTTGAAAGATTTGATGCATTTCAGCAAGGATCTGTGAGCAGTAAATATGTGTACTGGTATGCTGAAAAAATCTTTGTTTCTCCCTCACTTTTAATGACAATTTAGCTAGAAGATAATTTGATACTGATATCTCCTCTCTCCTTAGCCCATAAGATATTATCCACAATCTCAACCACCAATTGCTGCTAATGAGAAGTCCCTTGACAGTCTGCTATTCCTCAGTAATCTATCTTTTCTCTCACAGAGATTTTACATTTTTCTTTTTTCCTTTGACTTATGCTAACTTATTACAAAGTGTATGAGCGTGGATTTACCATTATTTTTTATTGTTGAAGCTGATTCAATAGAAGAATTTATGTTCCTTTTCAATGTTAAAAGCCTTAGTTATTATCATGTGAATACTGACTCCTTTTCATCTTTTTTCTTTTTCCCTTTTAGAATCCCTAGTCTATATATGTTGAACCTTTTCATTCTACCTTCCCCACTGTTAACTTCTCTTTTAATATTTTGCATCTCTTCATCTCTCCATGCTACATTCTGAGTGACTTCCTTAGATCTAACTTATTCCCCAATTCTCTCTTCTGCTGTGTCTAGTCTACTTTTCATCCTCTACACTAAATTTTTATTACAAGAATTAATGATTTCTATAAGCCCTTTCTCCTGTCCCTAAATCTATGTTCTTTTTTCACACCCTTGGAGTTTTTTTGTTTTGTTTTTTACCTAATGGCTTTTATCCCTTACTTTATTTCTTTGAACATTTTTTAAAATGCTTATTTTAAAGTCACTTTCATCTCATTCTGTTATTTAAGTCTGTCATTCTGTTATATCTTCTATCTGTGGTAGCTCATCTCTTTGTGTGGCTTGTGGGTTTCTTGGGTATTTTTTTTTTTTTTTTTTTACTACAAGCTTGTTTTAAGTGGGAATTGTTTCCTTTGGCAACCATAGTTGCCTTGGATTATAGAAGCATCTTTACAGAGTGATTTCAGATTTGCCTTACAAAAGACAGTTAGATTGCAAGCACCATTTTGTCTCTGTGTCTCTGAGATACAGTATACATTTAGAACCCCACCTGTATTTGGTGCTGGGTTTTCAAGTTTCTGATTTCTCATGGGAGATTCTTTTAGCTCCAGCAATCATAGCTGGATAGCAGAGAAGTACACACATATGTTTTATAGTTTTTTTAACAGATGAAATGGCATTTTGTGACTCTGAACTTTATGATGATAGCTTGGTTCTAGCTTCACATTCACATGAGGCCTGTGGCTCAGACTTAACTACTGACTCAGGAAGTATATCCTCAGCCACCCCGTCATTAGGAATCTGTCTCAGTTTCTCTTTGCATGTAATTCTCACCTTCCTCTTTAGTTGTGCTTTCCTCTCTATATCTGGCACCTGGAGATTTTATTGATTTCTAGATGAATTATATATTCTTCATATAATTTTTTACATTGCTATATTTTTCAGAATTTCTGTATTTTTAGAGTAGGGGTTGTATGCCTTTCATATAGGTTTAAATCACCATATTTGTCAGACATATTCTTTAATGAAAAAATACAAAAAGTTTTAAAATATGTGGAAAGCAATGTTTTATTTTAAGTAACCTTTTTTTCCATGTTTCTCAGTGCTGAATTTGAAGAACCACATAATTATGAGGCAACAATTTCATATCTGAAACACTCTGGCAACTCCATTAACCTGTGCACTGCAAAAGAAATTGCTGATTGTAAGTCTGCTAAGCCAATTAATATTGTAACCCTGTGTGGAATGAAAATGTGGCAAAAATGGTATTTTCCCTCCAGCTAACAATAAGTTTAAAAATTCACAGCCATGCTGCCCTACCATCTCATTTCTATTTTTTTTCCTTGCCTGGTCTCTTAAAAATATAAATAAATCCAGTTGGGCATCAATGCTATCTCACAACTCCTAGTGCTGCCTTCTCTCTACCTCTTCTATTCTCTCCTTCACCAATCTACTTAGATGCCTTGACTTCTGTAGATATGTAGGAGGGAAAATCAAGATATGGCGATTCATTTTTCTTCCTTCTCCCATAGAAACTTCATCTCTCTTCCTGTGGTGTCTTTCTTGAATTCCCCTGGTAACTCCGTGTGTGGAGAGAGAGATAACAGACTATGAGAATTAGGTCCCTGTGTTTAGTCTGAATAGGAGCAGAGAATTCATTTAATGGATCTGACCACTGGTTCAGAGCTAAGTCTTCCTGCCTCTGGTATTGCCGACAAAGCTCAGACCTTTCTATGAAGAAAGAGACCCTGTCAGGTAAGAAAATGAAGAAGCAGGGACTCATAACATTTCTACAAGTTTCTGTGTCTTTGTTCTCTCTGTAGAATAAGCCGATTCTCTACAAAAAGCATAAATATTTGTGCTGAAATAAACGGTATTTTCTGAACCTATACTGTGAGCCATGGTTCTGTAGTAGGTTCTCTCTGTGAATCCCTGCTGATACAGCAGTTTTATTAGCCCACTTTTTGAGACAGGAAACTGAGGAAAAAAGAGGTTGAGTTGTGCAGGGTCACATGAGGAGTATATGGTAGAGCTATAATGTGAAATAGGCTCAGACTGCCTCCAAGATGCATGTTCTTTTCACAGTCTTATGCTGCTTCCCGTTCAAGTATGTTTTGCTTTCCTGGAAGGAGCGTTAGAGACAGATCATCTGATTTTACTTCTTTATTGCATGAAGAAAAAGCCCAAGAGTCTGGGAAAAGTCATTTGCCTGGGAATATATACATAAGAGGTTTGTAAGGTAATGAGTTAGAATCTATTGAAATTTCCCTTCCCTCCCCTCCCCCCAAGAAATAAAGCATTGAAGAACTACCAGAAAAGCTCACTCTCTCTTTCTCTTAGATTGGGCAAAGTCTAGATTTTCCACATGGTTTATAAAATACTAGTCATAAGACAAGCAACTGCTGTCCCCTCTCATCCCCATATGGAAATATTGTTCCATTCTTGAGGTGTCTGGACACTTGCATCAGAATACGGCTTCTCAGATTCTAACACTTGAAATATGAATCACCAGGGAATCTCAGTTAACATATTCTGGTTCAGTAGCTGTGAGGTTAGAACTTCTAACAAGTTCCCTGGTGGTGCTGACACTGCTGGTTTACAAACCATGCTTTGAATAGAAAGGCTGTGGGCCCCATTTGGACTAAATTCCAACTGCATGCCTTTCTACAAAGGGCTTATAGGGCTATTTAGATGCTCTAGTCAGAGCCTATAGCTTCTCTTTCTGGATACATGAGACCCTCAGAATGCCCCCTCTCAAGTGGCTGTCTGAGTTCCTGCTTGAGTCTCTTCTCTAAGTCCCAGGACAGACTGGGCTACAGAGAAAGACTGGGACAAGACAGACTGGGCTGCAGGGAGAACAGTTCATGGGGGGTGGTGTGGGTGGGATTTGGACATATGCAAGGCCCCTTGTCATGTAGGGTAAAGCTGAGGATTGAAAATGGGAAGCTAGACCAGAGACCTGCATTTGTTCTACCCAGGCCACAAATGTTCAAGGTGGGCCTGCCAGTGGACATCACCTGAAGTAACCAAAGAAGGAGCCACTAACTCAAGCCTCCCTTCAGCCTTTCACTGAGGGATTCCTCATGTACTACATAAAGAAACAAGTGTTTATGCTGAAGGATAAAGGGCTCAGAAAATAAGCCACTGATGCAATTGAGAGTAACAGAGCATAGGGTAGCAGAAAGGGAGGCAAGTGGGAGACTAGTGATGGTGGCAATGGTGTCTTTCTGGCTAGAGAGAACATCCTGGTGGGAAATAGGAATATAGCCTGCCAGGGCTGAAGAAACTGAAGAACTACAGCCTGGGATCAAAAGGATCCTGTTACTTATCCCCACCCCTTTCCTTGTTCCTCTTTAAAGGGCCAGGATGCAGTTACCCTAAAGGAAAAAAAGAAGAAGAAAAAGGGAGCGAGCTATTTTACCCCCACTTGTACTTATTCATTTGACTATTTCCCCATTTACCTTCCATTAGCTTTGTACCACTTACTGGATGAATGACGTCTTAACCTCAGTGTCTTCATCTATAAAGTGGTTATAATACTTCCTTTGTGGTGGTGTTCTGAGAGTTTGGTAAAATAATACATTTAAAGTCAAGTTACATTCTATTTCTGGAAAGATGGAGTATATATACTTTTCCCTATTCCCCCTGATAAGTCCAACTAAAACTGTTGGATATTATATGTGAAACAAACATATGAAAACTAGAAGACTCTGAAAAGATGGAAATAAGAAGGTAGACCAGCTAGAGACCTAGGAACCCAAGGAAGAATAGGTGATGAGTTCCTTGGGTTTTCTTCTTGGCTCATATGTTCCAGACTTGGAGATAAAGAAGCTGGCAATCCAGAAACACCAGTGGGTACAAACAGAAACATCTTCAGCAAAAGCCCGTTCTCTCTAGCTAAAGGACCAGAAAAGGGGCAGCCTAAAAAAACCAGAAAGCCTCTAGACAATAACTGTTATACTCCAGCCAAACATCACAGAAAAAAAAAAAAAACCTGGCTCCACCATACCAGCCAATGCTGAATGGGGAGCCTAGACACTTACCCTCATTAGGCTGCCATTATGTACCCCCAACCCCTCCCCTGAGATGGTGCAGAGAAAGCCAAGTCAGAAGCTAGGACTTTCATCCCCTCCAGGAGTAACAAAATTCCACCTCCAGTGAAGATCTCATGGGAAGCTTTTATTCCATTATACCACCCAGCAGTAACAAGATGCCCCTTCTGCTTCCTATTGGGCTGGTGTTAGAGAGGACCTAGCGAAGGATCGGGACTTTCACAACTATCCAGCAGTAAGGAGGCCAAATGGGGAACAATAACAAGCACTCCTACCACTCTTAACCAGGGTGTTTTCAGAGAAACTGAGTGGGGAACTGGAGTGCCCACTCCTAACCAGGAGTAGTGAGGATCCCTGTCCTCACTTGGGTATCAGGAGTCCAAGAAGTAGAGAAGCTAGATGTGTACCCTCTGACAGGAAAAAATGTCATCCCATTTCTATCACCAGGAAAAGCCAACTAAAACAGAAGCTTTAAATAATACCCACAGTATCATAACAAAATACTTAAAATGTCCGGGTTTCAATAGAAAATTACTCATTATACCAAGAACCAAGAAAGTCTAAACTTGAATGAGATGAGATGATCATTAGATGCCAACATTGAGACAACTGAAGTATTAGCATATTCTGACAGACTTTAAGTAGCTGTTAATACTTCAGTGAACAATTATGAACATGATTGAAATATTAAAAAACAGAGTTTTACTCTATTTTTAGAAGAAACAGAATATCTCTGCAAAGAAATGGAAGATGTGAAGAAAAAGAAATAGAAGCTTAGAAGTGAAGAATACAATAAGAAAAATTAAAAGCTTACTGGATGGGCTCAATAGCAGAATGGGGAGAGTAGAAGCATCCATAAACTTGAGGGAAATGATTGAAATTACCTAATCTGAACAACAAGGAGAAAACAGACTGGGGGAAAAATAATGAATGGAGCTTCAAGGACCTGTAGAACTATTATGAAAGCCTTAAATTGTAGTACTGGAAATAAAGGGGAAAGATGCTACTAAAAAAGTACTTGAAGAAATTGAAAACTTCCCCCAATTTGGTGAAAGACATTAAACAAAAGATTGAAGAAGCCAAGAAAATCCCAAACAGGACAAACCCAATCCACACAAAAACATAATCAGACTTCTAAAAATAAAAAGTAAAAAACTTGAAAGCAGCAAAAGAAATGATACATTACCTATAGGTGAAAAACAATTTGAATGACTGAATTTCTCATCAGAAACCATGAAGGCCAGAAGAAAGTGGCACATTTTTCAAATACAAGAAGAAAAGAACTATCAATCCAGAATCCTATTACCAGTGAAAATATCTTTCAAGATTGAAGGGGAAATCAAGACATTCTCAGATGAAGGAAAACTAAGAAAATTTGTTCCAGCAGACCTATCTTAAAAGAATGGCTAAAGGAAGCTTTCTAGGCAGAAAAGAAATGATAAAAGGAAGAAATTTGAAGCATCAGTTCAGGAGAAAGAATAATGGAAAGAATACAAATGTGAGTAAATGTGACATATTTCCCTTCTTTTGAGTTTTTAAAATTAAGTTTGATGATTGAAGCAAAAACTCTTAACACTACCTGGTTTAGTTCTAAATGTATACAAAATAAATACAGAAAACCATTATAAGGAAACAGTTAAGGGACATAGAAGGAAATAAGGTTTCTATACTCCATGTAAACTGGTAAAATGTCCATATCAGTAGAACTGTGATTTTATGTGTATATATAATGTCATCCCTAGAGCAACCACTAAAACAACTATACAGTGAGATTAATAATTTTTTTAAACTACTATAGATAAATAAAAAATAATTCAAAAATGTTCAGGTAACTCACAAGAAAGCAAGAAATATCAAACAAAGAAGGAGAACATGGAATAAACAGTAAATAAAAAATAAAGGGCAGACTTAAGTCATAATATATCAATAATTGCGTTAATTACATTAAATATAAATTGCCTAAATATGCCAATTAAAAAAGATGGATTAGCAGATGTAAATTTAATCTAAAAATGTAAGTGTGGCTATTAATAACTGCTAAAGTAAACCTCAGAGCAAAGAAAATTACAAGAGATGCAAAGACATTATGTAATGATAATAGGGTCAATCCATCAAGAAGACAAAACAATCCTAAATGTGTGTGCACCAGGCTCCAGAGCTGTAATATATGTGACACACAAACTGAAATAAGAAATAGACAAATGGCCTCATAGTTTGAAACTTTAACACCCCTCTCTGCACATTGACAGAACACCTACTCAGAAAATCAGCAAGAATACAGAAGAATTCAGCAACACCATCAAGCAACAGGATCTAATTGACATCTATAGAACATGCAACAGAAGCAGAATACATATACTTTTCAAGCACCCATAAACATATACCAAGGTAGACCATATTCTGGGCTATAAAACAACACATTTTGAAAAAAACTGAAATCATGATGTATTTTCTGACCACAATGTAATCAAACTGGAAATCAGTAACTAAAAGATAACAGAAAGCTCTCCTAACACTTAGAAACAAAGCCACACATTTCTAAAGGAAAATAAAAATATATATTGAATGAATGAAAATGAAAATATGTCAAAATCTGCAGGACACAGTCTAAGGAATGCAGAAGAGAAATTAATATCACTAAATGCTTACATTAAAAAAGAAGAAAATCCTTAAGTGTAGGATCCTACCTCAAGAACATAGAAAAAGAAGAGAAAATAAATCTAAAGTAAGTGGAAGGACGGAAAGAATAAAGATTAAGAACAGAAATAAATGAAATTGAAGACAGAAAAACAGTAGAGAAAAATCAATGAAAGCAAAAGCTTGTTTTTGAAAAGATCAATAAAATCGACAAACCTCTAGCAAGACTAACAAAGAAACAGAAAGAAGACACAAATGAACAGTATCATGAATGAAACAAAGATATCATTACAAACTCTACAAACATCAAAAGGACCATAAGAGGATATTATGAACAATTCTACATATCTAAATTTGACAACTGAAAGATGCAACATTCCTCAAAAAGCTCAAACCACTCAATATTAATCACTTGAATAGCCCTGTAACTTTTATGAACATTGAAGCCATAATTTTGAAACTACCAAAAAAGCTAGAACACTGTATGTTAACTATACTGGAATTAAAATATAAAAATTAATTAATTAATAAAACATAAAACTTGCAAAAAGATCATCTCAAAGTCTAGGGCTGGTCCACTGGAGAATTCTACTAAGTGTTTAAAAATGAATTAACACCAATTCTACTCAATCTTTCCAAGAAAAATGGAAAAGGAGGAAACACTTACTGATTCATTTTGAGAAACTGGTACTGCCCTCATACCAAACCCAGACAGAAGCACTGCACAAGAAGAATGTTGCAGATTAACATCCTTCATAAGTATAGTCATAAGAATCCTTAGCAAAATATTAGCAAATAGAATTTAGCAAGATATAAAATAGAATTATGCCATGACCAAATGCTGTTCATTTCAGGGATGCAAAGCTAGTTCAATATTCAAAAATCAATCAAAATCAATCAATAAAGTTCTTATTGACAGCCTAAACAAGAAAAATCACAATCCTATCAATCTATGCAGAAAAAGCATTTGACAAATTCAATTACTATTTATGATTTTTAAAAAACCTCAGAAAAATAGGAATAGAGGGTACTTTCTTCAACTTGAAAAAAAGAGCATTAAAAAAAAAAAAAAGGCCTATAGCTAACATGATACTTAATGGAGAAACCTTAAATACTTTCCCCCAGAGGTTGGGAACAAGGCAAGGATGTCCACTCTTACCACTCCTATTCAACATAGTGCTGCAAGTTCTAGTCAGTGTAATAGGTCAAGAAAAGGAAATAAAAGATATTCAAATCAAGAATTAAACTGTCCTTATTTTCAGATGACAGGATTACCTAGGTAGAAAATCCCAGGGAATTTACCAAAAACAGAAAAAGTTCTTAGAGTTCCTCTTAAAGTTCTTAGTTCTTAATAAATGAGTTCAGCAAGGTCACAGAATACAAGATAAACATGAAGCCCTATTTCTATGGACTAGCAATGAACACACTAAAATTGGGAAATGTGTTCAATCTTTTTTTAAAGATTTTATTTATTCATGGGAGAAACAGAGAGAGAGGCAGAGACACAGGCAGAGGGAGAAGCAGGCTCCATGCGGGGACCCCGACATGGGACTCAATCCCAGGTCTCCAGCATCATGCCCTGGACTGAAGGCAGACGCTCAACTGCTGAGCCACCCAGGCATCCCCTAAAATTGGAAAATAGTATAATATTCAAAATAGCTAAAGAAAGAGAAATAGTTAGGTTTGAATCTAACAAAACATTACAAGACTTAAATTTTGGAAACTACAAATTGCTGATGGAATAATTCAAAGAAAACCTACATAAATAAATGTGAGAGATATGCCATGTTTATGGATTGGAAAACTATGTAGAAAAAATATTCACCCCAGGTTGATAGACAGGTTTACTGTAATTCCTATAAAAAATCCCAGCCAGGTCTTTTGTAAATATTGACAAGATTATTCTAAAATGTATATAGAACAGCAAAGGAACTAGAATAGCTAAAATAAAAAAACAACTTTGAAAAAGTAAGAGGTAGCAGACTACCTAATTTCAAGAATTACAGCTCTAGTAATCAAAACTGTGTGGCATTGATGGGGAAGGACACACAGCATGATGGAACAGAATTAAGAACCCAGAGCTGACTCCTACACAAATGCATCCAACTGATTTTTTTTTTTTTTTTTTTTTTTTTTTTTTTACAAAATTGTAAAATGGAATTTAATGGGAAAGATAGCCTTTCATGGTGTTGGAGCAATTGAATAGCCACAGGTAAAAATAAAATAAATATCAATGTAAGTCTCACATATTCTACAAAGATTAATTCAAATGGATATTTCTTTCATTCTCTGCCCACCAAGGGCGAGGAATCTAAATTATAACTTTCTGGAGGAAATGGGAAGAGGGAGGGAGGAAAAGAAACGGAAGGATGATGCTGTTAGCTTTTACTGTCACCATTGCATGACTTTGTCCTTCGAACAATGTCAGGAAAACAAAGACCATCTCCTTGGGGGTGCACAGCTCAGCACTGGTGCCTTTCTGAGGCTTTGCCCTTTTATCCAGAATGTGGATAAGCAGGATTTACGCTATTCTAGAAGCTCTGCAGAATTGTTCTCAGAGGTAATCTAGACCAGCCATTCAAACTGTGCTTCATAGGCCCTAGGACTGTTCTGAGAGGTACTGGAGACTCTTGAGGATAACATCAACCAGAGAAGTTCTACGTATGCTCATGAGCAATATTCCATTTAAACGAATGATTCTGTGGCTGGAAGGAAGTTTGAAAACCATTAACTAATAGAGTGACCTTGGGCAAGTTACTTCACTCTTTGGGCATCTGTTCCTCATCAGTGAAATGGGGTGTCGGTATTGATCATTGTATGAACTAAGTGAAATCATACATTTAAACACAGCATAGTGCCTGCTATCTGTAAGTATAAAAAAATGTTATCTGCTTTTTATTACTGTTTTTATATTTTTAGTAATAGTCTTCTCACCCCTTGGTTTTCCAAGGTCATGCGGGGAGTTAGTACACGGAGAAAGAGCCAAAGGCCTGCAAGCTGCAGTCATGTTACGGTGCTAGCAGTTGGAGGGTGCTGAGGACCATCTTGTGATGTGTGTCCCTTTTTCCCCAGCTAGAATAAAGCTCTTCAGGGGAGAGAATGGGTCCCAGTGCTGTGGGTTGCATCCTCCTCTTATGACTCCTTTTCCCTTCCTGAGCCCCTGAGGTACAATCCTTTGTCCTTTATATTCCTTCCTTGGGAGCAGGTTGTGATGGCAAAACTTATCTTAGAAGAACCTCTACTTTGTTTAAAAAAATGCATACTCAAATTACGAATGCATTTTTCAGTGTGTATTTTTGCGTACTAGCCTTGGCAAGTAAGGTTCCTCTGAGACTTAGTTTCTCCATTTCTAAGACAAAATCATATCACCTCTGTCCCCAGGTAGCAATGAGAAGCAAGAAGATCATGATTTATTAATTCTTTGAAAACCAAAGAATGCTAAATTGGGAGAGGGAAATTATCATTTTTAAAATTGGAAAAGAAATTCATATTTGGAATAGAGATGGAGCAAACTGCATCATAAGCAAATATTTATTACGTGTTAATAACTAAACAAAGCTCTTAATACAAGCAATAGCAAAATAATACATTTTGATTCAAAAATCAGTAAAAATAAAAGTGTACAATAACTCAAGTTGAAGTACATAGCATTAATCATTCACAGAGAATTTTATGTGTTTGTGTCAATCATGTGCAGACAGTCCCTAAAGAAAACTAGGATTTCATTTATTTTATCAATGGATTTTCTGTGTAGAACGATAATGGCTTCAAAATGCAAAACAAGGGGCACCTGTTAAGCATCCAACTCTTGATCTCAGCTCAGGTCTTGATCTCGATTCAGGTCTCAATCAGGGTCTCCACATTGGACTCCACACTGGGCATAGAGTCCATTTTTTAAGAAATGCAACCTGTTTTTTGGTCACTTTTCTGAACTGAAGCTTCAGAACCATAGCAGCAAGAAAGAGAAGAAAAACAGGGGGAGTCCTACTTATTGTGCACACATATTCATTAATAGTAGGGGAAAACTTTTATAGATGACATTTCTTTTTTTAAAAAAGACTTTATTCATGAGAGAGAGAGAGAGAGATAGGCAGGAGAAGCTGGCTCCCTGCAGGAGCCCCATGTGGGACTCAAACCAGGACCCCGGGATCATGCCCTGAGTCTAAGGCAGGCGCTCAACCGCTGAGCCACCCACATGCCCCTAGATGACATTTCAGCAAAGAAAAATCAAATAAGCAATTTTATTTAAAAAAAAATCACTTTCTATACAACATCTGGTGCTCTGCTAGATATGTCCCATTTCTTACATCATCTCCTTTAATCTCCCTGTTAACTGTGTAAAGCAGGTACTAATTGACTGCATTTCTCAAATGAGCAAATCAAGTCTCAAGAAAATGAAGTAATTTGTCTGTAATCCCACAGGTAGGAAGTGGTAGGACTGAGCTCTGAACTCACATTCTTGCTACTTCTTGTGTTTGTTAATAATTAAGGTTGGCATCATCTCATTCAATAAAATCCACAGAACTATCAGAAAAAAAATCAAAAGGAATTCAAACCTTTGTGGGTGGCCAGTCTCCTCTTTTCAAGCTGTACTAGGGGGAAAAAAACAGTCACGGAGAAAAACACTTACAAGCCTAAAATGGAGTTCATTTTGTGGAAGTGGGATCTAGGCTCTTTTTGGAGGGGGAATTTTTTTCCCTTCCCTTTTCTTCCAAGTTCCACTTAGGATTGCAACCACTGAGTTTCAATGCCGTCTCTTAAGCATGGAGTATCCATCTATTTACCGAGACAGGAAACAGATTATGTCACGTGTTTTCACTGACCATACATTCCATCCTGGAAACCCCCAGAGAGATGAAAGCCAGGATCAGTGACCCGAGAATTCCCCCAAACCACACACACAAAGCCTCACATAGATCCATGCTCTGAAGGTTGAGAAAACTGAATTATGCAGCCCTTCATAATTGCTTGAATCCTGGGTGCTGTAAGAAACGGGTGAATAAACTGTCTTTGATATGATTCTTTTTCATATTTATTTTAGCAACTTATGAAGTTGAAATTGAAGAACCTCAAAAGGTACTGTTTCCTCTTTTTACCAACTTTATAACTACAGCAGGTATACAGAATTGACTGTAGTTTCTTTTACGAGCAAAGAGAAAGGTCTTTCTTTGTTTTTGGTTCCTATCCTCCCCAACCCCTCACCCCCTATTCCTGAGGCTTTTCCAAGACTCCAGCTGCTAAGACTCTGTAGCCTGTAATAACAGAGATAGAAGAGGTGGTGTGGGGGGAGGGAGAAGCTGGTCCTAATCCATTCCCGGCCCCTTATCTATGGCGGCCAGCATCAACTAGCCTTTAATAACGGTCCCTTCAGAGACAGGAGTGCTGTGACACAAGCCAAATTTGTATATTCTGCGCTTTCATAAGAATGGCCAGCCCTCTGAAGGCACATTTTCTGGCTCCTGGTGGGCACAGTGCTAGGTGCCACTTTGGAGCAACTTGATTAGGGCCCAAACAGAGTCCCTGCTGGCCTCAATCCCAGCTCCTGCCTGTGTGATCTTGAACCTCCATTTCTTCACCTGTAAAATAGAGATAATAGAAGTTGCCCTGAGGCAACTATTATTAACTTCTGAGGTCATTGTGGGAACGAGAGTAAGGTAAATTCAGGTAGACAGTTTGACAGTAAATGCCCGCATCTCTTCCAACATTTTACCTCTCTGAGCTCCAGTTGTGTCTTCTGTAGAATGGTGTATTCTTCACAAGGGCAGGAAGTATATGCCCTGTGGTTACCACATCTGCTGTAGTAGATGCTCAATAAATAAGGGAGTTTACACCTGTTTCACTGAATTGCTGAGAGAACTCAAAGTAGGTAAGCTCCTAGTACAGCACCTGGCACACAGTAGGTGCTTACCTCATGTTGTAATGGGTCAATTAAGGTTAGTCTTCTCTCCCGAGGTTCACTTAATCAAGATCTTTCATCTTCCTGCTTGTTTTCTTACCCCTATTGGAAACGCCCATTCATTTCTGTATACACTTTCTAGCTTGAAAGCTATAAATGATTATTCTTATTAATGAGAGTAGAAACATTCCATTAAAATGGTTCAATTATCTGGCAACATCTCCAAATAATAAACCTTTCTGCACAAGTGAACTCTGTAAATAACTAGAGTTTATCCGATTCAAGAGAAAAAAAAGCATGAAAGTATTTTTAACTTTTTTTCTAAGATTTATTTATTAGAGAGAGAGAGAGTCTTAAGCAGACTCCCTGCTGAGTGCAGAACCCAAACACAGCACTCAATCCCAGGACCCTGAGATCACAACTTGAGCTGAATCCAAGAGTCAGACACTTAGCTGACTGTGCCACCCAGGAACCCCATATTTTTAACTTTTAAATCTTAATTTTCAGATGTCTATTGCATTCATCTCAGTATTCTTGTCTGGGTCTTACCCTGTCTTGATGACATGGAATCCTCTGGAACATAACAGACTGAGTGGGTACAGTTCATGCTCTTCTTTATGTGATGCTCTTAGCCCTTTGTTAGGTGTTAGGAGCTAGTTGTTTTTCCACCAAGGCCCCACAAGTCTGTTTGTAGTCACTGCTGTCTGTTCTCCGACAGTTATTATCTCTTTGTCAACATCTTTGTGTCTAGCGGGGAGTCTTTCACATGGAAGAGCATCACTTGTACAAAAGTGGAAGCACTTAATCCTCAGTGTTCCCCAGTGATCTAGTATCACTGCTTCCATTTTACAGGTGAGAACTGGAGGCTCAGGGAGGTTAAACCTGTAAATAATATAGTAGAGGTCCATCTGACTTATCATTCTACCCCAGCTGCCACCAGTTTCTTAGAATTATATGGAAAATAAAAACCAGTAGTCCCTGAATGAAAGCTGGCAGGGCTTTCCTCAAAGGAGGGCAAATGAGCTAATAGACTGGTCTTGGTGGCAGCATTTTCAAGGCTTAGCTATTTTCTGTTTTCTTCAGCATTTTTATCTAGATTCAAAATAATGAATGAATCAGATCTATATGAAGACTGAATAAATGAGCCATGTTGTGGTCACTGGAACATAATCTTAACAGTGCCAAATCTAGATCATATGAGAGCTGATTTCAGATCAGAGGGTGCATGACCAGAAAGGGAGACTTCCTAGCATGACTGATACACTTGTGTTACCCCTTCTGCCCACAGAAACATTACTCCAATATCACAAGCACATATTTTCCCAAATGATTGGAAAGCTTTCATTCTACAGATGCATTCCTGGAAAAACATGCGGAGGACAATTCTTCTAAGTCAGTTTATACATTGCCTCTGGCATGTACTATAACTTTGGGAATTCTTGTTTTCCTTTCACACTGACTTCAGCTCCACTGGCCAGGATTCCTAGAATTTTCTGTTGTCAGTGTCCACTTTGCTCTGTCCTGAGACCTCACCTGCTTTGTCTTTTGGTCAAGTCTCTAATGATCTGTAATCACACAACAAAGGCATGGTTTGGATTAGTTTATGAAAATGACCATTTCCATCTTTCCTTTCAGCCGTGGAAGAGTGGTCTCTACCCAGAATTTAGGTGAGTTTTATCTTCAAATAAAGCATCGATCTAACCACTGACCCCCCTGATGGCTTGTTTTTCTCAATGGGCCAGCTATGCTTGCAGAAACTGACTCAGGTCAGCCTCCCCAGCACCTCATAAGGTACCTGGTACAGAGAAAGTACTCACGTGTCCTGCCTTGTTCTAGCCCACATCACACTCATCAGTAAACACTTAACTGAGTCTCCAACATGTGCCAGCCTCTTGCTAATCACTGGGGCAGTAGCAGTGATGGGGACCTGGCCACTAGCCCCAGGGACTCCTGGACTGTGGGAATCACACAAATAGGCATATAACCATCATGTGATTCCCAAAGAACTTAGTTTCCAAAATGTACCATGCTGTTCCAAGTTTCTGTGCCTTTGCTCCCTTAATTCATTAATTCACCCAACTGAATGATCTGGCGAACACCTACTGACCATCAAACATCCCCACCTGTAAGAAGCCTTCCTAATTCCTCTCCTTCAAAGAGAAGTATCCAGTCCCTTTTCTGTAAGGTACACCATTTGCACTAACATCATCGTGTGTCATTTGTTTGCTAACATGCCAGTTCCTCCTTATTCTCCTCCCCCTTTTGCCACCTTGTCTGTGAGCTCCTTGTGAGGAGGGCCTGTGTTTTCTTGTTCTTGGTATTCCTGATGCCTCTCATACTTCTAGGTCCAGCGCAGGGCCTTGGTAAGGGCCATGCTCTTACCCGGCTTTTCAGAGTCTGTGTCTACCATTCTTTCCCTGGAGTTATTTCTAATGCATTAGAGTAATCATGGTTGGTGAGGTATGGAGAAGCAAGTATCAAAGCTCCCTTGCTAAGGCAAAAAATACAAGCATTGGATCATGAGGGAAGCCTGTTTCATTTCTCTCCTTGAGTCCTGGCCTGCTTCTATTTATGTTCCCCATAATTACCCTCTAGCATGGTGCTGAGCAATTGGTAGGCACATATCAAATGATTAATTCAATGCTTCTTGAGTTTTTACTCTGTTCAGTTGCTACTAGATTCTAAGGCACATAAATGGAGAGAATATATTCTCTGCCCTTGGTTCAAGATGGGCATGGAAGCCAGAATGGTTGGGGGTAAGAGGCTATATGGGCAAATGACAATATAAGTAAAAAGTTAAAATATAATATAATCACTGCTAAATAGTTATAGAAGCAGAGATGAGGCTCTGTGCATGATTTCTTGAAGAGTTGACAACTGAGTTCAATCTAGAAAGACCTGTAGGAATTGGCCAGGTGAAAATGTCAGAATGTATGTTCCAGGCACAAGAAAAAGTGTGAGCAAAGACAGTGTTCAACACTGAGGTTTGTCTAGAACTCCACAAACAAGGATCATGCCTTGGGAGCAGCAGGAACAAAGCCAGGGGAGTATGCAGAACTGGATCCAGGCCTGCACTCCCTAATTTACCATTTAGACCAGTCCTGTCCAATGGGACTATAAGGCAAACCACTGGCGTTATTTAAAATTTTTCTAGTAGCCATTTGTTAAAAAGTAAAAAGAAACAGGTAAAATTAATTATAATGCATTTTATTTATCCCAGTACATCCAAAATATTATCATTTTGACATGTAATCCATATAATAACTATTACTTAAAGTATTTCATAATCCTTTTTTCATAACAAGTCTTCAAGATCCAAATATTTTTTATACTTACAGCTCAATTTGGACCTGATACATTTCAATGTACAATAGCTACACATGGACAGCACAGATTTAGACTTTATACTATAGGTCAGGGGAAGCCACAAGAGTTTCAAAGCAGAAATAACATACTCCATTCCCTCATGGTATTCCTAGGAGTCACAATATTGAATTTTTAAAAGATTTTATTTATTTATTTATTCATGAGAGACACACAGGGAAAGAGAGGCAGAGATATAGGCAGAGGGAAAAGCAAGTTCCCTGTGGGGAGCCTGTTGTGGGACTTGATCCCAGGACCCTGGAATTAAGACCTGAATAGGAGGCAGATGTGAGCCACCCAGGTGCCCCACAATACTGAATTTAATTTTATAATTATTTATGGAGATCCAGCTATGTCGAGACTACCAGACAAGAACTGAGGGGCAAAATGGATTACCAAGGGCATATACATCAACAAGGCAGCTAATGTTTTAGGAGAAATACGAACAATGTGCAATGAGAACCTAAGAATTGGGTAATTCTAACACAGCAAATGCTTCAATGAAGAAAAGGACACCAACAATTATTGTGGGTCCACTATGTGCTCTGAACAATACTAGGCTTTCAGCATTTTACTCACATCTCAATTCTCATGGCAACCATTGAGATTCGCATTGTGACCTTTCATTTATAAAATGAGAAAATTCGATTTTTTAGAAAGGCTAATCTTAGACTTGTGGGAAGAGGTATGTATAGTGGGCTCCCTCACAGCCCCCAATCATCACGAAACTGCATATGGCCTTAACAGTGGGCACAGTGCTCAGTAATTAGATGAATGAATGAAACTCCTCAAAACTCTCTCCATTGTCTTTCAGAACATTACTATCTCTGGTGTTTTTCCTCCCTTGATGACATCCTTTTCTGAGTTTCTTTGAGGGCTCTTCTTTTTCTGCCTTCCACATAAATGTGGTTGTCAATCTAGTTCAGTATGCCAGAAGCAGAAGTTCTCATTTGGGTGTTGATGTTCCTTAGCATTCTTTCCTTGGTCCTTGGGTTTTTCATGACACTGTCTACCTTGCCCCTTCAGTGCAGCTGCTGTCTGTACACTGGTGCACAGAAATCATTCATCTCCTTAAGGAAGGCTGGCTGAGTACTACTCTGTGCCAGGCACTGTGCTATATTGCTGCTGCAGTTTACACGGTGTTAGTGCTGGAGATACATATAGAAATAGCAGAGCTCTGCCTCTTTAAATTTGATTGTTAGTTTACAAGGCAAAGTGGAGGAACTGAAGGCAGATCCATAGACAGTGCTTTGTAATGCAAGATAGAAGGATAAAGTATTGGGGCAGCAGGCAAGAAGGTATGACTGGGAGAATCAGGGAAGGATTCTTGGAAGTAAGACAATTCAGACAAATTGAGAAGGGTATTGTGTTCCCCACAATAAAAGATGCAGGAGGCATGTCTGTAAGGGGAAATAGCAAAGAAAAAGGAGGAGTTGCTTGAGCTAGGATGGTAGGTTTGGAGAATATGAGAATCTAGAGCAAAAGTGGAGGAAAGGAGCAGAAGAAGATGGGGTTGGAAAGAAAGGTTGCGGCCAGATCACAATGAGCTTATGTTTTATCCTACAGGCAATGAGGAGTTCCTAGGAGATTTTAAGCAGGGATTCATTCTGACATTAATTGGGGCAGGTAGAAACTCAGCAAATTTATCTAATGAGTGACCTGATCCTCATCTTAGAAGAAGCTGGGGAGAAAAAGGGTATTATTCATGTTGTTCATTTTTTCCATTCATTTCATTTGGTATTGGGTGGTACCCTATGACCTAAACGGTCTAACCCTCACTTTTCCCTTTATGTCTCTTCACATCTAAGCTCTAAACATGAAGATGAAGATAAAAAGAAGGAAAAAGAACCATGTGGATTGGAACCTCGAAAACCAAAGAAGGATCTACCTTCAAGCCATCTTTTCAAGGTATTGGTGTTCTAGGGTTCCAGGCCAAACAGTCCAGTTGAGGCATGTCATAGGAGTAGTGCATGGAGTGACTTTTTAGTGGCTGAGACACAGCTCTCCAGAGAAAGTCAGAAGATGCAGTGGGTCTTGGGTATTTTATCAAAGAGATGAACTTGATAGTAACACTGAGCTCTAGCTTCAGGGTTTTTACTTACTGGCCATGGCCACTCCTAAGCAGGCCTTAGGAGTAGGGCTGGGACTAATGTGAGTTCAGCAAGGCATTCAGGGGGTGAAACATAGGCACTCATTTGGGTGCCGTGCCCTGCAATTAAACTACCCTGGAGGGAGGGCCTCCTTAAGGTATGTGCTCAGAGGTCCTGGTTAGGAGAATGACTTACTTTCTGAGCTCAGTCATTTCATCTGTAAGAGAAAAATAAATAATCCCTACCCAGTTACCATCCTCAGTTCCACCCTGATTCTATTCTCATTTGTGATGATAAAATGAAGTAATGTATGTGAAAATGCTTTGTAAACCATAAGATACTGTAAAAATGAAGTACATTGTTAATTATGACATTAGTAAATACTGTATCTGTGTGCGTATTCATATCCAATTGACACTATCCCTTTCAAAACAGAGTGGTCAGAGGCTTAAATGGTTGATACCATCAGCACTGCTACTAATGCTCAGAATATTCTAAAAACCTATTTGAGAAGTGCCTATCTTATAATATCAGGTTGTTCCAGTTCCATCTGTAGGGCTTGAGTAAGTCAAACAGCTTGTTGGTGGCATGGGCCTGAACTGGTGTGTAAGCCCAAAGGCCAGGCTGGACCAGGTTGTGTGTTTATAGAATATCACGAAGCAGCATAATTCAAGGAAGAAGTAAGTCGCTAATTATGAAAGACAAGGACCAGAGTTAGGGAAGCGGCATTGCATACTGAGTCCAGAGGGAAGGCAAGGACATAAGTGGGCAATGAGGCCAGAGATCAGAAAGGGGTTAATCAGGAGCATGAGAAAAACAACAGGGGACCATGGTTAGGGATACTGACCATGAAAGAGCAAAAGTGGGGGATATGTTCTTTATCAATGCTGGCCATTTGACAAGAGCCAGGTCAAGCTACCACTGAAGGGACATATTTCTGCTTTTATGGAGTGGATTTGAGTTTTGGAAATTGTTAAAACTTACTTGGACTATGTTAGATAAATGTGGGTGGTATAGCTGGGCAGTGCGATTTGTGGTCAGATATAAATGGTAAGTCAGTTAACTACAGAATCTCCTGTGGTTCAAACTGATCCTAGAAAGCATTCCCAAGGACAGCCCAAGGGGAACCTATGTACCATTTTATTAGGTGCCACAGTGAAGGAAGGCAGTCACTGCACTTATGTGAAACTCTGACTTATCACTGTCATTTTTCCCCATTAAAAATTTCACTCTTGGCTATGTGACTTAAAAGAGTGCCCCTCCTTATATTCTCCTTTTAGTTTGCCCAGATCCCACCAAGGACTCAGGAAATCTCATACTTTATATCTGCTAAGTACTTCAGCTTTTCCAAGTACTTTCAGATGTATTGTCATAGTCAACCCTCCTGCCCACTTGCGGTCGGAAGGACAGTAATCTCCTCTCCCATTGTCAGCTGATAAATGGCCAGAAAGCCTGTAATTCTTCTTGATTCCCAATGTCTATTCCTGGCAATCCATCCAGATCTTTCTGAAATGCACATCTAACTCAGATTGCTGCCTGGGGCTCAGTGAGGCCCACACTGAATCTTGCACAAAAGACCCTGCATTACTCAGCCTCATTCTGTTATATCTTCTCATCTCATCTTTTTTCCCTGCTTCTTCCACTCTTCCCTCAGCATCAGCCTTCACATACCTGTCTGAGGACGCTAATATTGCTCCAGATACCCGTGCCTTTGCTCGTGCTGATTTGTCCTCCCGGTACTCTTTTACCCCCTCAGTCAATCTCTTATTTACATTTCTTTTTTTTTATTTTTTTATTTTTTAAATTTATGATAGTCACAGAGAAAGAGAGAGAGAGAGAGAGAGGCAGAGACATAGAGGGAGAAGCAGGCTCTAGGCACCGGGAGCCTGACGTGGGACTCAATCCCGGGTCTCCAGGATCGCGCCCTGGGCCAAAGGCAGGCGCTAAACCGCTGCACCACCCAGGGATCCCCCTCTTATTTACATTTCAAAATACTCTTTAATAAGACCTACTGTGGAAGTCTTTTTCCACCCTGTCTCCCAGCCAAGAGAACTGACCTCCCCTCCTCTGTTTCTGTCTCAGTGAACAATACAATTGCAAATAGCACTTGCCACATTGTACCTGAATGTTTGTGTGTATTGTCTCCAAGATCAGTGTGTAGGCCACTGCGCCCATGGCTTCTCTGTAACTCCAGAACCCAGCATTAGTGTTTGACAAACACTGCAGTGGGGAAATGAGGAGGAACAGAAGAATGGCAGGAGGAAAGATGAAATGTGAGGCAAAAGGAACACAGCATCCCTTGGTGGTCAAGAGCACGGGTTCAAGTCCTACCCTGGTAGACTACTAGCTGTGAGACCAGAGTATTTGAAGACCAATTATTTCACCTTTCTAAAGTCCTTATTATGTGGACTAATGATATTTTCCTAATGGGGTGTCATGGATATTAGGTGAGATAAGATACATGAAAAGTCTGCTCTGTAGTCAGTGCTTGGTTATATCCTGGCTGCCTCCTTTGGGGCTGCCTCTGTGCTGGGTGTTCTGTGGCCATTCAGAAATGAGCAAAAGACGTGGTCTGCATCCTTGTGAAACTTAGTCTAGGGAGACTGTGTTCAGTACCATAATAAATTGTTATGCGTGAGGAATAACTGATTGAAGAACAGTGCAAGTAAGTGGCCAACGGAGCAGGTAAGTCAGAGATCTACAGCAATCTCCCTGTTGAATATGTTTAGGAGGCTGCCTGTGGAGGGATGCTGGGAAGAAACCAGGTGATGAAAGTCCAGAGAGGCAACATGAACATGCTGCCCAGAAAGCAGGACCCTGTGAGCCACATTGTCCAGACAAAGGCCTGCCCCCAAGACCCGAAGCTGGCCAGGCACTCCCTAGGCCACTGTAAGTTGCATTTCTTCCTGGTTCTCTTCACCATCACCAAATTATTTTAAAGTTGTGCATGTCCAGGATTTTAGTTTATTTTATAAATACTTATTGAACATTTATTATGTACCAGGAAACTTGCCCTAGTGTGAGGCAGTCATGCAGTCATGGAAAGAGCACTGGATTTAGAAGTAGAAGACCAGAATTCAAATCTAAGCTCTAATACTTAGTAGCCATGTAAGAAATAACTTCATATCCCTTCAGCTCCATTTCTTCATTTATAAAAGGGGTTCATGTGTTAGACTTCATAGGGGTTTTGTGAGGCACAAATCTGACAGTATGTCACAAGTAGATCCTCAACAAACATTTACTCCTTTCTTTGTATATCTACCGGCTTCTGTTGATTTTTGTAGGCCAAGATAATTGACACACTGATGATATGTATGATATGATATAGTATGATATCATTAGTTTACTTTATTTAGGTTGTATTTACCTTCGTGTTAGTCAAGACTCTTGATTACAGGTAATGGTAATCGTATCATATTGTGTTAAGCAAAAAGAGGAGTCTCACTTCAAGGAAAGTCTGGCCATGGCTAGATCCAGGTACACAAGTAATAACACAAAGACTCAATTTTATTTCTTCTATTCCTGGCTTTTCCCTCTCTGGCTTGGCATCAACTTTCAGACAAACCCAACCCTTTTGGAGGCAAGATGGCATCCAGCAGTAACAAGCTTATACTCTATCCTCTTAGGAACACCTGAGGAAAACTAGAAATTGTTACCTTCTCAATAGTTAAGAGAAAAGGCCCAGATCTGAGTCTTATTGGGTCTGATTGGGTCACATGTTACCTCTGAACCAGTCATTCTGAGTGAGGGATATGATGCTCTGGAACTCAGCCTGTGTCATAAACTCACCCCTGGAACTGGGGGGCAGAGTAGCTTCTACCAAAACTACATAACATCAGATTGAAGGATTTCCAAAGCAAAAGGAAAGGGCTGTTATCAGGGGAAAAAGTAGATATTAGGTAGACAAAGAAAATAGATATCCACCCCAACCCATTAAACCATAGCAAACCATTGACATTTCACATGTTACAAAACAGTTATGAGAAGAATAAATACTCAGTGGTCATAAGATGGACTTGGGGCCCCTTAAAATCCACCTCTGGGCTAGTTGGCCACATCCTTGCCTCACAAGTATTCCCTGAATACTTTGCTGTATTCTGCATGTCCTATGTCAAGTGTTTAAATACCTCTATAATTTTGCTTGATCTGTCTGGAATTCTCACCTGATGATGTCCTAGGTATCCTTTAAGATCTATCTCAGGAGGTACCTGGGTGGCTCAGTTGGTTGAGCATCTGCCTTTAGCTCAGATCATGATCCCACAGTCCTAGGATTGAGCTCTGCATCCAGCTCTCTGCTCAGCAGCGAGTCAACTTCTCCCTCTCCATTTCCCTCTATGATCTTTCTGGCTCTCACTATCTCTCAAATAAATAAAATCTATGTCAGAAGTCACTTCTTCTGAGGCCTCCCTTACCTCAGTCCATCCTTCTCTTTCCTGCTCTCCAGAGACCACAATTCCTCACTTCTTTCTGCTTCCATGGCACTGAAACAACTGAGTGACCACATCTCCATATAGGTCAAGCATTTCTGGGACCCAGGACCACCATATACTAATCCCATAATCTTAGGAAACTTACAGATTTTCATGTGCAAATGGGGTTAATACTATTTATTTTCCAGGGCTATTTGTCAGTCAATACAGATAAAGTGTTTAGTTCATGTGCTCAATAACTTAGTTCTCTTCATTTATTTTCTTCTCTAAATTATAGGATGCCTAACATAATACATGGGGTACATGTTTGTCTCCCGTGGTATACAATGAGCACCATGAGATCAGAGACCATTTGGTATTTTTCTCTGTATTTCTGCAACCTGGTACATGTCTGGCACACTGGAGATCTCCCAACAAAACTTTGTTAAAGGAATAAAAGAATAAATCCAACATCAGTGAGACTATGGTAGATTTGAGAATATGAATAATTCTCATGACTAAGAAAAGTAAAGAGTAAATTTTTGGAAAATGAAGTATCACAGAACTGATGTAAAAAGAAATCATCCATATACTCATAGGAACCAGGAATCCTGGAAGGTGAGTGTCAGAGCTACTCCCATCCTAAGGGCTTTTACTGAGCTCTGAATCTCTTGAGTTCCTGTTTTGACTATGTGATGTGCAGAGGACAGGAGCTATGTCCCAGGACCTGCCCCAAGTGAGCTTATAATAGGAGACTCCTGTATAAAGCCAGGACCTCAAAGGATATGTCCACACAGAATGAATAAGACTGTGCCTATAATTAAAAATACTGTACTGTATACTTACAGATTTATTATAAAATGGGTAGATCTCAAGTGTTTATTCTGAGATAAATTTTTTTTCAAAAATAAATGTAAAAAGGGTGGCAAAAGATATTTTCTGATATTAATGATGCACGAGAAAGCATAGAAATAGCATAAAACTTTTTAAAAATGCCTTAAATTGAGAAATAGGTAGACTTAACTTGGAGTATAGAAAAAAATGGAAGTGAGAGGAAGACTAGTTGAAGTGAATAAAAGAGTTACAGGAGAGCCCCGAATATGGGGCTGAAAGCTATTTTCATGTAATTATGTACTGTCCATGAGAGTCACTATAGATTTGAGGATTATGCCATGAAAAAAATAGTCCAAAGAGGATTATTCTGAGTAATCTGTACATACTGCTAAAACACAAAGGGAGTTGCTGAGTCCATTAATACTTCTTTGCAGTACTTGTTTGAGTAGCACAAAATGCTTAATCAAGGAGAGTGGGCATGAAAATTGAAAGTTTTGAGGAGAAAAATATAATAGAGTGTCTTTCTATACTCCTTCTATGCAAATAGGCCTCTTAAAAAAATGAATGAAGTAAAAGTATCACTTCTTTTGGTTGGAAACAAAAAATTAACAAAACATAAATCCCAGTAAGCACAAGGAGACTTGTCCATTTTGACCCTGGTGCTGGGTGAAGGAAAAAAAAAAAGATTACCATAAACTGATATGCAAACCAAGTAGCAGTTCAAAGTCCCACTACTATGTGTGTGGTCCAAAAGAAGTTCAGTGTAATCTAATGTGGTATCAGCTTGGTAGCCCTCCCAGACAACTGCCTGAAGTAAACAAACTCCTCTTTGATGGAAGCAACTTCTATTTCAGGTTTCAAATAATTCTACAACATATACTTTTAAAAATTAACAGTTCATAGACAAAAATTACTAAACACAAGCAAACAAGTCACAGTGACTGGAAACCAGCAGAACAGATGCTAGGGGCCAGTCTGCAAGATATTACAGATTCTAGAATTATTAAAAACAAAACATATATTAATATATTTTAAAAATTAAAAAAATATGAACAAGGAATAAACATTTTTGAAAAAGATAGTTTGGTAAATTGATATGGAAATGTGGTGAATAAATTATACATCAGATTAGATACAGGTGAGGACTCCTGGGTGGCTCAGTGATTGGGTGCCTGCCTTTGGCTCAGGTCATGATCCCAGGGTCCTAGGATTGAGTTCTGCCATCAGGTTCCCTGCATGGAGCCTGCTTCTCTCTCTACCTATGTCTCTGCCTCTCTCTCTGTGTCTCTCATGAACAGATAAATAAAATATCTTTTAAAAACTAGACACAGGTGAAGAAATTAAGGAACAAGAAGATAAATCTAGAGAAATTATCCAAAATATATTTCACACGGGAAATGATAGGAAAGAAGGGAATGAGAGGATAAGAATCCTCAAGGATAATTGGAGAAATCTTAACTACAAAAGGACCATGGAAAGAGTGGGAAGGAGAAAAAAATAAAGAGGTAATTCCTGATAATTTTTGAGAATTGTTGAAAGATAACAATGTGTAGATCCAGAAGCCCCAAAGTTCTCAAGCAAGCTAAAGAAAAGAACTTCACACCTAGTTATATCTTAAAGAAATGGAATAATATTGAAGAATAAGAGAAAATCTTAAAATACCTTAAAAGCAGACAAAGGAAAAAGCCAGTCATCCAGAAAGAAACTAAGCTGATTGCTGAGTTCTCAAAAATAAGAGTGTGCAATTTGAACACAATGCTACTGAAAGATATTGAATGTCTATCCAGAATTGTATAACTAGTGAAAATGTATGTCAGGGATGAAGGAAAAATTATATTTTTAGACAAAGTGAGAGACTTTAATCACCAAATAAAGCCTCCTAACAGAAATTCTGAAGCATATATTTCAGAAAGAAAGAAAGAAGATAATCCCTTGCATAACTTTAGATGCAAGAAAGTATCAACTGAATAAAACAACACAGCTAACTTGGGAGATGAAAAAAATATTGAGGATTAATAGCATATATTCTGGGAAGGCAACTCAAAACATTTTAAAGTTTTTAACTATAGCAAGTAATTTATACTAGCTTTAAAAGAGAGTAGCTAGGATGTATTCATCAAAAGATAACAGTGAAAAGACAAGGCACAGAGTGAGAGAAGTTATTTGATTTATATATATTTTTGACAAAGGACTCATATATGGAATACATAAATCTTCCATAAATATCACTGTATCCAGAAAATATAAAATAGAAATCAGAAAAAAAAATTAGAGGAATTGAGAAAATATTTTTTTTTGAGAAAATACTTAAACAGGTACTTCATTCAAGATTTTCAAAAAGCAAATACATTATGGAAGAGCTGTTCACCTTCATTAAGTTTCTGGGAAATGCAAATGAAACCTACAATGTGAGACACCTAGGTGGCTCAGTGGTTGAGCATCTACCTTTGGCTCAGGTGGTGATCTCGGGGTCTTGGGATCGAGTCCCACATCAGGCTTCCCACAGGGAGCCTGCTTCTCCCTCTGCCTATGTCTCTGCCTCTCTCTCTGTGTCTCTCATGAAATAGATAAAATCTTAAAAAGAAAACAAAAAGAAGAAAAGAAAAGAAACCTACAATGTGATATCACTACACTCCCACCCAAACAGCTAAAATAAAAACCACTAAAAATATCAAGTCTTAGTGAAGTTATGGAACAACTAGAACTCTCCTACACTGCTGGGACTGTAACTGGGGTAATCATTTTGGAAAACTGTCTGGCAGTATCTATTAAAGCCCAGCATATGCATATCCTATGACTAGCAAGTCTATGCCTATTCTTATACCCAATAGAAATGCATACTTCAGTTTACCAAGATATATACAAGATGTTCATAACAGAACTTTTTATAATGACCTCAAACTGGAAACCATCCATATGTCCATCTAAAGTAGAATGGATAAATGTAGTTTGTTCATACATGGAATCTTTATAGGAATGAACAAATTACAGCCATATGCAACAGCACAGGTAAATGTCACAGAGTACTGAAGAGAAGTAGGCAACACCAAAGAGAACATTCTGAATGATTCTATTAATGTAAAATTAATAAATAAGCAGAATTGACCTCTGATATTAAGCATTATGATGGTGACTACCCTTGTGGGAGGGAAGGAGGACTAGAACAGAGCATGGGAAGGGCTTGGGGGCCCTGACGGTATTAGATTTTTTTTTTATCTGTGTGCTCTGTACATGAACATGTTCGATTTGGGAAAAATCCATTGAGCTGTACTCTTATGATTTGTGCTTTTTCCTGCATGTTATAATTAAAATTTAAAACACACTAGGGTAACTATTAAAAGAAAGCACATATTTCTTCCAAACAATACAGAAAGAAGAGATCTCAGTCAAGAAAGAGGAAGGTGCTGGGATACCTGGGTGGCTCAGTGGTTGAGCATCTGCCTTCAGCTTAGGGTGTGATCCTGGAGTCCCAGGATCAAGTCCTGCATTGGGCTCCCCACATGGAGCTTGCTTCTCCCTCTGCCTATATCTCTGCCTCTCTCTTTTTGTGTCTCTCATGAATAAATAAATAAAATATTTTAAAAATAAAAAAAGAAAGAGGAAGACGAGGGGGAAAAATAGAACAAATAAGTATGTAATGAGATAGCAAATATAAAGTTTAATATATCAGTAAACACTATAAACTCAATACACAAAACACTCTAGTTAGGAGACTTATGCATTCAAATCATTCAATATTAAAAGATATTGGAGTGCCATTTATTTGGCCCTCTTCTAGGTGTTTGGGGTATAGCAAAAATCTCTATGTTCATGGAGGTTGCATTCTGATCAGAGGAGACAGATAGTAAAAATATAAACAAAATATCCAAAATGGTAGTAAATGTTATAGGAAAAAAATAAAGCAAGAAAAGAATCAGGAAAGCAAATGGAGTTAGAAGTTATAATTTTAGAATATTCATAGGTCACTTTAAAGAAGTAAAGCAAAAAAAAAAAAAAAGGATGAGGAGAGCCAAGTGTATGTAGGGTAAGAATGTTCTGGGGAGGGGCGCCTGGGTAGCTCAGTCAGTTAGGCATCTGCCTTCAGCTCAGGTCGTGATCCCAGGATCCTGGGATCAAGCTCTGCATTGGGGCTCCCTACTCAGTGAGGACTGTGCTTCTCCCCCCGTCCTTCTTGCTCATTGTCTCTCAAATAAATAAATAAAATCTTTTAAAAATATATTCTGGGGAGAGGGGAGAAGGAATGCAAATATCCTGAGACGGGAGCCTACCCCATATGGGGACGGAACAGCAGGAAGGCTGTATGGCTGGAGCACAGTATAGTAGGAGATGAGGTCAGAGACACAACAAGGGGCCAGATAGTATGGGGGCTTCTGTAGACCATTGCAATAACTTTGGCATTTACTCTGACAGATTTTTAAGAATGAATGAGAGGTTTTGAGCACAAGAACAGAATGATCTGATTATATTTAAAGAATCATTCTGGCTGCAGTCATGAAAGAAGAATTGCGAAGGGATAAATCAGGGACCTGTTAGGAGCTTATTGCACTAATGTGAGAGATGACAGGAGCTTGGAGGAGCATACGTGGTAGACTTGTTGAGATGCGTTTGGATTCGGGATAGAATTTGGATGTAGAGAAGGGCGTCAAGGATGTCTTCATGCTTGGGACCTGAACAACTGAAAGGATGGGTTGCCACTTTTTATTGAGATGGAGCCGACTTCAGAAAAAAAGCAGATTTGTGGAGAGAAACTGTGAGTTTGGTTTGGAGCATAATGTGTTTAGACAACCAAATGGGAGTAGTGTGAAGGCTGATGGAGTATCTAGCATTCATGAAAGATGTCTAACTTAGAGATGTAAATTTGGTAGTTGTCTGTGTTTTTTAAAAAGAATCCATAAACTTTTATATTTGCTGCAGCCAAAATGAAGGATTAAGAAAGAAAAAAAAATATCTTGAACTAGGAATTAAGCACCGATGTGTCCAGCATCTTTCCTTTGTGGTGGAGAAATTTACTGGTAACTCCTTAAGAAAAAGCAGCACCTCATAGCTCAAGGAGCTAACATGCTTGAGATAGTTTAGAGTCTACATGCTAACTGATTTCTTATCAGGGGATAAAATCTTTTTTCAAAGATTTTATTTATTTATTCATGAGAGACACAGAGAGGTGGAGACACGCGGAGAGAGAACCAGGCTCCATACAGGGAGCCAGATGTGGGACTTGATCCCAGGACCCCAGGATCACACCCTGGGCCAAAGACAGGCGCTCAACCACTGAGCCACCCAGGCGTCCCCTTATCAGGGGATTATATCTTGTTGTTTGGTTCATTTAATTGACAGAAGTCAATTTGCTTACTGCTTGTTTTTCAGATGTATCACTTCTTTCTGATTAATAGCTCACGTGTGAAAATGGTTCTGAATCACTCATACTCAAAATATTAACCTAGGCCAACTGATAAAAATGTAGCAGTTTTATGGTTATGACAAGTTTACAGTTCTGTGAAATAAATCAGCACGTGCAATTAACAGGCTAGCTACTTGTGCCAAAAATCCTTGTACATTTTTCAACTGGG
The DNA here is from genome assembly GCF_003254725.2 of Canis lupus dingo. Classification (NCBI taxonomy): domain Eukaryota; kingdom Metazoa; phylum Chordata; class Mammalia; order Carnivora; family Canidae; genus Canis; species Canis lupus. The sequence goes on from NC_064247.1 coordinate 52,896,781, forward strand.
CACACCATCTTCTGGCTAATTCAAACACTAAGGGAATAAGAAATGTTAATATGCTCAATCAACTTATCTAAGAAATTTGAGGGGAAAATGACTCAAAATTGGACAAGGTCATCTAAATTTAAAGAGAGAGAAGAGGTGACCCAGTTGGGCATCTGACTCTTGATTTTGGCTCAGGTCGTGATCGCAGGTCGGGGGATTGAGCCCCATGTTGGGCTCCGTGCTCAGTGGGGAGTCTGCTTAAGATTCCTTCTCTCCTCCTGCCCCTCCCCTACACGTGTGCACTCATATGCACTCTCTCTTGCTCTCTCTCTCTCTCAAATAAATAAATACATCTTTAAAAAAAGAAATAGAGAGGAACTCCAGGGCTGTACCCTGGAGGATCTCACCATCTGAGGTCAGAGATTACAGAAGAGCCATCAAAAAAAATATGGGTCACTAGGCTAGCACTCTTCATAAATACATATTCATCCTTGCCACAATCACATAAGAGTTGGTGTTATTATTGTCCCAACTTCATGGACATAACTGAGTCTCTGCAAGCTGAAGTGATGTGCCAAAGAAGCATACGTACCAAGATTATAATCCAGTTTCAGATTATGAAATCTGCCTTTCCTATTATTGCCTTCACTGCCATGGCATGTGTGAATGCATTTATGGTAGCAGTTGATGAGCTATTCTTCAAGACTTTCTCTGTTTTCCTTACAGGTGGGTATGTGGAGGCCTTAGAGGTCATGAAAGAAACTCCAGACGGAGGGGCCTGTAAGCCTCTCTCCATCTCAGACGAGACATATGATGATGTTGAGTACCCCGGGAAGGCAGGGTAAGTGCATGTCAGTGGTGTGGTGAGACTGGAGATGACTGTGGCAAGACTACAGGTACAACACAGTAGGTTAATGGTCTTTGCATTATTTCTTCCTGCAGACCAAGGTCAGACTACTCTAGCTCATTTGCTTCTGATAATGGTAAGTATAAGAAGACACTTGAGACTGTTGGTAGAAATTGCTGAGTGCTTCTGTGGCTGATTAGTGTAAAGTGTCTTTTATCTATGTATATTTTTAATAATGTCAATCAGGCAAGGTGATGGTAAGCTTGATGGGAGAAGTGGTCTGAGGTATGTGCTAAAAAATCCACTTAGAATCATGAAGGTGAAGACTCTAATAATGGGGCTCTTGCGGCAAAAAAGCAACTTCACTGTGAAATGTCCTCCTTCCTGACTGCTTCACAATGCAGGTCTGATTACAGGAATGTTTTTTAATTTATATTTTGTTAGTTAACATACAGTGCAATATTGGTTTCTGGGGTAGAATTCAGTAATTCACCACTTATGTACAATACCCAGTGCTAATCACAAGTGCCCTCCTTAATGCTCATCACCCATCTAGCCCATTCCTCACCCCCCCCCCTCCCTCCCTCAACCCTCAGTTTGTTCTTCATTGTGAAGTCACTTATGGCTTGTTTCCCTCTCTCCTTTGTTTCTTTTCCCCTTCCCATATGTTCATCTGTTTTCTTTCTTAAATTCCAGGAATATTGTTTAAATAACACACAATTGTGGTTTCTTAATACTTTTAAGATCAACTTTCATGTGGTCTAGAGGCCTTGAGTGGTTTTCCTCTACCTGCCACTGAAGACTTCTTCACATTATACACAGTCTTCATCCTCGAGATCCATTCATGCCTACTTCCTTTTAGTTTCTCTGACTTACCGAGCTCCACCATGGAATGTTCTCATATGCTCTTCCTTCTTCACGGAGTGTTCTTCCCTCCCCTTGGCTCCTTTGGCTACATGACTGTTGTCTCCTCTGGTCCCAGCTCCTTCATTATTGCCCCAGGAAATATTCCCATTGGTGTACAGTCTCATCAATCTCATAGTATCATGGCCTTCCTTTGCAGCACTTTATAGTTATAATTTTATACATTTGTGATTCTTACATTAGTAACTGTCTTCCCTCCTAGATTGTTATCTTCTTTATGCTTGCTATTTTTTCTAGCCCCTAGTATAATGCCAGACACATGTGAGACATTCCAAAGCTATTTACTGAATATGCATGGTTAAAGAAATAATAGAGGAGGTTATAATCAAATGCTGATCTGGTTGCTTTTGTCCTCCTTAGAAGGTCAGAAATTTAGATGGTGAAACAACCTTGGAGATCATGAAACTTAGTACCCCATTTTAGACAGGAAACTAAGGCATGGAGGATTTAAGTGACTCTCCTAAACTCACTGTATGTGAGTTACATTTTAAGCCTGAAAATCATTCCCTTGCAGGGTAGCCTCAAAGTGTATCTGTACTTTAAGCTCATGTGTTGGGCTAGGCTAAAGCCATGCTATCAAGAAAGATTACTCAAGATGCTTCAGTTCTCCATTATTGCCTCAGCATTCAGATTTTTAGTAAACTCTGAAAACTATATATGAAATATGCATGGTAAGAGGGTAGAAGGAAGGAATTTGTTAATAAACCAGCTTTCTTTGACTACATCAGATCAGATTGGAATAATGGGGTAGAAGCAAATATGAATTTTCATTTTGTACATACCTTTATAGAAGTTTAATTATTTTTACCATATGCTTATGTAAAAAATCTATTTGACATCAAAGTGTACCTAACACCTGATCGGTATCCAGTAACTTCTCATGAAATCTGAATTATTGTCATTATAAATGAAAATCACTTTTTTCTATTTCAGAAGAAAATTGTGAAGAAGTATATGAAGAGGTCTATAAAACAAAGAGCAACTACCCAAAAATAGAGTGAGTTTCTCTTTTTTCTTAGTTTGTAGCTAATGGTATTTCCCTATTAGTGTAGGAAAACCAGAGTTGAAGAAACAATCCCCTTCCCTTGACCCTATTATCCTCAGGGAAGATCTGCATCAAGAGTGGAGATAAAATATTTTAATACTACACTGTGATGAGTAAGAGACTTGTGATTGTATTTAACCATATGCTTTAATTTTTAATTTTATTGCTTTCTCTTTTGAGAAAATGTCCACCTCTCAAAGTAGAGGGCTTTAATATTGTGTTAGGAAATAAGTGTGAAGGGAGAGGTAAGTATCAATAAAACTTGCTGCAGTTCTATCATAGTATTCCCAGGAAGAAACCAATGGGTATGACTTAACCTGTGTCTTTGCAAGTTAATAAGGCGGTCTCTGGGATTTTGGCTTAATTTACTATCTAAGAATTCCATGTTATCAGGAATATTTGTTCAAATGGGCATTATTCATCAAGTCTAGTTATTGGGGGCATACTGTGGAAATGAAAACAGCAATGGTCAAAAAGCAAGAAGGTTGGGGGTTGAAGGGAAGAGTAGGGATCCACACTGGGTAGAATGGTGCGGGTGTATCATTCCCTCTCCCTACCCTCTAAAAAAATCTAAGAGCATATTTGGAAGGATTGTAATCATCAGCTGGGCAGTAAATGTACCACCATTGTTGTGATATCATTCAGTAAATTAAAAGTCAGTGATGTGGATTTCAAGAGCCAGAAATTCCAAAACATATTTGTAAACATAATTTATAAACTATGCTTCTCTAAGTCATCTCCTCTAAAAGTAAGGCTTTGCTTCATATCCTCAAAATAGAGACCATTTGGGGTGGATGAAAGTTTGTATGGAAGTGTAATTCCCTTCGTAGCTAAATGGTGTTATTTCATATTGGTATCTAAACAAAAAAGAAGAGCATAGAAGTTGATAAGGCATTTTCTGCCTCTACCTGCAGTAGGATGTGTTCTTGTATGAGCCTCCTCCATCTCTATTACTCTCTCAAATGTCATGCTATTTACACCCCCTGATTCCTCTTAGTTTAGATGGAAAAGAAGCACTGAAAAGACTACGGAAATTCTTCAAGAAAGAAAAGGAGAGATTTAAAATGAAGAAAAATAAGTTGAAAGAAAATATAAGGTAAAAAGTTTTTTTTTTTTACTTTTTCTTTCCAGGAGAGAACTAGCAGTGCCAGCCTGGTAGTTATATATCCTATCCTCAGAAACAGTACAGGGGGTATCTGAAGCTAAAACCAAAGGCCCTAGTTAACACCTGTCTCCTCCTTTCCAATTTGTGAGTGAACCACACCCACAGATACTAATAAGACTGTAACAATATCCCTTTTGGGAAAAAAAAATTGATGATAAAGAGTTGTAAACAAGGGTAAAGAGAAGAAATCAAGCAAAGTCTAGAAAGGAAATTTTTTTCTTATCACCTTTGGCATATATTCCTGTTCCCACTAACCATTAGGTTATTAATTACATCCTTTTATGCTTTTATAGCCCTACAAGTTTAGATGGTTTTATTTGTCTACACTTCCATATTCTAATATGCCTCTCTGGTGAGAAGCAGTGTGTAGAGAGGGGAAAATGAACTTCCCAGCTGACTGGTTCATGTATCTCATGGTCTTAGACCTGGAGAAGGACACTCCAAGATCTCCCCAACTAAGTAGCAATGTTTGAGAAGTTTACAAATTTACTAGCTGTAGAGATGGGAGGCCTGGATTCTAGTTTCAGCTCTGCCATTTATTCAATGTGCAGTCATGGGCAAATCATGATCCAACCAGCATTTCCTCTTGAATAGAAGGGAGACTGAGTAGTCTCTAGAGGCATTTCTCTCTCTAATCTGTAGAAATGGATAGAAACATAGATCTATGTTTTATGAGGCAAGGGATGGTAAAGTAATTTCCCTAAGGTCATAAGGCATATTGGCATGGAATTTTTACTCTACCTTGAAGTTCTTTTCAATCATAAAGCCTCAAAATTATGTGATTTGAAGCCCAAATGTCTGGTGGATCTAGATCTACCAAGAGATCCAACAAAATATCTGGGTTCATAAATTATAGTCCTGACTATGGAAATAGAGCTGCAGTGGTCAGTAAGACCTATGCACAAAGGCATTCTCTGGCCCTAGCAGGTTAGATGCTTCTGACAAAAAATTATGATGCTTGTGGTCCCATAAAAATTTGATCCAGGTGAGGGGCACCTAGGTGGTACAGTCAGTTAAGTATCCAACTCTTGTTTTCAGCTCAGGTTGTAGGGGGATCCAGCCCCATGTTGGGCTCTGTGCTCAGTGGGGAGTCTGCTTGGGATTCTCTCTCCTCTCCTTGTGCCCTTCTTCTCACCTCACTCACTTGCTTACTCTCTCTCTAAAATAAATAAATAAATCTTTAAAAAAAATTTTGATCCAGAAGAGAATGCTGATATCTTTAAGTGCAGACCTAATTTCCTTTTTCTTAGAACTATTGAGTGATTCCTTACAACTTTTAGAACAAATATCCAGTTTCTTTCTATGGCAAGTAAATACTTTATGGCAGCTCCCTTCTTACCTGTCCAATTCTCTCTCTTGCTTAGATCTCTACTCCCTACTATCCCATATAAATACCCCAAGACCTAACTTTGCCATGGTATTGCATGACTCTTTAACCATAATATTCCCTTGGTATTGAATATACCTGCCCTCCTCCAACCTCCTTTGATTATCAAAGTTCTAGTCTTCCCTTAAAATATGGCCAAGTATTATCCCTTTTGGGACACCTTCCCTGAACCTCTCTACTCAAATTTGGATCATCAATCTCTCCCTAACATCCAGTGTATGTCTTATAACATCTATTAATATTCCTGAGAAACCTTTTTTTCTTGGAGTCAGAGCATCTCAGAGTAACAAGAGAAATCCATATTATCTAGTCCAACCCACTACACAAGCTTCTCTGCAAACTTCCTAACAAGCCAAATATCTGTGCCTGCACAGCTCTATAAAAGAGAAATTACCACCTGCAGAGAAAGATGTTTCATCTTTAGCAGGATCTGTTAAGATTTTTTCCTGTAAGTTTTGGCAAATCTCTCTGCCTTAATTTCTCAGTTAATAACATTTAGATATAACCAGACAGGATGGAATTTTATTACCTTTTGTTGAGCCTTTTGATTGAGGGTTCCTCTCTTGAACACCAACTCCTAGTTGATTATTACCTTCAGAGGGAAGTTGCAACCATGGGAATGTGGCATTTAAAAAGAGTAAGGGTCTTCTAAAAACAAAATGAAACAAAGCAAAAAAAGGAGTAAGGCTCTCTATCCTCTCTTCCTCTCAGACACACACACTATCTATCAGAATACTCATTAAATGGCCTGATTTCGATATAAAGAAACCAATAATTAAATGCCACCAGCCGTAGCTGTGCTATAAATTTTGCGTGGGAATTAGATGTTAAACCCATTCTCACTCCTCTATTCCAGATGCACTGAGTTCCTCGCTTTTCTTTAAAGGACCAAACACACCTCTGCCGGAAGGTCTCTGCATTTGCTCTTCCCTTTCCCAGAATACTCTTACTCAGATAACCATGTTACTCACTCTCTCCCTTCAGGGTTCTACTCAAGTCACCTTATCAGTGAACCCTTCCCTGACCATCTTCTGAAAAATGGCAAGCCAACCTTCACCTTCAGCTTTCCTGCTCCCTTATCTTGCTCTGCTCTTTTCAATTGCACTTTTCTTCTCACATGACAGAACATAAATTTCCTTGTTTTGTCTGCTTCACCCTACTAGAATCCATGAGGGCAGGGATATTGACTGTTTTGTCCATTGCTATATCTCCAACATAAAGAAAAGTGCATAGGACATGATAGGTACTCAATAAATGGCGATTGGATGAATAAATGACCTAGAAGAAGGAAATACCATTCTAGATTTTTTTGTAGCCTCAGTTTCTAGTTTCAATAGGAGCCACCATCACCCTGACCCAATTAAAAGAGAAGAAAGGAACCAGTGTTAAGAAAGGCTTCGTTGAGCAAGGAACCCTGGAGTGGAGAGGCCAAAGGTGTGTGCAACCAAGGCACTGAAGACAAGGAGGGTGAAGTGTGTCACATGTGTTCTCCCTCCAGTTGTCACAATACCCCATGAGATGGAATCTTTCCTATTTCCCAGATGAAAAATTAAGGCTTTGAAAAATATGTGACTTGCACAGGGTAAGTGGATAAGTAGCAGAACTAAGAGTTAGATTCAGGTCTCTCTGACTCCAGCGGCCTTGTACTGCTTGTACTGCTTCTCTATTCTGGCAGAAGCCAGTCTGGTCATACAGTTATTGACAGCAGGGACAGTGAGTAAGTCCTCAGCTCCTTTTCCAGGCACATCCAGCAAGGTATGCTGCATCCAGCTCTAATACTCACCCTGTAAGATATAGCTGGTATTCTTTAGAAATGAAGAAACCAAGGTTTGCATAAAGGTTAGCTGATTTTCCCAAAAGTGCTGTTTCTTTGGACAATCCTTTATTATGTTCTTATCATACAGTGTTGTACCAATTTATTTTTGATCTCCCTCACCAAACACTAAGCTACTTCAGGGTAGACACTTTTTCTGATCATTTTGTATACCTAGCACTTGGCCCTGGCCCATGATGAGTGTTTCCCTAATACCTGTAGGACTGAACGTAAATTAATTGCTTAAAATACAGAATTTTTTTCCTGCCAGACTATACTTCCTTCCATCTCCTTAACTGTGTAACCAAACAGTCTACCTGTTCCAAATGTCCTCTCTCACTTAGCAATTTGCTATCTTCCATTTCCTTCTGGCCTGGAACTTTTGCTCGCAGATATCCTTTTAGCTTAACCATATACATAGGCAGGATTCTGTATCTGCAGAGGGTAGTTCTCTTTCACCATATTCATCACACAGTGGATGTCCAGGTGCATTTCAAAGATAATGAGTGGGAAAAATTAGAGAGGATGACAAAACATGAGAGACTCCTAACTCTAGGAAATGAACAAAGGGTAGTGAAAGGGGAGGCGGGCGGGGGGAGATGGCATAACTGGGTGATGGGCACTGAGGAGGGCACTTGATGGGATGAGCACTGGGTGTTATACTATATGTTGGTAAATTGAACTTTAATTAAAAAATATATTGTAAAAAGATATTTATTATAGGTTGGGTTCTAGACTACAATAAAGCAAATGTTACAATATATTGAATCAAATTTTTTGGTTTTTCAGTTCATATAAAAGTTATATATACTCTATACTAGGCTCTATTAAGTGTGAACTATGTTTTAAAAAATGTACATACCTTAATTAAAAAGTAATCTTTTTTTTTTAAAGGCTTTCTTTATTTTTTTATTTATGATAGTCGCAGAGAGAGAGAGAGAGGGGCAGAGACACAGGCAGAGACACAGGCAGAGGGAGGAGCAGGCTCCATGCACCGGGAGCCCGATGTGGGACTCGATCCCGGGTCTCCAGGATCGCGCCCTGGGCCAAAGGCAGGCGCTAAACCGCTGTGCCACCCAGGGATCCCCTTAAAAAGTAATCTATTGCCAAAAAATGCTAACCGTCATCTAAGCTTTAGTGAGTCATAATCAGTGATCACAGGTTATCATAACAAATATAAGAGCAGAAAAGTTTGAAATATTGTGAGAATTACCAAAATATGACACAGCGACACAAAGTAAGAAAATGCTGTTGGAAAAAAAAAAAAAAAAGAAATTGCTGTTGGAAAAAATAGTACTGATAGATTTGCTTGATGTAGAGTTGTCATAAACCTTCCATTTATATATATATATATATATATATATATAATATAAATTTTATTTATATATCTATAAATAAAAACACAGTATGTGTGAAGTGCAAAAAAACAATGTGCAATAAAACGAGGCATACCTGTATTATTTGATGGGCATCTTGGAAGGCTAAAAGGCGGAAATAGGATCTTGTGGATGGACAAGGGCAGAGCCTGAGGTTGTCTAGTTAGGAAAGGAGCGGGGGGCGGGGGGGGAATGGCTGGTCCCTGGGGATACATAAGCTCATTTTTAAGTGGTGGTATGGAAGTGAGGAGAAGGTTAATCAGAACAAAGCTATAGGAAAGGATTGCTTCACATATTTGCCAAGACACATTTGCATCAAGAAACCTAATCATCAATGTGTTACTTGAGATGAGTCAACTAATCTTTCTGAACCTGTTTTTTTCCTTAACCCTTTTGTGTCTTTTGTCAATCAACAGTGCATTTTCAATTTCGCTGCCTGATTTAGGTAAGTGACATTTACTAATTGCTGATACAAAACTACTCAACATTAGCATATTCAGGGACAAGGAAGGAGAAGTAGTAATCCTTCCTTCATTCCACATTTAATGAAAAATTGATATATAAAAATCAAGATATTTTACACAACAGTATCACCTACTTTGGGGAAGATGAGTAATATTTCTTAAGTGCCTACTGTATTCCAGTTCTTTTAAAATCCCAGAAAAATAGATATCTTTTTAGGGAGGCTCTAAGACCCACATCCATACTTTAGTGATCTGGGATTTGTACCAAGTCTCCCTGATTACAGAGCTTGTGCATTTTACATTATATCACACAGCCTCTTGAAGGATCTGACGCCAAATCACCGTTAATTAAGACATAATAAATTGGACAAGATACGTTGCAATACACATATTAATTGTATCAAGGATGGGTCATTGGAATATTCTTTGCTATAAAAACAGTAGTGCACAAATTAGCATATTGCCTGATGTATGATATAACCTCAGTACATGTTCAGTGAGTTGAATCTGTCAATAAAAGAGGGCCGTTGTCGCTTGTCAGTTTTTGTTTGTGAGCTCTAGTCATAAGTTTACTCTTATTAGGCAATTCAAATATATTATATTCCATAAATAAGCGTTTGCTGTACTAAATAACAAAGGAAGGCTCTGTAAATAAACCTGGTAAAATCACAAGTCTCCCCAAAGTTCCTGAGGTCTATGTAAAAATCCAAAAAGCCAACTTAGAAAAGGCATACATTGTACTGCCACCCAAATTTATGAATAATCCAATATGAATTATGGATAATTATATCAGAAGGTCTCAAACTCATTCAAAGTGGTAAATCACTTAAATATGGAATTCTGGGGCACCTAGATGGTATAGTCAGTGAAGTATCTGACTCTTGATTTTAGCTCAGGTCATGATCTCAATGTTGTGATATAGAGCCCTATGTTGGTCTCCACAACTAGGTGTGGAACTTAAGATTCTCTCCCTTCCTCTCCCTCTACCCTTTTCCCACCTCTTAAAAAAATTATGGAATTCCATGTAGAGTACCAAGGAATGTAAATATCCTAAACTGAAAATGTCTAATTATGATTATGCACTAAGATGCAATTTTATGCAAATTAGTATAGAAGAACAGTTGCCAGTTTTGAAATAAAAATAATGGAAGAAAAATCAACATGAATATTCTACTTAACACTGTCTTTTTCCCAGGAAATAGGAAAAGCCCACTTACTATTCTAGAAGTAGAACATCTTTGTCCACTTCAAGGATGATGGGAACCTACTCTAAAAATGATCCTTTCAATAACTCATATTTTCTGAAAATCTGCATGAAATTAAATTTATATCTATATCTACCTATATAGATATCTATATAGATAGATAGATATTAATTTATATCTGTGTTTGAAATACTAGGGCATTCCACTACCTTTTAATCTCTCACTGGAATTTCTTCCCAAATGGAGATTCTTTTTGTTCTTTGATACTTCCAGCTTGTGTTCTATGATCAGGTTTTGATAAAACAGACATGGGAATGCACTTGGATAACTGGGTTTTATGGATAACTTGGAAAGTGAGGGAGTGTATAAACTGTACCTAATAATGAACTATTTTGATCTTGTCTTGATCCCAGAACTTAGGTCTCAGGAAGTTAGTATCTATGATAATGTGGATGTAAATGAAAAAGAGCCAAGGTAAGTCCTTTTGCCTCGTTGGTCATCCTTACTGATATGTAACCCATTTTTCCAAAGCTTTGTTAAATATAGTAAGAGGGCCACCTCTTCAGAGCCTTAGAGACTGGATGAAAAGTCAGCTTGTGATATCTCTCCCCCAATTAAGAAGGGAAAACAAGGAATAACTTAGATTATCTAACAGTATTAGGTGATTCAGAAATCACTGGAGCTTTGCAATCTGTTTCATATCTTTGAATCTAGAAACTTGAAACTCATTTCAATGCACACACAGTTATTTAATAACCTCTTAAGTACAAGGCAACATGGGGGATAGCAAGCACTGCCTGACAGAGCCTATGTTCTCAAAGATGAAATAACTATGATATAGCAAGAAACCATCCTGGAACTTGATGCCCCCTCTCTAGCTGCTTGTTATCTGTCCCTTCTCTTTCAACTAAATGGCCAGAAATAAAGGTCCCTTCTACTCATCTTTGATTCATTTAGGGTCACAAATCAGGTCTCAACTGGTACCAAAAGATTGAGATCATTTCCTGCATATTTTCAAACCACAATTCTTTGAAACTGGACCTCAATCACAAGAGGAAATTTGGAAAGAACTCAAATACATGGAGGATAAAGAGCATCTTACTAAAAAAAAAGAATTGGGTCAACCAGGAAATTATAAAGAATTTTTAAAATTCATGGAAACAAATGAAAATGAAAGCACAACTATTCAAAAGCTTTGGGATGCAGCAAAGGCAGTCCTAAGAGGAAGTATATAGCTATACAAGCCTTTCTCAAAAAACAAGAGAGGTCTCAAATATACAACTTAACCTTACACCTAAAGGAGCTGGAGAAAGAACAGCAAATAAAGCCTACATCCAGCAGGAGAAGAGAAATAATAAAGACTAGAGCAGAAATCAATGAAATAAAAACCAAAAGAACAGTAGAACAGATCAACAAAACTAAGAGCTAGTTCTTTGAAAGAATTAATAAGAATGATAAACTCTTGACTAGACTTATCAAAAATAAAAGAGAAAGGAGCCAAATAAATAAAATCATGAATGAAAGAGGAGAGATCACAACCAACAGAAATAAATAAAATCATGAATGAAAGAGGAGAGATCACAACCAACACCAAAAAAATACAAACAATTATAAGAACATATTGTAAGCAACTATATGCCAACACATTAGGCAATCTGGATGCATTCCTAGGGACGTATAAACTACCAAAACTGAAGCAGGAAGAAATGGAAAATCTGAACAGACCCATAACCAGCAAAGAAATTGAAGCAGTAATCAAAAACCTCACAAGCAAAAGTCCAGGGATAGATGGCTTCCCAGGGGAATTTTACCAAACATTTAAAGAAGAATTAATACCTATTCTTCTGAAGTTGTTTCAAAAAATAGAAATGGAAAGAAAACTTCCAAACGCTTTCTATGAGGCCAGCATTACTTTGATCCCAAAACAAAACAAAGACCCCACCAAAAAAGGAGAATTACAGACCAATATCCCCGATGAACGTGGATGCCAAAAATCTCACCAAGATACTAGCCAATAGGACCCAACAGTACATTAAGGATTATTCACCATGACCAGGTGGATTTTATTCCTGGGCTGCAAGGGTGGTTCAACATTTGCCAATCAATCAGTTGGATATACTATGTTAATAAGAGAAAGGACAAGAACCACATGATCCTCTCAATAGATGCAGATGAATGGATAAAGAAAAAGCATTCTTTCTTGACTAAAACTCTTCACAGTGTAGGGATAAAGAGAACATACCTCAATATCATAAGAGCCATCTACGAAAAGCCTACAGCCAATATCATTCTCAATGGGGAGAAACTGAGAGCTTTCCACCTAAGGTCAGGAACATGGCAGTGATGTCCACTCTCACCACTATTGTTCAACATAGTCCTAGAAGTCCTAACCTCAGCAGTCAGACAAAACAATATTAGATAAAAGGCATTCAAATTGGCAAAGAAGTCAAATCTCACTCTTCACAGATGACATGATACTCTATATGGAAAACTCAAAAGACTCTATCTCAAAATTGCTAGAACTCATATAGGAATTCAGCAAAGTGGCAGGATATAAAATCAATGCACAGAAATCAGTTGCATTTCTATACACTAACAATGAGACAGAAGAAAGAGAAATTAAAGAGTCAATCCCATTTACAATTGCACCCAAAACCACAAGATGCCTAGGTATAAACCTAACCAGAGAGGCAAAGGATCTGTACTGAGAAAACTATAGAACACACATAAAAGAAATTGAGGAAGACACAAAGAACTGGAAAAACATTCTATGCTCATGGATTGGAAGAACAAATATTGTTAAAATGTCTATGCTACCTAGAACAATCTATACATTCAATGCAACTCAATGAATTGGGGCACATGGGTGGCTCGGTTGGTTAAGCGTCTGCTGAGGGTCCTGGGATTGAGCCCTGTGTTGAGCAGGGAGCCTGCTTCTCCCTCTCCTCCCTGCTGTGCTCTCTGTCACTATCTCTGTCTCTCTCTCAAATAAATCTTTTTTAAAAATACCATCAACTTATTTCAGAGAACCAGAAAAGACCCTGATTAGCCAAAGGAATGTTGAAAAAGAAAACCAAAACTGGTGGCATCACAATTCCAGATTTCAAACTCTATTACAAAGTTGTAATCATCAAAACAATATGGTACTGGCACACACACAAAAAAACCCCACAGATCAATGGAACAGAATAGAGAACCCAGAAATGAACCTTCAACTCTATGGTCAACTCCTCTTTGACAAAGCAGGAAAAAATATCCAATGGAAAAAAGGCAGTCTCTTCAACAAATGGTGTTGGGACAATTGGACAGCCACACTCAGACCAATGAAACTGGGTCATTTCCTCACACCATACACAAAATAGACTCAAAATGGATGAAAGGCCTAAATGTGAGACAGGAATCCATCAAAATCCTAGAGGAGAACACAGGCAGCAAACTTTGTGACTTCGGCTGCAGCAACTTCTTACCAGATATGTCTCAAAAGCAAGGGAAACAAGGGCAAAAATGAACTGTTGGGACATCAAGATAAAAAGCTTTTGCACAGCAAAGGAAATAGTCAACAAAACCAAAAGGCAACCTACAGTATGGGAGAAGATATTTGCAAATGACACCACAAATAAAGGACTAGTATCCAAAATCTACAAAGAACTTATCAAACTCAACACCCAAAACCCAAAAAAATCTAGTCAAGAAACAGGCAGAAGATATGAAGATATTTCTTCAAAGAAGACATACAAATGGCCAACAGACACTTGAAAAAATGTTCAACATCACTGGGCATCAGGGAAATATAAATCAAAACTACAATGAGATACCACCTCATACCAGTCAGAATGACTAAAGTTAACAAGACAAGAAACAAATGTTGGTGAGGATTCAGAGAAAGGGAAACCCTCATACATTGTTGGTGGGAATGCAAGCTGGTGCAGCCACTCTGGAAAACAATATGGAGGTTCCTCAAAAAGTTGAAAATAGAGCTACCCTACAACCCAGTAATTGCACTACTGGATATTTACTCCAAATATACAAATGTAGTGATCAAAAGGGACACCTGCACCCCAATATTTATAGTGACAATGTCCACAATAGCCAAACTATGGAAAGAGGCCAGATGTCCATCAATAGATGAATGGATAAAGAAGATGTGGTATGGGGGCACCTGGGTGGCTCAGTGGGTTAAGTGTCTGCCTTCGGCTCAGGTCATGATCTCAGAGTCCTGGGATCAAGCCCCACATTGGGCTCCCTGCTCGGCGGGGAGCCTGCTTCTCCCTGTCTTCCTTGCTCCTGCTCTCTGTCACTATCTCTGCCTGTCTCTCTCTCTCTCTCTCTCTCTCTCAAATAGATAAAATCTTTTTAAAAACGGTATATTATACCTTTATATTATATTATAATATTATACATATAATATATATACCACATATATTACTCAGCCATCAAAAAAATGAAGTCTTGCCATTTGCAATGATGTAGATGGAACTAGAGGATATTATGCTACATGAAATGAGTCAGTCCGAGAAAGAAAATTATCATACGATCTCACTTATATGGGGGAATTTAAGAAACAAAACTGGATAATAGGAGAAGGGAGGAAAAAAATAAAACAAGAAGAAATCAGAGATGGAGACAAACTGTAAAAGACTCTTAATTATAGGAAACGGGGTTGCTGGAGGGGCAGGAGGTGGGGAATGGGGTAACTGGGTGATGAACATTAAGGAGAGCTATGATGTAATGAGCACTGGGTATTACATAAGACTGATGAATCACTGACCTCTGCTTCCAAAGCCAATAATACATTATACATAAATTAATTGGATTTAAATAAAATTTTAAAAAATAAGTTAGAAAACACTGTCAGGTTTCAAATTCGACTGCACTTATTAGGTGTGTAACCTTGGCATTGATTAAACTCTCTGTACTACTAAAAAATAAATAAATAAATAAAAGTTCTTGGAAAGATGTTCTGAAGGAACTTAGAATGGCTAAGTAATAATCCATTGTGTGAATATGTATGTGTGTGTATACACCACTTCTTTTCCGCTGTTGTTATATACCACTTCTTTATCCATTCATCTATTGATGGACACTTGGGCTGCTTCCACATCTTGGCTATTGTAAATAATGCTGCAATAAACATAGGGATGCATATATCTTTTCTGAATTATTGTTTTCAATTTGGGGGCTAAATACCCAGTAGTGGAATTAGTGGATCATATGGTAATTTTATTTTTAATTTTGGGGGGAATCTCCATACTGTTTTACAGTGGCTGCACCAGTTTGTATTCCCACCAACAGTGCCTAAAGGTCCTTTTTCTCCACATCTTGAAAAAACACTTGTTTTCTTGTGTTTGTAAATTTTGTCATTCCAAAAGATATGAGGTGGTATTTCATTGTGGTTTTGGTTTGCATTTCCCTGATGATGAGTGATATTGAGCATGAATGAAAGTTTCATTCTTTTGCATATAGCTCTCCAGTTTTCCCAGCACCATTTGTTGAATAAACTTTTTCCCATTGCATATTCTTTCTTTCTTATCAAAGATTAATTGACCATATAATTGTGAACTTATTTCTGGATTTTCTATTATGTTCCATTGATCCATGTGTCTATTTTGTGCCACTATCATACTGTTTTGATTCCTATATGGCTCTGTAGTGTATCTTGAAATCTGAGATTGTGATATCTCCAGCTTTGTTCATCTTTTGTTCATCTTTTTAAAGATTGCTTTGGCTATTCGGGATCTTTTGTGATTCATACAAGGTTTAGCAGTGTTTGTTTTAGCTCTATGAAAAATACTGTTGATATTTTGATAGGGAATGCATTACATTTCTAAATTATTTTGGGTAATATGGACATTTTAAATATATTGGTTATGCCAGCCCATGAGCATGGAATATCTTTCCATTTGTTTGTGTCATCTTCAGTTTCTTTCATCAGTGTTTGTAGGTCTCTAACTACAGGTCTTTCATCTCCTTGGTTAAGTTTGTCCTAGATATTTTATTATTTTTGTGCAATTATAAATGGGATTGCTTTCTTCATTTCTCTTTCTTCTGCTTCATTATTAGTGTATAGAGATGTAACAGATTTCTGTATATTGATTTTGTATTCTGCAACCCTACTGAATTCTTTTATCAGTTCTAGTAGTTTTTTGATGGAGTCTTTTGGGGTTTTCAATATAGAGAATCAGGTCATCTGCAAATAAGGAAAGTTTCACTTTTTCCTTAACAATTTGGATGTTTTTTTCCTGCATCTATTAAAATGATTGTATGGTTCTTACCTTTCTCTTATTGATGTAACATATCATGTTGATTGATTTGTGAATATTGAGCCATACTTGCATCCCAGGAACAAATTCCACTTGATCATGGTGAGTGATTTTTTTAATGTTTGTTGGATTTGGCTAATATTTTGTTGAGGATTTTTGCATCTATGCTCATCAGAGATATTGGCCTGTAGTTCTCTTTTTCAGTAGTGTCTTTTTTTTTTAATAAAATGGTCTTTTTTTAAAGATAGATTTTATTTATTTATTTATTTATTTATTTATTTATTTATTTATTTATTAATGAGAGAGAGAGAGAGAGAGAGAGGCAGAGACACAGGAGGAGGGAGAAGCAGGCTCCATGTTGGGAGCCCGATGTGGGACTCGATCCCCAGACTCTAAGATCACGCCCCAGGCCAAAGGCAGGCACTAAACCACTGAGCCACCCAGGGATCCCCTCAGTAGTGTCTTTATGTGGTTTTGGAATAAGGGTAATGCTGGCCTCATAGAATGAATGTAGAAGCTTTTCTTCCTCTTCTGTTTTTTGGAATAGCTTGAGAAGAATAGGTATTAACTCTTTGAATGTTTGATAGAATTCACTTGTGGAAGCTATCTGGTCCTGGGCTTCTATTTGTTGAGAGTTTCGTTTTTTTAGTTTTTTTTAAATCACTGATCCAATTTCATTGCTGGTAATCAGTCTGCTCAAATTTTCTATTTTTTCCTGATTCAGTTTTGGTACATTATATGTTTCTAGGAATTTATCCTTTTTTTTAGTTTTTTTTTTTTTTTTTTTTTTAGTTTTTCCAATTTGTTGATGTATAAGTTTTCATAATATTTTCTTATAATCCTTTGAATTTCTGTGGTGTCATTTTTCCTTTCTTATTTCTGATTTTATTTGAGTCTTCTCTTTTTTATGAGTCTAGCTAAAAGTTCTTATCAATTACATTAGTCCTTTTAAAGAAGCAGCTCCTGGTTTCATTGATCTGTTCTATTTTTAATTTCTACATTGTTGATTTCTGCTCTGATCTTTATTATCTCCTTCCTTCTACTGGTTAGGAGTTTTCTTTGCTCTTCTTCTAGCTCCCTTAAGTGTAATGTTAGATTGCTTGAGATTTTTCTTGCTTATTAAGGTAGGCCTGTGATGCTATAAACTTCCCTCTTAGAACAGCTTTTGCTGCATCCCAAAGATTTTGGACCATTGTGTTTTCATTTTCATTTCTCTCCCTGTATCTTTTCATTTCCTCTTTGATTTCTTAGCGGTTGAACCATTCATTGTTTAGCAGCATGTTGTTTAACCCCATATATTTGTGTTCTTTCCAGATTGTTTTCTTGTGGTTGATTTCTAGTTTCATGGTGTCATGATCAGAAAAGATGCATGGTATGCCTTCAATATTTTTGAATTGAGACTTGTTTTATGGCCTAATATGTGACCTATTCTAGAGAATGTTCCATGTGCACTTGAAAAGAATTGTATTTCATGTTTTAGGATAGAATGTTCTGAATGTATCTGTAAAGTCCATCTGGTCCAATGTATCATTCAAAGCCACAGTGTCCTTGTTGATTTTCTATTTAGCTGATTTGTCCTTTGATGTAAGTGGGGTGTTACAGTCCTCTACTCTTGTATTACTGTCAGTTACTTTCTTTAGGTTTGTTATTAGCTGTTTTATATATTTGGGGTGCTCCCATGTTGGATGCATGAATAGTTACAATCGTTATATCTTTTTGTTGAGTCATTCCCTTTATGGTCATATAATGTCCTTCCTTATGTCTTGTTACAGTCTTTGTTTTAAAGTCTATTTTGTCTGATAAAAACATTGCTTACCTGGCTTTCTTTTCACTTCTATTTGCATGATGAATGCTTTTCCATTCCTTTACCATCAATCTGCAGGCATCTTTAGGTTTAAGTCTTTTGTTGGCAGCATATAGATGAGTCTTATTTTTTTTTTATCCATTCTATTACTCTGTGTCTTTTGATTGGAATATTTAGTCCATTTATATTCAAAGCAATTTTTATAGGTATGTATTTATTACCATTTTATTACTTGTTTTATGGTTGGTTTTGGAGGTTTCGCCTGTTCTTCTCTTGCTCTCTCCTGTCACAGTTTGCTGGCTTTTATTTAGTGATATAGATTCCTTTCTCTTTGTTCTTTGCATATCTATTACTAGTTTTTTATTTATGGTTACCATTAGGTTTATATATAACATCTCCTGCATATGGCAGTCTATTCTAAGTTGATAATTGCTTAAGTTTGAACTCATTCTTTACTCCTCTCATCCCCACATTTTAGGTATATGGGTCATATCTTACAGCCTCTTATTTTGTGAATCCCTTGACAGATTTTTATAGATATTTTTACTGCTTTTGTGCTTCCTACTTTTCCTACTTCTATTTATGGTCTTTGCTTTCCACTCAAAGAGTCCCCTTTAATAAGATTGGTTTAGTGGTCTTGAATTCCTTTAACTTTTATTTATCTGGGAAATTCTTTATCTCTCCTTCTATGCTAAATGATAGTCTTGCTGGATAGAATATTCTTGGTGGCAAGGTTTTGTTTTTGTTTTTGTTTTTTTTTTTCAGCACTTCGAATATATCATCTCACTTCTTTCTGGCCTAAGAAATTTCTGCTGAAAAGATCAGTTGATAGCCTTATGGAGTTTCCCTTGTATGTAACTGTTTTCTTTTCTCTTGCTGCTTTTAAAATTCTCTCATCACTACTTTTTGCCATTTTAATTGCTATGTGTCTTGGTGTGGACCTCCTTGGGGTGACTTTGTTGGAAACTTGCTGTACCTTCTGGATCTGAATGTTTTTCCTCCCCGTTTCTACAAGTTTTCAGCTATTATTTCTTCAAATAAATTTTCTGCCCTCTTTTCTTTCTATTCTTCTGGGATCCCTACAAAGTGAATGTTACCTGATGGTGTCAGTAAATTCCCTAAGTCTCTTTTCATTTTTCCCCCTCCTCTTTAGCTTATTTCACATTACTTTGTCCTCCAGATGTCTGATCAGTTACTCTGCTTCCTCTTGTCTATCCTTTATTCCATCTGGTGTATTTTTTAAAATATTTTATTTATTTGAGAAAGAGAGAGAACATGCACATGAGCCAGGGGAGGGGCAGAGAATCTGAGGTAGATAGACTCCACGCTGAGCATAGAACTTGATGTGAGGCTTGATCTCATGACTCATGCGATCGTGACCCGAGCCAAAACCAAGAGTCAGATGCTTAACCAACTGAGCCATCCAGGTAACCCTCCATCTAGTGTATTTTTAATTTCAGTTATTAAGTTCTTCATCTCAGGTTTTTTTGTTTTCTGTCTCTTTAGAAAGGGTCTCACTGAGGTCTTTCAGTCTTCTCAAGTCCAGTATCTTTATGACTATTACTTTCAATTCTCTATCATATGTATTACTTATCTCCATTTTGCTTAGGTCTGTTGCTGCGATTTTGTCCTGTTCTTTCACTTTGGACATATTCCTCTGTCTCCTATGTTGTCTCTTTGTGATTTTATGTGTTAGAAAAGTCATCTACATCTCCTGCTTTGAAAGTAGTGGCTTTATGCTTTATGAAGAAGTCCTATAGTGTCCTGCAGTGTAGTGTCCCCTGTTCATCAGAACCTGGTGCTTCTGGAGTCTCTCCTGGGTGTGCTGTGTCTTGCTATTATGTCTGAGCCACATTTTCCTTCAGTCCAGTCATCTGCAATGGTTCTCTACCTGTTGTAGGCAGACTTTGGTCCCTGTGTTACTAGTGGGCCAGTCTGGAGGTGCCTTGGGTTTGAGATGACTCAAACCAGGAGTTTGTTAGAGATGCAGTAGCACTGAACTGCAGGGTAGTTTCCCTGTTTTCCCCTGAGCAGCTTTCATTGGTGGGTGGGGCGTGCAGTCAGACCAGATGTCTGCCCCCAGGCCACTGCTAGAGCCACAGTCTGACCCCATGTATGATTATCTTTCCCTCTCCTAGAACAGGAGTCACTTAGCAGTGGTGCTGCCCCCTGTTGGGTCTGCTTGCACACTGCCAGGTTTGTAGCACGGGTTTAGTGCACTGGAGGGGCAGGTTCACAGAAGGCAGGCAAGGGTTGGTGCAGTGCCAGCAAGTCTCCCCAACCATGCACTTCAGGAGTGGACCTGCAACCTTCAGACTAAGGTAGGCAAGGCTGGAGGGAGCAGAGCCACAGAAGTGAATGGGGCAGGTGAACGGTGGCAGCAAGCTAGATGAAGTGTTCACAGCACTGGTTTGCATAGGTGTCAAGGCTGGGAGGCAGGGGAGGAAATAGTGCCTGCCCGCTCCTTTGTTTCTGAGGAAGATCCCTGTCCCTCCAGTGCCTGTTCTTTTTTTTTTTTTTTTTTTCCAGTGCCTGTTCTATTAGTAAACAACTCTCCCTCCTGCATGCCCCAGGCATTTTTCAAACTGCTGCTTCTAGGCTGTATCTCTTTGGAGGGGCTTGTTGTGCTCTCCCTTTAAACAAGGACTCAACTTCCTCTGGTCCTCTTGGCTCTCCCAGACTTGAACCTGCTGATTTTTAAAGTTCCAGATGTTAAACCTCACTGATAAGAACTCATGAAATTTGGCCCCTCTCTGGTTTTTAAAGCCAAATGTTATGAGAGGGGGTTGATCTTCCCTATGCCTGAGGTGTCTATTTCTTTCCTTTCCATGCCCACAGCATCCCTCCCTCCTATGTATAGTTCTAAGTGTCTGTTTAGCTCCCCACAGTGACTCTGCCCTTCCTACCTTCTTCAGTATGGCCTTTTCTCTACATTTAGCTATGAAGAGTCTGTTCTGCCAGTCATCAGATCAAGTTCTGGGTTATTTACACTTATCTGTTATCTAGTTGTATCCATGTGATGAAATGAGCTTAGGGTTTTCCTACTCTGCCATCTTCCCCAGCTCCTCCCTGCATCTCTTTCTACTAATGCTAAACATGAGATTTGTCTTCTCTCAAAGTAATGGTTAATATTATTTATGTTTTAAAGGTATAGAAACTGAGGCTCAGGAAGGGAAATGTGATTATAAGCAAGCTGATTTCTTACTTCTGGTTTCAAATTTGGATCGCCACACATCAGAGATCAAAAAACGATGGCCTGTGGGCCAAAACAACTGGCCATTTGTTTTTGTAAATACAGTCACAACAGCAGAGTGTAGTAGTTACTACAAAGATGGTATGGCTTGCAAAGCTTAAGATATTTACATTCTGGTCTTGACATAGATTATCCAAATATACTTCTAGAGGATGTTTTTAAATTTTCTGTAAAACAAACTATCTAGATAGTACTGATGTTTTCATAAATGTCTTAGTTCATATTTACTTGCTCAAAATATCTTTCTCCTCAGTGATGAAGATAAACTAAAAACCTGGAAGCCCAAGTTTTTGATGGCAAAGGAAAAAAAAGGGAGAAAAGATGCTGAAGAATCAGAAAGGTAGGCGCACACATATACTTAATTACAGCTTATCTACTGAAATATATACCTCTTACTAGCTGTGTGACTTTAGGCAAGTCATTAAATTTGTCAGGTTCCTTATCTATAAAGTGAGAATAATAGGGCAGCCTGGGTGGCTCAGCGGTTTAGCGCTGCCTTCAGTCCGGGGCGTGATCCTGGAGACCAGGAATCGAGTCCCATGTCAGGCTCCCTGCATGGAGCCTGCTTCTCCCTCTGCCTGTGTCTCTGCTTCTCTGTGTGTCTCTCATGAGTAAATAAATATTTTTTAAAAATAAAAATATAAGAATAATAGCACCTCTATCACCGTATAGTTGAGAGGATTAAAAGAGATAAAGAATATGAAAATGTAAAGTGCCACACACATTTCTCTTCATTATCATCATCCAGACTTTGGTGGGGATAGAGAATAAAGAAAGATTTCAAGACAGCCATTATTTTTTTTTAAGATTTTATTTATTTATTCATGAGAGACACAGAGAAAGGCAGAGACACAGGCAGAGGGAGAAACAGGCTTCATGCAGGGAGCCTTATGTGGGACTCGATCCCAGGACTCCAGGATCACGCCCTGGGCAGGCACGAAACTGCTGAGCCACCCAGGGATCCCAAGACAGCCATTATTAAATGATGAAAAAACTCTGTCTTCCTTTAGGCTGTAAGAACTTTTCCTCTACAGATGGAACTTACATTAATACACCAATTAGAACTTAAGTTTTGAGAAACTACATGAGAAATCACATAACAAGACTAATTTCCCAAAACATAATTCTAGTTATGACTACATTAGTGTTAGAATTTTAAAAAGAATGTTTTTTAATCAACTCAAGATCAAACTTTCATTCTTGTGACCCAGGTTCCCAGGTGGCTGTTGGGGGAGATGATGTTTTTATGGTCTCAGATGGTTACTGTAATCTGTGCTCTGGAGGACAGGGCACAGGATCTGAGGCACTCTTAACAATGGTCTTGGGGAAATCCTTGTCTAAATAGCCATTGATCTGGGAACACTGTGTGATCTGTCTGCTTTGGGAAACTTGTCTAGAAAAGTCCTAAAGGGGAATCCCCAAACAGACATCTATCTCTACCATATTTAAACTCAGAGGATGGCACAGGATGGGCTTAGACCTGATGTAAATTACTTTTCCCAAGATTGAAAGATGTATTCACAGACTAAAATAGCATCTCTCCACCTTAAACTTCATACTTTTACATAGCATAGCAAAACAGTTTCAAGAGAGAAAGTATCAGTGAAATTTTTGACACTCCTCCACGAAATAGGTTTAGTACTTTAATGTACACATAAGTCTTTTCAGGAAAAATTTTCTAGTGCTTTATTTCTTAAACATTGTAAAACAAGTATTATAGTTTACTTTTACTTTCAACTGAGTAAATTTTAAAATGTGATATTGGGGTTATCAGTTTCCTGTAGATTAATGTATCAATTTCTATGTGCTTTTTGTTCATTTTTAAATGGTTTCTACCATAACTTATTCCACCAACAAGAAATGCTTTGTATACTAGTTAAACCCTTTCATAATCCTTTTATGAATCAAAGATCATGACAAATTTTCAGAGAAGTTGGGGAAGGATATCCCAGTATAAAGGCTTAGAAACAATAGCTCACTTTCTAAGATGTTCCAAGACTTAGACTTGTGTGTGTGTGAAGCTGGAAAGGTAGATTAGGGCTAGCTTATAAAATGCCTTGTGTACCATGCTAGTATCTTATGAGCACTAAAGACAAATGAAAGGTTTTAAGCAAAATAGTGGCATTAATTACATTTTAAAAGGTAACTCTGGAGGCAGGTATGCAGATGGATTTGAGGAAGGAGAGGAAGATGTTATCTCAGGTAAGAAGTGGCTATAATAAAAAAAAAAGTGGCTATAATCTTGGGACAGAACAAAAAAGATGCAGGAGGCACTTCTGAATAAAACTAACAGGACTTGCTTGGCTTTTCTCCATTGATATATTAAACAGCTAAAAAAGCAGCACCAACCCCCAAGTGAAGTGCAAGAGGGAGGAAAAGGGGGAAGAGTGTAATCAGCCTCCACTGTATTTACTTTTATATGCTGACAACTTTGTACTTATTTTGTGGCATCTTGATGTTCTTCATCTGATTCTTCTCCAGAATCATTCAGCAAGCAGTATTCTGATTGAAGAACAAAGACTTATCATTTTTAAAACAAGTTAATTATATTTTGAACCCTGATTCATAGGAATCTCTTGTTTAAGTTGCTTAACCAATTTGATTTTATTCCAAATTAAGATCTTGGTATCCAGAAAAAAACCACAATCTTTTAAAATTTTTTTTAAGATTTTATTTACTTGAGAGAGAGCATGAGCGGGGCGGGGGGTGGTGGTGGAGGGGCACAGGGAGAGGGAGAAGCAAGCTCTCTTCTGAGCAGGGAGCCAGATGTGGGGCTTGATCCCAGGATCCCAAGATCATGACCTGAGCTGAAGACAGATGCTTAACTGATTGAGCCATCCAGGCGCCCCCACCACCTTTTTAATTATAGAAAAAAGCAATTGGTATTACTTACTCTGTTGAGTTGGTCTGAATATTACACTTTGCTCTAATGGAAGTATGTGTGTATCTATATAATTATCTACAAAGACATCTATATAGGATTATATATGTATGATTTTCTCCAAAATATTGTGAAGTAGAATGAGTTTATACATTTGGAAACTTAGAGTTTTATTATGGTACATTTAACCTGACTTGCATATTTTTTGCCACTTTATCTCTTAGGCATTTCTTTAGAACAAAGAAGCAAAACTTAGAAAAGATGAGAATGGAAAAAGAAGAAAAACGTTTTAGAGAACAATTTGAGGTAGGTTCTCCTCTGAAGGTTAAAATTAAAAACAGAAATTCCTAACTTTTAATAGTACTAAAGATCCTACAAGAGTGTTGTACCTCTAGCCTCTGGAATAGAAAGGACCCATGACTAAACAGCTGATGGTTTTTTTCCTGATGCATTTCTATCTTATCCTGCCTTTATACAGGCTATCCTCTCTGCCTGGAAAAACGCCTTAGTTATTCTTAAGGCTCTTTTCAAATGTCACCCTCTCTTCCTAAGAAAGGAACTTAGCACATTTTATCTGTTACACACGTATCTTTTTTTAACACTGATGAGTTATAACAAAGCCTGTGTATGTGTATGTATTCTCCACTGAACTCAAGTCCTAAGTAAAAATTTTTGTCTCATTCAAGTTTGCTCCCCAGCTCCCAATAGATCTGGACCCACAGTGTTCAGTGAGTAAATGAATTAGATAAATGAACAACTGAATGAGTAAATGAAAGAAGCAGTATCTGAACCTCCTTGACTACTTCTGTCATTATGAATCCATTAAGGAGTATTTCCTTAATTCCAAGGTTCAAACAGTCCTGCCTTATAATTTCATAAAGAAAAATTAAGAAATATACTGAATAGCTCCTAGGTCCCAGATACTGGATGAGAGACAGAATGTGGGCATCCTGCTTACAAAATTTGTCCAAGTCGCTACTATTCCCTATTACCGAACGGATAAAGATTGTGTTTCTTCACATGACATATAAGGCTCTTCATGTTATGACTTCTGCTTATCTTTCAGGTTTTATTTCCTGCCATTCTTCACCTTACACTTCAGTCTTTGGCAACAAACTACTTATAGTTCTGTCCCTTCAATGAACATGCACTTCAGTCCTGCTGCTATTTATTCCCTTCCTCTAGGCATTTACTTGGTCTGCCCTACCTGTCTGGTGATACTCTTGCTACTTTTCCCCATCTGACTAGCTTTCATTCATTTATCAACACCCAGTCAAGGCATCTCTTCTCCTCCAGGAAGAATGACCTCATTAAGGAAATTGCCCTTCCTCAGTATACCTCTATATCTGAGCCTATCAAAAGCATTAACATTATTGCAATTATGTGTTCACCAATAATATTATGAGCTCTTAGAGAACACGGTTGTCTTACTTTTATATCCAAGTGTAGAGCAGAATAAAATTACCTTTGTAAATGTCCAGAATGTTTTTGGATTGAACTAAAAAAGAATATACACAAATCCTTCATAATCATTAATAACTCTTGTTTTGGACCAAAGCTGATAAGGACTTATATCTAGAAATCATAATATGATATTACTTACTGCAACTGTGATATTAGTTTAATTGAAAAACAATAGTGTTGGGCAGCCCCGGTGGTTCAGCAGTTTAGCGCCACCTTCAGCCCAGGGTGTGATCCTGGAGACCCAGGATCGAGTCCCATATCAGGCTCCCTGCATGGAGCCTGCTTCCCCCTCTGCCTGTGTCTCTGCCTCTTTCTCTCTCTGTCTCTCATGAATAAACAAAATCTTCAAAAAGAAAAAAGAAAAGAAAAGAACAGTATAACAATTACTTGCTGAAAAGACCCTATATTCCCTCTAGGACTTCTCTCACTTTGTCACTGTCTCATATTTCATGTGTATGGTTCCATTCTTCCTTACTATCTGTGGTGGATTTTCCTTATATATCATTAGAAAAACTATGCCGTATCAGTAATTTTTATTCAGCTCACATCACAAAAGTTTAGTGCCTCGTTTGCGCTAGACTTTGAGAATACAAGGATGAATAAAACTGTCTTCCACTTTCATTTTATAAGATACTATGTATAAAATGCTGTAATAGGAGTATACACAAAGTGCAGTTAAATAGAAAAACATACATGGTAGTTGTGAAATCTCCATGTGAAGTGGTTAGAGAAAAAATTATTTCAGGCAGAGGAAACCATATGAGCATAGGCTTGTAAATATAAAAGGTACCTGGTGTAATCAGGATCATGAGGTAGCTTGATGTGGCTTCATTATTGGGAGAGAAATGAAAGCATGGGAAATGACAGTATGCAAAGGACCTTGAATGTCAAGCTGAGAAATGTGGATCTTATCATGAAAGTAATGAAGAATCTTTAGAACTTGACAAAAAGAAAGTGACCTGATCAGATTTTCATTTTAAGAAATCACTGTATTCATAGTGAACGATGGCCTGGAAAATGGTAAGAAATCAGCGAGAAAGCTATTACTTTGTTAGACAAAAGAAAAATCTATCTTGTGGATCAGATCCCATTTGGTATAGAGTGATATACTTTATTATCTGAATTCAGCACACTTCTGAGAGTGGGAGGAGGCATACCTAATTCTAAGTATGTATAAATACAGATACTAGGTATAATAAGCAGGCTATCCTGAGTGGAAGGAGATGTCTGGCCATCCTAATTTGGTTAACTAGGTGTCTATAAATATAAGCCAAGTATTCTGGAACTTTTTCTGGGTCAAGAGATATCAATACATTAGAAGGTAAAAATGTATAGGCTGGCTAGTTTATCACACAGAAAAAACTTCCCTTGAGGCCATAAATTAAATTTCTCATCAGTTTTTTCACAAATGCCTGTCTTTGACCACAGGAGAGTGGGAACTGCTCCTCCCCCCCTCCCCCATACCTACTACTTCACATATAAGCCCACAGAGAGAGGAAGGGTAGAAAGAGTACTAGAAATGCTAGATATGTTAGTACTAGAGTACTAGAAATGCTAGGTATGTTAGAACATTATAAACTCTAAAGCACTCCACAAAGAGGATTTCTATTTCCCTCTTACTTTTCTGAGTTTAGTGGTAACTTTATTACTGCAACAGCTAAAATACCATCCATGGAACTTAATTTATACCCATGTTACAGATGTCTCATCCACCGGAATTCATTCAAAGACAATTAGGTAAGAAGTGTGAAAACACTTTGAAAATATGACAGTACCAAACTAAATGTAAGAGTGGCATTTTACCAGTACTTTCCTCTTCCTTTAGATGTTATTTAATATCTAGATCTTGAGTTTGAGGTTACTATATTATGTCCTTCCATTAATTTTGTTAGAATAAAAACTGCACAGTCTGATTAGTAATTTCTTATTTCAGTATGACAAAGAGATTACTGTCATCAACACAGCAGTGGCATGTTCCAGTAATTCAAGAAATGGAATATTCTATTTGCCAATAACCCCTGGAGAAGAACTGCAAGTCATTGATACCACTGAAGAAAATCTAGTGATCTGTCGCAATTCCAAAGGCAAATGTAAGTTACTGGCTTATTACCCATAAAATTTCAGTCACTGTTTATAACTTTTCAGACTAGTGATTTTTGTTTCTACAGATGGATATGTACTAATTGAACACCTAGATTTCAAGTAAGTAGTTTGATTTTATACTTCAAATCATGAATTCTAAATACTTTATACATTGAAGACTCCTGCATTTATTTAAAGTCAGGAAGTTTTAAGGATTACTTTGAAAGAGACTTAATTCTTGTGTCTCCTAAGTATCTTATCAGAGGTTTCTACAGAGCTTAACTATCAAACTAGTTAAGAAATCTGCCACCCGCTGCTCCGCTGGCCTCTATGTTTCTGTTTTTTTCAGGCATCAAGGCTGGTCACCTTAGGAAGATCAAGCTCCATGGCAGGGGCTGCACTAGAAAAGACTAGCCTGAGACCTCAGCCCTTCCTCACCTCAGTTTCAGGTCACATGTCAAATGGGATGGTGGGATCTATGAATACTGAGAAGAGAAAAACTCCTCCACATTTAGACGTTGGTTTTACTCAATGGTTATCTTTCAATGTCCATGTCAGTATCTATTTCACTGCTGGCTCAAGAGAGTGTGAAACCGTGTGTGTTAGCATTTGAGCATTTATTTAATAAGCCATAGCCAAAGTTAGAAATCATGCCTTCTGGTACCTAGGCAGCTGTGCAGATGGTTAGTCTGCTTCTAATATTAGTACACGAGTGTTTATAATTTCTAGAAGATGTTGTGCATTTAAATTGGGTATAATTTACTTCTGAAAAGTAAGTACTGTAACCAAGGTCTTTTAAATACTCAGATTCAAGGTATAACCTTAAAATATAATTATGGCTCAGTCTTTAAAACATCAAGGTATAAGTGTCCTCCTTTTAATCAAAAAACTCAAATCAGACAAATGCTGTTCAATATTGGCTTCTTGTGGGAATAGGATGCTGAAAAGTAATTTATTCTTGAAGGAAGAGCCTAAATCTATTTAACACAATTTAAATAATATATATACTGTTTAAAACATCCTATTGCCCAAAGAAAAATAATTCTATGCCTGAACACCTATTAAATACAATTAAAGAAAAATAAAATGAAGCTGTAAATAACATTGTTTTTTACATGATGTGCACTGCCTGTCCATGAAAAAAAAATCTATATAGGTATACAGCTGTTTTAAAAATTGTTAGCTTCTTCAACACCTAAAAACTGAACAATTTCACTCCATTGTTTTTATCTCCAGCGGACTCCATCTTACAATCTCAAGATCACAACCTGAGCTGAAACCAAGAGTTGGATGCTTAACTGACTGTGACACAGGGGGCCCCTTTGTTCTTTAGCCTTCAAAGGTGTGACAGAATTTGTCCTACGGCCCCATTCTTTATGAGGCTTTTTAAAAAATTTTATCTAAATTCAATTAACACATAATGAAGTATTAGTTTCAGAGGTAGAGTTCAGTGATTTAGCAGTTGCATATAATACCCAGTTCTCATTACATCACGTGTCCTCCTTAATGCTCATCACTCAGTTTGTTTCCTAGAGGCAAGAGACTCTTCAGGTTTGCTGTGAGACTATGTTTTAAGCTTCTAGGTTCTTTTTTCATGTTCCAAGTGGCACTCATCCAATAAAGGCCAAGCATCAGAAGTATTCATAGAGGAAGGGGGAATATGGCAGCAGAATAAGAGGATTCTAGGCTCACTTCATCCCACAAATATGACCATGTAACTATCAAATCACACTAAATGCTCCAGAAATTGATCTGAACACTGGCAGAACAAATTCCACAACTAAAGGTAGAGAAGTGGTCACATATCAAAGGCAGGAAGTGCGGAAACACAGCTTGTCATGGCCACTGTGGTGGGAAGGGAGCCATGATTGTCGAGAAGGGCAAGAGACAGACTAACACATGGGAGCATGCAGGGAAAATGAATGCCCATAGCAATTGGCTTAGAATGTGAGAGGGGCCAAATTCAGTGGAGCTTAAAGCCTGGAGTTTTAAAGGTCACTGTGCTTGGCTCTGTGAGAGTGCAGAGGACATACAGGGGTAGAAACAGCCATCTGAAGAGCCACTGGAGCACAAGATAGGAGGGTTAGTTGCTTAGCTCCAAGTCCCAGAGAGATAGCGTTCAGGGAGAGACCCCTTGAGGAATAAAGGAACTGAGAGGTGCCATTTCCTGCCCCCATCCCTTAGCATAAGCACAGATCCACCTGCAGGAACCAGCACAGCTTAATACTCACTACCTAACTTGCTTACACCAAGTCCCACTTCCCCAAGCTCCGGAAGAACTACTTTTCCTACTCTGCTTACCTCAGTCTCAAGGCAGCAGGCCTCAAACCCTAGAAGACCAGCACAAGCATCTGTCAACACTGCTTCTTACAACCTGGGAGTTTGTGAGGCCTTGGTTTCAGTGGCAACTGTGACTGTCCTCATTTCGCAAGCAGACCAGAACACACCTCGTTAAAAGCACACCATATTCAAGCCAGAGCCACTGCCCACAGCAGGCAAAGAGAGCTTCTGTAGACAACTTGCCTGAAGGATAAACCAGCACACATTGGAGATACTCCCAGAAGTGCCAGGCCCTGGGAACAGGGGATACTACATTACAGAGCACTATAGGACTTCTTCATAAAGCCATTACCCTCAAGAACAGGAGATGTAGCTGACTTTACTAACACAGAAACAGGCATAGAGACTGAGACAAAATGAGAAGACAGGAGAATTTGTCCCAAATCAAAGAACAGGACAAGCCATGGCTAGGAATCTAAGCAAAAGAGATACAAGTAACATGCCTGATGGAGAATTTAAAGCAATGACCTGGGGTGCCTGGGTGGCTCAGTTAAGCATCTGCCTTTGGCTCAGGTAATGAGCCCAGGGTCCTGGAATTGAGCCCTGCATCAGGCTCCTTGCTCAACGGGAAACCTGTTTCTCCCTCTGCTTGTGCTCTCTCACGGTCTCAAATAAATAAAATATATTTTTTTTAAATGATCGTAAGGATACTCACAGGACTTGAGAAAAGAGTGGAGGACATCAGTGAGATACTTAATATAAAAGGTTCAATAACTGAAATGAGAAATATGCTTGATGGAATGAACAGGCTGAAAGAAACAGAAGAATGAATTAATAACCTAGAAGACAGAGTAGGGGAAAGTAATCGAGCTGACTAAAAAATTATGCAAAACAAGAGCAAACTAAGGGAACTTAGTGACTCCATCAAACATAATAACATTCATAATATAGGAGTTGCAGAAGAAGAGAGAGAAAAGGGGGTAGAGAATTTATTTGAAGAATAGCTGAAAACTTCTCTAATCTGGGGAAGGAAATAGCCACATCTAGGAGGCACGAGAACCCTCAACAAAAGCAGATCTACACCAAGACATACTGTAATTAAAATTCTTAAAAGCAGCAAGACAAAAGACAGTTACATACAATGGAAACCCCATGCTAGCAGTGGATTTTTCAGCAGAAACTTTACCAGCTAGACGAGAAGGGCATGATATATTCAAAGAGCTGAATGAGAAAAATCTGCAGCCAAGAATACTCTATCCAGCAAGGCTATCATTCAGAATAGGAGAGTTTCTCAGATGAACAAAAACTAAAGGAGTTCATGACCATGAAACCAGCCATGCAAGAAATACTACCAAGTACTCTTTGAGCAGAAAGACCAAAATGGAAATATGAAGGTAGAAAACACAAAAGCAGTAAAAATGAATATTTCCATAAAAAATCAGTCAAGAAATTCACAAAAAGGATGTAAAATAGGACACCACATACCTAAATCATGAGAAGGACAGGAGTAAAGAATGGGTTCAAACTTAAATGACCATCAATTTAATGTAGACTGCTATATGCAGATGTTACATACCAACCTAATGGTAACCACAAATCAAAAATCACTAATAAATATGCAAAGAATAAAGAGAAAGAAACCCAAATATAACAGAAAATCTTCAGAAACAACTGCAAAACAAGTAATAAAATGGCAATAAATACATATCAGTCAGTAATTACTCTGAATGTAAGTGGATTAAATATTCAAAAATTCAAAAGACATGGGTCTTATTTTTTATCCATCCTGTCACCCTACTTATATGTTGCCTACAACAGACCCATTTTAGACCTAAAGACACCTGCACATTGAAAGTGAAGGATGAGGAAACATCATGCAATCAGATGTCAAAAGAAAGCCAGGGTAGCAATGCTTATATCAAAGACTGTAACAAGAGACAAAGGACACTATATAAATGTAAAGGGAACAATCCAACAAAAAGATAGAATTGTAAATATTCATACACCCAACACAGAATCACTCAAATGCATAAAATAGTGAATAACAAACATAAACTAATCAATAATATAGTAATAGTAGGGGACTTCAACACCCCACTTACATCAATGGACAAATCAACAGAAAATCAAGGAAATAATGGCTTTAAATGACACACTGGATCAGATGGATCTAACAGATACGTTCAGAACATTCCATCCTAAAACAACAGAATATACCTTCTTTTCAAGTGCACATGGAACATTTTCCAGAATAGATCACATATTAGGCCACAAAACAAACCTCAACAAATTAAAAAAATCAGAGTCAGACTATGCATCTTTTCTGAGTACAGCGGTATGAAACTAGTAGTCAAACCACAAGAAAAAATTTGGGAAGACCACAAATAAAGGTTAAATAACATGCTACTAAACAATGAATGGGTCAACCAGGAAATAAAAGGAAAAAAAGTGTATGAAAACTCTTGGATGCTGCAAAAGTGGTTCTAAGAGGGAAGTCTATAGTAATATAAGCTTACCTCAAAAAGCAAGACAAATCTCAAATAACCTAATCTTATACCTAAGGGAGCTAGAAAAAGAACAAAACATAAAATAAGCAAAAGGAAGGAAATAATAAAGATTAGAGCAGAAATAAATTATATAGGAACTAATAAAACAGATAAGTGAATCCAGGAGCTGGTTCTTTGATACCACATCAGGCCAGTATCTCTGATGAACAGAGGTGTAAAAATCAACAAAATACCAGGAGAATGAATCCAACAATATATTTTAAAAAATCATTCACCACAATCAAGTGGGATTTATTTATTCCTAGGTTGCAAGGTGGTTCAATATTCACAAATTAATCAACATGTAATCAAATCAACAAGAAAAAAGAACCACAGGATCATTTTAAGAGATGGAGAAAAAGCATTTTACAAAGTATAACATCCATTCATGATAAAAACCCTCAACAAAGTAGGTTTACAAGAAACATACCTTAACATAATAAAGGCCATATATGAAAAACCCACAGGCAATCTCATCCTTAATGGAGAAAAACTAAGTGCTTTTCTGCTAAGGTCAAAAACAAGGATGTCTGCTTTCATCACTTTTATTCAACACAAATGAAATGCCTAGAAGATTAAGAAATATTTTATAGATAAAGGGACACCGAAATTCAGTGTTTATATGCAAGTATGTTTGCTGGTCAAGGAGCACACACAGATGGAAAATCCATGCTATGTCTGGTGAGAGATGGCCAGAGCTGCAATGGGGTAAACTGCAACTTAAAGATTTCACTTGGACATTTTCTGCTAGAGTGAGGAGACATTCAGAGGTCTTAAGCAGGAAACTAGTGCCAGATATTTAGAGAGGAAGGAAGAAAAACTATCATAGCAACATGGCTGATACACTGAAAAAACTTTATTTCTCTAATATTCTAGGCAAAAGGCCTTAAGACAGCAGCAAGAGAACTATCTAGTATAAGAACCCCATTAGAGATAGTACAGAGGTAAAGAGACAAAATGTCTTGGTGACTGATTAGAAGTACAGGTGGAACAGAAAATTAAGGAATTACTCAGATTTCTTTTTTGAGAGATGAGATTAAGGCTGGTACCAAATATTGGAAATCTATTTCTGTTGGACTCCCTGAATTAAATCTGCTACTCAGTGAGAGGCAAGTACAGCCCTCTCCCATACTCCAGGAAAAGACCTGTTACAGTGGGCACTGTAGAAGATAAGGCTAAGTATGGCCTGTAGGCAAGGAGGTAAGTGAGAGACAGGCTAAAGAGAGACCTTTCCTGCCAACAATCCTGTCCAGTAGAGTCAGAAACTATATATCACTCTTGCCAGCTTATCAGATGGTCTCTTGCTGTAATTCAGTAGCTCAGCTCTGAGCCTCTATTTACTCAATAGAACAGGGCTAGTAACACTCAGTTTGTCTACTTCAGTGTTGTAATCAGGCTAAAATATAAATAAAAATGTCCTAAAATCCTTAGTACATAATATGGTATAAATATTAATACTTGGCCTTTTCTGTAGTTGAAGATGTTAGAAACAAAAATATAGTTTTGACATTCAACTCTTAAAAGAATGGCTGGGATATATAGGTAAACTGAAGGTTTTAAAATATGAATCATTTGGTCTAACAGAAATTACTATTTATTGATATGGAACAGGGTTGTAGGAAGAATTGCTTCTATCCTATCCATAATCAATGGTTATAACTATGTGGTTATAGTTCTGTTTCACTAATGTCAGCCACATTTCTTCCATTCTTTAAATTCTAGCATTCAAAACTAAATTTCTCATTATTGATGTACCAAATTTTTTAATGTAAACACTGTAAACACTATAATATTGCTGCTGTCCAAGCAGTGATGTCCAAGCAGATGCCATCTGCCTCCTACAAACCCTAACCTAGCATAAAACTTAAATGGAAAGATGGACTTTTTTGTTTTAATTTTGTATAAAAAGATAAAGACAACAGCATTCAAAGGAACTTGATCCTAACAGAGGCTAATACAGGCACACTCCAATTTACTTACAGGCCAGGCCTCTAGCAACCTATAAACATGTACCAACAAAACCTTCCCTTTCTCCTTTTGAGTACTTCTGTGAAACACCTGGTTCTTCCAAGATGACATAGCATTCTCTTGACCAGAACCTCCCCCACACATCTTCAGAACTTTTAAAACATAGATTCTAAGGGAAACTATAGGAAGAGAAAACAATGAATATATAATGACAAATTCCTAAAAAGTATTTATTTTAGGGTAGGGATGATATTTCCTTCAGCTTCTTCATACTTCTGTTTTCTTTTCAAATTTCCTATGATAAGCATCCTCATCCATGCAATTTAGGAAATAAAGGAAAACCATTTTAACTAATAAAAACAAATCTCTTTGAATAACGCAAATTGAAATCTTGTCTAGCCTAGGCAGCCTTTAGTGTAAAGTTCTATTAGGTCAGAGGTCCTTTACACCTTCCTATTTTATGGTTGTAGTAAACAGAATTTTTTCCCCTGTGATCTTTATGCCTTGGTGTTATTCCTATAAACATGTGACTTGGCAAAAGGGACTTTATAGATAAAATTAAAGTTGCTAGCCATTTAACCTTAAGCCAGAGAGATTAGGGGTGCCTGGATGGCTCAGTAGGTTAAGCGTCTGCCTTCAGCTCAGGTCATGATCTCAGGGTCTTGGGATCAAGTCCCATATCAGGCTCCATCTCAGCAGGGAGTCTGCTTCTTCCTCTCCCTCTGCCCCTCTCCTCCACTTGAGTTCTTTCTCTAATAAATAATATCTTTATAACAGATTATCCAGGTGAGCCCAATTTAATCACAGGGAACCTTAAAATCAGAAGAGGAAAACAGAAGAGTCAGCCAGCCAGTCATAGAAATATAGTGACATAAGAGGCAGGAGAAATTCAAAGCATGAGCCCCCTGTTGCTGGCCTTGAAGATAAACGAAAACATGGGCCTGTAAACAATGGTGGCCCTTAGAAGCTCCAAATGATCCCTAGCCAA
The DNA here is from genome assembly GCF_003254725.2 of Canis lupus dingo. Classification (NCBI taxonomy): domain Eukaryota; kingdom Metazoa; phylum Chordata; class Mammalia; order Carnivora; family Canidae; genus Canis; species Canis lupus. The sequence goes on from NC_064247.1 coordinate 52,932,512, forward strand.
CAACCACAAAGGAAATGGGACTTCAATCCCAGAGTAACATGGAACTAAATTCTGCCGACAACCTCAAAGAGCCTTGAAACAGTCTACTCCCCAGAACCCAACCCTACCAGTGCTTTGGTTTTCAGCCTTGTGCGATCTGAAGAAGCAACAGTGAACTTCTGACTTACAGAACTGTATGTGAGATAATAAATTTGTGTTGTTACTAAGTTTGTAGTAATCTGTTATGGCATCAATAGAATATACAATGGCTAAAGTTAGAAACTACAATGTATGACAAAAGTAGTATGAATTCTTCAAAGAACCGGAGGCCGTCTTATTCTACAACAACTTTCTCTGTAACTATTAATTTATGTGTAGAATATTAGTTTAATGACTGAGCAGAAACAAAAATAGCTTTCACATTAACTAGAGACTTTAATTTGATTTTGTGAAAAAAGCTTATAAGCAATCAGGCTGCTTTTCTCTTTTGTGTTTGTTACTTATGAATATGCACAGTGCAAATATTAATCAGAGAGAACCTGTAACTATGAACTGCTGTGTAGTTCAAAATGACATCTTTACCACATGGTTACTGGAAGAGCCATCCCACTGATCATTTAATACCCACAAAAAATACACAACAAACAAAACTGAAATTTGAATCTATGGCATTAAAACACAAAAGCACTCAATGTCGGGGCTTTTTTCCTTTTTCTAGAAATAAATTATAAAAAGTGATCTCAATTTCAAAAGTTTTAAAAAGATTTTAATAGATACATATCAAGTGCTTCAACAGGTGAATATATTAGCCTACGGGATATTCTTTTTCAAAAACAGGCTAAGAAAGAATGAACGCAGGATATTGAAAATTTTTTGACTAATTAATATCCAATCTTACATTTTCTTAGGATTGTCATGGTCATAACTGATGGCTATCAACTTTCAGTTTTTTTTGTTGCACTCAAAATCCACTTTATATTTAAGCATACTTGACAAAGAACACAAGCATTCTTCTTAAAACAATATTTAGATTACTCTGCTGAGAGTTCACAGTTCTCTAACAATTTTATATTAAACACACAAAACATTGTACAACCAGAGATATTTGTGAACAGTCTTGAGAGAAAGCTGTATTTTGGTACATTAAGGCAGCTTCAGCCAACATTTTAAGAGGTTCTGAATATTCGTTGCCACAAAAGACAAATTCAAAATTTGAGTATTTGATATTTTCAAGAAATTTTAAGTCACTTAAAATAAGAATACCATAATTTGTGAAACTGTAGTCTTAAATCTTTTTACCACTATATTCTTACTACATGAGACTTACCTAAAATCAATACTCATCCTATCAGTATCAAAGATACCCACTTTAAAAAAAAAATAGGAAGGGATTTACCTTAAATATGATGATAAACCCTGTATTTAAGCAAGGGCCTTCAAACAGTTACTCACACACATCTGTGAGGTAGGTTATTGTCCACATTTTGTAGATGAGAAAATTCAACCAAACTGAGAATCACATTCCAAATTAGATTTCTGTTCGTTCTACATTATTTCTCGCCTTTACAAACATTTTAAAGGGTTGAAATGTAAAGATTGTTAATCATTGCATTCATTTTAAAAACATGAGAAGCAGCCAGAGTTTCATCAAAGTGACTTAAAAAGTAAAGCAACATAAAAGGAATAGAAAAATACATCCAGTGAACAGCTTCTGACAGTGATAGGGTGAGGCCTGGCCAAAGGAGCCTGAAAAGCCAACAGGCAAAAGCAAACAATGTAACCATTTGTGGAGGGCAGATCTAAGGAAAAATGAGAGCAATTAGGAAAAAAGAGTTCAGACAAATATTTGACTAATTATTACTATTCCTATAATTTGAAAAGGCACAAATTTAAGGTGTTTTGTTCAGAGCAATGGATCTATTTCATTTTCCATTCAGGAAAATGTCATCCGTCTTACAAGAATGGCCTTTCTTTGTAACAAAACTAACTTAAAAGAGATTCTTAGCTGTGAGAAATAAATGCTTATGTTAGCAGCAAAAAAATTAACTATGCAGTTCTCCTTGGCTAGAACATTTCTATTTCTCCTTGAAATTTTAAATCAACACAAAATAGGTAACTTGAAAAATCACACGCATGAACCTTGTCAAAATTTTATGTATGTTCAGAAAAGTTGTCAGGCTAGGATAGTCTACAAATACACTTAAGGTTTTTTTCCTGGAAAGAACACACTACTCTAGGGTTTCCATAATTGCACTTTAAATATAACTGAAATTCACCTACCTTGCTTGTCCAAACAATCATGAGCTACTTCCATAAAATCTAAACTGCTTTTGGATATAAACAAGTAGTTACCAAAAGTCAAAGTCACATGACAGTCTCAGCTGCAAACTGGCACTGCTCTGCAAGTGTGGCAGTAAACACAAACACTGGCTCACTACAGTAATACAGGCCCACAGTCTGGTTACTTCTAGACCCAAACTGATTCTTATCAGGTTATGGCTGAAAAAGTTTAATTAAAACTCAATCCAGTCTAGACTGTGAGTCCTGTTCTTTATGCTATTATTGTTCAGTGGCATCAAATGCATCAAGATTTTGTATGTGGAAAGATTAGTAAGGATGCCAGCATTTACTTAAGTAACATATCATTTTTGAAGCTCATCAAATGACATTTCAAAGTTCTGTAAGATTTGGGAGAATATCAAGCCAATACTAATTAAGTAGTTTGTGAACAGAAATATACTCTGTGGAAAGTGTTTACCATCTAAATACCCATACAAAATGAAAAATTATCAATCTGTATATGAAATTTAGATAAGCCGAATTTATTGGATAATAATCAAAAACTATGATAATTTAAGATTGGGGCTGGGGCTAGTTTTACTTTTTATAAAAGACTGCTACAAGATTCATATAAATAAAACGAAAGGAAGAATCATGCTTTCTTCAGTATTGTGTAAGCACCCTCAATAACTCAGAAGTACTTAGAAATAACAATATGCTCATCATAAATACTTCAGATAATTATATTTAGTCAATACAATCAACCGGTTCAAATAATTAAACTAAGAAATATTCAGTTAAGACTACTTTATATCACTCTAAGACTTGAAGGCAATACATATATGTGTTTATTACTCAACTACTCCGATGTTTCAGTGATTCAGACTGTTCTCTCCTGGAGGAAGGTGGCATATTAAGAGCAGTGATCATCGCTGAATACTTTCATGGCATTAAAGCTTTATGAAGAACTTTGTGGTCCTGCTCCCTCATTTGGAGAATGGTTATACCTCACAAGATTACTGTAATGTATTAAATAAGTTAATAGATATGGTCTCTGGATCTAAAAATCACTATAAAATTATATGGAACACTTCCAATACTTCAAAATAGTAGTTTTTTACTTATGGTGCACATGATGTTTCAACATGTTTGGTTTTCTGGGTGATTTTTCCCATTTGTGCTCCAAAGAACAGCTGTATTTATATTTTTTTCAAGTATATACCTTTAAAATGCCTCACCAAACAAATACAGAACATTCACACTAATATAAAAATCTCTAAATATTTAAAAAGTGAACACTAACACAAATCACATGAAAAGGGCAAAGACACAACTTTAAAGTTCAAAGGTACCTTGGAGGCCTTTTAGTCTATTCCTCCCACTTTAAGGGTTACAAACTGAGGCCCAACATAGGTGTGAATTACCAGCAGATTGCACATATCCCTCAACCAGATATTTCTAATAGACCTTCTGAAAACTATTATTAAAATAAATTAATTCCCTATTTAAAAAGTCACAGAGTGATAGAATGACCAAGTAAAGAAATGCCAGATTGAAAAGGTGGAGTTCTTTAAAAACATAAACAGACAAAACTGTGAACATGTTTAGCATTTAGATATTGAGACTTCACAGTCATTAATAGAATTTAAATTATTAACCAGTGAATAAACATAGATACAGTAGTGTCTGTGGTAACCACATTCTAAGCTTTTACATTTTATAAGTGGAAGGTACAGTGCTTATATTAATTCAGTATACTGCACATTAATAGAAGCTACAGATAAATTCAAATAGTCAAGAAAACTAACAGTTGTATATGGTTGTTTTCTCAGTTATGTCTCTTCTAATATAAAAAACCAATTTATTTTCCCTGAGTACAAACTGGCTAGAGAATAAAGAAAAAGCAAGCCCACAATTATGTAACTGTCATGGGAACCCTATTTGCAGAAAATGGAGAATTGTTTTTAAAACATATAGCCAATTCCCTGACTGAGAAATACTGGTACTTCTGATTAATTTAGGCTCCTAGATTCTTGTTATAGATGGCTAATATCAAGGAAAGCAAACACTTGAGATTACAAAAGTGTGTCAAAAGTTTGTTAATCAAATCAAAAGCCCAACTTGAAATAGTTTGCCTATGTCCCTATTCAATTTGTTATCTGTTCCTACATTAAAAGATTACAAGAATTAGAGCTAAATATGCTGTCCAATATAAAAGTATTTAGAAAATGTTCACTGACTACACATTTTTAGAGTAAGAATCAATGTCATGGACTCACTGCTCACAGAAGCCATAGAGCCATAAGCATTAGTCACTAGTTTCTTAGCCCTTTTTTCCAAGTAATCGGTTTTAAGGTTTTTCAGTTATCCATTCCACACAACAAAAAATAAATTTTGCTCCCAAACAAATCACAACCTGATTAAGAAAATCAAGGTACTATGAAATACATCGCAGACATACAAATTTCTGTTTAGTCCAGCATTTACTCAAAATGGATATGTCCACGGGTTAAAATGAAATTTTTCTGATTCTGAACCATATTGTCTCCAACAGAAAAGAAGAAAAGAAATCTTAATTCTATTCCTTCCTCTGTAGTTATAATTACATAATTACATGTATGTATTAATAAACATAATTAACCAATTCTAGAAACCTGGGACAATAATTTTCCAAAAATAGTATTTTTCAAATTTGTGCTTTCCCATGGGCAATTAAATTTAAAATACAGTTAAATTAATTTGGACAAAGCAGGGTTAAGGTCAAATTTTTTTTTTTTTCACTGAAGGGCTTTTCAAAGTCTTTAATGCTCATATCTATTGTCATCTTCAAGCAGGAGTGTGGCATCTAACATTTTCCAAACTCGCTCAATGGACTCGTTTTTTAGCAGAGCACCTCAGGGATACAGTGTGAGAACTGCTTTTTAGAACCATATGGAGTCCATTTCCATGATGTAGCTAAGTCTTTTCTAACCTAATAATAGAAGCTCTCCTCCCAAATCTTAACTTGAAGAAATTCTTCCCATCCCAGATCTAACCACCACATACCACATCCACAATTAACCAGCTTACAAGACTGAAATGTGGGAATTTAGCAACTGATTCTATCTTCCTGCCCATTAGCAACAAAAGCCTCCTGTGACAATGTTCTAGCCCCTATTATACTGGGCTGAGCCTCCTGAAATCTTTTCTATATAAAGCAATGTACTAAACCTTCTAGATTCAGAGTTTCTGTGCTTTAAAAATGGAAGCATACAAGAACTGAAACTGCAATGCTGGTTTTCCTAATATTCAACAGGTTGTCATCAAAATGTAGATATTCACGAATAATGGCAAGAATGAGAAAATAGTATATAATATTTCTAATTCTCAAATAACATGATAACCACCCATATAAAGTAATTTTGATATGAATAAGTTTTTAATATCTGATTAGACTAACAAAGCTAAAATGCTACTGTCTTCCTTGCTGCTGTTTCTCCACCTTCAAAATTGTTAGGAATTTTATCATTGGGGATAAGGAATCATTAGATTAATTCCTTATTTCTAAGGTCATCCCATTCATAGTCAAGCACATATTATGAGGTGGCCCTGTTTTTCCCAAAAGAGGTATTTACACATTTGGAGAGGCCAATATTATGCCTTATCTATAATACACATCAGACTAATACAGCTGGACTGCTTATCCCTGTAAAAAACAATCATAAAAAGTACCCTTTGGTGCCACTAGATGGCAATCTTTCCAAGTTTTAAACTTAAAACGGTTTAATGCAAACCCACCCTCTTTCCCAAATTGGGAAGCAACAATTCCTTTTGATATTAAGAACTCAAACTTAAGATTAACTTAACACCATTTTTTTTAAATTCTATAAACTAATATGATGTGACATACCGCAAACTCCTGACTCAAAACTACTTAAAGACAGGCATGCTTATCTTCCATAAACTCTTATAAGAGAAACTTGGCCAGATTTTCATTTGCTTCTTGGTAGAAAACATTATTTTTGGCAAAGAGAAACCTGTTTTCAAGAGCTTAATCTTTTCTAGGGTGGGTCAGGTGAATGAGAGTGTTAATTACATCACGTTAAACAAATGAATAAATACAAATTAGATAAATTACACATAATTTAAAAATTAAATACTTTCACTAAAACAGTATAAGCAACGAGCTATTATCTACTCTGCTGTATATAGGTTTCTTTTTAATCTTAAAAAAAAAAAAAACCTGCACAAAGCAAAACAGTTTGGTTTTCCTTTAAAAGCCCTGGTGTGTGAATACATATATGTATATATATAAACAACACATATATTTATTCAAGAGAATTTTTTTTTTTTTTTTTTTTTTTAATGTTTAAGGCTTCCCTACCCTAACAGCCTCAACAGTGAAGGTCAGTGCCTATCAAGCTTAGGAAGTACACAAAAGCCCTTCGGGCCAGAAAGCTGTTTTCAAACTGAATGGCTAGCAACCAAGATAGAGAATAGAGAAAGGGAAGCAGAAAAGATTTAAAAGCTAAGTCTATCAGCCATGAAGGATCAAAAAACAAAGACAATGGTGGTGGGGAGGTGAGGGAGGGGGATGGTTGCAATAACAAACTTGAACTTCAGATGAAGAATTAGTATTGTGATATGCAGTGGGATACCCATGCACACTCCCCACCACCACATGTATTACATCAAAAATAAGAGTTCTCTTTTAAGGGACTGTTGATAATTTTGCTTTGTTTCATTTAACTTATCTATTTCACCATGCTTGATAAAATACAAAAATAAATAGAGCCAAAAAGAATTTGAGAAAGATAGTTTTGAAAGCATGTTTTAAAATATTTTTTTAAAAAAATGTTGTTTATGAAAAACACAAAAGTTGTTGCAATTCCAGATGTTCCAGTACTAAGAACATTGAAGACTCTTAAGATAAATATGTTATTCAAGGAAATCTCAAAATAAAACCTCTAGCTGGTTATAAGTTATTTTTAAGGAACCTGTAAACCAGTTATCTGTTTCAGGACCACAGCCCTTCTGTTAAACACTAGGCAATATTTGCTAAAGCTAAAATTACAAGAACAACTCGGCTTCTGAAATTTGGGGGGCCAGCCTTTAATGTTTCAACATTTAAATACTATCTTACTAATGGCTGTATTATTTTTCTTCTTGTGCAAGAGAACTGGGTGCATAAACACAGCTTAAAGCCTGCCAAACTTTAGGAAGTAAACTGGATTTACCTACATTAAATAGTAAAGCCAAGAGGTGAGGCCAAACCACTCTTTGAGATGATTCACCACTGAAGGTGTATTAATCATCTGTAGTGAACTCACAATTTTAAATTAACAATAATTTTCATCAATGTTCACCTATTAAAGGTAGAGCCTCTATGAATTTATCATAGGCAAAATAGAATTACAGATGTCTTCAGGTAAATAAAATGTTAGAGACTTTTTTGTTTTCAGTAATTTCAATGGCATTGAGTGTCCCCTGGAAATATTCATAACTCTCAATCAGTATTCCAGAGTATGTGATATCATAAGTAAAACAATAATTTTTAGAATCTATCTGATTTTCACAGTGTAATAACAGAAAGACAAACACTAGAGAATCATCAACGGGCTAAAGTAGTGATCAGACTGGCACACATTTCAAAAAAATCCATGGTGTGACTGCCTAGGCGGGGTGGAACAGAAGACAATGTACTTCCAGTCAAAGAGCCGGTAAGAGAGCCAGAAAGTGAATGGCCCTCCGCAGTCACAGAGTCAAAACTTGACCTTGGTCTATGTAAGCCAGCAGCAGAACAGGAACGCTGAGGTGTTGAAGAACCAGACCTCTGCTCCACCACCTCATCTGAAATGAATAAAAGAAGAGCAATTTATATGAAAGGTATATATGCCTGAGCCCTTCTTATGAAGATGGTACATTCAGAAAACTGAGTAAACATATATGAACAAGGGAAACTTAATGGATGTCATGTTTCAGAGTTTTAAGAGCAGGGGTGGCAATACCCCTTTCCTCCCACAATCGTAACACACATCAACTAATCAATCACAACACTAATACACAGAAAATGTCACCCCTAAATCCTTCTCAACATAGTATTTGGCATCAACCTTGAAATCAAACAGATATCCCATGTGAAAAAAGCACATCCTTGAAGGATTAACAAAAAATATTAAAATAAAAGTTACATTGGTAACTTTTACAATCATTATACAGTGATTCCGAACCTTCAGTGCACACTGACTGGGGACGGGGTGAGGAAAATCCTGTTAAAGATTTCCGGGGGATCCTTGGGTGGCTCAGTGGTTTAGTGCCTGCCTTCGGCCCAGAGCGTGATCCTGGAGTCCCGGGATTGAGTCCCACGTTGGGCTCCCTGCATGGAGCCTGATTCTCCCTCTGCCTATGTCTCTGCCTTTTCTCTCTCTCTGTGTCTCTCATGAATAAATAAATTAAAAAAAAAATAAAGATTTCCAGTTTCCCAGAAGTCACCTCAAGAGATTCTGATTTGGGAGATCTGGGGGTAGTTACCAACAATCTGCATTTTAATAAGAACTCTAGGTAATTCTGATGATGGTGGTCAGAGACCATATAAATACTATAAATACTATAGTCAGTGGTAGCTGAGGAATAAAATTTAACTCTTCTGTTGAAAACAACTTCCTTAACTCTGAACTCAGTTCTCCTCTTGTTCTATCTTGCACCTAACCCCTGGTTTACTGTTTGTATCCCACTTGCACCTCTAAACTGAACAAGCAAATAAATAAAATCTTTAAAAAAGGGGGGGGGGGTGGGCAGCCCGGGTGGCTCAGCGGTTTAGCGCTGCCTTCAGCCCAGGGTGTGATCCTGGAGACCTGGGATCGAGTCCCACTTCGGGCTCCCTGCATGGAGCTTGCTTCTCCCTCTGCCTGTGTCTCTGCCTCTCTGTCTCTCTGCCTCTCTCTCTCTCTCTCTCTCTCTCTCTGTGTGTCTCTCATGAATAAATATAAAATCTTAAAAAAAAAAATAAACTGAATAAGCACATCTGGTTCATGAAGGTTTGACTTCTGGTACCCACTAAGTACTTAAAACACAACCCACAATCACCTCCCTTGACTCCTTCAGTCTCCTGGATGGCTGGAGCATCAAAATTAAACCTGAACCAAAGAGAGTCCCATCTGGCCAACTAGAATGAGGGAAGTTGATGAATGAGGAAGTTTAGATAGTGGAATCCTAATAATAATAAAATATGACTGGAGAAATGTGACAAAGAACCTGACAACATCAGTTAATTTTAGGCAAAAATTGCTTCCCTATTGTTCCTTACTTTTGCTCCACAGCCAACACTTCAAGTGACTTTATGCCAAGGAGGCACATCTTTTGGAGAGGTGCTGGGTTAGATATAGGTCTTCAATCTTTTTCATTTCACTTGCATTTTTAGCTAATTCTAGATTACTTAAAAACCAGTATAGAAGACCTACCCACCATGTCTTTGAGATGATTTTAACATCTTGTCAACTAGTGCCAAGTTTTATCTTCTCAGAGCTCATGTCTGCATAGCTTCCTTACCATCAATGCTTTTAAAGTCCAAAAGATAGCTTCTATTGTCAACCAGGTAAAGTTGTAAACTCATTTTCACATAATTGCCAGTCACTGGATTTTTTCTTCTTACACGAAGATGATATGCATTCACTACCTAAAATGGGAAATTTTTTTTAAGGAAAGTTGTTAAAAATAACGAACTACAAAATATCTCCCTTATTCTTATTGCAAAGAATATCAAAAGAAACAACTGACAGAGGTAGGGTAGAAAAGGAATTCCTGTATGATCTTTTTATATTACATGACAGTTTAGTATTTATATTTAATCTCCACTAATCAGACTGTGCAAAGCAACTGAAATTTAAAGGGCACTCGGAGATTATATGGAGTCTAGGCCTTCATTCTAGATATGCCTCTGTTCTAAAATGTCAACAATTCTGATCATCTTGAATAACTTTACCTATTAATATGGAGTAGAAGGAATAAAAAAGAACACATTAATAGTTTGCATTAGGCAATATAAACAGGTACTGTCACAAAATTTAAGTATTCAAATAATCCTGTGAAGAAGTATTATTTGCCTTTTAAAGAGATAAGAACTACAGCTCAGATAAAGATAATTCTGGATTTTTAAAACATCTATTAAATAAGTTCCAAATTTTTTTCAGTATTGGATTTTAATGACATTAATGTCTCTTAACTAAATCACTTAAGAAAAGGGGGATCTGTTTTTTAAGTGATTTTAAGAGACTATTATTTTGCTTATTCATGTACAAATAAAATGAAAATGATGGATTTTTCAAATATGTCAAATGAATATATACATTGTATATGTGAATGTTTTTCTTCCTTTAAAAATACATTTACAGTCCTCAAGAAAGGAACCAGAGTAGAAAGGATATCTGAAATGAAAAAAATGCTTTTCCTCCCACATATACTCAAATAGAATTGCAATGAATTTGAACACTAATTTAAAAAAAAGAAAATTGGATGCTAAGAGTAAGAAAAATATACCACTATTTTGGGACTAGCCAAATAAAAGAGATTTTCTCAACCTAGAGAAAAGTATTTATTGACTGAAAAAATATGTCCTGATGGCATATCATCTGTATTGCTACAGCTAGGGGGGAAAAGGGAGAAAAGTAAAAACATAACATCTTTGAAGACACATGACTTTTTATTGTTATGATGCAGACAGAAATAGGTGGACTATTTTCTCAGGTGATTGATTTCAGGTTATTTTCTGTTTCTTGACTAAGAATGCTAGTCTCCAATTCAAAAATATTGTAGGTCCCCAACATCAACGATTCTTCATGCTTATAGAACTTTGTTTAGTTTTGAATGAACTTGGTATATTAATGGAAAAAATGGGAGTTTTTATCATCTAGAAGCATCAAGACCAATTTATATCTAAATCAAAACAACTTTTTTATTGACATAAGTACTCGACTCGATAGATCAGTGCAGCTTACTATACAAAAAAACAAACCTTTACAAATGATCTTAATATTCTACAATTTCATACCTTCCATTCAAAATCCAGCTGCTTCATAGCTCGGTAGACTTCAGCCATAATGTCATAAGGTTTGCTTTGACTTCTGATTCCAAGATGCCACTTGGCTTTTTTCACAGCTAAAGATTTGGGCTTAGTTGTATTCAGTGCATCCAATGGACATCTCGCTTTAGGGCTGTCTGCTATAAGAGGTGGCATCCTTTCTGGATGAGGTTTCAGGCCTGGGGGAATATGCATGGTACTATCATCCATAAAAGAACCAGTTGGGGGACTAGAGGCGAGGTAGAACTCACTGGCTTGGTTCATTATTCTCCGATTGTCAATGATAAGATGATAAGCCACTGCAAGCTGGTCTTGAGGGTCACCACTATATAAACTGTTCATTACTTCTGATTCTGTACACTCAAATTTTTCACACACTTCTTTCACAGCCTCATCATCAATGACGTTAGCATCATAGGAGGGGTCTTCAGGAAATAAGTAACTGGGCAAATCTTGTTTAAACCATTCATGCTCTCTAGGAAAAATACCACAATACACTATTGTAAGAACATGCTTTGGCAAGTCCCAGATAATTTAGACATGGGGCAATAAAATATAACAGAATCAGAAAAAACTATTCTCTGTGTGACCCTGGGTAAGTTAATTAACCTCCACACTTGAATAACTATGATTATTCAGACTTGGATATTTGGCTCACATTTTCTCAAAAATAAGTAAAATGAGCCTGTCACTTCAAAGGAAACAACCGACAGTATTTGTTGCCAACAATAAAGTTTAAGCTTTCAAGCAAAATTTAGAATTTTATATAATTTGTATCTGCCTCCATGAGTTTGGCAGCTTCCTACTATGTAAAGACTTTTCTGATAACTTTATAATGATAGCAATGAACAGGATTTCTAATACTGTATAATGAACTTGTCACCATTCGGAAAATCTTTTTTAACTCAATAACCTGGCATCTCAATAACTTCAAATGACCAATGCATGATGTTACAAAATCATACACAGGTAAAATATCCACAAAACATAAAATAGACCAGTGGATTTTAATGCAATAAAGTACAAAAGTATGCCAATATGTTTTCTCATTTGATACTATAACAAGTTAAGCTTTGGCTTAATATCAAAGCAGAATATCCACAATTATCTGAAAGACTATTCAAATGCTTCTCCTTTTTCAACCACTTATTTGAGTGATATCAGATTTTCTTCATAGACTGCAACTAATATAACATATTGCAACAGACTGAATGAAGAAGTAGGCCTAAGAATCTAGCTGAGGTTTATGAGTAAGCCCAACACTTAAGGGAATCTGAAAATGAAAAAACAAAAAACAAAAAACAAAAAAACACCATTCTTGTTATTTTCTTTTTGGTCATTTTCCATGAAAGATATGTTATTTAGATTAACATGTACTAGTTTTACTGTTATTTTTAAGTAAATTAAGTGTTTTTTAAGTGTCTCAGTTTTAATTTCTTATATGAAAAATACTGATATAACCTGCATTAAAAAACACAACTCACTGGAATTCTCAATTTTAAGACTGTAAAGGAGTACTAAAACCAAAAAGTTTGACCATCAGTCTCCTAAATATTATTTTCTCACATGTCTGGGCCTTTGCATATGATGTTACTATTACCATCTAAGAACATCCCACTCTTTTTCATCTAATACGTACTATTCCTTCAAGACTGCACAAACCTTGCTACATGGTAGACCTGGGCACCTTCTAAGCTAAATTCAGATCAATATATATTTTGTGGGGATCCCTGGGTGGCGCAGCGGTTTGGCGCCTGCCTTTGGCCCAGGGCGCAATCCTGGAGACCCGGGATCGAATCCCACGTCGGGCTCCCGGTTCATGGAGCCTGCTTCTCCCTCTGCCTGTGTTTTTGCCTCTCTCTCTCTCTCTCTCTCTCTCTCTCTGTGACTATCATAAATAAATAAAAAAAAAATTTAAAAAAAATATATATATTTTGTTTGAATGCTTCTTATTGACTGTTTAATTTATGAATATTAACTAAGAATATACTATAGCAAAAAGTCCTCCTCACAGAGATTGTATTCTAACTGAATACAGATAAAACAAATATTCACAAAATAAATATATAGTTTCAAATATACAAATATGAAAATCCTGTGATAAAGACTGTATGTGGAAAACATGGGGTAAAATAAGAATATATAAATCAGAATGGGAGGTATGTAATTAGGGAAGCTATTGAGTAATATGTTAGCAGATATCAGAATGATTAGAGGTCAGCTGGGAGCAAAGAGCTGGCAAACAAATATTCCCAACACAAGAAACAATATATGTGAAGACTGAAACAAGAAAGAGTTGTGCTATGTTCAAGGAACAAGACTGAGGCCACTATCATGAAAGCAGGAGTTACAGTTTGGAGGGGCAAAAACTATCAAATATTTTTGACAGCTATAGGCTAGAAGAATGATTCTGAGACTAGAACCTACGCTTGATGAAAATCACTCAAAGACTTTAGAGACGGGTGACATGATCTAATTTGCTTCTGTAAAGATCATCCTGCTTGACTGAAAAAACAAAAACGATGATGTTGATGATGCTGGTGCAATAGTCCAAGTGAGAAATGATGTTGTGCCAAGGCCTGGGAAGGATACAAAGATGAATCTTCTACGGCTTCCAGTAGATCTTTCTATTGTAACACTCACATTTTCTTATAGGTGTTGATTTTTTCTTAATTTTACCCACCAAACTCAGAGCTCCTTGAAACAGGGACCATGACTTATTTAGCTGTATTCCATTACCTAGTACAGTGTAAATGTTCAATAAATACATAATAAATGAGTATATAAAGTATGAAGATAAAATTAATCCATTAATGTGTTTATTTCCTGTACCATACTAAGCACCTAAGGTTTAGTAATAAAAATGTGAGATATTAATTTTTTTCAGAAAAATTTATATAACATTTTAAAAATATGAATGACAAATAGGGAAAATGAGCCCTTCTGAATGAACTCCAAATATTCACTCTTCCATAAAAGCATTAAGATTACTAAAAAAAAAAAAAAAAAAATAGCTGATCTCAGTAATAATAGTGAGATTTGAGACATTTTCTGTTGCCCCAAGTCCATCTCCCTTCGCCCATTTCTGTGGCAGTCTTGAAAACCAAGAGTCTCATAATCATGGTAGCCCAGAAAACCAGTGGCTTAGCAACCACTAAGGGGGAGAGAGGTTTAGAATTAGAGCAGAAGAGGTTTAGAATTCTCCAAAGTCCTATCCTCAGAGAACTTGTCTTTATTTGACATGTCTGGCAGTTCCCTGGAAATCTCCATTTGAAAATCTTATCTTTTCTTGACTGATTCAGCTCTCCCTCACTGCAAATAGCCTTCCCTCCAGAACATTTGTCAAAACAACCAATGGCAACTGTCTGACATCCCAGCTGCCTAAAGAGGTAATAAGATTGGAACAAACAAGAAGCTAACCAAAAACCTTAAAATTAAAACTTCGGCAATATGAGTTCCATTGGGGGTCTTTGAAATACTCTGATATATTCTTGGGACTCAAGAAAGCCATTCACATATGCAGGGCTGTGTGCATGCCCAAGAAAGACCCTCATTTCTAATCTAGTCACTCTGTGACTCTCTGCTAATGTGGAGTGAAGACTAAAACAGAGTTATGAGCTTCTCATTGGAGCACTGAAAACATTCCAACATGCACACAGAGTCGCTCAGCAAAGGCTGGGAGACTTACTAGATAGATCAAGGCATTTTAGGAAAGCTCTAATAATAAGCTGACCATTAAGCTAGCCAAGCAGTGATTTCAGTGGCTAATCATGACAAAGAATACAAAATTTGTGGAATTAGTTCAGTAAAATCACTAAACAGAAAGAACAGCAACAAAAATACACAAGATTACAAACTCAAGGCATACACTCAAAAGAAATGGGAACATGTGACCCTAAAAAACTTGTACATGAATATGCATAGCAACATTACTGTTAAGAGCCAAAAAGTATAAACAACTCAAGTATCCATTAACCGATGGATGGATAAAGAAAATGTAGTATATCTATACAGTGAGAATTTTAAAAAAATAATGAAGTACTGATACATGCTACACCATGAATGAACCCTGAAAATACTATGCTGTGTCAAATGCAGAAAAAGCATTAGACAAAATTCAACATCTGTTCATGATAAAAATTCTCAACACAGTAGGTTCAGAGGGAACATATCTCAACATAATAAAAACCATATATGAAAAACCTGCAGCTACATCATAATGGTGAAAAACTGAGAGCTTTCCTCCTAAGATCAGGAACAAGACAAGGATGTCCATTCTCACCACTTTTATTCAACATGGTCCTTCCTGTAAGTCCTAAATACAGCAATCAGACAAGAAATAAAAGGCATCCAGAAGGGTAAAGAAAAAGTTAAACTGTCACTATTTGCAGATGACATGACATTACACATAAAAAATCCTAAAGACTCCAACAAAAAACTACTAGAATAAATAAATTCAGTGAAACTGCAGGATACCTAGAAATCAGTAGCATTTCTATAAACTAATAATGAAGTACTAAAAAGAGAAATTAAGAAAACAATTTCATATGCAACTGCATCAGAAATAATAAGATACCTAAGCATAAATTTAACCAAGGAGGTGAAAGACCATGCTTATATTGTTAAAATGCCCATATTACACAAAGCAAACTACAGATTCCATGCAATCCCTATCAAAATGACAAAAGCTTTTTTCAGAGAACTAGAACAAACAATCCTAAAATTTGCATGGAACTATAAAAGATCCCAAATAGCCAAAGCAATCTTGAGAAAGAAAAATAAAACGGAATATCATAATCCAGATTTCAAGATATATTACAAATCTATAGTAATTAAAACAGTATGGTATTGGGGCACCAGGGTGGCTCAGTCCGTTAAGCATCTGCCTTCTACTCAGGTCATGATCCTGAAGTCCTGAGATTAAGCCCCACATCAAGCGCCCTGCTCAAAAGGGAGTCTGCTTCTCCGCTCTGATCTTCCCCCTGCTCACACTCACGCTCTCTTGCTCTCTCTCTAGTAAAGAAAATCTTTAAAAAAAAAAAAAAAAAAAAAAAGCATGGTATTGGCACAAAAACTGACACATAAATGGAACAGAACTGAGAGCCCAAAAATAAACCTACGTTTATACGGTCAATTAATCTATGACAAAGGAAACAAGACTATACATTGGGGAAAAGGCAGTCTCTTCAATAAATGGTGCTGGAAAAACTGGACAGCTATATGTAAAAGAATGAAACTTGACCACTTTCTGACATCATACACAAAAATAAACTCAAAATAAATTAAAGGCCTAAATGTGAAATCTAAAACCATAAAATTCCCAGAAAAAACATAGGCAGTACTATCTCTGACACCAGCCATAACAACATTTTTCTAAGTATCTCTCCTAAGGCAAGGGAAACAAAAGCAAAAATAAACTATTGGGACTACATCAAATCAAAAGCTTTTGCACAGAGAAGGAAACCATTAACAAAACAAAAAAGGCAACCTACTGAATGGGAGAAGATACTTGCAATTTATATATTCAAATAAGGGGTTAGTATCCAAAACATATAAAGAAGTTATACAGTTCAACACCAAAAAACAAAACAAAATTAAAAAAAAAATCAATTAAAAAACAGGCAGAGGACCTGAAGAGGCATTTTTCCAAAGACGACATACAGAAAGCCAACAGACACATGAAAAGATGCTCAAGCTCTGTAATCAGGGAAATGCAAATCAAAACCACAATGAGATATCACCTTACACCAGTAAGCATGGCTAAAATAAAAAAGACAAGAAATAATAAGTGTTGACAAGGATGCAGATTAAAAGGAAGCCCTGCACACTGCTGGTGCGAATGTAAATTGGTACAGCCACTGTGAAAAAGAGTACGGAACTTTCTCAAAAAATTTGAAATGGAAATACAATATGATCCAATAATATCACTACTGAGTATTTACCTAGAGAAAACAAAAACATTAATTCAAAAAAATATAAGGACTCCTGTGTTTATTGCAGCATTATTTACAACAGCCAAGATATGGAAGCAAACTAAATGTCTATTAACCAACAAATAGATAAGGAACATGTGGGATACATATACAAGGGAGTATTGCACAGCCTTAAGAAAAAATGAGATTGTGCCATTTGCAACAAAATGGACGAAGAGGGCACTATGCTAAGTGAAATAAGTCTGAGAAAATAAATACCATATGATTTCATTCATAGGTGGAATCTAAAAAAGAAATAAACAAAAAGCAGCATTAGACCTATAAGTAGAGAACCAATGACTGCAGGGAGGGGGGTTTGAGGGGGATAGGCAAAATGGGTGAAGGGGAGAGGGAGATACAAGCTCCAGTTATGGAACAAATAAGTCACAGGAAGCATATCTAATTTTCTTTCTAAGGAAAAGCCATTTAAGTGACTGGGGCTCCCAACTGGCTCAGTCAGTAGAGCACATGACTCTTGATCTGGGGATTGTGAGTTCAAGCCCGAGGCTAGGTGTAGAACTTAACTTATAAGTAAAACAAAACAACACAAAACAAACAACAACAACAACAAAAAAACCCAACTGTGAACACAAAAGGTAACAACAACGACAAAAAAAACAACTGCAGGGCAGCCCCAGTGGCGCAGCAGTTTAGCACCGCTTTCAGCCCGGGGCGTGATCCTGGAGACCCGGGATCGAGTCCCGCGTTGGGCTCCCTGCATGGAGACCACTTCTCCCTCTGCCTGTGTCTCTGCCTCTCTGTGTGTGTGTCTCTATGAATAAATAAAAATTTTTTTAAATCTTTAAAAAAAAAAAAAAAACTGCAAAAACAAAAGGTAACAACAACAAAAAAACCTGGGAACACAAAAGGTTTTTTCCTACTAAGTTCATTTCCATAACTGAACTTGGTACTAATTTACAATCACACATTTATTTTATGTATGAGGCCTGGAGAGCTTAAGAAAGGCTAGGAGAAGAAAACAGTATACAAATGTGGAAAGAATTAGTCCCTTCTCGTAGAAGAGATATGCAGCAATCACATAAAAAACCACATCCATCATTTAAACATTCCAAGAGTCACAGGTCTCTAAATAGCCATTCTGGCTTATGAAGATAAGATGACAGATTCTGGAAAGGTGGCAAAAGAATGTGTTTGTAAATGAATAACTGATGAAATGTTAGTTAAGAACAAAAAAACCCTAAGAAACATAACATGCATGGTAAGTAAAGAGTAGAAGGCAATGCATTATCGGTGGCTTGTGTGTGCTATATAAAGGTCATATTCACAATAACACCAGCCACTGCAAGTTCCAAAGTTTCTCACATAACAAGAATCCTTCACAGTGCTAGCAGTTATTTTTGGATTCAAAATCTTAACAAAACTTTTAATGCTTTATTTCATCAACCATATATAAAAATACTTAATACCCCATATTCCATCTGAAATTTATTCAAATCATTTCTTAGCATAGACTACATTCATGGGCCATTTAGCACTGCATGTACTAAGATGTGTGAGACATTCTCTCTACCCTTATGGAGTTAATGTAGGATGGAGAAAGATGCGCTGAGTAATAATAGCTAAATACAAAATAATGAAAAAATAAAACTATGAACAAAACGTGGAAATCATGAGAGTGTAAGGGACTAACATTGCGTAAGGGAATCAGAAGCGATTTCACAAAGGAGATGATATGTAAGCAGAATTTTAAAGGATGAATGGAAATCTATCAGGTCAAAAAAAGTAGAAAAGGCATCAGAGGCAATAATTTAAATTAGAACATGAAGGCATAAAATATATGTTTGAGGAATGAGGAAAAGCTCAGTGTAGCTAAAGCACTGAGAGACCAGAGGTGTGGGGAGTGCAAGAGTGAGACCTCAACAGGAGGAAATGGAGCCTCATTCCGAAGGGCCTTAGAGGACTTGCTACCTAAACTAAAAAGTTTGGGAGACAATCTGAAATATTTAAAAGATGAGTGACATGATCAGGTTTGTGTAAAAAGGAAAGCAAAATTCCTACACAGTAAGTATTACAGAGTTTAACATAAAGCAGGCATTCAGTTAGTGGTACTATTATTAATACTGTAAAATGTACATAACAGTAACAAGAAGAATCATCACCTTATATCTTTGATAGTTGCTCGTTTCAGGGGGTCAACTTGCAGCATATGCATCAAGAGAGTGGCAACAGAACGATTGAGATATTCTGGGATATAAAAAACACCCCCTCGGATCTTCTTAAATAACGTAGGTACATGCTCATCATCAAATGGGAGGGTGCCACAAAGAAGGGCATACAAAATAACACCGCAGCTCCAGATATCAACTTCAGGACCTGCATACAATCTAAGAAACAAGATGACAACACAAACCTGAAATCCAAGTGCCACTTCTTCTCATTCACATATAACCTGTTTCTATATACACATGGTAGAGAATCGGTGTATACTGATTTGCAAGCCTTTAATAAAGTCCATGGCCACACCCCAACACTCAAGACTTGTTCTCCACAGAGAATTTGTTTCAGCAATTGCTACTCAAGTTTTCCTAGACAAAAGTATTTTATTTGTCACAAATTCACTGAACTTACTAATTGACTAAAAAAATATAAAACTTAACAATGGTTGATTTTTTTTATGGAAACATCAAAGCAAATGACCATAAACTTGAAAAAACAATACTATAACGTTTAGACTTAATCCTTTTACCACAAAACTACAAGAAAGAAAATGCATAAATATAATTTTTATGCCTTACATGCCTATTTCAAAGAGTATTTCAAACATTACAGTGCCTAACTAGTACTAGAGCAATCTCTTTGAAAGTATTTGTCTTGTATCACATTATCCTGAGTATGACTTTCATTTTAATCACTTGTTAGGTTAGCTCATGGGACTAAGATTAGCTTTGTTCCACATGACCCTATGCCTTGAATATTATTCTTTTTTTCTCTCACCTTTCTGCAGTTTTAAAATGTCCCTGATACCCCACTGACAAACTCAAACTTCGGTCTCAGATAACAAAGTGAATCTCTACAATTCCAATTAAAAGAATATAATCCATTTCAAAAAAATTGCTGTCTATCATTTACATCATTTGCTTGTACTTGTCCAAAACTCCTATACGTGCTCATTGCAATAATGCCTTTTCTTCATTTTCTCTCAGAAAATTGTTAATTTTCTAAATCAGACACTGGTCACTGAAAAGCTCCTGTTTACCACTGCCATCTTTATAAACATGTTTTAAATATACCGGTGAGTAAGTTCCAGCCTCTACTTATACAATGAATTACATGAAAAGACAATACTATCTCTGAAAAACCTCATTGTTCTAAAGACAAATCAAAGTAATACTCTATATAGTACTTTATAAAAGAATATGTAAATTATTATTTAAGGACTGTGTCTGGTAAGTAAATGATGACTCTAGCTTGAATTTAACAAATGCTTTCTTATTTGTACTTTTCCAAAATGAAAAAAAATCAAGATTGGTTTCAGTACATTTTTTTTTATGGAAGAACTCCTTAAATATACATAACAAAATCTAAACCAAATGTTTAAAAAATTGTTTAATATAACTATTCTCTCTTCAACAATGGAAAAATTAAAGGGACAATTTGTTCCTATTGTGTTAACAATCTCATTCTCTGAACAGAATATATTTTAATTAAATGTAATTAGACTGAATAAAAGATTATAAACAGCTTACTCTGCATGAATCTATTATTACCTGCCCGAGATGACTTCGGGTGCTGCATAATTCGGAGATCCACAACTAGTTCTCAGAAATTCACCATCTGACATCATATTAGACAAACCTGAAAATGAGAGCAATATTTACTTTGTGCTAGATGTTTTAAAAAGTAGATATAGATAAATGCATGGAAAAAAAAAGTCAATTCCTCAAAGTTCTAAATATATTATTTTATAATTATTTTTAAAAAGCAGTAGAAAGCACCTGAGACTAGAAAAAGACCATTTCAGAGTGCTTACATCCTGACCTGACAAAAAAAGATATAGCATATCATGTATGATTGGAATTAAATCCCTTTTCTAAATAAAAATGTTAATTCACTTGGGGCCCATGGGTGTCGGTTGAGCATCCAACTCTTGGTTTCGGTGTAGGTCATGATCTTGGGGTTGTGGGATTGAGTCTGATGTTGGGCTCCACGTGGAGTCTGCTTGGGATTCTCTCTCTCTCCTTCTCCTTCTGCCCTTCCCCTCCCTTATGCTCTAAAATAATCTTTTTTTAAAATGTTGATTCACTTGATATATATGAGGTTATTCTAAATTATATGAAGTTTTCCAGACATAAAAGCATCAAAATATTATTTACCCATTCCTACAGCTGAAAGAATGAAATAGAGACCATTACTTTTTATCCTATGCTTTCAAACCCTTTTTTAAAAAAAAATCCCTCGGATGCCTGGGTGGCTCAGGGGTTGAGCACCTGCCTTTGGCCCATGATCCTGGAGTCCCAGGATCAAGTCCCACATCAGGCTCCCTGCATGGAGCCTGCTTCTCTCTTTCCCTATGTCTCTGCCCCCGCCCCCCTCTCCTGCCTATGCCTCTCTCTCTCTCTCTCTTATGAGTAAATGAATAAAATCTTTTTTAAAAATCTCTAAGTAGAAATCAGAAAGGCTCCAGTTTATAATGATTTCCAAAAGTGGGATGCCAGGGTGGCTCAGTGGTTAAGCATCTGCCTTTGGCTCAGGTGGATCCTGGAGACCCGGGATCGAGTCCCACATCGGGCTCCCCACATGGAGCCTGCTTCTCCCCCTGCCTGTGTCTCCGCCTCTATCTGTGTCTCTCATGAATAAATAAAATCTTAAAAAAAAAAAAAAAAGATTTCCAAAAGTTTTTAATTTGGAAAGCTTTAATTCAACATAGAAAAAATAATCTGCAGAACCAAAATTCTAGTTAAACTACCATACTAGGGAGTTTTGCGATTTAGAGAAGGAAGAGAAATATAGTTTTTAAAGTCAAGGTATAGACAGAAACTTTAAATAAGCAATGCTGAACTCTGGCACCTTTCCATGGTTCTTTCTTTTTTTTTTTTTTTTTAAGATTTTATTTATTTATTCATAGAGACACAGCTAGAGAGAAAGGCAGAGACACAGGCAGAGGAAGAAGCAGGCACCATGCAGGGAGCCCAACGTGGGACTCGATCCCAGGTCTCCAGGATCACGCCCTGGGCCGCAGGCGGTGCTAAACCGCTGCGCCACTGGGGCTGCCCTATGGCTCCTTCTATAATCTCTCACTTCCTAATCCTTCTGCCAAACATCCTACTGTGGTACTCTTTCCAGATATATTTACTCTAGAAAGTGTTAGGTGCATTAAATTTACATTTTGTTTTTGGTTTGTTTTACTCCTGACAAAAACTCCTATTCTTTTTAGCAAACGATTAGATTTTACCCTAAAATCCACCAACACTCACCCTTGACCAAGTCAAAAAGACTGTAAGTCTTCAAAACTGCATGCAAATTTTCACGTACCTCTCTTTAATGCATTCATCAAGGAAAGTGCCCATATTTTCATTAGATTTTTAAAGGAGTTTGTAATCTCCACAAAAAAAAAAAGTTAAGTTTTCCTTCAGGAGGAAATGCAGAGTAAATGGATTTACCTAGAATCTGGCCCGCTAAACTTCTCTAGAAGAATGTGCATTTTAAACAATGTGCTTAAATGAATAGAACAAGAACAAGCTAACATGGAGACTGTGCCACTAATCCCTTTTCATGGTACAGGATTTATAAAGTTGAAACTGCAAGTTCATGGTTCTTTAACAGTTGCTACTGACCCACTTGAAAAGGCAACTCGTACATTTCTGAACAATCATGGAGTTACATACCAAAATCAGCTATCTTGGCATTCATGTGAGCATCCAACAGCACATTCTCTGGTTTCAGGTCTCGATGAACCACCATATGCCTATGACAGTAATCCACAGCTGACAGAATCTGCTGAAAGAGTCGCCTTGCTTCCACCTCTTCAACCTAGCACATATAATAGAAGCTACACTAAGAATATTTGGGACATAGAGCAAGAGTTTTAGTTTCACAACAGCCCAAATGTAACTGAGCAAGCTAATTAGAATTAGGTTAGAATCCTCAACAAATCAGATAAACCAAAAACTTGCATTAGAGCTCAACGTGTCAATCAACAAGGCTCTTCTTTGCTGCTAATCAATTAGATTTAATTTTCAATTAATATTACTCACTGTGCACAATGTTTTAGGCAATCAACAAGTAAAACATAATGATAAGAACTCATGTGAAAGTGCTACAAAATGGAAATCATTGAAGCTTCAACATAATGTTATGGAACAGATTTTTCACTCTGAAAATCATGTTGGCAATTAAGTGGGACATGTTCCCTAAAATCAGTATTTTGAAAGGTGTATTTTTTTTTTTTTAAGATGTTATTTACTTGAAGGCAGCCCAGGTGGCTCAGCAGTTTAGCGCCACCTTTGGCCCAGGGTGTGATCCTGGAGACCAGGGATCGAGTCCTGCATCGGGCTCCCTGCATGGGGCCTGCTTCTCCCTTTGCCTGTGTCTCTGCCTTTCTCTCTTGTGTGTCTCTCATGAAAAAATAAATAAAATCTTAAAAAAAAAAAAAAAGATTTTATTTACTTGAGAGACAGAGCAAGAGAGCAGGAGCAAAGGGAGTAGCAGAGGGAGAAGGAGAAACAGTCTCCCAACTGAGCAAGGAACCTGATGCAGGGCTCCATGCTGGGACCCCAGGATTATTACCTGAGCTAAAAGCAGATGCTTAACTGAATGAGCCATGGAGGTACCCCAAAATGTGTATTTCTTTTTAAGATTTTATTTTTAAGCAATATCTACAACACCTAAAGTAGGGCTCAAACTTATAACCCCAAGATCAAGGGTCACATGCTTCACCAACTGAACCTAACAGATACCCCTCAAAAGGTATATTTTTTAAGAAAGAAACTATGTCTAATATTCTGTATCTTTAGTTGGGTTTCATTACAGAAACAACTCTGACTTCGAAGAAACTTTGTGGTTTGCTATTTCCTACTATCCTTTTGTTTTGCTTTGTTTTTAGCTTAGGGTCTTACTGTGTGTACTAGACAGTAAGTTACTCACCCGTCCATGTTTACAGATGTAGTCAAATAATTCACCACCAGACACATATTCCATAACCATAAAAAAATCTGTTGGAGTGCTGATCACCTGGTATCTTTTTTGTAAATGAAAAAGATTTAAAAAGTTAGTTTAAAAAAAAATCAAGCTAGTATATTATTGCTACAATTTTATATTCCAACATTTTACAGTATTTTAAGATGGCAACAAATTATGTTATCAAAACAATCATAGAGCTATAAAGATAGCTTTACAAAATTCTCTGCTTTCTGAGGCTTATGGACTTTTCAGATTCTCCCTTTCATGTCGACAAATTCTTTGAAATTCTTCATTCTTCAAGAACTAAGGATTCATTTCTCCATTTAAACAATTTTTTTACACTCTATGGAAATCAGGTATCATATTTAAATACAAGTTAAAAATATCGTTAATGTTAAATGATAACACAAGAGATATAATCAGCAAAATGCAGAAAGTGGACAAATGACCTTTTCTTCACAAATATAATGTGAGAAAAGGAAAGATGAACCTATAGATTAATAGTAAATCAAGAGACATACTGATCTATTATAATGTAGAGATTTGTTCTGAAATTTTTAAAAGATTTATTTATTATACAGAGAGAGAGGGAGAGTGCATGTGCTCTGGAAGGAGAGGCAGAGGGAGAGGGAACAAGAAAATCTCAAGCAGATTCCATGCTAAGCAAGAGCCCAACAGGGGGCTTGCTCTCATGACCTAGAGATCACGATCTGAGGGAAAACCGAGTTGGACGCTTAACCAACTGAGCCATCCAGGTGCCCCAAGACTTATTTTGATTCTGACTCCAACAAACCAACTATAAAAACCATTTATGGGGCAGCCCGGGTGGCTCAGTGGTTTAGCGCCACCTTCAGCCCAGGGCCTGATCCTGGAGACCAGGGATTGAGTCCCACATTGGGCTCCCTGCATGGAGCCTGCTTCTCTCTCTGCCTGTGTCTCTGCCTCTCTTTCTCTTTCTCTCTCTCTCATGAATAAATAAAATCTTTTAAAAATTATTAAAGTCTAAATACTGACTGGATAGTTGACAATATTATTAATTACTTTAAATTTTTTAGGGGTGATAATGAAATGTGCTTGTGTTCTAAAATTTAAAAAGAGTCTATATACTATTTAGGGGGGCATCTGGGTGGCTCAGTCAGTTAAGTGTCTGCCTTCAGCTCAGGTCATGATCTCAGAGACCTGGGATCAGATCCCCATCATGCTCCCAGCTCAGTGAAGAGCCTGCTTCTCCCTCTCCTCCTCACTATTTCTGTTGCTGTTTCTCTCAAATAAATAAATAAACAAACAAACAAATAAATAAATGAATAAAATCTTTAAAAAAATAAATTGTTAAAAAAAACATAAAATTTGGGACAGGAGAAGTGGGAAGAAACAGATAAACAATACACTGGCAACTGCTGAAGCCAAACAACAGATTCATGAGGCCTCATCACTTGACTTTCATATACATTAAAAACATTCCATAACGGGGCCCCTGGGTTGCAGTTAGGTGACGTGACCAATACCTGGTTTCAGCCCAGGTCACAATTTCAGGGTCCTGAGATGGAGCCCCACATCAGGTTCCATGCTCAGTGTGGAGTCTGCTTAAGACTCTACTCTCTCTCCTTCTGCATCCCCCCCCTTGTGCTCTCTCTCATTCTCTCTCTCAAATAAATAAATCTTAAAAAAAGAAAATTCCATCGTAAAAAATTAAGCAGATGGATAGATGAATGTGTGTTTATTTTTTTAATCTACCTCTAGGCACTCAAAGCTGAGGCCATTGAAAAATAAGAATCTTAGTTCTATTTGAAAAAGAAATAGAAAAAAGAAAAAATTTTTCTTAAAAGACAGCTTCACCCCACATACCCAATTTTACCAAAGTTCTGAAAACAAGTTAAATACAATTATTAATGTTTTAATTGGAGGTTATATTTAACACACATAAATGAACAAGTGACTTCTCAAAATAGTTTGTTTATAAAGGATTATCTATAATCTGGTTGATTGTAAGCAATATCTAACTTACACTGAGTCACTATTTAAGGACACGAAGTATAGCTGCGCAGTTTTTACATGGCTTACAGGCACGCAGTTAAGGCACAAGCAGGAGCTGAAAAGCGGCACAGATGCCACCTGTTAGAAAGCATCAGAAGCAGGAGGCCCTTCTGGTTAATCAGTCTACCCAGAAGAGGTACCTTTTATTAATGTGCAAAAAAGCAAGTATGTGCTACATGGTGGTTCTGGTTATTATTAAAGAGAAAAGAAAAAATGGCCAGGTTGTTGGTGATATAACTACATACTATACATTTTAAAAAAAGATACATCATGCATTTTTTACTTTTTTTGAAAAAAGTAAAATATTAAAGCTATAGTGTGAAAATGATTATAGAGTTCCAGGAGATAGATTTCTAATAGCAATCTTTTTAGTCTTTGGGGTGAAAAATGACAAGGTAACCCACGTTATATAAAATAAACTAATATAACTGAGAAATAAGGTTGAAATTACTTCAGATGAACTATAACAGGGAATTTCACCTGAGAACTCCAGAAGAAATGATTCTATAAAAGCAATCTTACCAGGCACTAAACTCTAATAGAAAAAATGAATAGTACAAAGCTGGAGCACCTATTGCCTCAACGTAGGCTAATCTGATTTGTTAACAGAATTCTCCATCACTTTTCTGCTTTGTTACATCTTTGGGGCATAGGAGAAAAAGTGATGAAATTCTAATAAATTTAGCTGCTGATTCTTCCAAGTATATCACAGGTCTTAAGTGGATATTGTTAAATTGAACTATTTCATGAAACCTCTAACTCCACAGTGGCCACTGTCCACATCAAAGGCCAATCTAGAGCAATGAAAACCACAACCACTGAGCACTTACAGTGTGCTATTTACTCTTTGTTGAAAACCTAATGTACTGCACTTGGTAAGATCAACAGCTCCTGTTTCTACTGGTGGAGCCTACAGTCTATTAAGAAAGACACACATTAGACAAGTATTCTTTTCAAAGCATGAGTCTGTTTCTTCAGTAGTCTCCTAATTGAAAATCTTCAGGGGGTTCCCACTGCTCTTAGGTCCTGAGTGAATCAGGCCCCCACCTGTGTCTATTGTCTCCTCTTTGATTCTCACCATTGCAGTGCACTATTTCTTTCTTTCATTCATTCATTCGTTGTGCTGCACTTCCATCTGCCACAGCATCTTTGTATAAGCAGTTTCTGCTAATCTGAATCTCATACCTGACCTGTACTCGGCCCTTTAGCTCCTAGTCATCCTTTCTAGCTCCCCATAAAGGTCACTCCCTAAGTCCAGGTCAGTCCTTTTTGCTTGTCCCTTAGCTTCAGAGCATGTGCCTCAGTTTGTGATTATACAATGATTGAGTGTACACCTAACAAAGTATCTGTAACAAAGTAGGCATCTGAATATATAAATTACCACTCTTAAATAATGTGAACGGGGATCCCTGGGTGGTTCAGCAGTTTAGCGCCTGCCTTCAGTCCAGGGCATGATCCTGGAGTCCCAGGATCGAGTCCCATGTCAGGCTCCCTGCATGGAGCCTGCTTCTCCCTCTGCCTGTGTCTCTGCCTCTCTCTCTGTCTCTCATGAATAAATAAATAAAATCTTTAAAAAAAATAATAATGTGAACAGCTTGGAGCCAAAACTATAATAATTTGAAACAGAAATTATGGCAGTATTACAACAAAAATTCAAAGACTAAAATTTCAATTAAACAGAATGAGGCTAAGAAAAAGTAAACACGATTTTTAAAAGAAAAAAACTCTAAAGAGCGAGCTTCATATTGGGACTTAGGGAAAAAAGCCAATTCCAGGATTATGTTCTTAAGTCTAGCCAAGAAAGCCAAATTTTTGTGCCTTCCAAAATAATAATCACATTGAAGCACTATAAGAAATTCAATCATGGAATTCATACATTTCTTAATACAACAGAAAAGTAAATTTACGTGCTTTAGGAAAACTTTTCAGAAAAAAGTATTCCTAATTAAGCAAAAAAAAAATGTTAATATCCACAAAAACTTCAAGCATTCTCCAGCTAAGTTAAATGCATCTTTAGGCAATATTCATTTAAATAGCATATAGAACTCAGGAAAAAATCTTTCCAAAGTTAGACAAAAATTAATATTCATGAGTATAATTTTTTGATGCTTATATCTATAGAGATTTTTAATCCTATCTATATAGCTACATATACAGAATAATATTTTTATTTAGAAATCCATTATCAAAGAAATGTAGTCATTATCCTTGGTTCATGGCACCTGTCATTACTGGTCTTTGAGTGGCTTATTTTTATTTAATTACTATTTTTAACACTACAATAAGCACCTACAAACCCATCACCCAAACAAAAAGCCTAGGACTTCAACAATACCTTCCCATCTAACTCCAGAGTCATCTTCCACTTCCCACCATTTCCCCTCAGCCAAATTAGCCATCATTCTGAATCCTACTCCTGCATCTCCTGCTTTCTCTTTTATACATATATATGTGTGCATCCCACTGTCTTCAAGGCTAAAAATTAATATTCTTATGCATATTTTAATTTAATTGCTCTTAGCTTTAGAAAAAGATATCAGCAATTAAAAAAAAAAAAAAGGGGGTGGGAGTACCTGGGTGGCTCAGTGGTTGAGCCTCTGCCTTTGGCTCAGGGCATGATCCCGGGTCCTGGAATTGAGTTCTGCATCAGGCTCCCAGTAGGGAGCCTACTTCTCCCTCTGCCTGTGTCTCTGCCTCTCTCTCTCTGAGTCTCTCATGAATAAATAAATAAAAATCTTTTTTAAAAAGGGCGGTATCAGGTGGGGTGCCTGGGTGGCTCAGTTAGTTAAGCATCTGACTGGATTTCAGCTCAGGTTATGATCTCAGGGTCCTGGGATAGAGTCCATGTTGGGCCCACTCCTTCCATTAAGGACTCTGCTTAAGGATTCTTTCTCTCCCTCTCCTCTGTGCCTCCTCCTACTTGCACACCCTCTCTCTTTCTCTAAAATAAATAAACCTTTAAAAAAATAAAAAATAAAAATAAAGAGTATCAGGCTACTTGTAGTATTTTGGGACCTGTTTTATTGAGATTGATCCACATTGTTGTGTTTGCTAGTTATTTGATGTGACCATTGTATAACATTTCATTGTATTTATTGATCTACTCTCCTGTTAATGGAGAGGCTATTTATTCATTGAGTTGATCACTAGAGGTTGTCTTCTCAATTTTGCTATTATAAATAACGCTGTTGTAAACATTCTTGCACATGGCAAGATTTTCTCTTTGATATACACCTGTGAGTGGAACTGCTGAGTCATACAGTTCACGTGAATGTCTGATTATAAGAGATAATGCCAACTATTTTCCAAAATGATTTTGGCAATGCTAAATCTTTAGAAAGTTTGTGGATTCATAAATTCTTCAACTCCTGCAAACACCAAACACGTTTCTCATGAAATGCTCACTCTTATCTTTTTGCCTATTTTTGTTAGGTTGATCATGCCATATTTATGCATGGATATACAGAATAAATTAGTATCTTCTCTAACATTCTAGAATATAACATTATTAATATGCCTTGGTTATCAGCTTGATAAAAGTGTATGTTTACAATCAATTCACACTGAATTTGGCTTTCATTTCTTCGTAAATACATCTGTATGTATCTCTAAAACATAACAGCTTAAAAAATGGATGTGCATATACTCATGCAATACTATCATCATGCCAAAATTTGACAAATCATGAATGTCATCAAATATCCAATCAGGTTTCCTGATCAATTTATAATGCTTTTCTGGTTTTAATATTTTGGTTAAATTAGGGTTCAATTATAATCCATACATTGCAATTGATTAATATATCTCTTATCTTTCTTTTAATTTATAGGCTGCTCTTCTATCTCTGTTTTTTTTTTTTTTTTTCTTGCTTTGTTTTGTTGAAGAAGTTGGTTGGCTTGTCCTGCAGAAGATTCCATGGTCTCATTTGGCTGATCCGGCTTTTATGGCAACATAATGCACAATCTATAGCACCCTGTTAGATCTGGAGATTAGATCAGATTTCATTTTGATTTTTATTTTCCTTTGAAAGACTAG
Organism: Canis lupus dingo; assembly: GCF_003254725.2. NCBI lineage: Eukaryota > Metazoa > Chordata > Mammalia > Carnivora > Canidae > Canis > Canis lupus. The sequence goes on from NC_064247.1 coordinate 52,963,007, forward strand.
ATGGTGCTGCATACCTCCAGGTAAAGGCATATAATCTCTTTTTTGAAAAATTAGTAGCCATTGCTGATCAGATCCTCGATTTATTAATTCATGAGGAAATTTTAAAACTTGGCCAATTTGCATAGTCTAATAATATATTAGGATCTAAAGGAAATCCTCACTCAAAACCTCCTTCCTCAAAAACTCCACAGTCTCTAAAGTGCAGCCCATCAGATTACACACCCAATACACGACTTATACACCAATTACACGACTTTAACCTTTTTTTTGTTTAAGTCGTCGATCTAACTCTGCTCACTCCCTCTCATTCCAACTTAATGTCTTCCCCCCCCACTTTGTACATAATATCCACATGGATGATCTGTTGAATACATGGTGTCTTAATTTCCTTGACTTCCTCCTCTTGCACCACACAGCCACTCACTCCATGGTAATATACTATCAAAGACTAACTCTTCCAATTATGCACTGGATTCCTTCCCCAGACCTACTAAAGGATTTGGTTTCTACAATTAGCTCCTCTTTCTCCCATATCAGTCTCTCCATCTTGACCAAATCATCCCCTTTTGTGTACATTCTAGAATATCTTACATCTTAAAAAACAAACCCTGTTTAGACCCACATTCCCTCTTATTACCACTCCTATTTCTCTCTCCTTGCCTTTAAATAAAATTCCTGAAATGTGTATTGCTACTAACTCTGCCTCATCTTTTTTTTTTTTTTAAGATTTTATTTATTTAGTCATGAGAGACATAGAGAGAGGTAGAGACATAGGCAGAGGGAGAAGCAGGCTCCCTGCAGGGAGCCTGATGTGGGACTCAATCCCAGGACCCTGGGATCACACCCCGAGCTAAAGGCAAATGCTCAAGTACTGAGCCACCCAGGCGTCCTTCTCTTTCATCTCAAATTCTCTAAGTCCCTCAAAACAAGATTTTGCCTTCACCATTACAATAAACTGGTCCTTTCCAAAGACACCAGCAACCTCTCACCTTGCCAAACCTAACGGATCAATTCTCAGTCACATCTTACTCAATATTCAGCAGAATAAGGGACAGTTAATAATCTCTCTTCAAGTATGTTCTTCACTTGGCTTCAAGTGAATATCCTCCTGGTTTTCCTTTAACCTCATAACTATTCATTTTCATTCTCCTTTGCTGGTTCCTCTTCATCTTGGACATCTTAACATCATAGTGCCCTAGAGATCAATCCTTGGATTTCTTGTTTACCTTTACTCACATCCTTGGTGATTTCATTCAGTCTTGGGACTTTAAATATCTTAACTACCATCTATATGCTGATGACTTCCAAATGTCTACCTCACACCTGTCCCCTTAACTTTGGAGTCACATATTTAATAGCCTATTTATCTCTCTACTTAGATGTCTAATAAGCATCTCAACACCATAAAACCAAAAGCAAATTGATACCACCCTGCAACACTCCACACCTCTAGGTTCCTCCTATAAACTTCTCCATTTCACTTAATAGCAACTCCATTCTTTTATTTGCCCAAGCCAGATAACCTTGGAGTCAATCACTTCCTTCTCTCTTCTCACAACCTACATCTTATCTCTAAGTAAATGTTGTTTACCCTACCTCAAAAGTATATACAGAAGATGCTTACTTCTCAACACCCTCCAGACTATGCTCTATTCTAAGCCACCAACTCTTTTACCCAGAGTACTACAATTGACTCCTAATTGGTTTCCCTGCTTCAAGAGAAGTCAGGTCCTATCATACTTCTGACCAAAACTTTTTTTTTCTCCTTTTTTTTTTTAAAGATTTTTTTATTTACTTATTCATAAGACACACATAGAGAGAGTGGCAGAGACACAGGCAGAGAGAGGGAGAAGCAGGATCCATGCAGGGAGCCTGACATGGGATTTGATCCTGGGTCTCCAGGGTCATGCCCAGGGCTGAAGGTGGAGCTACCGCTGAGGAGTATTCTCCTCCAATACACTAGTTTTGGGCTGACCAAAACTTTCTAATGACTTCCCATCTTGCTCAGAGTAAAAGCCAAAGTTCTTACAATGGCCTATAATACCCTATATAATCTGGCTCCCCTTTATGTCTCTGTCCTCATTTTACACCAATTCCCTCTATATCACTCTGTTCCCTTGATCTCTGGCCCATATTTCCACTTCAGAGCCTTTATATTTACTGCTCCCCTAAAAAATGGGAATTTGTTATTTTCCTTCTCCAGAAAATCTGTATACCATATTCCCTCACCTTTTCACTAACTTACAATATATTTTACTAACAAAGGTTTTATTGTCTATCTTCTCAGCACTACCCCACTAGACACATAGACACACTCACACACAGAACCTCCATAATAGCAGAGATTTTGTTGTCATCTTTTAGTTTGCTGATGTATACCGAGTGTCTCAATGGTGCCATTTGCTAAATGAAGGGGTGAACAAGCTAGCTTTCTGGCCTTGTTTTCCTCCATTTCCCTACACATACCCTATGTATCAACTGAAGAAGACAGCTATTCCCAACACACCACATTCTTTACACTTTATTTTGCTTCTTGTTGTCCTCATAAAACCATCAGGACCTTGTTCAAATGTCACATCTTATACATGCTATAAGTAATTCGTAAATGCCTACTACAATACTAGGTGCTAGGGAGATAAAGATGATATTTGATATCTGTTTAGATCTAATGGGATTCTCAACTCAACCTGGCCAAAACAAGTATCCTTAATATCCTCCTGTACCTTAAAATGATTCTCCTCCATTCTTCCTATCTCAAAAAATATCATGATTATCACCATCTAGTTGCTCAAGCCAAAAGCCAAAATCCCAATTGCTCAGGCCAAAAAGATTCCTCAGCCACTTTCTTGTCCACAGTATCTCATTAGTTTTACCTACAAAATGTATATTGAATCCACTGATTTCTCTCCATCTAGACCAGTACTATCAAATAGAACTTTCTGCAGTGATAGAAATGTTTTATATAACCTCTGTCCAATATACTAGCCATTAGCGACACCCTGCTATTAAAAACTTGAAATGTGACTTGTGTGACCAGAGAATTAAATATTTTAATTAAATTTGTGCTACATGTGCTAATGGCTACCACACTGGACAGCACAAATCTAGATTATCACTTTGGTTAAAGCCACCATAATCATAATGTCTTAGCTGGACTATAGAGCAACAGCTTCCTAACTGGTCTGCTTCCACTTCTGCCCCCATACCCCATCATGTCACTAGATAGCTAGATCTTAATTATCTTTCAGGTCTTGAGCTCAAACTTTACCTCCTCAGTGAGGCCTTCTCCACAATTTCTTCCTTGCTAGTCACACCCTAAGACAGTACCTTTTATTCTCCTCAAAGCACTTATCACTGCCTAAAGTAATCCTATTAATTTGCTTACTCACTATCTACAACTGCTAGATAGCTCTAGAACATAAACTCCATAAAGGCAGAAAGCCTTGTCTTTCACTATCATATCCCCAGTGCTTAGAACAGTTCCTATTAGATAATAGGTGCATAACTCTTGCTTCTCAACAACCTGGTCTGCTGGGGGATACTAATGAAAACAAATGAGCAAGTGCAAAGTAATGTCAAGGGCTTTAGAAAGGCTGACTGTGGTACAGAGAAGATGATACCTCGGGCAGCCCCAGTGGCGCAGCGGTTTAGTGCCGCCTGCAGCCGGGGGTTTGATCCTGGGGACCCTGGATCAAGTCCCATGTTGGGCTCCCTGCATGAAGCCTGCTTCTCCCTCTGCCTCTCTCTCTGTGTCTCTATGAATAAATAAAATCTTTAAAGAATTAAAAAATTAAAAAAAAAAAGAGAGAAGATGATGCCTAACTCAGATTTAGGGAGTAAAGCAGGTTTTCTAGAGTTAACCAATCGTCTATAAAGGCTGAGATCTAAATGGCAAATTGGAATTGGAAGCCTAGGGGAAGGGAGGTGTGGCTAAAGTTTTCCAAACAGAAACAATAGCTGAAGGACAACAAGCAAAAGATGATAATGACAATAAAAGCAGAGACAGACTAAAGAGATATTTAGGGAAAAGAGCTGTAGAATGCAATAAATTAACAAATTTATTTGTTAGAAATGAAGGAAAAGGAATTAAAGATGATGCCCAAATCTTAGGCTTAGAAAATTGCATGAATGGCATTTTTGCCCCCCCCTCAAAAAAAACCAAACAAACAAAAAAACAAAAAAACAGAACAGAAAGAAAAGTTTAGAAAAGAAAGAAAAGTTCAACTTAGTTTCAGATGATTCTATGACTTCACAATGGAAACATCCAATAAAGAGTTCAATAAATGCATTCAGGATTCAGGAGAAATAACTGGCCCAGAAATATAGTTTTGGAAATATTTAGCACAAAGATGACAAATGACAACCACGTAATAGATGGGGTCACCCAAAGTTGGTTCACTAACATTACACTAGCTCACAATGCTGAAATGAAATGCATCAATATTTAACGCCATGAAGATAAAAAAGGCCCATAAAAGAAAGGCTTAAGAGGAAAAAATGAAAAAGGAAAATTAGAAGACTGTGATGTTATAGAAACCCAGAGACTACAACATTTCAAGGTGGTAATGGTGAGCAATGTTAAAGAGCTGTCCAGAGGTTGAAGAAGATAAAAACTTTAAAAAGTAAACAGAGAAAACCAGCTCTACCAAATTAGAAAGTACTGATCTTTTGATTTGTTAAAGTGAAGTTCCCTAAGAACTATAGGGGGTAAGAAAAAACAAAGACGAAAATAAAATCAACAAATTCTAGTACATGGGAAAGTTTGGAGTTTCCTTTGAATCCTGTTTACTCCATTCAATTTTCTCCCAGTGGGATTTTACAATTTGAGTTAACAGAGAAATCATGCAATAAATACCCTACATTCTTGATTTTTGGTTTTCAAGCTTTCTTGCTAGAGAAACTAGAGGCCCATTCTGTAACAAGGGAACTATTCTTGGCAGTTAATCCAAGACTGTATAAAACAAACAAAACCACCAAAAGGATCAGGTCTCTCTCCCTGTTTAAATCACTAACACTCTTAGAGGTTATGTCAATAAGCTTGTTCTATAGCAAAGATACACGAGTGCTTTTTCTTTTTTTAATTCAGTCCGCAATTAAAGAGGCAATCTGGCTGAATGGATTAAGCTCAAGGCTGGAAGCCAGAAGCTTTAAAAATTAAATTCACCTCTGCTAATTACTTTCCAATCAACCCTGGGAACATTCTACATTTCTCTCACAAAATAGCAAATACTTAAATAATTCTAAGCCAGAATGAGATAATTAGCCAAACCAAAATTTAAAATTATAAATAATTATAAAAACGAAGGCAAGAAAACACTAGTAGATACGACATCAAAAATAAGTTTTTAAATCCTGACAGTTCCAACTGCTTACTAACAAAATCTGATTTGTGTTTGTGGTAACAGAACAGGAACTAGGACTCATACACTAAATGGGCAAAATTTCTCTGGGGTCTTTCAGGATTGGTATTCTAAAAGGGAAGAGGTCAAGGAATGAGGCAAATAAAGAGATCTCTCCCTTCACTCTCATTCTGGCATGTGATACTCTAATCTGGCCTCCCAGCTTTCTCCCTCCTCAAATAGGAAGTGGCTGCTCAGTAAGCAAGAGCAAAGAGATTTAACTTAGAAACCACTCGGTAACAAGAATAAAGTCGTTATTAACATGTAGTTGAAGTCAGATAAGACCTGTTTCAAGTAGGGGGAAAAGCAGTTAAGAATCATAAAAGTGGACCGAAATCAGCTTGTAGGTTGCCATCTCCTACTTTAGGCCAATGCTCATCAAACACCAGGCATTATACCAGTGCAAACACATCCCCATTTTAACATTAAGGAAACAAAGATTAGGAGAGATGAGTCACCAAGCTAGCAGGTGGTATTTTAATTCTTATGATAATCTTTAAAAACCTGCTTATTCTATACCTATTCTGGATCACCTAAAATGTAGGTCCTAAACAATAAGCTTGTAATCAATCACGTGCTGCTGTGTGATTTCAGAGACTTCATTTCTCATTTATGTTGATAAACAAGTGAACTTCACATGAAGATGAAAGGATACTGAAGCTCACTTTAGAATGCACTTCTCACCATAACAGTGTGAGAGCTGAGTCATCACTGCCACCCAACCGCACACCAAGCACCTCCAGAAAGCGCCTTCTTTGAACAGTTAGGCATATATTCATATGTTGGTAAGATACACCAAACAAACCAATTTGTAACAGTTCACTAACAATAAATGTAGCTAGTGCAAGTAAAGACTAAAGGCACATTCCCAAATCCAGCAATAATTGGATAATCCACTCATTTAAAGATTTCAAGAATGCTCCTGGGGAAAAAAAAGGGGGGGAGAGGGAAAAAAAAAAAAGAAAAGAAAAAGAATGCTCCTATATTAGTTTCCTACTGCTGCCATATTTCAAATTTGGTATCTTAAAACAACAAAAATGTATTATCTTGTAGTTTTTTAGAAGTCTGACACATCTCACTGGGCTAAAATCAAGGTTGGTAGCAAGGCTCTATAGGGAAATTATTATATTTTCCAACTTTAAAGACTGCCTACATTTTTTGGTTCATGGCCTTCTTCCTCTATCTTCAAAGTCAGCAACAGCCATTTGAGTCCTTCTCACATTTTATCACTCTGACCTCACTTCACTCTCAAATCTCTTTCTCTGAGTCCTCTGACCACCCCATTCACTTTTAATAACCACTGTGATTACCATCAGCACACCCAGAATATCAAGGAAAATCTCCCTATTCTAAGGTCAGCTGATTAGCAACCAATCCATCTATAACTTTAATTCCCCTTTGCCATGTAATGTAACATATTCAAAGATTCTGGAAATTAGGATATCTTGGGGTGGGGCATTATTCAGCCTTCCACAGCTACTATACTAGCCTTGTCAAAAGGCAAATAATGTACCTCTGCAGGCTATCAAATTGTTCCTCATTAACACTGACATCCAAAGACTGCTCACTAACAAAGTTCAGGGTAAATATAATGTCTGATTATAATGAACTAGTAAAAAAAAGCCTCAAAGACATTAATGATGATTTTTTTTTACAGTATATACATATGAACAGGCTTTCTCTTCAACATTACTTGAATCAAAATATAAATATGGTATTGGATGTCCTTCTACTATTAAACTAACCATGATTTGGTTTTTGGAAACCACCATTATTTATCACATTATACCCTAGATACTACTTTGAATTTCATTGACTTCATTCATTGTCTTTTATTCAAATTGTGAATTTATTTTGGTTTCAAAATAGGGTCGAAGCTCTAAGCATAATGGAGTTTATTACATCTAATTCTTTGTTTCTATGTACTTAAGTAACAATATACTAAAAATAATTATCCACAAATTTATTTTCTCCTTAAAAGGAATTTATATAACTTTGTTTTAAGAAAGACTGGAGAAAAGCATTAACAGCATGACATTTGGAGTCAGATATGAACTACTAGCTCTGCAAGTTACTGGCTTTTTGACCTTGGACACACTGCTGATACTCTTTAGACATGCAATTTCCTTATTTATAAACTGAAAACAATACTACCTACCCTATAGGCTTATCAAGAGGAGAAAGTGAAATTATATATGTAAAATGCTCAGCATACCTAGCCATTAGCAAGTATTCAACAAGATTAATATTTATTTTACAAAATTCTATCCAAACTTTAAGATGAAAAAGACAATTTCAGTGTTTAACATATGACATTTTCTCAGTAAATATTAAACTACAACTTTAAGTAATTTAAAAGAATACTGTTACATACTCAGTATCTACATTTTCTATGGGTCTAATCAATTTTAATTTATCTTTCATTATAATTAATCAACTATCAGTCCCTTCATATTTACTTATCTTTTAAGTTTGTAACTTGTCCTATCAAAAAGAAAAATTCACTTGCCTTCGTAAGAGCTTTGCTATCAGTAATCACAGTAATTACTGCAGTTTTGCAAGTATAATGGTGGATAACCTTTTAACAGTTACAGTCTACCTTTCTAAAAAGAAATCACTGTAATGTTAATGCAAAGAGACTTAGAAAAAAATTATAAAATGAATATCAAAGTCCTAAATGCCTTTCAAAGTAAATACTAGAGAAGAGTCAACTTTTAAGCTGCATTCATCACTTGAAAATAGTATCAAATTTGAAAAATGACTTAATTATAAACTAAAAATATGCAAGAAAGGATTGATAGAGGTTAAATACTTGCTGAAAATAAATATAAAAAATTTATACTTTTATAAAAAATTAAAAATAAACAATTAGTAAATTCATAGGAAATATATCACACAGTTGCTTTTTTACATTATCGCGTACAAAAATACTTACAGTTTGATAATATGAGGATGACGAAAGAGTTTTAGATTTTGAATTTCTCGTTTTATTTTTCCAACAACATCTAAACTGCGAATCTTCTGTCTATTTAAGATTTTAACTGCCACTTTATGGCCTGTCAATTGATGTTCTCCAACTAAAGAAAAGAAAAAGAAAAAACTTGCTGTCATAGCAACATAGTCATTTATTCATTCTTCCTTCCACTGTAACTCCAAATTTCTTCACTCACGTGTACCACTTTTATATCACTTATTGCAAAGAAGTTCTTTTTTTTTTTAAGATGTATTTATTTATTTATGATAGAGAGAGAGAGAGAGAGAGGCAGAGACACAGGAGGAGGGAGAAGCAAGCTCCATGCAGGAGCCTAACGTAGGACTCGATCCCAGGTCTCCAGGATCAGGCCCTGGGCTGAAGGGGGCGCTAAACCGCTGCGCCATCGGGGCTACCCAAAGAAATTAAGTTCTTTATACTTCTGTTTCTTCTACTAGAGTATGCACTCCTACAGGAAAGAAAATGCTTCTTAGTCTTCTCTAAATCATCAGTACCCAACAGGAGAAGTTCACTGAGTATTTGTGGAAAGGATCACAGAATTCTGTATTACTGCAAAAAAAAAAATAAATAAATAAAAATAACCAACTTTGGAACATCTTTTGGATAGGACAGAATTCACTATGTTTTGTTAATCTCTTCATTTCTTCATTTCTGGTTAATGTCAGTCATTGTATTTTAGAAGAATGAATGATTGCTGTAATAAATTAAAAACTTGTAACTGATTTCATTACTATTTTCATCAGAAAATACACATGTAGCCCTTATTTTATGGGGTTTTTGCCTTTTCCATAAAGCCTTACTATTTCCCCTTATTTAATGGAATCTCTACTTTTTTCAAACCCTCATAAGTATGTTTACAAAGCTCAAGTATCATTTATCATTTTAGGCTATTGTAAATATTTGTGATCTTAATAAATCATACAACATGAGCTATGAGCTCATATCCACCCTCACCTCAAGTAAGGCAGTCAGTATTCATCTGAATCTCCCACAAGCACATAGCACAGTATTATGGACATAATACATGCCAAATAAATGTATCTTGCATTAAATGAAATAATAGGCCTTTCTCTTTCATATAACACATTCATAGTATCCACACTACAAGTATTATCCAGATACTGCTCAAATGAAAAATCCCTCCACTAGAAATCAAATTTGTCAGCCTCCCCTCCTATTTCCCTCAATTACTATTCTAAATATTGACCATTCTCCTCACAATACCTAGTCAACCCTTGACGCCTTTCAGCAAATTCCCCTTCCATTTCTTTGGGGGGAAATGAAGTCCTTATGAGTGATTTCCTCTATCTTCAAGGCTTGATTATATCCAGATCTCTCTTTGCTCCAGTTTTAGATGTTTTCACCCTCCTCCTATTCAAGGCCAGTGTCATCAACTTGTGGCCTTGATCTCATCTCTTCTACACTTTCCTTATACTCAACCTTTCTCTTTTCTAATAGCTCCTTTTCCTTCGCCCATCAGTATCCTGTCCCAAATCTTTCATTTACCCTGCATCTTCCTTTAGTTTTGAACATTTGTTTCATCAACATTTCTCCAAACAGTAATGTACATTTATTGTCTGTTCCTCCTCCCTTTTCACTCTTCTAGTATCACTGCAATCTGGCTTCTGCCTTAACTCCTCTACTGAAACCAAATGGTCACAAAAGAACTGTTAATTATCAAGCCATGTATACTTTCCAGTTCTCAGATTGCTGTAATCTCTGTTGCAACTGACAACATTAATTACTCTCCCTTTTTGGTGGCACTTCTCTCTCCTGGTTCTTCTACTAACTCTCACATGGTCTCCTTTAGGGCTTCCACCTGTTCTTTAAAATGTAGTGTCCCCAAAGTAGGGGACAAACTCATAGTGTCCCCAAATCTATAGCCAAAGTAGATCCTTAAATTATCTAACCCATCTCTTATACCTCTGATGTGCCAAAGACTCTGCCCTCTTCTTCAAATTCACATTATCTCAATACTAGTATTATTCCATAAATACCTCAAATTCGGCTTGTTCAGAAGTAAACTCAGCATTTTCCGCCCCTTCCTCCACCAAACCTATGTCCTCTATTTCACTTGATGGCACACAGCCTATATGCTAAAAATCAAAGAATCAGGGGACAGTTTCTCCTAAATATTTCTTGGAGTCAAGTTTCAAATCATTAAAACAAATATGTTAATAACAATGATAGAAAATGACAATGACATTTATTGCTTGTTCTATCCTAAGCATTATTCTAAGTACTAATTACCCTGCTCACTCAACCCCACAATTCTATGAAGTATTATTATCCTCCATTGTAGAGATGAGAAACCTGAGGCAAAGAAAAGTAACTTATCCAAGGTGATGCAATACGAAGTGGCACAACATGTAATCTCAAGCTGCCTCACTTCAGTTCATAGGAAGCAAGTTTAACTAAACGTAAAAATGCCCCCATCCAAACAATACACACACGAAATGGGCTGACCTAGGAAGAACTGAGTTTCTTGTTATTAGAGATTATTTTTACCTTTATAACTTTCTCAAGTGGTAAATTATCATCTCAAAGACTTCAGTGAAGCTTGAAATTTACTTTGCTTACATAATAAAACAAACAAATTGGGAGCCATTATATGAAGGTCAAGCAATCTATCCTAAGATTCCAAAATATATCTCCAGAACTCCAAAAAAATATTATCAATTTCAGGGATTTTATTTTTTTAATTAATTTTTTTTAACTCCAGTGTAATTAACATATACTGTTACATTAATTTCAGGTATTCAATACAGTGATTCAACAATTCTACACATTACTCAGTGCTTATCATGCGAAGTGCACTCTTAATGTTCCTCACCTATTTCACCCAACACCCCCCTCTCCCCTCTGGTAACCACGAGTTTGTTCTCTGTATTTAACAGTCTGTTTTTGTTGTTGTCTCTTTTGTTTGTCTCTTAAATTCCACATATGAGTGAAGTCATATGGTATTTGTCTTTCTCTGACTGACTTCACTTAGCATTATATGCTCTAGATTCATCCAAGTTGTTGCAAATGGCAAGATTTCATTCTTTTTTTATGGCTGAGTCAATTTCAGGGACTTTCTACTCCATTAAAATAACCTAATGGTTTCTTGATGCCTGCATAGTTTAGTACTCACCTTTGGGAATTTCATATTACCCATACACTTGTCTGCAAGGCCTAAAAAATAGATCTCTCCTCAAATCCCAGCCTCAATAAAAGTAACCATAGCTGCACCCCCTTGTCAATACAAAAAAAAAAAAAAAGGTTCACTTCCTCCTTCCCTATTTGATAATTGAAACTACTGACTACTAAGAACATATACACTCTTTCCAGATCAAAGAAATAAGAGCAAAGACTCTAAAAAACAGATGGATTCTTTGTTTTTTAATGCCATATGCTTAAACCAAAAAACAAAGAAAATAGAAAGTGAAATTACTCAAAAAAAAATTTAATGACGAAGTATTACTTTGTCAACAAACTCAATAAAGCTACAGTATACAAAATCGATATGCAAAAATCGGTTGTGTTTCTATACACAATGAACTATCAGAGAAATTAAGAAAACAATGCCACTTACAATTTTATCTAAAGAATAAAATACTTAGGAATAAATTTAACCAAGGAGGTGAAAGATCTGTACACTGAAAATATAAGACACTGATAAAAGACACAATAGATATATCACACTCACAGACAGAAGAATTGTTAATGTTAAAATCTCTCTCCTACTCAAAGCATCCTACAGATTCAATGTGACCTCCATCAAAATTCTAATGGAGTTTTTCACAGAATCAGAAAAAAAATCCTAAAGTTTATATGGAACCACAAATGACCCCAAATGCCAAGGCAATCTTTTTTTTTTTCCCCAAGACAATCTTGAGAAAGAACAAAGCTAGCAGTTCCCAACCTCAAACTATATTCCAAGTTTTAAAAATCAAAACAGTCGAATACTGGCATAAAAATAAGACACATAGGTCAATGGAATAGGATTGAGAACCCAGAAATAAACCTATGCATATATGGGTCAATTAATTTTCAACAAAAGAGTCAAGAATATACAATGGAGAAAGGATAATCTCTTCAATAAATGGTGCTGGGTGGGAAAAGTAGACAGCCAAATATAAAAGAATGAAACTAGAACCCTATCTTACACATTACACACACATCAACTCAAAACAGATTATGAAGCCATTAAACTTCTAGAAGAAAACATAGGTGGTAAGTTCCTTGACGTAAGTCTTGATAATGATTTTTTTAGATTTGACCAAAAAAGCAATGACAGACAACAAAAGCAAAAATAAACAAGTGAGACTACATCAAACTAAAAATTTTTGCACGGAAAAGGAAACAAGATGAAACAGCAACTTACAGAATGGAAGAAAATACTTGCAAATCATATATCTGATAAGGGGTTAATATCCAAAATATATAAACAACTCTCAAAATTAAATAGAAAAAAAAAAACCTGTTTAAAAAATAGAGGAACAGGGGCAGCTGGATTGCTCGGTGGTTGAGCATCTGCCTTGGGCTCAGCTAGTAATCATGGCATCCTGAGATCAAGTTCCCATTAGGCTCCTTGCAAGGAGCCTGCTTCTTCCTCTATGTCTCTGCCTCTTTCTCTGTGTTCCTCTTGAATAAATAAAATATTTAAAAGAAAAAATAGAGGAACTGAATAAACTTCTTCCAAAGAAGACATACAAATGGCCAACAAATATATGAAAAGGTACTCAGGTACTCAACATCAATCATCAAGGAAATGCAAATCAAAAGTATAATGTATATCACTTCACACCTGCATTTTAAAATAGCTGCCACCAAAAAAAAAAAAAAAAAAAAAAAAACCAAGAGATAAGTGTTGCCAAGAATGTGAGAAAAGAGGAAACACACACTGTTGGTGGGAATATAAATTGGTACAACCACTATTTAAAAAACAGCATGGGGATCCCTGGGTGGCGCAGAGGTTTGGCGCCTGCCTTTGGCCCAGGGCGCGATCCTGGAGACCCGGGATCGAATCCCACATCAGGCTCCCGGTGCATGGAGCCTGCTTCTCTCTCTGCCTCTCTCTCTCGCTCTCTCTCTGTGACTATCATAAATGAATAAAAAATTAAAAAAAAAAAAAAGAAGTAAAAAACAGCATGGAGGTTCCTTAAAAAACTAATAGAAAACTATCATATGATCCAGCAATCCCATTTCTGAATATATACCCAAAAGAAAAAAAAATGAAAACAGGGTATCAGAGAAATATCAGCACTTTCATGTTCACTGCAGCATTATTCACAACAGCCAAGACACAGAAACTACCTACCTAGGTGTCTGTCAACAAATGAATAAAGATGTGATACATACATACACACACATACATACACACATTATTCAACCATGAGAAAGTAAGTCCTGTTTGCAACAATGTGGAAAGACTTTAAGGCGTTATGCCTCTCACTTACGAAATAAGCCAGATAAAAACAAACACGGCATGATATTGTTTATATGTGGAACCTTAAAGTCAAACTTGTAGAAAAGGGGAGTTTGGTAAAACTACAAACTTTCATCTATAAGATGAATAAGATCTGAGGATCTAATATAAAACTTGGTGACTATCGTTGAAAACACTATTATATAACTGAAATTTGCTAAGAGGAAAATTTAAATGTTCATACATGTATAAGATATATATATATTTAAGTATATTATTTTTATATATATATTTATAAACATAAAATGTGAGATGATAGGTGTGTTAACTAGATGGGAGAAATCCTTTTGCCACGTACACGTACATCAAATCATCATGATATACATTTTATTTTTTTTAAAGATTTTATTTATTTACTCATGAGCATCAGAGAGAGAGAGGCAGAGACACAGGCAGAGGGAGAAGCAGGCTCCATGCAGGGAGCCCAACACGGGACTCAATCCTGGGTCTCCAGGATCACCCCCTGGACTGAAGGTGGCACTAAACCGCTGAGCCACCCGGGCTGCCCACATGATGTACGTTTTAAATATCTTACAATTTTATCAATCATACTTCAATAAAACTGAAAAAAAAAACTTCTAAATGAAAGTAATTTGGGGGGTACCTGGATGGCTCAGTTGGTTAAGGACCTGCCTTCAACTCAGGTCATGATCTTAGGGTCCTGGGATCCAGACCCATATCAGGTTCCCTGCTTAGCAAGGGAATCTGCTTCTTCCTCTCCCTCTGCTTGCGTGCTCTCTCTCTCACTCACTCTCTCAAATAAATAAAACTTTTAAAAATAAATAAAAGTATTTTTTTAAAAAGCATTACTTTATGATATCTGAGGAAATAACTGACTCATTTATTTTTATATCTGAAGAAACTTTTCCCCATAAAGCACTGGAAAAGAAACGACATTATTCCTTGAAACAGGGATGCTGATAAACTAATTAGACATCTGAGATCAAGAGTCAAATGTATTGAGGGGAGCCCAGCTAGCTCAGTCAATGAAACATGCAACTCTTGAACTCGAGGTTGTGACTTCGAGTACCGTGCTGGGGGTGGAGACTGTGTAAAAATAAAATCTTAAAAAAAAAAGTGTCAAATACATTGTGAATGCCTCTTCTTTTGCTGAACTATATTAGTCCATATTGCCTAATAACTTAAGTGAATTAGTACTTAGTAATAATTAATTTAATCCAAATTATCTCATAATCATATTCTACCTGAAAGCCAAAGGAATATTTCTAAGAATATTGTAAGAAAAACAGATTTAAGACCAAGAATTTCTTCTGTATTATAACCATAAACTCTTCTAGGGAAGTAATTGGGGAAAAAAAAAAAAAAAAGGCTTGGATTCATCAGTTTTACTTCCATTCATTTACTCAATCTAAAAACATTTACGGAGTACTTTCCACATGCCAGGACTATGTTGATCAAATACACATGAAAAGAGAGGTTTAACAGGACTCCAATTTTAGCAAGGGGAAAAACATCAGCAATAAAGGAGCTAAAATAAATTCTGTATGGTATTAAATCCGTCTGCAGACTATTAGAGATACTTTGTTTGTAAAGGAAGAACACAGATAAGAGAGAACATTAAAAAAAAAAAAAATAGCAGGGGTGGGGCACCTGGGTGGCTCAGTCAGTTAAGCATCTGTCTTCAGCTCAGGTCATGATCCCAGAGTCCTAGGATGGAGCCCTGCATCAGGCTCCCTGCTCAGTCGAGAGTCTGCTTCTGCTTCTCCCTCTGCCTCTGCTCCTCCCCCCGGCTTATGCTGTCAAATAAATAAAATTTTAAAAAGAATTATCAGGGATAGACAAATCCACCATGATTTATCATGTATACAGAGTAAATATCCAGATGAATACAAGTAATAAGGAATGTTTATCCACGAAACAGCTATTTAAGGAACGCCTACTATGGTAAGCACTGCGCTAAACACTTAACAAGTGAACAAAGTAGTTCTGTCATACTGCTTGCTGGCACTCCCAGTGTTTATTCCACCCTTCCTTCCCAGACATACAGATTCCCAAATTACACCTGAGTTCACAGCTACCCAGAGCAGAGGCTGCATCTTAACATCTCTTTTAACTAGATGTGCCATATTACTATATCCTGGCCAAAAATAAGTAGAAAGGTCCCTCACAAGCTGCTTCTTCACCCTTCCTCCATCCTAAAGCCTGGAATTCCAAAGCCATCATCTTGAACCTTAAGGACAGGGTTAGGCAGGTGGGAGCAACAGAAGAGAGAAGCCCATGTTTTTGATGCCACTGGGTATAACAACATTCTAGCATCTACTCAGACTGTTAGAAGAAAACAAAGTACTATCTTGTTTAAGTCACTCTTTTTTTTTTTTTTTTTGAAGATCGCTGCCATTCACAGCTGAATTGAATTAATTCAGTATTTAGTATACTTTATTATTTTTTTTAAAGATTTTATTTATTTATTCATGATAGAGAGAGAGAGAGAAAGAGAGAGAGAGGGGCAGAGACACAGGCAGAGGGAGAAGCAGGCTCCATGCAGGGAGCCCGACGCAGGACTCGATCCCGGGACTCTAGGATTGCGCCCTGAGCCAAAGGCAGGCGCTAAACCACTGAGCCACCCAGGGATCCCCAGTATTTAGTATACTTTAAAACTCAAAAGTTTTGAACTTCAGATTTGTAATTTTGCTGAACTACCATCCATGAACTAACAGAAATAAATTTATAGCCCACACAATTTCTTGGGTAAATGAATTCTACAAATTTACCACTCATCATGTTCCACTATGCTTTTTCTAAATCACAGCCAAATTACACAAAATATTCTTCAAAGCTATGGAACTTCGTGGGAAAAAAAATCCATACTTACACTATCTATGCTTTTTAGAATTTTATATTTGATAAGGTGAAGAGCTGTCATACAGAAGAATGAAACTGATTTATATTGTTCAAGAAGAACTAGGAATAATTGACAGAAACTCTTTCAACGAACAGTCACCTGCTCTAGGAATCCTCTTTTTCACTACTCCAGCCTATACTGAAAACTAACCCCTACTCAAGAAACTTTCCTACTTAACACTGTACCCTATGTGTACCTTTTTTAAAGTCATTTTATTGAAGTTTAAAATATGTCCATCTTATATGGTACCATGAATTTTTGCAAATATGGTCATGGAATTATCACTAAAATCAAACGTAACTCATTTCCATCATCATGTAAAAACTCCATCATGCCCTTTTGCAGTCAGGCCCCTTCCCCCATCCCCAATTCCTGCCAATTATTGACCTGTTTCCTGTTACTATAGTATTTTTCTGAACATTGTATAAATGAAACCATGTGGTACATAACCTTTCAACTCTGGCTTCTTATGCTTAATGCTTTTGAGATTTGCCCACTTTTGTGGATTTTTTCTTTTTGCATTTATCAGCAGTTTATTCTATTTTATTGCTGAGTAACGTTCCATTGTATGTGTATCACACAATGTGTTTATCCATTCACCAGCTGATAGTTTCCAGCTTTTGGAGATTATGAGTAAGTCTGCTATTTGTGTCTGTAGTGAGGGTGGGTAGGTGAGGCCAATGTGTCTTCATTTCTTTTGAGTAGATTTCTAAGTATTGGATTGCTGGGTTGTATGGTAAATTTATATTTAAACTACCAAACTGTTTCCCAGCATTGTGTACCATTTGTATTCTCACCAGTGGTATATATGAGTTCTAGTTCGTTTTTTCCCAGCACTTGGTTTGTCAGCCTTTTTTTTTTTAATTTTAGCCATTTCACTAGGTGTGTGATAGCTCCTAATTTGTATTTCCCTGATGATTCATGCTGTTGAACATCTTTTCATGTGTTTATCAGACACCCATCTCTTAAGTGTCTATTCAAATCTTTTGCCAATTTTTTAAAGTTTTTTAGTTCCAGTTAGTTAACATACAGGGGTAATATTAGTTTCAGGTGTACAATATGGTGATTCAACACTTCCATACATCACCTAACGCGCATGATGACAAGTGCACTCCTTAATCTCCATCACCTACCTCCCCTATGGTAGCCACCAGTTCGTTCTCTATAACTAAGAGTCTATTTTTTGGTTTGCCTCTCTGGGGTTTTTTTACCTTTGCTTACTTGTTTCTTAAATTCCACATATGAGTGAAATAATATACTGAACATACCTTTTTCACAGGCTGTGTAACACTAACACTTGATTCTCAATTAATCTCTCAATAGTAGATAGGAGGGGGCTGAAGGTCAGGTCTCCTGTAGTCTTTGCCTATTTCAAGGGACAAAGCTACTGGCAATAACTACCAAGCCTGGAAAATGGGACACAGAGAAGTTAAAAATTTGCCCACAGTCGTTCAGCTATGAAGCGGTAAGGCCTGGATTTAAAGCCAGGAGCATGTACTGTCCAATATTCAAACAGAAGAAGCTCAGCCATTTGTCAGGATTACCATTAGATAGATTCCTGCATTAAGTTACAGATTGGACTACATCAAGCCTAATTCCCCTTCCAACTATAAGATTTTTCTAATTATATCCCTAAAAATCATTCCACACTGAAGGATATAAGTCTTTTAAACCAGTCTAGTTTCCTGATGATTTCAGTTGTCATTTTCTAGATGTTTTCCAGCTCTAATACATTTTTCTGTATGCACAACATGCAGGACTTCATGTAACTGTGTTAGGTACTACATTATTCCATATTAATTCATAGTAACTACTTCCTCATTCAATTTTATTATTAGTATATCTAGTAAAACAAAAGGAACAATTATGAAACAAAGTATTATTTTAGACCTGAATTATGATCTATTTCTCTGCTAAGCTCAAATAAAAGCAAAGGTTTGTCAATTGTCCCTCTGCTGTAAAGGTCACGGACATACTATATAATAATTTGAACTATACCAGTAAAGTTTCAGTCTGCAAAAAAAATTAATTTTATACACTTCACAGCACAAACAGCTACATGTGATATTTCCTATGCTTTTACAAAGCCCCTGACCTAATGTACTAAATTTGTTTGTAAGTTTCTTTTTTGGCACTTGAAAAGTATTAGCCTAAACAAGTAATATCAAATCTATCACCATATTACTGAATATAACTGAAGAAGTTTCCTAAAACTTTCAGGGTACATTTGCAATGACCTGACTTAAAATTTAGGCTACAAAAATGTACATTAAATTCATCAGGAGGGTCTTCAAGTGAAAGCACAGGAGAGACTACAAAAGAGATGGGCATTATCCTTCAACGTGACTACAGGATTTAATTGCAACCCAGATCTTTCTCAGAAGCATGCACAAACTTCAAATAGCAAGCTCCTATGTAATTTCTAGTGGGGGTTATTTGAGGATAGTTCATGATTCTTTCCCACTAATCTGAGGACAACCAGCAGCTGTAGGTCTATGTATATGCACACATGCTAAACATTTTTAAATACATTACTTCATTTTAACTTTATAACAACTGTGAGAGGAAATTTTATAGGAAACTGAGGCTTATAAACATTAAAAATGACTACAAATGGAAAAAATCAGTATTTAAATCCAAGACTGTCTGATTCTAAAACCTATGTTCTTAATAATTATATACTGATTACAAAGTACAGTGCATCCCAGATTTCACTCAATGTCTAAAATAATACTATTATATTAAAAATACTACAGTATCTAAACACTGTATGCAAAAATGACTTGGGTTTGGGTGCAGTGGGACCCAGAATTCCAAAATGAGATGGTAGGGACATAACTCTTCTAGTTATAGTGGAATATTTTACTACCCTAGCTATAAGGCTCCTTTCATGGATCTAACAATTTTAGGGCAAGACCTTGAAACTGGCCTTAGTAAGGAGCGGGGCGGGGGGGGGGGGGGGGGGTTGGGGATATACTATGAAATATTCAAGAGCAAGAAAGATTAGTCTTCTATACATCCTCCGGGTACAGATACTGCAAGCTGATTGAAATAAAAAGCAAAGGGAAGATTTCAACAATTTTTTATAATGGTGTTGGACAGAAGTTCTGAGACACAGGTCAAATTATGGTAGCACCAAAATGAAGGTTCTACTGATACTAGGAAGCTGAAACCTATCCTAGTATGTTTTTTAAGATTTTATTTATTCATGAGAGATAAAGAGAGGCAGAGACATGGGCAGAGGGACAAACAGGCTCCCCACAGGGAGCCTGACGCGGGACTCCATCCCAGGACCCCGGGATCACGACCTGAGCCAAAGGCAGATGCTAACAACTAAGGCATCAGGCATTCCTGTTCTGTACTCAGTTGGAAAATTGGGATGAGGAGGTAATCTGAATGACTAATATAATAGTAGAGGCTTTGTTTAGTTTCATAGATATATATACAGTATTTCCGTAATACATATTTAGGCATCTGCCTACCTTTCTAATATCATCTTTCACCATTCCTTCACCTCAAATGGTATACTTTAGTCATTTACAACCATTTTGATTTCACCATCAGGGCTCTGCTTTCCATTTCCAAGGCTAACATATATCTAGCTCATGATAAGCATTCAGTAAATTTCAGTGGAATTTTATTGAGTATAATAAACAAATTCAGTTAAACATGTGACCCAACTATGTCCCCAATCGCCCATCTCCAATGTTTCACCTGTCCAAGTTTCATTTGTCTTTTGAAGTTTACCTCAAGTACCATTCCAGTAAGCATTCCCTAAGCAACACCTCTATCCACCCCTCCTGCCAACAACTCAACTGTCTGTATTAAATGACCCTCCAATGTACAATCACAGCTCCTCTCCATGATGGCACTTAACATCAAGTGCTGTAATTACCTATTTTTTGTTGTTATTGATCTCCCTCATTCAGTAACTATTTTCTGTATGGACGGAATGCATGACTGACATTAATATTTAGTTGTTTGAACATACAATTTAAGTTTCATACACTACTCGTATTGCAGCTTTAGAATTTGAGAGGGGAATTCAAATTGGGTGTACTAATCTCTTATATCTGAGAAAAACAAGTATCTGTCAGAGAAAAGGTATTATCTGTACATTCTCAGTCCCAAGGAATCCTTTGTGGTATTATAATCCAGGAGCTCCTAAAAGTGGAGAAGTATTGATAGAAGAAGGAATAACCATCAGCACCAGGACTGCAATTTACTTAAAGCCTAGGCATTTCAGAAGAAATCAAATGTCTTCCAGGAAAATAAATTTGGAAAAGAAGAGACGTAGCTGGTCAATAAACACATGAAAAGATGCTCAGTAGTTTTAGTCACCAGAGAAATGTAAATTAAAACCACAACATATGATACATGCCCACCCAGCAACAATTAAAGAGACAGCCCCAAGCATTGGTGAAAACACAGACTAACTGCAAGTTTTCTATTGCTGGTGGAAATATAAATTAGTGCAAACACTTGGAAAAAGTGTAAACTGGTGCAGAAACATGTAATGACTACCAAAACTGAACATGTATACTCTGGCTCAGTGATCCACTCCTAAGTACATAACCAACAGAAATGTTTAAAGAGTTCTCAAGGCTTTGAGATGTTTATAAAAAGTTCTCTATTCTGCTGGTCCATGGACTTACACTTTCAGTAGCAAAGATCTAAGAAATGGAAGGAAAAGTACAGGGTGCTGTAGGATAGGAACCAGAGTGGTTCTCCAAAAGCAGGATGAAAGCAGACAATTCTGGGGCTCAGGAAGTAGAGCAATTTGGAGAAAGGTGGCTATTGTCAAAAGTATTTCTCAAAGGCATATAATAATAATAATAATATTGATGCTTGTAGCATAGTGGGCACTTTGTATGTATTTGTATGCCTGCATGTGTGTTAAGTTCTTTATACACATTTTCTTATTTAAATGATACAAGGGTTTTTGTGGAGAAAACTGAGGATCACAGAACTTAAGAAACTTACTCAAAATTCATATATAAGAAGTTAATGCTAGAACTGTGATTCAAGTATCTTGCTATCTCCAGAGCTATTCTCAGGGGGGGCGGGGAGGGGGCAGAGTTTGCACCTCTCTCAACACTTGAACTAAAGAAAAATACAACAAAATCCTTTTCTCAAAGACAAACCATATATTCCAAATAAAAATTAATTTTTTAAACCTAGTTATACTCCAGAAAAAAAGAGATTCTTCTCAAATTCAAGTTGTCATAAACCTTTCATATTTAGAAAGCTTATTTCTACATTACTTTGAGCAAATGACTATGTACAAAAGACACATCTGCCTAAACATGTAACAATCATTAGCTGAGAAAAAACATTTGACCAAATTCGTAAACAACAAAAAAGATATTTATCAAGGATATGATTATTCCTGAACAGTAATTTCATACTTACAAATGCAGAATATTATCCTAACCAACTTTATAAAGATCAAAGATTTTTTTTTAATATATATATATTTTTTATTTACTTATGATAGTCGTACAGAGAGAGAGAGAGGCAGAGACACAGGCAGAGGGAGAAGCAGGCTCCATGCACCGGGAGCCTGACGTGGGATTCGATCCCGGGTCTCCAGGATCGCGCCCTGGGCCAAAGGCAGGCGCCAAACTGCTGCGCCACCCAGGGATCCCCGATCAAAGATTTTTAAAGCAGCAATATACTGTGTGTTTACAATATTGTGAAGTTCACAAGTGTAACTCTACAAGACAAATGAAAAAACAAATTTCTAATGTTATGTTAGCGGGAACTTGTTATACTTTCACTCAGATTCAAAATAACTTAAATAAAAATAAATATGTACTCTAGAAAACTATGGCTGAAGATTCAATAAGTAGCCCTAGTAATGACGAAAATCTGAAATGCAAAGTAGAAAAAAACAGTACTTCCAAAATGTTTATGGTTTTGAATATGTATATCTATACAGTAATATATTACGAATAGAAAAAAAAGATATATATAAAAATTTGTGAAGCAGCATTATTCATAAGAGCCAAAATGTAAAAACTACCCACAGGCCCATCAATATCAGAATGGATAATAGGGGTGACCAGGTGGATGAATCGGTTGTGCATCTGACTCTTGACTTCAGGGTTGTGAATTCAAGCCCCGCACTGGGCTCCACACTGGGAGTGTTTAAAAAGAAAAAAAGGATAAATAACGGTAGAGTCTTAAAGTAATACTATACAGTATTGGGAATTAACAAATTAGAACTACATTCTGCAACATGCATCAGACATAACCTCAAGTGAAAGAATCCAGGCACAAATAGACTGTTTCTATTAAGTTTAAAAATAGGTGAAACTAACTCATGGATAGTAGTTACCCTTGGTGGGGGTGGAGGATGGAAACAGTAACTAAAAGTGGGCACAAAGTGGGGGCTTGTGGGACACTGGTCATTTTTCGTCTTTAAGCAGCATGTGTTTATTTTGAATATTGATTGAGCATTTAGGTAACAAAATGTATGCACTTCTTTGCATATGTGGTACAACTTAATTAAAAAGTTAAGAATGTTTGGATAACACTCTATCCACACTTAGGCTATGCCAGGTCCAAGAGACACCATATGTGTCAGCGAGCAGGGCTCTGACAGGCAGCAGTCATCCTTATTATATTGTCACTGTGGAGTCAGGAGAGTCACCTGAAGCACATACATTCTGACCTCTACCATCACCAGACTTCTGCCAAAATAATACAAGGCTCCTTTCTTCTTCACGCATGGTGAAACAAATACAGACTCTGCTTTTCTCCAAATTTCCTTTCCCTGGAAACTCTTTAAAGTTTTCTAAAGGATAGTTCTGAACAGGAAGCAAAAAAGTTTATTCCTTTTTATCTACCATTGATTAAACAAGTACCATTAAGTGCTTTATATACAAATCTTATTTAATTCCCAGAACTCTGTATTATACCCAGTGTATAGATGAAGGAATTAGGAATTAGACAACAGTGAGTGGCAAGAAGGTATATCTGCCTGCAGTGCCCAAGCTCAAAATTCACACTATTTTACCTCCCAACAACCAGCCTCTCTTGATTATAACCGAAGAGTGCTTAGTGCATGTTAATCCATTTATCTCCTGAGCATGAGTTGAGAAATTAGGGCACTGAAAGGATGAACCTAGTAGTGACAGGCTAAGGAAGGAGAGACAAAGGACGAGAATAATCAATGAGAAAAATTGCTGTGTTCTGTCAAAATGCAGGCTGGTGTAGAGCTGTGGCCTTTACTGTGGATTAGACAGACTAAAAGTATTCATCAAAAGCTGCCAAATGTCAAGAAAATAAAACACAGACTAAAATAGTCCCCCCCCCCAAAAAAAAACAAACAAAAAAAACAATAAAATAAATAAATAAAACAGTCCCATAAGACAGTATGTAATATGCACTCCATTTTTATTGTGAGAACAAATTCATATCCTTGAAGATTTTTTTCTCCTAGTTGTGTTTACCCTCTGTTGGTCTGAGCATCCATTTGTTCATTTACTCACTTGACAAATATTTTCTGAGTACCTAATGTGTACCAGGGATTCCTCCACATGCTGAAAATATAGGTATAAATGGAACTTACATTCAGGTGGAGAATACAAACAATAAACATATAATGGTAATATGGAGAACAATGAACATAAAGTACAAGCGACAGGGTGGAGGTGGGAAGATGTACTATTTTTTTTTTTAGATGTACTATTTTAAATAGATCAGGAAAGCCTGAGATGTGAACAAAGACTTGTTCTTCAGCTAACTTCTTTGACAATTGATTACATGATATGCTGTATTCAGCTTCGTTTCTAAAACTTATGTTTTTACTGGCTTTACGTTGTAAAAATGTTAAAGTATTTCTTTAAAACTTAATTCAATCAAGAATTTCACAGAAGAGTCAAATTACTTTTTACATAATCATATAAGATGAATCATTTACAGAGAGTCAGAAAAAAACAGTTCCCCGGTACAGAACAGATTTTAAACTGCCGGAGAAAGTATTAACATTCATGTCAGAGAAAAGATTTAAAAAAAACATTCATAGTTGTCCTCACTCCATGTGAATCTTCCAGATTCTTCCAGAAACACTCTCAAAGCTGCTTAAACCATTCCCTCTCTTATGTCTTTCCAATTCTGGTCCTTATGTGTCTATTTTCTTTATGTGTTTCTCTTATTCTACATGCTTTGTCTCATTCACCCTCCTTTCTTTTCCTAACTTCAAACACCTCCCTTTCTATGCCCATCAACCGCCCCTAACTGAACAATTTTTTGTTTAATATATTTACTGAACATAGTTTTCTGTTCCATAAAATTTCTTTTTAGGGTAAAACTGTTGGGGGCACCTGTCTGGCTCAGTCAGTAGGGCCTGCAACTCTTGATCTCAGGGTTTTGAGTTCAAGCCGAACATTGAGAGTACAGCTTACTTCAAAAACAAAGTAAAATTGTGGAATGACTTAGCATTCTCTCCAAAACAAAATGAGAACCTAACTACTTTTTATCTCTAGGGCCTTTCAGTATTATTTCAGTGGTTACCCCAGGGATTACAACATGGATCTCTGACTTTCCAGAATCTAGAATAAATTAGTATCTTTATCGTTTCTGAGACAATCAAGAACTTTAGGACACTTTTGCTCTGCGTTTCCTCTTTTTCTGTTGTTGTATTTTATTCCTACATATATTTTAAATCTCACAAAACATATTATTTTGTATAGTCAGTATCTATTTAGTTACCCACATATTTGCCCTTTGCAATGTTCTTCATTTCCTCTTGCTTCCATTTGGGAAAGCATCATTTTCTTTCTGCCTGAAAGAATCCCCTTTGGTGTTCCCTTTACTGTAGGTCTGTGATGACAAATTCTCTCAAACTATGCTTATCTGAAACGCATTTTACCTTTACTTTTGAAAGGTAACTTTGTTGGGTACAAAATTATAGGCTGGTGGCTCATCTCTTTCACCTCTCCAAAAATATCATTTTACTATTTCCTTGCTTTGTTGAGAAAATTGGCTTTATTGTTCCTTTGAAAACAATCAAGTAAGTAATCTTAATATCTTCTCCCATTTCTGCATAGACAGATGCAGTCCATTCCAGTATAGGAAAGCCTCAAGCAAAGGGAACCAGTTTTAAGCAATTTTCCAATGAAGTACCTAGGAATGATTTGCCTGTATTTATTGTTTGTGGTTCATAGACCTCTGAACCTGTGGCTTAAATTGCTTACCAGTTTTGTTTGGTTTTTTTTGTTTTAAGATTTTATTTATTTATTCATGAGATACACAGAAGGCAGAGACATAGGCAGAGGGAGAAGCAGGCTCCATGGAGGGAGCCCAATGTGGGACTCAATCCTGGGACTCCAGGATCATGTCCTGAGCCAAAGGCAGACGCTCAACCACTGAGCCACCCAGGCATTCCATGCTTGCCAGTTTTGGAAAACTTTCTGCTATTATCTCTTCAAATACTACTTCTGCTTCATTTCCCCTCTCTCTTCCCTCTGAAACTGCATAGTGTCCACTCTCTACAATCATCAGTAGTCTTAGGTTCAGAATAACATTTGTGCTCACAGGACACAATAGGTAGCAATCTAATACCAGTTTTACATAGTTTTTTAGAGGATTTAGGACTAGAAACACAGCATATCAGTATGGCTGAATCAAACACATTTTTGTCAGGCGTTCTTAAAACATCTAATCCCTGCTTCCCAGATCCCACATCACACAGAGTAGGTTATAGGGGATGACACTCATATGGATGGATACAACCTATTCCGGCATTTGTAGGTCTCAAATAGAAACCTTATCAAATAAGTAACTATCCATTCACGCAGCTTCTAAGCCTCCCACAAGGGGTGCATTAAGTTAGAAAAGACATCATAAAGGGAAGTTGGAATAGCTTTTTCTGTGTAAGTTTTATGCTGCTGGAACAATGAAGTAATAATATAGTTCCTTGGAGTATTTCATGTCCCTTCAGAGACCTCCTAATCCAGATGCAATTCAACAATCACAGGTCATTTTCAAAATAATGACTGGAGTGTGATAACAGAACTGAGAAATCACATTATCTTGGTATACGTTGAGAAACTATATTAAGTGAAGGTAAACCTGACATTATCTTTCCACAGGGGAAAAAAAAATCTTAAGCCTACAAAGAACTTTCTCTCTACAGGTTCCAATAATACATGTTAGACTTTTCACTGTATTTCTATAGGTCTCTTACACTTTCTATCATTTTGTCTACCTATGCTTCAGTCGGGATAGTCCTTCTGACCTATCTTCTAGTTCACCAATTCTCTATTCAACAGAATCTAATCTGCTATTAATACATCCATGGAGTCCTAACTCAATTATTATATATTCCAGTCAGAGAATTCTATTCATTCATTCATTCATTAAGATTCCAGATCTCTGCTAAAATTTTCCACCTTCAACATATTAATCACAATTAAAGCCCATGTCTGGTAACTTTAACATCTGAATCACCCATGAGTATGTTCCTATTATTATCTTGGCCTTGTCTCCTAGAATTAACACTGTAAATGAAAAAAACTGTAGAAGCTCCAGCTGATTTGATTTCCCCCAAGATTATAAAGATAGGAGGCAGATCATCTTAATAAGTATGGAATTAAGCTGATCCTAAAAAGGATTTCAGTTCTCAGAGGGCTGCAACCAGAAACCCAAGTGTTTACCAGCAGCTCTCCTCCTTGATAAGTTATGAACCCCAACTGCTTTCTCCCCAGGACTCAAATTCTGCTGTATCTTTTCTGCCTTTTAGCCATCATTGTCTGTTTGGCTGCTTACATACCCCAATTACAAATTAGCAAGTGACTCAAATAGAAAAGCCAAACAAAATATCAGATTCACTCCAACACATTTTTCTTCTCACTGGGAAGATACTGACCACCCAAGTCCTGGCTGACTTCAAAAAGATTTTTGTATTTTCCCCAGGTTTTCTAATTGTTCTTGACTAGAAGGTTGATTTGATACAAGTCTGAAGTCATAGCAGGTGTGGAAGTTAAACAAATTAGAGAAATTATTTATGCAATAACCAAATATTGAAATTAAAAAAGATTTTATAAATTATTCATGCCAACCTTCCATTCAAAATTGAAATTTTGTGGGGTGCCCAGTGGTGTCAGTTGGTTATGCATCTGCCTTTGGCTCAGGTTATGATCTCCCGGTCCTGGGATCGAGCCCTGCATCAGGTTCCCTGTTCAGCAGGGAGTCTGCTTGTGCTTCTTCCTCTGTCCCACCCACCCTGGTCATACTCACAATGCATGCTCTCTCTCACTTAAATAGATCTTTAAAAAAAAAAAAAATGGAATTTTGTGCTAAGAATCTTGATAACCATGTAGGATCTAAGTAAATATATCAACAACAGAAATCTAATTGATCTGGAGTACAAGTTGCACCATTCTTAAACAAGCTTCTTGATAGAAAGATCCTCATTATTCTGGATTATAATTTACCCCCCTACAATATTCACCCATTAGTCACAGTTGTATCCTTCAAAACAACACTGAATATGGTGACTCCTTTTTCTAGATAATGGTACTTAAGCTACTTAAAAACAACTATCACACTTAAAATACATTTTCTATAGTATTAAAAAATGTTTACCCTATCTCACATGACATTCTTTTGGGGCTTTCCACATTGGTCATTCTCTGAATAAAATATAATTGCCTAAGTCTTTCAAATTGTAGTGCCAAGAAATGAACTCAATATTCAAAATGTAGCTTAATCCAAAGTACAGCAGGAACTATGCTACCTCTAAAACTACCAACTAATATACATCTATTTAAAAAAAAAATATATATATATATATACACACACACACACACACACACACATCTATTTTGGGCAGCCCCAGTGGCTCAGCGGTTTAGCGCCACCTTCGGTCCAGGGTGTGATCCTGGAGACCCAGGGTTGAGTCCTCTGTTGGGCTCCCTGCATGGAGCCTGCTCCTCCCTCTGCCTGTGTCTCTGCCTCTCTCTCTCTCTCTGTGTGTCTCTCATGAATAAATAAATAAAATCTTTACGAAAAAAAATATATATATACATCTATTTTCCATCCAATAACAATTTTTACATTTAAAGCATTCAAATATATACCTTCTAACCTTATGGTCTGTTGAAACTCCAACATCTCAGGAACCACTATCAATTGTTCTACTTTTACACACCTATTTTTCATTTTTAACTTAAGTGCTAGATTTGACACTTGTTCCTATTAAATTTCACCTTCTTGGTTTTTGCCTAGCAATCCAAGGGTCAATATAAATTTAAATTCTGCTTCTGTAATTTGTCTATTAATTACTTCATCAAACTTTGTACCATCTCAAATAGGAAATATTACTATCCTCATTAAATAGAGTCAATGTCCAAGATTTCCCTTTAGGGTGACATCTAGTTTCCTTGGGAATAGTTATTCAGCAGCAATAAATCATATATAGCACATTTCTTCATCTTATCCACAAAGCTACCATAAAGACAAAGTCAAATTCTTATTGAAATCAAGTTTGCAGCATACAGTATACCTGTTATATTAAGCTGTGAATTAGTAGAGCACTAAGTACAGCCTGGTGTAAATCTGAATAAAAGGTGGGTTTATCATATATTTGACTTATAATTCAAATGTGAGACAAGACTCCCTTAAGTAAATTCTCGATAAATATTTCCCACTTTGTTTTAAATTAGTAAATCATCTGCAGTAATATTGCCACATTTTTAACACTGGTAAAAATATTTTGCTTTAAATCCAACATGACTAAATACAGTAAATGTTAAATATATATTGGTCTTATTATTTTATTAAGTCTGGGAGAAGTGAATTATGGAATACTCAAACACATTTAAAAAGACAATGAAATTAACTAATATTGGGGTGCCTGGATGGCTCAGTCAGTTAAGTGTCTGCCTTCAGCTCAGGTCATAATCCCAGGCCCCTGCTGAGCAGGGAGCCTACTTCTACCTCTCCTCCTCACTCATGCTATCTCTCTCTCTCTCTCTCTCAAATAATAAAAATCTTTTAAAAAATTAATATCTTGGTATTTATTAAGTAAAATAAGAATTTGGAAAAAAATTTATGGTACATTTAAAATTTTTAATTCCACGATTTTCAATTACAACTGCTAGATAATTAAAACTAATTTCTAATTCAGAGTTGAATGATGTTAAATGAGAACATATGACTCATGTTTTTTAATATAAAATTACATGAATAATATAAAGAAAAAATTCTGAAAAAAGTATTTTAATAATACATTGGCATTCAGAATGTGACATGTTTACTCCAAGAATTGATCATTTTCTTTGACTATATAAGAGATTGTTTTAAAAAAAAAAATCTAAGGGCAGAATTAAAAGGATTACCACTTTAAAAACAAAGGCACCGCCTAAAGAAATATGGTGAAATTTATCAGAGGCAAGGCAAACATGGTTAAACATAAGACAGCACTTAAGTAAGAATACTGTTCCCTTGAAAGGGTGAAAAGTTTCTATTATTAGCAGAGATAAGAGCTGCCTGAAATTCTTTCCTTAATACTCTATACTAAAAATAGAATGGTTCACTGCATTTCAAAATAAACACATCACTTTATATATGATTTCAATCATTTAATAGATAAAAATCCACTCAACCTGATTCAAGGTGCTCTTACATTTGTATCTAATACATGTACTAGGTAAATTGGCTCTCTTATTTATAACATTTTCAATGTTTTAGGAGTCTTGTGCCACCCACTTACTCATTATCTCTTAAAGCATTTGAGATTAAATCTTCTGCTAGATCAAAGTAAATTATCAGCTTAACTTATAAAAACTACTAAAAAAAATAAATAAATAAAATAAAAAAATAAAAACTAACTACTTTCTCTACAAAATATTTTCCCTATCATCAATGAAACTACAGGAGTCTCAGAAGAATAAATGGACAGTGTCACCATTACAAATACTACTAAATGCTTAAAGGAAAACTAACATGGATGACAAGATAAGTGAATATTTACCTATTTTTTGAGAGATCACTGAATTGATTTTGATTAACACTAACCTTCTAGTACTTGACAAGAAATATAACTTCATTATTTGGAACAACTGTTTAACACTCACTTCTAATTTGCATAATTTTAAAAGTAAAATCAATTCAGTTAGTAACTTACATGAACATTCACTATGATTTCCTTTTTATTTTATTCATTTTTCTCATTTGTGAGGGAAAATTACATGACTTATCCAAAAAGAACTACTGCATTAAAAAAAATAATAATAACATCACATAACACAAGTTAGTCACTTAGAACTTTCTTCAATGCAGGCATCCAGAAAGCAGAGGTAAATTATTACAGCTCTGTCTCAATGTCTCTATCAGAACTGAAGGCATTTCTAAACAGAGCAAACAATTGTTAACACTTCATACACTGTGCAGAACTGACTCACAATAGCCATGCAACTAGTCATCTCCATAATACTGACACTTATCTATATGTCAGTTTAATCATTCTTTAAGCCATTTTATGTACCTCAACTAATCCTCAGAAAAATTCTAGAAGGTAGGTAGACCAAGTGTTCTTATTTCTATTTTACAAAGGAGGAAACAGAGGTTCAGAGAAGTTTAATAGTTTTCCCAAGGCCCTATAACTAGTAGTGGAATGGAATTAAAATCCAGAGCTAATGTCTTCCTACACCAAATATTCCTTCTAGGACATCAAATCATTTTTGTAAATTCTCTTTACTCTGCTTACTAAAGGTTACTGATAATCTTTAGTCAGGGGTATTTTCATAGTAAGAAAAAAAGAATTACCTTGTTATTTCCAAGAAATTTGGGTTAAAATTGTCAGAATTTAGCACATTCATCCATATTAGAAAATAGATTAAGGCGTAAAAGTTAGGAATATGAAGATATAAATTTTATATCCCACATATGGATTTTCCAGAAAAAAAACTTTTATTCTACCTAAATGTGGACTAAGACATTGAAATCTTTTTTTTCAGTTATTGATAAATACCTACAAACATGTAAAATGACATCCTTATAGATTTGAAAGTCAACACACTACACATTTTGACTTTGCATTGCATATAATACACACTTTGGAGTCAGAAAATCCTGATTATGACTTCCAATTCTACCACTGTGACCTTGGACAAGTCATTCAGGGTATAGGATTCTCAATTTCTTCATTTGTAAAATGGAGATAATACCAAACTCAAGGTTACTCTGAAGAATAGATAAAGCAAGTGTATTACATAGTATTTAAAAGATTATAAAAACTGAGTCAATTGTAGCTTTTATTACTAAAGTGTTACAAATTTGTTTCCTTTTATTCTCTATGACATCTACATTTCAGCTCTGATCTTCAGTAACCCAGATTTCCATTAATCTAGAAGGAACAATTAAAAATATCCATTTGGGGGAATTAAATCTTTTTAGAAGTCAGTTTAATGATAAAGTCATAAAGGACCTGGCACATTATATGTTCTAGTGCCCTTCTTTAGGAGATAAAACAAGGTTCAGGGCCATGACACTACAACATGGAAGTCATAAAAAAACAAAACAAAACAAAACAAAAAAACAATCCAGCAAGGGCCCAATATGCCACAGATACAACATTCAGGTCCACCAACTAGGTAGTTGTCCAAAATTCAATTTATCATTTGGAACTTGTTATTTACATTTCAAAAAAAATAACACTGCTTGTTTTTTTAAAAAAAAAAATGTAATAAAAATTTCATCTGTTTATCCTTCCTATTATCTCAGAGGTAAGTGGAGAATTAATAGAATATATACTTAATTTCTTGAAACCCAATTCTATGGGTCATTCAAATAACTATTTGAAAAACAGAGAAGGTAATTCCTTTATGAGACTTTGCTGGCTAGAAAGAGGCTAGTGTGATTGCAAAGTATCCCTTGGTTTATAATTCTGACAAAGAGTATTTCATAAAGCAAATCTATCAATACTCATCTTGAAGCAGGTTTCTTTTTAAATAATTCGCATTATATTACATGTTTTTCTTGAACCAGTCTTTGTATAACATAAGCAACAAATTGATTCTTCTAGCATTTTTATCACCTTTACTATATAGATAAGAACTAAACAAGTCTAATTACGAGAGCTCTTAAACAACAGTTCTATCCTACTCTGAAAAGAGTATGAACTAAATCGATGTGGAGAAAAAATTTAAGCAGATAAAAAGCATTACTTTTAAAATTCTGTAAGCCCACATAATTTGTACCCATAGCACTCCTCTAGTAATCTAACAACAGAACAATGGAGAAAATCAGTTTAGAACATATTAAATAAATCTTTCATTATTTAATAGCAAACCGAGGGTTTCTACATACTTTTAAAAAATAACTTGAGGGGCATCTGGGTGGCTCAGTCAGTTAAGTGTCTGCTTTCAGCTTAGGTCATAATCCCCGGGGCCTGGGATAGAGTCCTGTGTTCAACTCCCTGATCAAAGGTGAGCCTGCTTCTCCCTCTCCCTCTGCCACTACCCTCTGCTTGTGTTCTCTATCAAATAAATAAAATCCTTTTAAAAAGTAAAAATAACTTGAAACAAATGCTATCAAATGAAAGTTATGTCATTCTGAATTTTCATTTATTATACCTAACTTTGGCCTATGAATTGTTATATCAACAAGTTAAATTTTCAAAAATCTATAATTAGCCTAACAAGAGAAAACACAAAAAAAAATGCTACTTACTTCTCCATGTTTTTATAGCTAGGTAAAATTAAATCATATTACTATGTTTTTTAGTAGAAATTAACTTTACTAAGTCTAAATCTATATTGCAATTACAAATGCATGTGTTTTCAACACATTCATTTCAACTGTGCTGGGACAATTAGACATTCATTCAAAAAGCTGATTTTAGGATCTCATACAATACTCAAATATTAACTCAAAATGAGTCATACCCTTAAATGTAAGGGCTAAATAAAATTTAGAGGACATTAAAAAAAAATTTAGAAGACATTTAGAAGACAACGTTAAGAGAAAATCCTTGAAACCTAAAGCAAAGATTTCTGGGAAATAACACCAAAAGCAAGGTCCATAAAAAAGAAATCAATAAATTGGACCTCATGAAAATTCAAAACTTTAATACTTGAAAAGATACTATTAAGAAAATGAAAAGCCACACAGATTGGGAGATAATGTCATTATATGTGCTGCTGAAGCGAGCACAATTGGGAGAAAATATTTACAAACAACATCTAATAAGGGACTCAATTCCAGAATTTACAAAGAACTATTTTAATTCAGTTCATAAGATGAAAAAAGATATGAACAGACATCTCCCCCAAGAAGATAGATGAATGGCTAATAAATACCTGAAGATGTCTAGTATCATTAATCATTAGGAAATGCAAATAAAGCCACAATGTGACATTATTTCACACCCGTTAGAATACCTTTAAAACAGATTACAACAAATGGTGAGAATGCAGAGAAAGGAGAACCCTCATCCACTGCTGGTTGGCTACTTTTGAAAAATAGTCTGCAGTTTCTCAAAAACCTAAACATGAAATTATAATATGACGTAGTAATTCTTCTCCTATGTGCTGACCAAGATACATGAAAACATGTGCCCAAACACTTGGATGCAAATACTTGTGGTAGCATTACTTTTAACAGCCCCAAACTGAAAACAACTGGTGAATGTATAGACAAAAGGCAGCATATCCATGCAATGGAGTATTATTCAGCAATAAAAAGGAATGAACAATTGACAAATGCTACCTCATCCATAAATCTAAAAACATTGCTAAAGTAGTAAATATGAAAGACTTCATACTGAATGAGCCCATTTATCAGAAGTGTCCAGAGAACACAAGTTTATACAGACAGAAAACAGATTAAGGGTTTCCTGAAGCTGGCGGTGGGAACAAAGATGAACTATAAATGAGCATGAAGGATCTTACTGTGGTGATAAAATTGTGTTGTTGTTTTTTTTTTTTGAAGATTTTATGTATTTATTCATGAGAGACACAGAGAGAGAGAGGCAGAGACACAGGGAGAGGGAGAAGCAGGCTCCATGTAGGGAGCCCGATGTGGGACTTGATCCCAGGGCCCCAGGATCACACCCTGGGCTGAAGGCGGTGCCTAAACCCCTGAGCCATCCAGGCTGCCCAAAATGTCTTAAAGTTGATGTTGGTTGCATCTATGATGATGGTTGCATCATTCAGTAAAGTCACTAAAAATCATTGCATTGTACAGTTGGAATGGATGAATGATCGATAAAGGTATATATTTTTTAAAATATATGCTTTTTAAAATACATGTACTTTTGTTTCTTGTCCCCTGAAGAATTAAATAACTGAACTGTAGCAACTCCCATCATTTTTACTGAACAATGGTACTAATTCTAATCCTGGATGGGAAATCACCGCATAACTTTAGAGAGGCTCTAACATAGTGTTCAAAACAGCCCTCTGATTGGCTGCTCATTAGACTGGGTCTTCCAAGAAAAGGAGTTCTCATAAACAAATGTAGCTTCCATTGGTTTATATTTTAAGAAGCCAGTGCCTGGAAACAGCACAAGAGTATATACAAAAGAGATTTACGCTGTTCTTTGACAATGGGCCAACTGATCTGATGGGTGTTTTAGTCTACATTCAGATTACAGTACGTGAATTCAAAAACACAAACATTTCAACACAGTTTGAAAAGGATGTAGGGTAAGTTATATAACTTTGAGAGTGTACATGCCCAGATGGCAAAGAATGTTTTGCTTGAGTAACTGTAAAATGTCATACCACAGTAGTCCTCATAATAATATTTAATGATAAGTGACCGTTCAGGCATTAACCTAATGCCTGGATCTTCCTATATTCATTGTCAACATATTCTCTTAGCTATCCACTCCATTTACGAAGTCTTTCATACATACCACAGGACTTTATGGCCCACACAGGACTTCAAAATTCCTATCACCGTTTCAGGTCTTTACACAAATACCACCCTGTCTGTCAAACCTTGCCTGACCACCTTACTGAAAATCGTTAACTTCACAGAAACGCATTCTCCCTTCCCGCATTCATTTTTCTCAGTAGCATTAAACATACTTCGTGTTTTACATATACATTCTGCTTATGTTTTGCGTTCCCCTACTGGAATACACGCTCCACAGATGGAAAGATTTTAATGTGGTTTTGTTCCTTACTGTGTCCCCATTGCCTAGAACAGTACCTAGCACTATGTAGGTGCTCAGTAAATTTGTTTTCCGAATAGAAGAGAATCAGATACGTGGAAGCAAATAGGAGCTGACCTTTGCCACAGGAATGAACCAGGTCCTTCTACTTGTTTAACAGCCCAGAAGTTGAGAGGTTAAAACATGAATTTTACAAAGAAAGAGAGGCCTGGAAGTAAAATCTCCAGCCTGCCTAGCCTACTCAACATTTTTACAACAAAAAGTAAAAAAAAAAAAGGGGGGGGGGGCGGGCAGCCCTGGTGGCTCAGCGGTTTGGCGCCTGCCTTTGGCCCAGGGCGCGATCCTGGAGACCCGGGGTCGAGTCCCACGTCAGGCTCCGGGTTCATGGAGCCTGCTTCTCCCTCTGCCTGTGTCTCTGCCTCTCTCTCTCTCTCTCTCTCTGTGTCTCATGAATAAATACATAAAATCTTTTAAAAAATAAAAATAAATAAAAATTAGAAAGGGGGAAGCTAATGTTTGACTTGTAATTCTGGATTTACAGCCGTCAAACGTAAAGCATTAATAAGCTGCCTCTAGTTCAGGAGAGAGGGCAGATTAATTAAATCCCGTGTGATTTATTAACAGCCATAGATTAAAAAAAAAAAAAAAAGGAAAGTTCAATACCTCGCTAGTAAGAAGTTAAAAATACTCAGACGCAACCTGTTTTTTCCTACCCCCCAAATGGGATCCCCACGCCCGAAGAGGAGAGCTCCGCGGAGCCCGCCCTAGCAGGTCCGGCCTCCGCGGCCCCGCACGCTCCGCCGCCCGGGACCCGGGACCCGGGACCCAGGACCGCCCCCGCCCCCGCCCGCCCCCCCGGGTCGAGCGCCCCCTCGCTCCTCCGGTTGCAGCCGAGCCCCAGGGCCGACGCCGCGGCCTTCCAGAGCTCGCCCCCCCCGCCCCGCCGACCCCCCGACCCCGCCCGAGAAGGGCCGCACGGACCACCCCCCCGGCCCGGCCCGGCCCGAACTGGAAGACATTTTACGCTCCGTCCCGGTTCCGCCCCTTTCAGTGTGACCTTGGGCACGTTCCCCCACCTGGGGGGCGGCGGCGCCGCTCTCCCACCTCGCAGGTGAGGCCGACACCTGCACCGAGCGTGAGCTGCCGCGGACGGCCCCGGCAGGGCAGCTGCCCCGCCCCCGCCCCCGCCCCCGCCCCGGGCCGAGATCCCCGCCGCCGCCGCCGCCGCCGCCGCCGCCGCCCCCGCGGGCTCCCGGGCCCGCTGCACCTGCCGCCCGGGCCCGCGCCCACCGCTCCGCTCCGCCCGGCCTCCCGCGAGCCGGCCCGGGCGCCCACTCAACTCTTCACTTTGCCGAAGGTGCCGACGCCCAGCGTGTCGCCCAGCACGTAGTGGCCGATCTTCACCCGCCCGTCGTGCTTCTGCTTCTCAGCCATGGTCGGCGCGCGCAGCCTCGCTCCGCCGCCGGCCCCTCAGCGCGAGCGAGTGCGAGTGCGGCCGCCGCCACCGCCACCGCCGCCGCCGCCGCCTCCGCCTCAGTGCGGCCGCCGCCTACCCACAGTGCAGCGGGCCCGCGGGGGGCGGGGCGGGGCGGGGCGGGCGCCGCCAGGTGCGCGGGGGAGGGGCGGGCTGCGCGGCCGCGGGGGCTGAAGCCGAGCGGGGAAGGGGCGGGGGCGGGGGCGGGGGCGGGAGGGACGCGGGAGCCGCCGAGCCGGGCCCCAGGGGGCGGGGAGCGGAATTTGAAGAGCCGCGGGGCCCGCAGCGTGCGCCGGGAGGGACGCGAAGCCTCGCGCGTGGGTGTCGGGGGAGCTGGCGGGGGCGGCTGCGGGGAAGGGCCCCGAGCCCAGGCGGGTGCGCCGAGCGCTCGGGAGGAGGCGTCTCGGGCCGCGGGCGGGGGACACGGAGCGCGCCGCCCCGCTCCGCGCCTGTGATCACGCTCGGTCCTCTCCTCCTCCAGAGCTCGCCTCCCGAATTTGCACGAAGTTCTGCAGCAAAGCACCGTCACGGTATCGGCTCGAGAGTCCCGCCGCACAAGCTGGTGCAAAGTGCAGGAACAGCTGGGCCCCGCAGCTGCACGAGGGAGAGACGGCGACAGAAATGAAAAGGGAAACAATGTAGCGAGCAGAGCGAATAAACTACAAAGGGCAGCACCGAGAGAATGGTGAAGAGCAAGGGCAGTAGAAGGGCACCGATTAAAGAAAAATGCAAGTGGGGGAGGAACGGTAGCCGGGAACTGGAAGCCGGACGCCCACCCTGGCGGAGCGGGAAAGACAAGAATTTAGTGATGCATTGATTATCTCTGCCACCCTCCTCCCCTTTCTGCCTTCCGTGCCGTCCTAGTCCTCAATGTTGCCTTTCAGTGCTTAAAAAGTATTTGCTGATCGGAAATAAACGATTAAGAATTAGTTGAACATGTTTAACATTGTGCATAACACTAACGTTTCAAGGTCATGCTCCCCAAACAAGAAGCCTTTTATCGTACTGTTTGTACGTAAAGAGAGAAATGCATCGATCAGAGAGAAGAAGACCTAGTGAAAGTTTGTTTTCTGAGGACTGGTAAATATACAAACGGCACACATCCGTTCTTGTTTGGACTCCAAGATGATCTGATAATGAGAGACGATCACAGCTTATAAATTATAAATATCACAGCTGTTGAACAGGCTATTTTTGTTCATTCTTGGGATCATCTTTCTTGCTGACGAGGAGTATCATTTAAGAATCACTCTACCTAGCTGGCAATTTGGAGAAAATAGTTATTTCTGATGCTGAACCTTCCTTTGGTTAAGGGTCACTCCTGCAGTATCCCTTCAAGCTAGTAAAAACAAAAAACTTAACACAAAAAAAAACCAAGATACCTGTTTTTGCTTTTGAGATATAAGATGTCTGTTTCTGGTTGTGGTAGACCCCGGAAAGAGGTTGAAAAGTCTGTTAGATTGCTTTCCTGAATCAAAATGAAGGCAGATAATAGAAATTTGAAAGCATTTTACGTGCTCTCTTACCTACTCACTGATAATTACAACTTAAGTGATTATGTACCTCTTAACTGTGATCCTTACCTAACAACCGTGAACTACCATGTGGCTTTATTATTATGTCAGCAAGTAAATGATATTTTGTTGATTAAAAATTTCATTTAAACACATTTGACTGCCATAAAAGAAATTTGTGATTGGCCCCATTTTATAGATGATAAAATTTAGTTTCTCACTTTCTGATTTGCCCAAGGCTAATCCGCTAAAGAGGCAGGCAGACTTAGAGCTTGCATCCAGTTCTGACTTGTCCTCTTTCAACTACACCACAGCTGCCAAAGAAAAACAAATGAATATGATGCTCTAAGAACATTTAATATTTTTACAATTCTACTCCCATTCTCATAGTTATTATTTGTAGAGCAGGCCCAGGATGTATACTTTAAGCTTATATTTTTAGCTGTCTTCCTATTTCTGCTGGGCTGCAGGATGGAATGCTAAGGGGCGAGAAGAGTGTGGAAGCGCTGTTGTGGCACCAAGCAGTTTTCTATTGCCCATACATTTCAAGTGCGATTGCCTATTGCCTCATCCTACCCGGCAGTACTTGCAGGTCTCACCCCCACTATCAGAGATGTTGTGGTAAATATCATATTCCCTGTTCTATTATTTTTCAGTGATGTTACAGTGCCCTGTATTCTTTAATACCAATCTCTATGAGCAGTGCCCCAGGCAGCCATTCAGTCCTTAATCCCGATCCAGCTGTTATTGTTTTCCCCACTGGTACTGGGTCCTT
This sequence comes from Canis lupus dingo, assembly GCF_003254725.2. Classification (NCBI taxonomy): domain Eukaryota; kingdom Metazoa; phylum Chordata; class Mammalia; order Carnivora; family Canidae; genus Canis; species Canis lupus. The sequence continues at coordinate 53,002,626 of NC_064247.1, forward strand.
CAAATACTCTAAAGCAGGACCTGAATAAGAGAATAATGGAGTGCCGCTAAACTAATACGCTATGCTAGATTCCACTGGTATTCTCAATAACCAAGCCTTCAAGACTGCTCAGAGTCACCTTCTCTGGGAGACTGCCCTACTCTGACTACCTTATTTAACATTGTACTTACAGCTCACCCACACTCCCTGCCCTGCACTCTCTATTCTCCTAACCTTGCTCAGCTGTTTTCCATGGCATGTACTATTTCATTTCCTTGTTTATTATGTTTTTGTTTTGTCTGTCTTTCCCAACTAGAATGTAAGTTTCATAAGAGAGAGGATTTTGTTTTGTTTTCTGTTTTGCTCACTGACAGATCCTTAGCTCCCAGAACAGTGCCTGGCAAATTACAGGCACTCAAATGGACTTAGGTTGTGTGGCACCTGAAGTTTATATAATGAAGGAGACCTGTTTAAGGAAAAAAAAATACAAGACTGGGTATGAAAGCGAATATTTATTTGAAATGAGAGGACATAACTACAAATTGTTTTTAAAGCTGACAACACAAAAATCGCTAAATCCGGAAACATAGCATATTTTTTAAATTGACATATTAAATACAAAGCATACTTTTCCATCTCTGTGCAGTAGTCATTAGAGAGGTTGAAAGTTGGCATAAGGGAGAACGTGTAGGACCTTCTAGATTCATGCTAGGGTGTTTCTGTGATTGCTCTCCAGATTAAAATAAGAAAAGTTGGGCATTTAGTGATTAATGAACTGTGTTGATGTTGTCTTTTATTCATTATGAGTTTAATAACTATTTTAATTTTTATTGTGAAAAATGTCAAACATACATCAAAGGAGTAGAAATAACCCCCACCCTTGATTATCAGCACTGTTAACATTTACGAATCTATATTTGTACTTCTTCATTTGTTTGTTTTCTGGGGTGTTTTAAAGCAAATAACCAGATGAAATATTTCACTGATAATTAGTGTATAGCTCTAACAGATAAGGGCTCTTTTTAGCGTCACCATACTACCACTAGCACATGTAACAAAATTAGCAATAATTCCTTACTATCTTGGAATTCCCACTCTACTCAATTTTCCTCCATTGACTTAAAAATGTAATTTTACATTTGCTTTATACTAATCAAGATTTTAAAAGTCTACAGTTAGCTTTTTTGTTGATATGGATCTTATATTTCTTTTAATCTGTAATGATCTGCCCCCCCTTTTTAAATGTCATTCATCTGTTGAAAAATTGGGTCATTTTACCTGTTGAATATCCCAAACCCTCTTGGATTTAGCTCAATAATTATTCTTGATCATAAGCAGTACTGTAGTATTATAGACAAAGCACAATATTTAGAAACAAAAATCCTGAGTTATACTCCAGCTTAGCCACTTGAGCAGTGTGTCCTTAAACAGATCATTTCATATCTCATTGGCAAAACTAGTGTTGAAATAAGTTATATTGAAAGTTCTTTTCAGCTGCTAGGAAATTCAACTCCCAATTCCACTCCTTATTTTAGAATGAAACTACAAAAGGAAAAAGAGAAGTTTACTATGAAGTAGTAGAGGCGATAGTCCAACGTATCAACAGACTGTTTGATCTTGGTACATTATTTTCCCTAACACATTTTATCTCTTGACATTTATTATTACTGACTTGTAAGGTTGAGAGAATAATATTACTGGCCCCAACCTTCCTCAAAAAGCTAAGTAGATGCAATTCCTATGACAATACTTGAAACCCTTTCAAGGAAATGTAATATATAACTCTGAGGTGTAATTTTTAGCAGGTACCCTAGTAACAAATATTAAACTTAATGTAATCCATTTCATTTTGTGGCTGAGTACTTTTCTAAATTGCTTCAATATGAGTCAACATTGTAATTTTCAGTGTAGCTGAGAAAAATAAAACATTTTGGTTGGAATTTCTTCCATGAGCAGATGCATTAATTGGAATAACAAAGGTTGTTTGCTTTGCTGTATAAACATTATGGATCTGACAGCATTTTTAGAAACTTGCTTTCATGTATGTGTTGACAGCTTGTCTGAAAAAAGCTCAAACACACTTTTAGATCAGTTAAATCAATTATTTCCCTCCTGGCATGGATTCAGTGCCTATCTATACTGAATACTTTAAAACTGGCGAGGCTGAATAAGGAGACACCAATGTCACCTTGAATTGATTATCCACTTTGTTATGGCTGTGCTTTGGAATTAAAACAAACCTTGACAAAACGATACAGTATACATATTATTTGAAGTCTTTTATAATCCACTTTTAATGACCTTAAGTGGGTGTTAATGCTTTGGCTCGCAGGCTCAATCCTGTTAACGGTAACTACAAAGCTTTGACATGATTAATTAGTGTAAACTTAAGATCAATTAGGTAATTTCAAAATTCCCAAATGCTCTGTAAGTGATAAAAAGTTCACCCTCTAATAAAAACCTTTAAGAAATAAACACGGAATCCAGTTTCTTTTTTTAATTAGAATGTGGGTTTGTACTAGGTGCCCTTGAAGAGTTCTTAACTCTGAGGTTCTGATTCTATGAAATTAAATGTGTTAATACTTTTAAAAGTATCTATTGATAAACTTTCCACCCTCTGTTTTTAAAATATTGAAGTGTTTCAGAAGTGTTATATAATTAGCTTTATCCATTAAAGATTCCAAAAAAATAAAATAATAAAATAAAGATTCCCAAATTCTGAGTGTATCATTCCTTGCTATAAATATATTCATTTATTGAACAACGGTGGGTTTTTGTTTTTGTTTTGTTTTAACAAAGGTTTTTTTTGTTGTTGTTGTTGTTTTGCTTTGTTTTGTTTTTTAACAAAGGTGTTTTGAATGCCTACTGAGAGCTAGGCAGTATCTTAGGCACTGAGGATACTGTTTTAAAGATGGGAAGGCATGTTTTATTCAGGACTGTTGCTATATTTGTATATATATATATATATATCCTTATAGGATGAGGAATACAGTGGGGTTTTACAGTAGGGGAGAGAGACTCGGCTCAATTCTGAATAAAATAATGAAAAGTAGGATTTTATAGCCAAGGAGCAAGGTGGGAGGTTCAGTGGGTAGAAAATTTCTAAAAGGGTAAGGTAATTTAGGGTGTCTTCCTGGCTTAGTAGGTAGAGCATGTGACTCTTGATCTCGGGGTCATGAGTTTGAGCCCCATGTTGGGCATAGAGATTACTTAAAAAAAAAAAAAAAAAAAAAAAAAAGAAGTAAAAGGTTAGAGGAATTCTTAGGTAAACTCACCTAACAAGCCAAGGTGAGGGTAAAATGAGGAATTATGTTGGGTAGTGAGGGTGGCTACTTTGAATTTACTTATACTAGGATTCTTGCTAAACCTGGGCTCTTGAGGACATGCCCAGGATTAGGCCTAATTGGGCTCAGAGGAGTCTGACAAGAAGCAGGTCAAGGAGTCTTTGTCACATTCTAGTGGAAAAGCCAGATAATACACAAGCAATCAAATATATAATATATGTAATATTAGTGACAAGTGCTGTAAAGAAAGATGAGCTGAGTAAATAGATACACAGATGAAAGTGGAGGAGGAGGAAGGGTTGAAGAGGCATTTTATATAGGTTGTCAGAGACAGTCTCTCTGAGCATGTAGCATTTGAGCAGGGACCTGAGAATTATGTAAAGGAAGGAGCCATTGAAATAGCCGAGGTAAGAGCATTCCACATACAGAGAACAGCAAGTGCAAAGACCCTGACACACTACAAATAGCATATTGGAGATCTAGCAGGAAGATCAGTGTGTCCACAGTGGTGAGTACAAGAATGAGAATGGAAGGGCTTGCAAATAGAATGCCTAGAGCCAGGCCAGACATATTGGGTAGGCTATGTTAAAAACTCTGGATTTCTTAAAAAGTATGATCATATTTTTTGAAGATTTTTGAAGAGCAGGGTGACATGATACACATTATAAATATAAAGGATCTCCCTGGAGGACTTTGTGGAAGAGGCTAAAGGGACAAAAGTGGAAGCAGAGAAACAGAGTCCATTGTAGCAGACCAGGTGAGGGTTAATAGCTTACACCAGGGTGGTAGCAGTGAAGATGGGGAGAGCCAATCAAAGTTAGTGCATACCTTGATGTTAGTAAATCCAAAAGGACTTGAGAATCACAAAAAAGGAATTGGAATTTTTGGGCTCATACAACTAGACAGACAAAGAGTGCCATAGACTAAAATGCAAAAGTTTTTATGAGAAATAAGTTGGGGAGGATGAGAGAGACAAAGTTATGTTTTGACCATGATAAGTGTGAAATGGTTAATAGAAATTCAAAAGAACATATCCAGTAGGTAGTCGACCACAAGAGTGTGAAATTCAGGGTATAGATCCAGACTGAAAAAGTAAGTTTCAAAATCATCAGTATATATACCAGAGAACTAGAGATCCCTTAGGAAATAAGTTTAGACAGCAAAAGGAAGAGATTCTTACACTGAGATATCTCAGATTTAAAGAACTGTAAGAGGAAGAGGGGTTAGCAAAAGATACTAAGAAGGAATATCCACTAAGGTAGGAGGAAATTTAAGAAAGTATCAACTTTTTCAAGAAACTATTATCAGCCATGTCTAATGCTAACAAGGGGTCAAGTGAGATGTAGATGAAGAGTTGACTATTGAACGTGATAACCTTGACAAATGACTTTATGGTGATATAACAGAGATAAAAGTCAGAATTAAGTGAGTTGATGAGAAAATTGAAGAAATAGAAAAGATAATTCTTTGCTATGAAAGGGAGTGTAGAAATGTATGAGATTTGCTGCGAAGGTGGCAGTAGCAACTGGAGAATATGGAGACAAGAGCAGATTTTTCTAGGATGAGGAAAAAATACAACATGCTTGTAAGCTAATAGGAATGATCCAGTAGAAAAGGGGGGGTGGGGAAATGATGGTGTAAGACAGAATGACCAACTGTGTAACATTTAGCAGTAAATCCTGATTTGACAGTCCTTCAGGATCCCCCTACCTGCCTTCAAGGGACTTATACTGTAATGGAAATCATATACATTTTCATAAATTTCACAAATGGTGCAATAAGTGGTATGACAAAGTTATGGATGGAACTGACTAGAAGTTAGAACTATGAAGAACTGTAAGTTAGAAGGCTCTTGTATTTGACTGGGGAGGGGCGGGGGGGGAGGACTGAACCACTGGCAGTTCTAGTAGGGAAGGAGGGGCAAGGGTAGATTTCAGTGATATTTAAGAGTAAGAATGAATAGGATTTAGTGACTGTTTATTGATATATTAGGATAGAAAGGGAGCAATTTTGGATGACTTCCAGATTTCTAGCATAGTATTGTAGATGGACGAATCTTCCTAAAAGGGTTCTTAGCTTATCACTTCCTCCCTTAAAAATGTTCAGACACTTTATTTACATTGCCTAAAGATTAATGTTTAAAACTCCACAGTCTAGAATTCATGGGCTCCTAAAGTCCTTTTTGGCGTGCCCAGTACCTTCCTTAGATACTTCCTTGGACCTCAGGAACTTAGTGGGATCCAGTTTGAAAAGTACTGGTCTACAGAATAAAATTCCAAGTCTTTAAATCCGCATTCAAGGCCTTCTACAATCTGGTCCTTGCCAACCCCATCTCTTGCCTCATCTTCCTTACCCAAAGCTCTTTCCATTCTGGGTACACACCAAGCTGTAGCAGACTACTATTGCTTTCACTCCCACTGTTCTCATTGTCTAGAACTCCTTTAGCCCTGTGTGGTGTTCCCAATCACAATCTGCCTAACAAATACCACATGTTTCAAAATTCACCTCCTCTGTGCAGCGGTTCTGCAACTTCCCAGATACATTTGACCACCCTGTCTAATAATGCCATGTGCTTTATACTTAATTAAATCCATCATTGTACTTATCTATTTTTATGCCTGGTTCACCATTTCACTATTAATCCCCTGAGGGCAAGCTGTGTATCTAGTACCTGTTAATTGTACTTAATATATGTTAATTCATGTACTTAATACATCTTGTTAAATGAATAACAGATGAAATCTTATTTCAGACATAACATTATTTTAATTCACCTATCCTCTCACATGCAACACTAAAGGGTTCTTCCTGTTTACTCCTGTAAAGTCCTGTATCACTTGTGTTCTAGCACCATGTTGTGCTATCCCATTATATTTGTTCTATTGCTTTGGTTTTTGTTTTTTTTTTTCCCCCTCCCTTTTCTGGTGCAGATGTCCTCTCCCTGAAATATTCAAGGGCAGGGATTTTATCCTGTTTATCTTTGTATCACAATCACCCAGTTCTCAATAAATGTTTTAAGAATGTCTTGTTTAATAATTAAGGGGATATCTTATCTTTTAGTCTTATATCACATAATCATGCCCTTCTTTTTCCACTTTCAGAAAGGATCCCCTCATCACTCTTGGCTAGATAATTCATCTTTTGCTCCTCATTCTATTCACCTGTAGCTGTATCTCTTTTGTGTAATTATCACTTTCTAGTTCAGTAATTGGTATAGAGTGACTGCAAAAGCCTAAGGACAAGAAGACTCTTCCTTATATTCCCATGCAGTTGTAATTCACAACTCTTCCTTTTTGTGCCCTGCTATGCTTGAGTAGCACACACCCCCGCACCAAGGGTAGGCATAATATATACCCTTTCCTAAGGGAGAGAGCTATAAAAGCAATACTCCTGAATCTGATATGATTTATTTTGTTAAAGCAAACAATTATAAACTACGGCATTTATACTATTAGTAGTAACTATTTATGATGATCTGTTGTCCCCTTGAGCCTTTACTTTTAAAGGGATTCTTTGAAAGTTTCATGAATGAATAAAAGAAGGAAGGAATACTATTTCTGTTACCAAGTTCAGAGGAAATTTAGTCTGCTCATTTAATCTATTACTGCTTAGAGCCAGAAATCATGTATTTGTATGGGTTAGAGGAAGATAGTATTGTCCTTTATAAACTAGATTTGAAATAAAATAATAGTTTCACTTTTAAAAAATTATGCTTCTTTCCCCAGGCCATGCTAGCCTTGAAAACAAATAGAAATGTTATAGGAAGTGAGTTTTCCCTGAGGTTTTAGTACGTTCTGACCTCTCTATTCTCTGTGGAACTCAAGTAACTCGTGCTCATGCTCATTCCTGATGTGGGAAACAAAGACAGAACAAAAATTGTTACATTTCCTTACTACTTGCAACCCATTGACAAGTCCTTCAAACAGGCAGAGTGACATTCCTCTAGGAAATCAGCTGCCTGGATGTTAATACCTTGCTAAAGTCAAGAGGCAATCTTAGCCCAACCCCCAGGATCCTGTAAGTCTACTCTAACATAAAAAAATTCCTTTGGAAACTTCTTTATCTCTCCCCTCCAAGATGTGTGTTGGCAATCATCCCACAAGCCTATGACCCACCGATATACATCTGAAGGGTCTCATGACTCAGGCTTTATTAGACAGTGATAAATGACCTTTCTTTCTTTCTTTCTTTCTTTCTTTCTTTCTTTCTTTCTTTCTTTCTTTCTTTTTTAAGATTTTATTTATTTATTTATTGATGAGAGACACACAGAAAGAGGCAGAGACACAGGCAGAGGGAGAAGCAGGCTCCATGCAGGGAGCCCGATGTGGAACTCAATCCCAGGACCCTGGGATCAGGCCCTGAGCCAGAGGCAGACGCTCAACCACTGAACCACACAGGCGTCCCAATAAATGACCTTTCCCAACAGTAGCCAGCCCCCTCAAGGTCCTGGAAACCTTGCTACCAAATTCTTTAGAGATTTATGCTATCCTTAACCCCCTTCCAACTTGAAAGTCTATAATGGGTCACTCCTTATGACCCTGGTGCAGCTCTTTCTGCCACAGGTCCTGTCCTCTTTAATAAAATCACCTTTTGCATCAAAGATATCTCAAGAATTCTTTCTTAGCCATCAGCTCCCAACCCTACTCTCTTTCCTACATCAATTCCCATTTCCCGTGTCCCCCAGCACTGCTTTTCCATCTGGTGCCCACTGCTGCCTTCATTATCCTCAAAATTGAAAAGGAAGGATTTTTTTTTTTTTTTAAATGTTCTCCTCCCAGTGACTACAACTCTTCAACAATTGAAAAGGTGATTTTGTTCTTTTAGTTTACTGCCCCTTACAATGCAGGACTTGAAACAAATGTCTCAGGAGAAGGACTGAGCACCATGTGGACGGTTCTATCCCCACGCAGCTATAAGCAGTTACAGGGCTAACTCAGCTACTCAGCTGGGCTACTCAGCTGTCTTGGTGTGCTTGTCTCTCTGCTTCTTCTACTGCGCAGGTAATTCTCACCTTTTCAGGGAACATCTTCCATTTTTGCAGACTAGAGGCAGCTTTTATTTCCTCCACTTTGTTTTTCCTCTTTGTGTGATCATCCTAGTATCCCTAGAAAGCTTCTCTTGTCACTGGGATAAAGGGAGAAGTCATGTAGGGAGGATGTCCTGTCTCTGCAAATTTGATGCTTTGGTTTCCTTGCCAGTGTTCAGAAAGTGAGCATGTGGTTGGACTCCCCTCTGTGATCCTGCTCTTATACTCTTCCATTATTTGATCCACTTGATATCACATAGATTATGTAATAAAGTGCAGTATGTCAGGCATACTTGGCTATAGACATAGAATAAGGAAATGCTTAAAATCATAATGTATAATGAGAAACGTATCATAGCATCTCTCATGAGTTTTTCCAGGAAAAAGAAAAAAGAATTCAAAGCAATCTTCAGCTGTATTCTTGGAAGATGGGCTTTAAAATTATCCTCAGGAGGAAAAAAAAATCACCCTCAGTAACTATCATCCTCTATATTTTTAAATGTATATTTCCAGCCTTTTATGATCTTTTTCAAGTCTCATTTGGGGAACAACAACAAAAATAAATTTGGAGGCTTTTCTTTTTTGTTTTAGGTCTGATTCTAATTCTTTTACAAAACTTACAACCACTTTTAATATAGCTTTTTTCAGGTAACTATTGTTAGGTTTATTGTAAAGGTGAATCATTGGAGGAATTCTTTGGTAAGTTATATGCTATTTTTTCAGAATGTCACTTCAGCCTCAAGAAGTTTCTGGTACATATGAAAGAAGTATCCCGTGAATAACACCCTTAGGCTCTTACCTTCTCAAGAAGACCTGTACCCATGAAATGATTTAAAACCAAGTCATTATTTTTTGACTTATTCTTTTTTAACTTGTGAAGGAAAAATGGCACCTCCAATTTTTCCCACCAAACTCTCTCTGGTTGCATGGGAAAGACATTATTTGATTTTTGTTACCAATTTTCATTGCCTATGACATAAATACTCCCAGAAACATGGGCTTGTAAAAATGAGTCTGATGATACACCCTTCCTGCCCTTTACTCCCTCTTTCGAAAATCTAATGTATCTTTGTGATGCCTCCAGGGAAAAAGCTAAAATCAAGTGGTGATTGCTTTGCTGAAAGTCAACAACCTGAAGGCAAGGGGGTGGTTTTGTTTTGTTTAAGAAAGAGTGACAGAATTAATCAAACTTGCCTTTAATAAATCCTTGTTTCTAAATCCCAAGAATGACTGTATTTCTTAAATCCCAAACTTAGCTTCAATCCTGAATTCCTGCTGCAAATGCTCTCTGCATTACTCAGAAAGACACCTGTTGTTAACTTTCACCACCTGTTCCTTACTTTGCCTCGTTTGCCTCCTCAACCAGTTTGCTAGTTAAATCTGTCCTGCGTTTTTATAGTTACCTGTTTTCTACGACCACTCCATCCAAAATCTGAAAGTCTCAACAACATTCCGCTCCTCCCCACCACTATAAAATTTATTCTACAAAATTTGGAGGCACCCTGGCAAACTCCAGGCTTTCGCCTGAAAAAGGAATAAACCTGAAACATGCCCCCCTGACAAGTTTCCTGTAACCCCAAGAAACCCCCAACTTTGTTACCAATTTGAATTTATCATCATGGAAAGAGATTGCTTTTTCTTCTCTTCTTCAAGAAAGAGAGTGCCATAAACGCTTTTTCTTGAGCTTCATTTAAAAAGTCAAGCCTCTTGAAAGGTACAGATGAGGAAATGTTTGGATTGGTAATAGAAGGAATAAATAGCTTTTATAAATTGGAGAAATGAATTCTCAGTTTGTTTAAAAGTACATTCTACACCTTATTTCCTGTTCAATAAATGGAACATTTTTGTGGAAGTAAGCCAAAGGTTTTATGAATAGCTCCTTACTTTTTTTCATCTGTTAGGAACATTTTTCAAATATAAATTAAAAAATAAATCCCTACAAGAATTTTATGTTCTCACTACTTTGCTGCTGAGGGCTCTATATTATAGCTTTATGTCAAAGTCTTAGCTGAGTTTGTATCTGATAGAATACTTAACACAGATTCAAGCATCAGATTAAAAACAGCTTGATCTTATTGTATTGTGAATATTTCTCAGGATTAAGCCAAGAATTTTGAGTTTTCAAATGTTAACTATTTTGAGTCACTTTACTATTCCTGCCTTGATATGTATTAGTTTCTAAATTAAAATCTTCTAAAAAAATCTTCTGAATATTCATTATAAATCTGATATTTCATGAAGCTGTGAGTTTTGGATAATTCATCTAGTCTCTAAACTGCCATCACTTTTTAACCTATACAAAAAAGCCAAGGTCACTCATATCAAGAAATCATGTCCATTTGAGTCTTCAAAAGGTTTGTCATTGGAGAGCCTGGGTGGATCAGTCAGTTAAGTGTCTGCCTTCAGCTCAGGTCATGATCCTGGAGTCCTGGGATTTAGCCCCATATCAGGCTCTCTGCTCGGCAGGAAGCCTGCTTCTCCCTCTCCCTTTGCCCCTCCCCCTGCTCCTTCTCTCTCTCTCCTACTCACTCACTCTCTCTCTTTTAAATAAATAAATAAACAAATAAATAAAATCTTTTTAAAAAGTTTTGTCATAAACAATTACGTTTCCTATAGTAAGATGATATGCATATGTAAAAATCATGAGCAAATTGTTTCCTTTTGTGTAGCTACATAAAAATAATATTTTCTACTCTTGTCACATACTTCATCTCTCTAATATCAGCTATAGAATTGGAAAGTCATGGTTTGGAGAAGCAGGGGGAATTGCAGAGATGATATCTCTATATTATTTCTGGATGACTTGCAAGGATGCAATTTCATATGAACTTCATTTAAAAACACTTCGTGACTTCAGTGTGAAGTTTAAATTATGAAAAATACACAATGAGCCAAGTGAGTTTAACAATAATTTTATAGAAATTGAAAGGTTTATTATATGTGTTGAATGGTAATAGAAACCAGTTTGCATTCTACTGTTTCCATGTTCTTTTTTGAATTATCATCACTTTCTCATTCTTTTATATTGTTGTCTGCTATTTACTATGAAGTGACTACATTATACAACCTATTTGAAATATTTTTAACTGTGCTAGAATGGTAATAGTCCTCCTGACAGGCCCATAACTACATAATGTGAATCTCTGAAGGTTTTTCCAGTAAGCAAATCACAAAAGAAATAAATGTGGAAAGAAACCACTTCAAGAACAGATTTTTTTTTTTTTAAGAACAGATTTTTATCAGTAATATAGTAAATGAACAGTGAATACCCTAAAGATACCTGGTAAAGGTATAAAAACCATTTATACAGATCTCTCTCTCACTCTCTCTCTCTCTCATGCACACACATGCACACACAATGGCACACACATGTATGTGCACAAAGCTTATCTGCAGGAAAATACTTGAGGTATACTAACCCAAGTGTGTTCAATTTATTTTATTCAAAATAAAATCACCTCACTGGGGGAAGGAAAAAATGAAAAGTCCCATGTAGAAAATGAAAATGGGGAAGAGAGAAGCCAATATGTTCATTCTCCCATGTTATATAGTTTTAGCATTGAAAAAGAAACAAGGGGGTCCTGGGTGATTGTACTGTATTGGGTGATCAGTAAGCATTTGACTCTTGGTTTCGACTCAGGTCATAATCTCGGGGTCGTGAGATGGAACCCAGCCTCCTAGGGCTCCATGCTCAGCATGGAGTCTGCTTTTCCTTCTCTGTCCCCCTCAATCCCTCCCCCATGACTCATAGGCTCACTCTCTCCAAGAAGAAAAAGAATGAGAATGAGAATGAGAATGAGAATGAGAATGAGAATGAGAAAGGAGAAGGAGGAGGAAGAGGAAGAGGAGAAGGAGAAGGAGAAGGAGAAGGAGAAGAAGAAGAAGAAGAAGAAGAAGAAGAAGAAGAAGAAGAAGAAGAAGAAGAAAGAAAGAAAAAATTAGAACAGCATATTCTGGATTATGTATGCATGGATTCATTGAGTGCTTACGACAAGTACTAGTAAAGTTGAGGGATTTTACTAGGCTCTGGGTATGTAAAGATAATAGATACTACTCCTATCTTCGTAAATGAATGATCAGAAAGCATGGTAATAAGTAAAATGACAGAGGTAAGCTTACATGCTAACGAAGCCCCAGAAAAAAATTAATATGTTTTGTTTCGTCCCTTCTTAGATTCAATTAATATATCCAACTGCTGTCTCTAAACTTCCACTCTGGTTCCTAAATAATCACGTCTTTTGTAGGTAGTTCTCCAAAGAAATATAAAAATTTTACTTAAATCTATAATTTTATTTTAGTATTTAGCTCTTTTTATAACTTGCAGGTATGACTTGGCTTTTTAACCTGTAGTCAAGTCAGATTGTATTGCTTTTCAACTAGTATTTGCCCGGGCTCAATTCTCCCAGGATTGAGGAAGGAAGCATATACTTCCCTACCACATTGACAAGGGGCTTGGCCATGTGACTTTGACTGATGCAATGTGAGCAGATGTAACACACACCCCATCCTTGAAGAGGTATTAAATATGCTTTCATGGTTCAGTCTGGCTTCTTGAGCTTCTGACCTCCGCCAAAAGAAAAGCCTTCTTTAGATAGTCCTGAACTAAACACACACACAAAGCCCATCAAAGCTTCATAAGCATGTAATAAATCTTTATTAGTATAAGTTCCTGAACTGTTGGGGTTGCTTGTTACTGCAGCAAAAAATAACTACTACAAGAGTCAACCTTATCATCATACTTGTGCAAAAAACCATAAGCAATATAAATAAAAGGCAGGAATTTGTAGTGACTTTCAAAACAAGCAAATGCTATACATATATTGTAGGATATGCACTATTACTATCACTCTTAACACAATGTCTACCTTTTTGTACCAAAATATGTGCACAGGATGCAAATATTTAGGAGCCAGTCAATAACATACAGGTATGTCTGTCTGTATGTTTGTATAAATAATTAGTAATTATGTATCTGTCATGATTCCCCATATATCATAAAATTTAAAAGGATTCATTTTTTACAATAAAATCTATTGCCCATAATCCAATTCAATGAAGAGATTGACATGAAGAAAAAGTTTTATCCTAATAAAATAGAACTTTAGGCTTATGAAATGCTTCAGACAGTTTTTACTATCCACTAATGGCCATATGAAATGAAATAAAGGAAGGAAACCATGTTATATGCCTATGACTATATTATATATAACTGTACACCCAGATACTAAAAATAATAACACCAAACATTAGTAATATCCTCATTTGTTGCAAGCTTCTAGTTCTACCACTGAGAAAGACTTCTTATTCAATATTGTGCATTAGTAGATCTCAAAATTTTAAAATCCTTTGTGACTAACACTCATCTTGTTTATATTTCTGCTCTATAGTATTTGCATATTATAGCTATTTGGCTAATCTCAAAGCAACCTAACCTCCCTATTCCAAAATTAATTCTAATGTTGCAGATTTGCAAGTGTGGGTGGAGAGAATGTAAGCATATAAAACATAATGATATTATGCCGTTTCCAGCATAAGTATTTTTATAAACTCTAAAATCATGCAAGAAAGCATATTTTTATAAATTGAGAAATGTTTTATAAGCACCAGTGGGATATAAACTTTCTTCACAAAAACACATATTGGCTCATTCCTAAACTATCTGCTATTTTTAATCTAAATGAAAATTATTTTTACAGCTGATTTTTGCAGCAGTTTTTCATTGTACCCTGCAGATATATTAATGTGTTTTTATCATGTTGACATGTTATTATAAATAAATCCATTTTATCTTAAACTTATGGTGTTTCTCCCGTGCTTATATTAAGAGGAAGTGGGAGACTAGTTTGAATCAAAAGAAGCATCTGTAATAGTCCCTCCAGGAGTCCCTCTAGACCTTTGCCAGCTTGACGCTGATTTGAGGCCGGTGCAGGGTTGGGGGTGGGGGTGGGGAATACAAGAATTTAAAATATAAACAAAAATGTTTTCCCAAAGTTCCTTGAATCAAAAGAGAAAATATATTTGGGATGAACTATGTGAATTTTTTTGAATCTCTTTGCCTATTCCACATGAACCCACAGCCAAACAAATAAAGTTTATGGTTACACAGCTGGGGACTTATTACTTCTTCATTTTATAAAAATAAAACCACAGGTAATTGTGTGCCAGTTGGTCTGAATTTGTACATGTAACAAATAGGTAATGAATTACTTCCTCCACTTTCTCTAGGTACTGAATAGATGCATTTATCATGAATTTGTCATATACTGAATATAAGAGACTGGATATTAAATCAGAAAATTACGTTTTCAGATGACATTTTGCTTATTCATTCCTTGATTTTTTCCTTTGTCCTTTTCTTCATTTATTTATTCATTCATTTAACAATAAATATTTATTGAGCTCTTCCTGTGAAGTAGGCTCTGTGCTAAATTCTGGGAATACAGCGGTAAATAAATAAACACAGGAGGAGCTCAAAAGACAATTCCAGATCCTTCTCAAATTCACTCATCCATTTATTCACGTTTATTTCCAACACAGAGTACAATGAATAGAGTCAAACAGACATGGATTTAATTTGCACTTAACAGCAGGGTGATCTTGGGCAAGTTGTTTAAATTCTCAGAGCCTCAGCTTTCATATATGCTGTTTACCTTAAAGAATAACAGAGTGAATTACAAGCATAATATATAAACCTGCTTGGCATTTTATTCTCTCCTACCCCACATCAAATCTTACCTGTTCCCCACATGTTAGGTCCTAGAGACACAAAATGGATAGGATGCATTTCCTAAGCACTATGCTTAGTGGAGCTAACAATCTAGAAAAATATCAAATGTGGTCCTTGTCTGGAAAATTAACTTTAGAATCATAACGAATAACATTTAACATGTACCAAGTATTGTCCTAAGCACTATTACATGGATGGACTCACTCTTCTTCACAATAACCTACGAGACAGGAATTATGCACGCCCTGCTTTCTGTGTGAGGAAGAGGCAACACAGGAAGATTAGGCCACTTGGCCAAAGTCACACAGCTAAGTGAGTAGCAAGAAGTAATTCAAACTCAAGTTGCCTGTCTCTGGAATCTGTGTTTTTAGCCACTGTCTCTAGAAGGGAGATTACTAATACAAGACAATGAGTGCTCAGCATCTTATGAGTTGGTCTAAGCAGTACATGAATGACAGGAGAGAAATCAGGGCATAGAGTTCAGACTTTAAAAACTGATAACATTTTAGTAGAAAGAACAGTGAAACATGACAAGAGATATTATTGGGCATTTCATGCAGGTTTTATTTTATCTTTCTAGAAAATGATTCTTCTATACATCTAACACAAATATATTATGTTGGGTATGAACTGTTCTTCTTGGTGGAGATGAAAAAACATATTTAGAAAAAAGACTAGAACTTTTTATTGCTTCTGATTTGTAAAAGTAATACATGCTAACATAGAAAACTAACAAAATAGCAAGATATAAAGAAAAGCACTTTTGGGACTCCTGGGTGGTTCAGCGGTTGAGTGTCTGCCTCTGTCTCAGGGCATGATCCTGGGGTTCTGGGATCGGGTCCCACATCCGGCTCCCTGCATGGAGCCTGCTTCTCCCTTTGCCTTTGGCTCTGCCTCTCTCTCTCTCTCTCAATCTGTGCCTTTCATGAATAAATAAATAAGATCTTTAAAAAAAAGAAAAGCACTTTAAAAATCATTTCAAGTTTCATCGACCAAGAAGATAATCATTTTAACATATAGGAATATTCCCTTTGATTCTCTTCTCTGTGCATATTGTATTAAATCTATTTTTACATAAAAATAGGCAATTTACTTATATGCAGTTTTCAGTCTTTTTCTTTTATTTTAAAGGATTTATTTATTATTTATTTATTTGTTTGTTTGTTTATTTATTTATTTTAGAGAGCTGGGAGGGGCAGAGACAGACGGAACAGAGTCTTAAGCAGACTCCACACTGAGTGTGGAGCCTCATGTAGGGCTTGATTTCACAACCCTGAGATAATGACCTGAGCAAGAACCAAGAGTCAGTTGCTTAACCAATTGCACCACCTAGGCACCCCTCCATCTTATTCTTTTCACTTAATACTTTATCCTTAGCAACAAATGTTGTTTTTTTATTGATGCCCCAGCATTCACAACCATCCTTCCCTGCTTTACCATCTCCATAACACCGACTACCATCAACATACTGCAATGTTTTTACTTCTTTATTTTGTTTATCTCTTGTTTCCCCCCTCCCCACCTCCCACACATATTCAAGAAAGTAATCTCCAGGGATCCCTGGGTGGCTCAGCGGTTTAGTGCCTGTGTTCTCCTAGGGCATGATCCTGGGGTTCCGGGATTAAGTTCCACATCGGGCTCCCTGCAAAGAGCCTGCTTCTCCCTCTGCCTGTCTCTGCCTCTCTCTCTCTCTCTTTCTCTCTCTCATGAATAAATAAACTCTTAAAAAAATCTTAAAAGAAAAGAAATTAATCTCCATGAGAGTGAGAATATGTTTATTCTGTTTTCTACTGTATCCCCAGTGCCTAAAGAGTGCCTAGCACATAATAGATGTGTTATTTGTTGAATGAATAATGCCGAAGAGGAAGGCATAATAGCACCATCACTGGAGGTAATTCCTGGATTTAAAGGTTGGTCAAGGGGTGCCTGGGTGGCTCAGCTGGTTAAGTGTCAGACTCTTCGTTTCCACTCAGATCATGATCTCAGGGTTGTGGAATCGAGCCCCACGTCAGGCTCTGTGCTCAGCACCATGTCTGCTTGAGATTCTTTTTCTCCCTCTGCCTTTGCACCCCATCCCCCAGCTCATGCACTCTTCCACTCTAAATAAATAAATAGAATCTTTAAAAGTTGGTCAGATAATATAACTATGAAAACACATATTCATGCACCATACATAGTCAATTGTTCTTACCACTAATGCTATTTCTAGTTATTTGGGCTAACATACGTAGGTAATAGGATGAGCAATTCCTCATGCATAGTGAATTAGATGATTGCAGCTTGCATGCAATTGTTTTTTCATAGGGAATTCTTCTCAAGACTCTCTTTTTTTCCCAGGGTTTTCTCTTATGTCATCTTTTTTGTCTTTCCATTGTGCTTTATGTGTTCCCAATAATCTTGGTTCCTAACTTTATTGTCTTCTAAAATTTGGGGTTTGTTTTCAGTGATAGTGTATAATATGTCATGCATGGGTACTTTCTCTTTGAATTTGATTTCACTTTGATTGATGGTTTGTTGGTTTGTTCAGCAAGCCACATCTTGTTATATCTATCTATCTATCTATCTATCTATCTATCTATCTATCTATATTTGAAAGAGAGAGAGATACACTTTATATATTCATTAAATTAACCAATTCCCTGTATTTCCCAGATGTCAGGTGGTCAGGCATGGGCCTGCCCATATGAACTCACATCTTCCTACCTAATTAAAACCTGAATCATTGGGTCATCTGGGTGGCTCAGTTGGTTACGTGTCTGCCTTCACTTGGGTCACGATCTTGGGGTCCTGGGATCGAGCTCCACATCAGGCTCCCTGCTCAAAGGGAATCGGCTTCTCCCTCTCCCTGTACTTCTTCTCCTCTTCCTACTCATACTCTCTTTCTCAAGTAAATAAATAAAAGCTTTTAAATAAATAAAACCTGAATCATTGAATATGTTTATATCTAGTAGTCCTTTCTCTCATTTTTATCAGTAATGATTGTTTTTCCTTCATCTTTTACATATGTAAAGAACAAGATACACATAATTGCCATTTTAAACTCAACTCACTGCTATAAAAATTATTCAAATGAGATAATATATATGAAAGTGCTTGGTAAGCTTTGAGCTCTCTACAAACATTACCCTGTTGCAAATAACATTAACTCACAGCATCTCTGACTATATAGCATGTCACATATACACTTCATTCACTGTGTGAAAATCTTTCATATGCTAAAAGGCCAGTATCAAATCCTCATTCCAATTCTAGGCTGAATAGCCTGGCTTATTTATAATTTCTTCCTACAATCTTTGCTCAAATTCTCAATGCTTTTCATGTTTTGTGACTTCTCTTGGATCTATCCTTTATTCTCTCTTTGCTAACAAAGTGCTAACACTGTGCTAGCATGGTGATTTGACAAGTGAAACTCACTTTATGAAATACAACTCTGTGACAATAGAATATTTTATAAGTTGTGTCCTATTACAGTAAGTGACTTAAATACCCGCTACAGAGGGAAGTTAGGAAAGAACTTCTGTTTATGGAGCACCTACTCCAGTGCATATCTGTAGCGTGAACTTGCTTCTTTGTGTCTCCAAGCCTGTTTTTCTCACATGTAAAGTAGGGGCTCACCATTAACCCTTCCTGCAGTGGTTTTCAAAGGTTAGGGTACTGGGGCACATTTGAAAACATGTGGGAGTGTTTTCAGCCCACAATGCCTGGGGGGATGTGGGTGGGGGACAAGAATATAAACATCCCCAAATACCTCAGAAGCAATCCCTCAACTAGAAATTGCCTTGCCACAAAATGTTGGTAGCACTGCCATTGAGAAACAGATAAAGAAACTCCTTACACATGACCCTCTGAGACACCAGTGAACACTAGATGGCAGAACAGGGAAGCTTCAGGATTCAGGAAAAAAAGTCCTCATTCAAAATCCACAAGATTCTTCTGCCCTGTTAAAATAATAACACTTTTAAATAATAATTTAAATAATTTTACATTTTAAATTTAAGTAAAAATTTAAATAATTTTAAAATAATGACAATTTAAAAAATAGAAACGATTTTAAAATTATTTCCTGTGTAAGTCTGCCCAAAGCAAACCTGAAATTCTCCTGCTATATGGGAAGCATCTTAAAATTTCAGATCAGCTCACCATCCAGGTGAGAGGACTTCTCTTAATGCCTTTAGAAACAGCGAGTTCATTTCCATTTTTGTCTGTGTTTCTGAAGAGTTACTTGACTTTAGTCAAATCAGTAAGTCATATTGCCAATTATAAGTTATATAAGATACTTCTTTGAATGTACCTATTTCTTATGCCAGCTCTTTCTGAGCTCTGACAAAGTTCACATGGGCCAAAGTTGAAAACACTTCACCTCCTGCCCTGCCTCTCATGTCTGTCCTCCCACTCCAGAGCTTCCTACTAGGGATCCACTTGCACCCAGAATATGCAACCTAAGGGTGCAGGGACTGAGTCTGTGATCTTATAGATCGTAGCCAGTGGATAAAATCTTTCTCCTTTCTACCCCCTGGCCTGCAAAGTGGGTAGTTCTGACACACAGCATGTCTTAATTCTTAAGAACCCACCCAGTCTTTGAATCTAGCAATCAATAGCTCTTTGCAACAATTAGCACTAGCATGTGCTGTTTCACTTTGGCTTTCCCACCATCCTTGCTTTGCTGTCCTTGTCCTTCACTCTCCTTCTCTGGGACTGTACTCCTCAATAAAATGAGGGCACGTAAACCCTCTGTTTTGAGCTCTGCTTTTGGGAGATCCAGAGTAAGACATAAGTGGAGAATTGAAACCATCATCTGGTTAATTCAGACTAAACTCTTGCAGAGATCAATTTGCATTAATTTACAAGACAAGGTGTTAAATACAGAAGAATGGTCATGCCAACTGACAAGTTAAAGTGAGCTGTCAATATTGTGGGATCATCATACCACATTTCTCTTATAAGCTCACTTTCGAATTCTCTGGTATCTGTTTCACACAGTCTCTCAAGCCTCAATCTTCCATCCCCACTGCTATCTTCACCCAACAACATCTCTTCCAACTTAATTGGGAAAAGAGACACCATCAGATGGGCACTCTTTGATCATCTTATTACTAGATCAACAAGTCCATCTGTGCCTGCCATCATCTCCTTTCCTCCTATTCCATCTGGTAAAGTGTCCCTTCTATCGCCAGCCAATTCCTCAGTGAAGATCTAATTCCCTCTGGCCTTCTCAGGGGCTTGGTTCCTTAGTCCTCTCCTTCTTCTTCTTTTTTTTTTTTTTTTTAACCCCCCGCCCCCGTTCTTTTTTTTTTTTCAAGACTTTATTTAAAAAAAAAAAATCAAGACTTTATTTATTTCAGAGAGAGAGTGTGTGAGCGCATGAGCAGGGGGAGGGGCAGAAGCAGAGTCAGAGGGAGAAGCAGACTCTGCTGAGCCTGGAGCCCCATGCAGGGCTTGATCCCAGGACGCTGAGATTATGACTTGAGCCCAACTCGGACACTTAACCAACTGAGCCACCCAGGCACCCCTATTCCCCTCCTTCTTGAAGCAATAATCCCTCTTGTTCTTTCCCACCTGAATTCAAAACACTTTCCTACCTTTAAAAGACCTCCCTTTACTGCATGCTGGCCTCGAGCTGGTTCTACACTTCTATACTTGCTTTCCCAGTCAAACTTCTCTGAAGAGAAAGCTATCTCAATTTTTTCACCTTCTATCTTTTCCTCAGCAAACTGTAATGAGGCTTCCACCTGCATCACTTCTCTGACACTGACCTTGTGGAAGTTTCTAATGACTCAGTTACTCAATCCAATGATCATATTTTTCACGGCTTCATTTTAAGCCATCCTCAAGCAGCAATCAACACAACCAAGCAGTCTCTCCTTTAACCATTCCTTCCCCAGTTTCCTTTTAATGCCCTGTCCCCACCCCCACATGCTGCTATTTCTTTATTACATTTGTGTTGTACTCTTCCTCTTTCCCAAGGTGAATGTCATCAGTCCTTCCTCAAGACTTGATATAGGCCTGCCCCCTCCTCATTACATACTGAGACATTCTCATATAGATCCGTGATTCCAAAGTATGTCATTTGCAGGTGACTCAGAAATGTATATCATCAGCCAGACCTTTCTGCTTTATTTCCCACCTAGTGCTTACAATCTTATCTTAGAATTTCAAATGCATCTTATCTTAGAATTTCAAATGCACTGCAGGCTACTCTTTCTGCTCACAGGTCCTTTCCCTGAGCTCTAATAAAAACACCTTTTTGTACTAAAAAGAGAGAGAGAGAGAGAAAGAGAATTTCAAAAGCACTTCAGACTTACCATGTCCAAAAATCCAACTCTAGATTTCCACCCTATCTTCCACTCTGCCCAACCTGGTTGTTCTTCAGATTCCCTAGTTCAGTGATCAGTGTTCATGAAGTCATAGGAGCAGGAACAAAGTTAGGGGAGACATCCCTTAAGCAACCTATTGCTAAGCCTTGTCTCTTTGTATAGACTCTAAAATATTTTAATTCGTTTCTTTTATGTTAATTTTTTTTTTTTTTTTTTTTTGAGATTTTCTTTAGGGATGCCTTGTTGGCTCATTCAGCTAAGTGTCTGCCTTGGGCTCAGGTCACAATCTTGGACTTCCTGCTCAGCAGGGGATCTGCTTCTCTCTCCTCTTTCTGCCCCTCCCACACTGGTGCTCATACTCTCTTTCTCTTTTGCTATCTCTCTTGCAAATAAATAAATAAAATCTTTTAAAAACTAAATATTTTATTTATTCATTTGAAAGACAGAGTCAGAGAGCATAAACAGGAGGAGTGCCAGAGGGAGAGGGAGAAGCAGACTCCCCAGGAGCAGGGAGCCCGATGTGGGACTCCATCCCAGGACCCCAGGACCATGACTTGAGCCAAAAGCAGATGTCCAACTGACTGAGCCACCCACATGCCCCTTTGTTAAATCTATTTTTAAATATTTTTTGAATCTGTCTACTTTGCCACTACCACTGCCATCACCCTCTATCAGTGTCTTTTGCCTGGGTTAATCCAATTTTTGTTTCCCCGGTAGCCAGAATGATGGTTTCAATCCCCAAATCTGATTGTGTCACCCTGTTGCTTAAATTTTTTAAACGGTGTCTATCTATTTTTAGAATAAAACAGGGAATCCCAAATCTAGTCTACAAACTTCACATGTGCTGGGCTCTATCTATCTCTCCAGTTTACTTTCTTTTACTTTGTGCCTCAATTCATTAGCTTTCTTTCAGTTCCTCCTATTGTTCACATGCTCTCCTACCACACTACCTTAGGCTATGCTTCCCCTCTGCCTAGAAAGCCCTTTCTCTAGTCAGTGTCTGCTTGGTCTTCAGGTGTTAAGTTCAGGAATCATTCTCTTAATGCAAGCATTCTCTGACCTTCCAGCCATGTCAGATTCCTATTATTACACTCTAATGTATGTGTGCCCCAAGACACTAATAATGTAATGTTGAAGAGAATACGTCTAAAGAGTTTACAAGAGTTCAAATTAAAGCCTTGGATTTCAGGGCTGAAAGTGAGAACCCAATCCCTAGAAGGTAAATTATTTTAATTTTAGGCCCACTTTGGGGCACCTGGGTAGCTAAGTGGTCGAGCATCTGCTTTCAGCTCAGGACTTGATCCTGGATCCTGGGATTGAGTCCCACATTGGGCTTTCTGTGGGGACCCTGCTTCTCCCTCTGCCTATGTCTCTGACTCTCTCTGTGTCTCTCATGAATAAATAAATAAATAAGTAAATCTTAAAAAAAAAAAAACCCACACACAATATTTTAGGTCTACTTTGATGGAGGTAGGAAATAAAAGGAAGGTCGGAGGAAATTTCCAGATGTCTGACTTGACTGGATGGAAAGAGATGCCTTGAAGGAGAATGGCAAATTTAGGAGTAGAAATAGGCTTCCTGGCCAACGAAAGTGTGAATGCCAGTTCACAGTGCATTTACATTTGCTCTTTGACTTAGCAGTTATACTTCTGAGACTCCATCCCAAAGGTGAACTGATGACAAAATTGCTGAAAGCCACCCAGTGTCAACAATAAGGGATTAAAGGAACCTCCTGTGCACCTTCGTATAATACAGTACCAAGCAGATGTCTAAAAAGAATAAAAATTTCTATGTCTTATAGTGGAGTTATCTTTAGAATATACTGATAAGTGTAAGAAGCAGGGAGGAAAAAGCATACATAGTATGTTACCATTTACCTAAGAAAGGGAGGAGAGGATTCAAATATATGTGCTAGTATTTGCTTATATTAAAAAAAAACAAAATGACAAACCATGGATATTTTGAATTGTTACCAATAAAGACTGTAATGCAGATCTGACTAAGTCTTCATCAGCCTACCGAGTTGCTCCAGATCAAAGATTAAGAGTTCTGGTTGGGTATTAATGGCCAGTGCTACGGCTACCATAACACACTGGTAGACTGGGGAGCCTGGAGGCTAAGAGGTCCAAGATCAAAGTTTGACAGTGTTCAGTTCCTGGTAAGAACTCCTTCTCAGCTTGCAGATGGCTGCCTTCTCCCTGAGTCCTCATGTGGACTTTCCTCTATATTTGTGAGGAGAGAGAGAGATTTCTCTCATCCTCTTCTTCTAAGGCCACTAGTCATATTATCAGGGCCCCATGGTCATGACTCAGTTGAACCCTAATTAGTGCCAAAGTCCTCATCTCCACACATTATCTCTCTTACTCTGTTCAGGCTGCTAGAACCAAAAACCACAGACTGGATGGCTTATAAACAACAGAAATTCACGTTTTTTTTCTCACAGTTCTGGAGGCTGGGAGCCTGAGATCAGCATGCCAGCATGGTTGGATAAGGGCCCTCTTCTGGGTCATAGACCTCATGCTGTGTCCTCAGATGGCAGAAAGGGCTGGGAAACTCTGTTTTCTCTCTTTTAAAAGAATAGAAATTGCATTTGTGTGAGTTCCACCTTCGTTACCCAAGGACCTCCCCTTCATGACATAAGCACCTCCCAAAGGCCCTAACTACTACCATCACATCGGGCATTAGTATTTTAATGGATGGATTTGGTGGGGACACAAATACTCAGACCATAGCACCACCACCTTAGGAGTGAGAGCTTCAATATGTAACTGGTGGGTGAGGGACACATTCAATCCATAACATGCATTCACTGTGTTTGTCGTTGGCTTGGGGTCGCCTGGAAAGAATAAGGTTTCAGCTAAATCAAAGTGACTCTGAAGCCACCGAACATGGAAAGGTGCAAGATGCATCAATTTGTCTTTTGCTTTGGAGGAGATGTTCTGGGATGTACCTGCCCACTGGAGCTTTAAAAACTTTACTGAAATGACAGCTCCCTGGATGATCACAGGATGTATTGTCTACTTACTAGAGTACATGCATGTGTTTTATCAAGGCTTCCAGTGTGCTAGTCAATTCTGGCTCATCCTGCCAAATCAGAATGATGCTGTCACTGTAATGAATTAATGTGATATTTTGGGGAACATCCAGAAGTTCAGATCTCTTTGGACTGTATTAATGTCAGATAGCCTAACATAGCACAATGACAAAACTGTGAATGTATATTATTGTCCATTTCATGTGAACTGATCCTGGTCTTTTTTTTTTTTTTTTAAGATTTTATTTATTTATTCATGAGAGACACACACACAGAGAGAGAGAGAGAGAGAGAGAGAGAGAGGCAGAGGGAAGTAGGCTCCATGCAGGGAGCCTGACGCGGGACTCGATCCCAGGTCTCCAGGATCATGCCCTGGGCTGAAGGCGGCGCTAAACCACTGGGCCAGCAGGGCTGCCCTGATCCTGGTCTTTTATCTTTTTTTTTCTTTTTAAGGAGAGAGAGGCAGAGGCAGAGAGGCAGAGACATAGGCAGAGGGAGAAGCAGACTCCCTGTGGGGAGCCTGATGTGAGACTCGATCCTGGCACCCTGGGATCACACCCCAAGCTCAAGACAGACACTCAACCACTGAGCCACCCACACGTCCCTCTGGTCCTCTATCTTGATTGGGATAGAAAATAATATATTCTTTATGTTAATGGCCATACACCATGTATCTAAGGCCAGAATTAATCAACTCTAAGTAAGATATCATGTTTAGGGGGCGCCTGGGTGGCTCAGTCAGCTGAGTGTCTGACTCTTGATCTCAGCTCATGTCTTGATCTTGGGGTTGTCAGTTTGGGCCCCACATTGGGCTCCACACAGACTTTTTTTTTGGAGTCTACCAAAAAAAAAAAGAAAAAAAAAAAAAAAGAAAAAGAAGATACCATGTTTAGCATGTTAGCTGAAATTGGGGATATTACTTGGTTGAGCCTGCATTGGTCTACTGTCATTCTCCAGAATCTAGCACCTGGTTTCTACAGAGGCTAGACTGGCTGGATACAGGGAAATATGGTTGTGGCCACCATCCCTGCCTCCTTGAGATCCTTAAGGCTGATACTAATCCATTCCATACTCCTTTAGATACAATGTTGTTTGTATCTTGATTAGGGATGAGGATAGGGCAGTTTCAGAGGTTTTTACTTGGCCTAGTTACTACCATATTTCTTACCTCTACAGACCAAGGGTTACTCCAAATACCAAGTAATTCTATCTCAATTATACAGTCAGGAATTGGAGAAAAAAGCCACAGGGTCAGTGCAAATACCTAATATATTGATTTTAAGCCATACTTTGGCCACAAACCTACTTATTGCCTGGTTTACTTTTGCATCCACTCTGCAGAGGTTTACAATGACCCTGAGTTTCTAGGTATTTGTATTTGTTGACGTTTTTCAGGGAAACAAAATAATAGTGTGTGTGTGTGTGTGTGTGCGTGTGAAAAGAAAGAGATTTTTTTAAAAAAAGATTTATTTATTTATTTATTCATGAGAGACACAGACTGAGAGAGAGGCAGAGACACAGACGAGGGAGAAGCAGGCTCCTTGCAGGGAGCCCGATGCAGGACTCGATCCCGGGATGCAGGATCAGACCTGAACCAAAGACAGGTGCCCAACCACTGAGCCACCCAGGCGTCCCAAAAGAAAGAGATTTTAACAAACTGGCTCATGTGATTATAGCAACAGGCACATCTGCAAGGAAGACTGGCAGGCTGGAGGCCCAGGGAACAGTTGCTATTGTAGCTCAAGTCCACAGGCAGCCTGGGGGAAGAATTCCTTTTTCCTAAAGATGACTTCAGTCTTCATTCTTAAGCTCTTCAACTGATTGAATGAGGACTACTCGGAATTATGGAGGGTAATCTGCTGGACTCAAAGTCTACTAATTTAAATGTTAGGCCACACCTGAAAAATGTCTTCACCACACCATAGACTGGTAGTACACCAAACATCTAGGCACTATAGCTTAGCCAAGTTGACACATGAAATTAACCCTCACAGTATCAATGTCAAATATTAGACACTGTTCCAGTAGTTTTCAAAATGTATTGGTATTTCTCTTCCCCCAGTTTACAGTCACCCAAGCCAATGGCCATTCATCCCTTGGGAAAGAACAAGGAGAAATGAGTACATATTTGCTGGGGTGTTTCAGGGTCCTTCTTCCTGGAGACAAACCACCTCTTTATTTAGTGGTGTCCTACTTATTAATTTATTACCCCTCAGCTCCAAATTTACCCTTCAGTACTTACTCTATGATAATGGATGAAATTCTTTTAAGTACTTATCCTTTACAGTGAGCAACATGCTAAGCTTTCTCAATGTCAGGGGCTAGAGGAATATTACAGGAAGAAGGAGCTACGGGATGCCTGGGTGGTTCAGCAGTTTAGCACCTGTCTTGAGCCCAGGGCATGATCCTGGAGTCCCAGGATCGAGTCCCACATCAGGCTCCCTGGGAGGAGCCTGCTTCTCCCTCTGCCTGTGTCTCTGCCTCTCTCTCTCTCTGTGTCTCTCATGAATAAATAAATAAAATCTTTTTTTTTTTTTTTTTTTTTAAAGAGCTTCTTCCACTCATTCTGGCTGCTGTGCTGTCAACAAGTGATGTGGTCGGTGGTGCTGACCCAGCCTTGCTCCCAGAATGTTCCAAGGAATGCTCCAAGCTTAGCCCAACAATCTTCCCAGGGCCTTCTCGATACAGATATTGTGCCCTCCAAGCCTCTAGCCAGCACCAGCATCCCACCTCCTTCTGCTGGTCTCTACCTCTCCTCTAGACATACCTGACAGCGATGTGGCTTTACTGACATAGACATTGTGCTCTCCAGGCATCCCATTTGCACTGGCCACTGCAGGCAACCATCCTCTATGATTGTCTCCCTGCTAGTCCAGAAACTAGACCAGCTCTGGCCTAAGAAGCCAGCACACATCTTTGCCATTTAGTGGGTTGCAACCATGCCTTCTCTGACAAAGTCTGAACCCCAGCCATTGGAGGAAAACACCCTCAATAGAAGTTTGTCCTTCCTTGGGCATTTTCCCTTCAGCCCTAGAGTACCTTTGTATCCTATACTTATTCTTTGATCATAGCCTAACTATTCTTAATATTGTACTTACCCTTTTTAAATCATAGTGTGAAAAAAATAATAAAAAGTAAAAAAAATAAATCATAGTGTGGTTTCTGTCTCTTGATTGGACCCAGACTGACAGAGG
The DNA here is from genome assembly GCF_003254725.2 of Canis lupus dingo. Lineage (NCBI taxonomy): Eukaryota > Metazoa > Chordata > Mammalia > Carnivora > Canidae > Canis > Canis lupus. The sequence continues at coordinate 53,030,184 of NC_064247.1, forward strand.
ATGAGAATGGCCCCAGAAAGTTAGGATTTGGGAATCAGATTGGTCATTCCCTGGTCCTGAGTGCAGTGCTGAGCACATTGCTGATGGGAAGTGGGTGGCTCACAACTCATTGCATACAATGAGATCACAATTAATCAAGCTGTGGTTGATTGTGATGAACTGCTAGATGAAGCAAGTGCCTTAGAAACTTAAGTGGCTATGATGTTTGACAATTACTGAAGCATTTAAGGACTGTCCTTTGGGACAGATCCTTTTGAAAGTATTTCTGCACTTACAGAGAAAAGAAAAAAGATACACTGAAGCCCATTAATTTTTAGCTCCCTTATGGAAGTAGCTTTCTCTGTATACTGTGCACAGCCACAGGTTGTGACTTGCTTATGCCTAGTGACTGTAGACCATCTCTGATCTGAAAAGTCAGAGAATTTTTCACTATCCAGTGAACTGCAACTCTGCTTTCTCCAGTGAGGTCTGAACTCCTGTATATGTTTGTCCCTGCCTTGCTTACTCTTTCTCTGCTCCAAGGTCTATATATATCTTATAGTTACTTTTCTATCATTTTTTTTACATTGAACTTCCCTTGTTTAAATCACAGTGTAGTTTCTATCTTATGACTTGCACCTATACTAAAATGGACTCCAGGGACACCTGGGTGGGTCAGCGGTTGAGTGTCTGCCTTTGGCTCAGGTCATGATCCTGGAGTCCTGGGATCGAGTCCCATATCAGGCTCCCCACAGGGAACCTGCTTCTCCCTCTGCCTATGTCTCTGCCTCTCTCTGTGTGTCTTACATGAATAAATAAATAAATTATTTTAAAAAATAAAAAATAAGATAAAATGGACCCAAATTTTGTACCTGGCACAGGTCTAGAAACTGAACAAGGAATCATGAATTTTTATTAAGAAAACTTTCTGCAGTCCTCTGTTTATCCATTCTTTCTTTCTTTTTTATTATTATTATTTTAAAGATTTTGTTTGTTTGTTTGTTTGTTTGTTTATTTATAGAAAGATAGTGTGTGAGCAGGGAGAGGACCAGAGGAAGAGGGAGAGAGAGAATCTCAAGCATATTCTATGTTGAGTGCAGAGCTTGATCTCATGACCCTGAGACCATGACCTGATATGAAATCAAAAGTTGAATGTTAAACCAACTCAGCCACCCAGGTGCTCCATATCCATTCTTGCTTTCTTTTGATTGGAGACATAAAGCAGCCTTTTTTTTTTTTTGCCTATTGATATTGCCCTAGGGACACTGTGATCTACTAACCATCTCTACAACCCTGCAGGCCAAGGGTTTGGCCCATCATTACGATCATTGTGAACCATTGGCTTCTGGTAGTTAAATACTACTATTTGTCTTCAAGAGAGCCACCACTAGACTTCTTAGTGATGCTGATGCTTCTCACTGACCTATACCTGATGGCCTTGGTAAATTGCATGATCCATGGGACTTCCATGGAACAAAATCCTCTGATGGGTTTTTCAGCCTCACATGATAGGTCTACTCAAGTGTGCTCATTGCCTGAACTTTGCATTCTTTCTGCTCATTGAATTACAAAAATTCAAGCATTTCAACTTAGTTCAGCATAAGCCACCGCTTTCCTCTGCCAGTGTTGCATTGAATTTGTACTGTCCGTTGAGTGTCTTGGAAGGGTACTCAACCCAGTATCTCAAGAGAGTTCCCCCAAATCAATAAACTCTACTTTATTCAGTCTTAAGTTTCAGCCCCTTTGATAAGATATTCTCAAGATCCAGTCACTCAGGTACGCCTTGGTTCCATGTGGAAAATCTGATTCTCACAGCTCCTGTGGTGTATAGGCCCTGTTCTCCCTTATCAGGCTCAACATGAACGTGGCTGTCACTCCTATTAACTTGGTGGTTTGGGCCCAGTTGCACTGTGGAGGAAAGGTGTCTAGAATATCTTCCTCTATGAAGACAGTATTACTCATAATGAGGAGAAGTAGGCTACCTTTGCAGGCTCTGAGGATTTAGGTAAGTCTGTAGAACAAAAATCTTCAAGAAATATGCAGATATCCTTATTTCATGTGTCAGGATTCCCAGGTTTCCCAACCAGGGCCCTGACAGTGGCATAATAGATCTTCTTGCATTATGTATTCAATTGTTTTTGAAGCTAGGAAATCTATTCAATTCTGAGTTTAGTTTTTAGCTTTTTCTGCTTCTCATTACAAGAGAAAAGGGGTCTCTAGGATACCAAAGATGCTCTTTGGCCTTCACAGCTAATTTTCTATTGTTAATTGCCCTCAGCTTTTCATCATCCCCTGTAAGACGATCTGTAGGATACAACTTCATAGCAAATCGCTAATTCCATTGTGCTTGCATGTCCTGGCCTCCCAATCCCAAGCCTCAGACCAGTTTTGCAACTTGTACATTGCAAAGAGGAGGGGTTTAGATTCTATCACCCTTCCTCCTGCTTAGATGCGATCAAATGATCTAGAGGTCAGATGACAAAGCCTAGGAAAAATTTAGACAACCTCTCAAGCTTTTTCAGACAAAGATTTTTATTGGCTTACATGAGCTCTCAGTCTTGTGTTTTTTGTCTTTCATTCTTTTTGTTTCGAAGTATCTATTTACCTGATACAGAATAATACATTTATTTTTCTCTTTTGTCTATACATTTTAGAAATTCGAGCATTTCAATTAGTTACCAAACGTGAAACAGTACTGAATTATAAAACAGTTACCATGAACGGAGCATTTTATTTCAATGTACATTCTATATTTATCTGTGCCAGAACACTATAAAACCAAGCTAACTCTTCTTATTTTACAGATCAGGAAATTTAAGGACAGGGAGCTGAGGTAACTTGGCCATGATCACACATGCTAGCAAGTACTACAGCCTATCTGACTCCACACTCGCAATATCAAGTGTAATCAAGTGAATCATTTAGGTAAGTGTAATCAAGTGAATCATTTAGGTAATTCAGGGAAGACATGCACTTTCCTCCAAAATTAAAACCTCAAACACATGCCTATTAAGGGTTAAGAAACTTCCTCAGACATTAGCCCTAATATTTTGTTCTGAGTTTCCTTCCCTACTTTAAGAGAGAGTTTCTGTATCAAATGCTGGAATCTGAGTAACTACTAATTATCCTAGGAGGATGACTAGAAAGAATGTCCAAGGGCATACATAAACTTTAACATGTGACTACCCTGGGATAGTTTTCTCCATTCCAACCCAAAGTTTAGGGCATCAGACAAAATACCTTGCCCAGATTCAACTACAAAATAATGCCTTCTTTATTACTATCATACTAGCTGAATTAAAAACAATGGGAAATTGAGTTTAAATAATATTATAAAAAAGGGAAGACCTTTTATTTTATTAAGGTAAACAGGCTTAGCATTCTTATAAGAGACTGAGAGACAACAAAAGCTCTTTATGCAAACTTTCCTTCTTGTTACTATGGGACTACCTTTTTTTTTTTTTTTTTTAAGATTTATTTATCTATTCATGAGAGAGAGAGAGAGAGAGAGAGAAGTAGGCTCCCTATGGGGAGCCCTATGTGGGACTTGATCCTGGTATCAGGCCCTGAGCCAAAGGCAGAAGCTCAACCCCTGAGCCACCCAGGTGTCCTGGGACTACTTTTAATATTATTATCCTTTCCTAGTTAAGTGGCTAGGATTCCAGGTCTCCAGGCATTCGCCTGTTTCCCTGGGCTCCTCGATGTAGTTTTCATCTTGGTGGTCCTGCTGCTTTGGCCCTTGGTGGGCTTATTCCTGAAGTGCTGCTTCATCCCTTCCTGGTGTCAGTGGCCATGGCCAGGAATGAAAAGGGTCTCTCCTTTCAGCAGTTATGGCTTTCTATTTGGCTCACAAAGAGCTTTATGAGTTTTTTTCCTGTTGGCTGGGATGAAACACATTTGATAGTAAGTCAAAGTCCTACTTGAAACAATACCTCTTATGGAAAGATCAACTTCAGCCCCAAATTGATTCATGTGTCTTAATTCTTTCCTACCTGAAGCTGATTTTACCCCCATGAAATTAGGGATGATTTCTTTCTTTCTTTCTTTCTTTCTTCTTTCTTTCTTTCTTTCTTTCTTTCTTTCTTTCTTTTTTCTCTCTCCTTCCTTCCTTCCTTCCTTCCTTCCTTCCTTCCTTCCTTCCTTCCTTCCTTCCTTCCTCTTTCTTCCTCTTACTTTTGAGGCTTAAACACCCGCATGCTAGATTCCACATAATCACATTTACAGTTTACTTCATGCTTTCTTGGGAGGCTTAGGACCCACAGTGAATATCTGTGAGCATCTTGAGGAGAATTTTTATTCCTAGGACTTAACAGGAGTCAATATTCAATTGATGTTTATTTGAATGAATAGCTACATTGGTGAGACAAACTATTAAGTAAGCATAACAGTTATGTCACATAAGAAAAGTTGTGTAGTGCAGTATTTATGTATTTAAAAATACCTATGTAATATGTTTGCATGTATTTTTTAGATATTATGGTTTGTTCATTGGGATATATAATTTTTATTGAAGTATAATTAATATACAATGTTAGGTTAGTTTCAGGTTCAAAAAAATGATTCAACAAATCTCTGCATTACTCAGTGCTCACCACAATAAATGTAGTCATCATCTGACACCAGACCACATTATCGCAATCTTAATGAGATCTAGCCATTTACAACAACATGGATGGACCAAGAGGATATTACACTAAGTGAAGTAAGTCAGGCAGAAAAAGGCAAATACCATATGATTTCACTCATATATGGAATTTAAGAAACAAGACAAATGAACAAAGGAAAAAAAGAGACAAACCACAATAAAAACAGACTTAAGTACAGAGAACAAACTGGTGGTTACCAGAGGGGAGGGGGGTGGGGGATGGGTGAACTAGATAAAGGGGATTAAGAGGTACAAACTTCAGTTACAAAATAGATAAGTCAAATTGAACTCCAATAAAAATAAACAAACAAACAAATAAATAAAAACAACAAAATAAATAAGTCATGGAGATGAAAACTACAGCACTGAGACATAGACTTTTTAACACAGTATGACTGTACCTTTGTTTTGAAACACCTCTTATTGAAGAATGAGACCCAGACTTACATTAATAAAATGATGGGAAGCACTTAGGCCAAGGAAGGATGCATCTGTCTATATCCACACCTCTCACTTTATCTCTAGTTACCTGTATCCTCTTAATGTAATGTAATGTCTTAATGTAATGTCTTCTTATATTTGTCTCAACACTTTTTCTTCATGTTTTTACTATTAGTAATGATAAAGAGTAATGTAGACAGTTTAGGAATTCATTATTAATATATCTCCTGAAACACTCATGGAATTTATTAGGTGTTCCACACTTAGGCTTTCCATTCATTTCGTAACTGCATGGTGAACCATGACCATCCTGCTACACAGAGTCAGGGGGCTTCACAGAGACGCACATGAATGGAGATTCTGAAATCATGCAGCCACACATAGTGGCCCTAATATTACATACATTCCCAAATGTTTTACAGGAATAGTTCTCTGTCTTCTTTGGAAATACCAGAGCAGACCTCTGAACTCACATTCCTATCAAGTCCTAGCATTGAACGAGGAGTCTGCTAAACTCTTCCATTGAAGAACTTTGATCACTTTAATAGTATAAATAACATAATAATAGTATATCTTCTCAGAATATTTTAAAGATTATTTTTCAACAGAGTCACTTCAAGGGCACCTGGGTGACTCAGTCTGTTGAGCGTCTGACTCCTGATTTCGGGTCAGGTCATGATCTCAGAGTCATGAGATTGAGCCCTGAGTGGGGGCTGAGCATGGAGCCTGATTGAGATTCTCTCTCCTTCTGTCCCTCCCCCACTTTGTGCTTTCTCTGTCTCTAATAAATACATAAATCTTAAAAAAAAAAAAAAAGAATCATTTCAGTCTTCAAAGGATTTCCACATTCATTATCCCATTGTATTCCCATACCAACCTGGGTATAACATCTGCGATTCTCAGTGTATCAAATCTGGAATTGAGGTTTCGGGAGACACAGCAACTTGACCAAAAAGTCACATAACCACTTAGCGACACACTTGGGATTCAAAATGCTGAATATAAATGCTATAATTTTTCCATTATTTACTTTTTTAAAAAAGTCAGGAATATCTTGCCTATGCCAGAAGAAATTCAATGACCTCATAGGTGTGTATAAAATTAAAGCAGGTATATGATACCTGGGCGGCTCATTTGGTTAAGCAACCAACTCTTGGTTTCAGCTCAGGTCATGATCTCAGGGTTGTAAGGTCTAACCCCTCATCCAGCCATATGTCAGGCTCTATGCTCAGGGGATGGTCTGCTTGAGATTCTTTCCTCCTCTGCATCCCCCAACCCCCACCACTCATGCACGTCTCAAATAAATAAATAAATAAATAAATAAAATATTTTAAAAAATCAAAGGAGATATAACAATATTACATAAAAGCTCAAAAGAGCAAAAACCACCCACAGACATCAGAAGAGAAATTTTATTTTATTGTATGTTAAATTTTTAAAAAAATTATTATAGTTGGTTTGTTGACTCATTTATTAATTCAGTATACATTTCTGGGGTGCTGTCATTGACAAGGCATTGAACTAATACTATGGGAACTGTAAAAATGAGTAGAGCACAATTACTGACCTCCTGAAATATATCATCTCTAAGCACACAAATAACTGTAATAACTGGTGGAATGTTACAAATGCCATACCAGACAGGTGAGTATAGAGTTATGAGAAATTAGCAGAGGCAATATAATTTTCATTTTTCTCTACATTACATACATATTACTCTTACAATAATAATTTTTAAGGATTCACTTAAATTTTTTTAATTTTTATTTATTTATGATAGCCACACAGAGAGAGAGAGAGGCAGAGACACAGGCAGAGGGAGAAGCAGGCTCCATGCACTGGGAGCCCGACGTGGGATTCGACCCTGGGTCTCCAGGATCGCACCCTGGCCAAAGGCAGGCGCTAAACCGCTGCGCCACCCAGGGATCCCAGATTCATTTAATTTTTAAAGAAAAATTTAAGGGACGCCTGGGTGGCTCAGCAGTTTGGCGCCTGCTTTTGGCCCAGGGAGTGATCCCAGAGACCAGGGATCGATTCCCACATCAGGCTCCCTGCATGGAGCCTGCTTCTCCCTCTGCCTGTGTCTCTGCCTCTCTCTCTCTCTCTCTGTGTTTCTCATGAATAAATAAATAAATAAATCTTAACAAATATATGCATATCCTATTGAACATCATAGCTTAGCCTTGTCTAACTTCAACATGCTCAGACTCTTACACTAGCCTACAACTGGACATAATCATCTAACATAAAGCTTATTTCATAAATAAGGTGTTTATAATAAACTATTGAATATCTCATGTAATTTATTGAATTCTATACAGAAAGGAAAACTAGTATGGTTGTAAGAGTATTGAGTATTCATCCTTGTGATCCCGGGGTTGATTGGAAGCTGTGGCTCACCACTCCTGCCCAGCATCATAAGAAAGCATCGTACTATGTGCAGCTAGCCCAGGAAAAGATCAAAATTCAAAATCTGAAGTATGCTTTTACGGAATGCATATCACTTTCATCTCATCATGAAGTTGAAAAATCATAAGTTGAACCATTGTAAGTTGGGACTGTCTATCTATAAACCAACCAACTTTTTCTTTGTCCCGTGAATTACCAGAAGAAGGAAAAATAGCTGCCTTTTCCAGGAAAGTTCCAAGGAAATGATATCACCTGAGGAAAAATAGGTTTCAATTAGATGAGCAAATTGAAGAATTTTTAGGGCTGGGTGGAGGGCATCTTGACTATCATCTTGTACAATCCCCCATTTTAAAGTCAAAGAAACTGAGGCACAGATTAATGAAGATACTTGCCCAAGATCAGGTAATGATTTGGAGCAGAGAAAGAACTAATACTCATGTCTCCAGACTCCATACTGCTTTCGCTGATGACTGGTAATACGTAGAATACTGTCTGAGACATGAACAGTGTTAGATTATCTTCATTGGATATCCACAGTTGTGCCTTACATATAATTCACTAATTATTTCTGAATAAATAAATTAAATTAGTAATATGCTATTTAGTGTAATAAAGTTACAAAACATACTTATTTGTCCACATAACATCCTGAATACATAATAGATATTTTTAAGTTTATGTGTCTAAACCTGAGCTCCTGATCTTCCCTCCACAGGTATGCTTCACTCTGTCTTTCTCCTTTCTGTTGAAAGCAACTTTATCTATCCAGTTACTCAGGCTAAACACCTCAGAGTCATTATTGATGTCTCTCTTTTTCTCCCACCTCTTATCCATTTTGTCAACAAATCCGATTGGTTCTACCTTCGAAATATCTCCAGAACCTGATCTCTCTCACCACCTTCTCCACTCCACCATTACCACCTTAAATCAGTCCACACTGTTCCCCTCTCAGAATACTTGTAATGGTCTCCAAAGGTCTGCTTCTACCTTTGTCCACACCCAGTCTAGTCTCAAACAGCCATGATGATTCTTTTAAAACTTAAGTCAGGTCGCCACTCCTCTGGTCCCAGCTCTAAAAGTGAGTTTCTTTCATTTTACTTCTTGTAAAGGCTAAAATCCCTTCAAATGTTTTTAGCAGCCTCATTTGTAATAACTAAGAAATAGAAGCAACCCAAATGTCACCAAATGGGTACATAAACAACAGTGTATGCATTTGTAAGGGCTACTTCAACAGATTACTAAAAACTGGGTGGCATAAAACAACAAAAATGTGTTCTCTCACAGTTCTGGAGGCCAGAAATCCAAAATCCAGCTTGACTGCACTCCCTGTGAGGGCTTTTGGAGAGAATCCCTTCTTGGACTCTTCCAGCTTCTGGTGGCTGCCCCAGTGTTTTCTGTCTGCATCAATGTCATCTCTGCCTCCACCCTCACAGGGTCTTTTCTTGCATGTCGCCCATGTTTTCTCTTCTGTGTCTGAGAAGGAGACTTGTCATTGGATTCAGGTCCCACCTGCATAATTCAGAATGATCTCATCTCAAGATCCTTAATTACATCTGCAGAGACCCTTCTTCCAAATAAGATCACATTCACAAGTTCTGACAATTAGGACATAAACAGGGAGGCTCAGTGGTTGAACGTCTCCCTTCGGATCAGGTCGTGATCCTGGGGTCCTGGGATCCAGTCCCACATTGGGGTCCATGCATGGAACCTGCTTCTCCCTCTGGCTATGTCTCTGCTTCTCTCTGTGTCTCTCATGAATAAATAAATAAAATATTTTTAAAAATTAGGATATCAACATATCTTTTTATAGGTGACCATTCCAGTCCACTATACTCAGTAAAGATGTCTTAGTTCTACTTTGCCTTCATTATGGGCTCCCTCACATTCTCCATCTTTTTTTTTTTTTTTTTTTCCAGGTTAAAAGTTGTCTTGTAGATGCATGTTCTGGGAAGGCAGTGCCTATGCAGGCCTAAGTGCAGAAGATGACTAAGAACGATCTGAGGGTGAGATGTTCATATGGCCATAGCCATTCATGTGGTCCAAAGGCAAGGTGGCACTGGCAACTGTTTTGGAGCTGGGAAACCTACGTAAGTTAAATTTTCAGAATAGTTATTAAAACTGCCTGTTGGCCAAACATCAAATAGATAAATTTAATTAATGATAACAATCTGGAAAATTGAAGAAATTCTTCCATTTCTCCCTCTTTCCCTCCAAACCATACAGAGCAGTTCCCTTCCTTAGTTCATTTTCTCCTACTTTGGCTATCTTTTTATAGTTTAAGTCTCTACTGTGGCATAACATACAAGCAGGGAAGTATAAAACTTTTATGTCCATATATTGATTTTGTACTATCAAATTTTATATATGTTTATGCTCATGTAAGCACCACCCAAATCAAGCACCCAGAAAGCTTTCACGTACCTCTGCCCAGTCAATAACCTCTCCCCAAAGGTGACCATATTCTGAGTTGTAGCACCATAGAATAGGTGCCTGTTTTCATACTCTTATAAAGCAATATGGTATGCATTCTCATATCAGTTCTTTTTTTTTAAACATTATGTTTGAGAGATTCCATGCTCCTCAGTGTAGAGGCGGTTCATTCCTTTTCAACACTGCATATTATCCTACTGTGTAATACATAATATAGTCATTCTGTTTTGGATGGTTGCTTGTGTTACTTCCATTTGTGAGCTACCATGAATAAAGCTGCTAGGAATCATCTCATACAAGTGTTTGGTGGACCTATGCCCTTGCCTTTGTTGGGCACATCCCTAGGTGTGTCATTACTGGGCCATAGAATAGGCATATGTTTAGTGTTAGCACATACTGCCAAAGGCTTTTCCAAAGTAGTTATACCAATTTTCACTCCAGCTAGTTCCCATCCTCACCAACACTTGACAGTGTCAGGATTTTTCATTGTAGTATTCTGATAAATAGATAGTGACATTTAATTGGGTCTTAATTTGCATTTCTTTAATGACTAATGACAGTGAGTATTTTGTCTTTGCTTGTATATCCTCTTATGGAGTGCTTACTGAAGGCTTTTTCTTCCTCCTTTCAACTTTTTTTTTTTTTTTTTAAGTAGGCTCCATGTCCAGCATGGAGCCCAACATGGGGCTTGAACTCATGACTCTGAGATCAAGAACCAAGCTAAGATTGCTCGGTTAAGTCGAATGCTTAACCGGCTGAACCACCCAGGCACCCCTTCTCCCCTCCAACCAACTTTTTAAAAAAAATTGGGGTTTCTGTATTTTCCCAGTTGATTTGTAGTCCTTTATATATCTTGGATATGAATCCTCTTTGTAAATATATGTCTTTTCCTAATCCACCCTAATTGCCTTTCCATTTTCTCATTTGTGTATTTTAGCCATCAGCAAACTTTTTCTATAAAGGGCCAGATGGCAATTATTTTAGACTTTGCAGGCCTTTGTGATCTCTGTTGCTACTACTCAACTCTGCTAATGTAACACAAAAGCAGCTGTAGACAGCCATACATTAAATGAATAAGCATGGTTATATTCCAATAAAACTTTATTTATGGACACTGAAATGTTGAATTTCATGTACATTTCCCATATCATTACATATGGTTCTTTTGACTTTTTTCAACCCTGCGAAAATGTAGAAACCATTTTGAGCTCCCCGGCTGTACAAAGCTATGTAGCAGGATAAATTTAGTATGCCGACCATTGTGTGGTAATGTCAGATGTACTTTATACATATAAGTTCTGAATTTTCATGAGCTTCAATTTATATCTCTTCTTTTGTCATTAATGCTTTTTATTCCTATATGAGAAATCTTTGCTTATTCCAAGTTCCTGAATATGTTCTCCTTTGCTTTATCCTAAAAGCTGTGTTTTGTCATTCATTTTTATGTCAATGATTCATCTAGGATTAAGTTTCATGTATGGGGCAAAGTAGAAGTTTTACACTTTTGTTTCTATGTACTTGAGTTATCACATACCTTTTCCAACTTAATAATGTAGCCATGACTTATCTGCTGCATGAAACTTTCCTTGATGGCTGAATGTGGAGCTTACAACTGTCAGCTAGTCATTCATTCAACAACTCCTATTAAAGGCTTATTATGTACCATGCCAGACACGAAGGAGATGATTGTCTTTTGGAGAAACCAACTAAGTCTCTGCAGTAAAATGTGGTAAGTGCCATGATAATATTGCAAGCATTTGTTTATGTTTTTCTCCTACTAAAAATGAGTCATTTGAAGAAAGGGACAATAGGGTTTTTTTTTTTTTTTAAGATCTTATTTATTTATTCATGAGAGACACACAGAGAGAGAGAGAGAGGCAGAGATACAGGCAGGCAGAGGGAGAAGCAGGCTCCACGCAGGGAGCCCGACATGGGACTCAATCCCAGGTCTCCAGGATCACGCCCTGGGCCAAAGGCGGCAATAAACCGCTGAGCCACCTGGGCTGCCCAGAGCATAGGCTTTAATTTGGTTATCTCTAGCACCTTCCATGAACTCTAGTATAGAATAGGTGCTCATGAAAATTTGATGAGTGATTAAATGAGTGAATAAATATTTATATACAGTGAATATACATATATTCATATAGTACATCTGTATACAGAATATGTACATATATGAATTTAGCGAATAACATGCATAAATGCGCATATGTGTATATAAACACACACATAAAACCTTCTACCTCTTGCTCCCAGACACACAAGCTAAAGTACCTCTTGGGCAACCACTAATCTCTGTGTACATTAGTCAGAGGACAAAGTTTACACCACATAGATTCAAGATAAAAGTCCTGATGGCTCTTGTATCAGACTGCCCCTGTTCAAATCCAAGCTCTATCCCCCAGTTGCTGTGTAATCTTAGATGAGTTACTTCATCTTCTTGTGGCCCAGTAACCTCACCCATAAAATGGGAAAACCTTCCTCATAGAGTTGTTTAGAATATTAAATAGGTGTATACATATAAAATAATCAGAGGCCTAAAAAGCTCAATGAGGACAGGAATTTTTGTCTGCTTTGTTCATGGCTGTACCCCTAGCTCCTAAAAGAGTGTTTGGTACATAGTAGATACTCAGTAAACACCTATGCTGCATGAATTACAAACACCTAGGTCAGGAAAATCTCAATAATTGTTGACTATTATTATTTCATGCATGATATAAAAGTTTGGGATTCACTTTCCAGTCATTCCCCATCCCCCATGGAGGACAATTTCACACTTTGGGAATCATAGCATTTTTCGACAATGACACAAGGTGGCAGCATCCGTCTCCTTTTGAGGTATCAGCCACAATCGTTTTAAGGTTTCTAGAGACCAACCCTGCAACATCGCTATTTGCAAATGCCTCATCCATTCTAGATTCTATTATTCTAAATAACAACATTGTTTAAATTATTATGAGGTCAGCTCTTAACTGTCCTAATTTCTAGCTAAAGAAAAGACTACTGGTCGTAAAAAGATAAAAATACTGACATCAATCCAGGCTGCTTTACAGTCAGTCAGTACCACTACTGTTTTGTGTTCTTAAAACTCTGGTTTTGTAGCAAATAACTGCTCAACAAATAATGAGCCCACATCTTCTGTTTCTGCTACACGTGGTACAACAATGTTGTTCCTTTCGGAGTCTGTAAGAAAAGACAAAACAAAATCAAACTGCTCTGCTTTCTCAATAAAGACAGGAGGCTAATTCTGCAGTCCTAAATTACTCTGTAAACCCACCATTAAGAAGCAGAAATGTCTGAGCACCTTTGAGGGGGAGATCTTGTGATATAAAGAAAAGAATCTTGGTTAAGAAATGAAGAGACTTGGGATTCCAGTGGTTCTTCTAAAATCTCCTTACCTTCAACCTTAAACTAAGTTCCTTTCCTTCCAGAACTCAGTACCTTTCTTTCTTTCTTTTTTTTTTTTAGTACCTTTATTTCCAAAACAAAGATAACCATCTTTGCCTTACCTACTTGAATGAGATCAGTGAACCTAAATACCTTTAGAAACTGTAAAGGGCTCTATTTTATACTGCATGAGCTAAGGTTAGAATCATTTCCATTTTACCAACGGGGAAAACCAGTTCTAGCCAGTTAAATGGGCTTGCCCCAGTTTTCTCATCTATAAAATGGGCTAATGAAAGCAACTCCACCTACTTCTGTGAGTTGTAAGGATAAAATAATAGATGTGAAAGTGCATTTAAAATGAATGCACCCTTACTTGTACAAGATTAGTTTAAACAAGAGGCTTTTCTTGGGTTTCACCAACAATCCTGAAGGTAAAAAATATGTAACTAAGTAGTCTTAAAAAACTAAGCATGTTTGATTTACTTCAGAATTTCAGGAAATTGCACATTAAAAAAAAAGAAATAGGAATAAAGAATCTCAAGGTATCATTGGATTTAGGGAAGGATAAATAAAATTAAATGGTATATTCGCAGTTAGTAGTCGATCAACACTTCTTGAATATTTGCATTTAAATTAAGTGTACCGTAGAAATAAAATCTTTGCTTAAAATCTTAACATTCAACTAACATTCATCCACTGCCTATTTTGTAACAAGTATTTTCAAAATGTATTCTTTCATTTTTAATGTTCTAGTCCTCAAAATCAGAGAGAAATAGAAATTAAATCAAAATTTAATGAAAACCGAAAGTAAAAGTTGAGAAAACAGATTCAGAGAAGTTGCTCAGCTTGCCTCAGGTTAAACAGGAGATCCAAGATATTCAGACCTCAACTCCCTGCTCCTTCCTGCCCTTTTCTTAGGTGCATTATTGTGGAGGCTTCTACTCACTCCTGCAGCAGCACTCCTGATATTGCATCCAGCACTTAGAAAAGCAAGCTAGCAATTTTCATTTAGTATAAACCAGAGGTGGAGTGTACAGGTTTTAAAGAAACTGGATAAAGGGGGTACTTCAGAGCCAAAACTTATCTGTCTTCTTAAGTGAATTTCAATGGCTTGCTTTGACCTTTGGACTATACACTCACTCGGAAAGGCACTCAGTTACCTTTCCCCTAAATATTTCCAGAGCCGATTCAGGCCTTTTCAAAAAAAAAAAAAAAAGATTAATTATTAAATGTTAGGGGTTAAAGAGAAAGAGAAATAAAATTATGAGGTAACAAGAGATCTTAGAAACGAAAGCCATTTAAATCTCTCGGGAGGTATCAGTTGTTTAAGAATGATGTGCTGTTGTTGCCACACATAATAAGTTAATCTTAAAAAGTCATTTATCCCTGCTGATGTTCCAGTTTTTCTACAGGCTAGTGTAGTGAACGAGATGCCATTTTCAGGTGTGAATTTTGGTCACCTGTGTTTACTGGGAATTGTAATTACTTAAACTTTGAAATGACACGATTCTAAACTCTGGACTCTGCTTCACTGCATTTTACTTGTTCCATTTTAGGGTTAAAGCAAAGAGGCTTTCAGGTTTATGGGTCTGGTTAGGTGGTTTGACTTTCTATTACCTAAAGAATGATATTGACACTGTGCTTATGACTTGTTCAAGTCATTTTTAATGAGTATCTATAGTATTCTCTTCCCTTGAAGATTAATCCAAATATAATACTTGTTTGCATACAGCTATATGCATCAATTAACACTATAATCTTTTTGTTATGAAAAAAAAATAGCCCACAGAGCTCTGTAAATGGAAATATAAAACTTACTTAAACATCCATTAATTTTCCCTCTTATCTGCTCCTGGAACACCAGACTTTTAGCCTTCTTAGTAAGTGGCTGAGTTCAATCGGAAGGACCTGAATATTTGGTTCCTACCATTCAATCTAGTGCCAGTGAAAGTTAACAATGTTACCCAATGACTTTAGAGACCAACAAGATTGAGGAGTTGTAATACCATTTAGCTACAGTAAAAGCCTGGCTTTTAAAATGTTTATTCTTAAATTAATAAAAGTCATTTCACAGATAAGGAAAAGCAGACAGGAAATGTAAAGGGAAGTAACTCTAAAATTCAAATAATACAACAGAGTAGTATAGAATGGACTAAAATCAGCCACCTGAGTGACACAGGTGCCAAGGAGGAGGGAGCAATGAAAGGAGAGGCATCCGCAGTTTCCAGAAGATTTGCATTTACTTTTAGGTTGGAGTCCCAGAGATACAGTTTGGTGACTTAGAACTTCAAGGATGATTATACTAATTACAAAGAAGGTTGGGTGGGCAAGAGAAAGACACTAGAATCCCTGAATTCCTTTCAAAATGTCAATAATCACATTGCATTGTTTCTGCTATTTTAATATTTCGAGAGGTGTTTCTCACCGAAAAGTTATCTAAGGAATTTATTCTTAGTTATCCTGGCTTTTACCTGCTGCTATTTAAATTGAGAATGCTGTGTTTGACAGGCACCTGGATGCTCCCCGCTCCAAAACTGTCTTGGAGATTCCAGAAGATAGCAATTTTGCCTCTCTTTGCCAGCCGGATTTGTTGCACAGCCTGGACTTGAACTTAGTTCAGCAGACACCAAACCCCTGTACTGAGGAGAGGCCGTGGAGCTGAAAATCCATAGAGCTGACTAGTTTTACTAACTATAACACCAAATCAGACTGTGATCAGTGCCACAAGCCTGTTATAAACAAAGCATTGAAGGTGAAGTTAATTCTGTCTGAGGGTCAAGGAAGGGCTCAGAGGGAAGATGACATTTCAGGGGACTCTAGAGCAAGAGAAGCATTTTGCCAGCTAGAGACGGGATAGAGGTGCATCATAACCAGAGGGAGTAGGAGGGCAGGGGTGTGAAGTGCCAAAGGACTGTCCTAGAAAGGCCAAGTGGTTGATGGTGGCTGGATATGGGGGCTACTGAACCCCATAAAGAGTCAGTGTAAATGTATCAAAAAGCTACAACTATTTCTATTTCTGGATTCACAAAAAGAGACACCTGGAATAAATACCCATTTATCGTCAACTGTCTGCCCAGTTCTCTGGTAAGCACTATAGAAGATGTAGCGGAAGACCCATGTCCTGGGGATATTTATATGGCATTCTATCTGGAAGAAAGATGAACTCACATAAAATAACGTGAAATAATACTACAGCCTCCAAAGCAAAGCATTAGTTTGCCCCAGAAGCCAAGCTAAAGATGATACCTCCAGAGAGCCCTCCTGCTGGGCTGGACTTCCCCCGACCCCCCACCCCCCCATGGTGGTACATGCAGACTTAAGGCCAGCTCAACCAGCAGAGAGGCTTGAGGGCTTGGGAGGCCTTCACCTCAGAAACAGGAATAAAGTTCACGGTTCACCCTTATATATAGCACTTCTATGTGCCTGGCACCGTTCTAGATGCTCACATGGATTAACGAACTCAGTTTTCACAACTATTATATTTGGGAGAAAGAGTATATCCCGGTATCTCCATTTACATATAGGGAAACTGAGGCACAGAGCCACAGCCAGGATTCAAATCTACAGGGTCTGGCTCCAGAGTATGTGTCTCAAGGTCTAGATGCTCACATGGATTAATTAACTTAGTTTTCACAACTACTGTATTTGGGAGAAAGAGTATATCCCAATATCTCCATTTACATATAGGGAAACTGAGGCACAGAGCCACAGCCAGGATTCAAATCAACAGGGTCTGCCTCCAGAGTGTGTGTGTCTCAAGTTCATATCCTCAGAATCTGGTGCTGGGCGTTTCCCGAGGTATTTTCAGGATAATACGATCCAAAGCGAAATAAATACTCGAAAGCCCCAGATCTGTAAGGGAGGAGAAATGCATGCTCGCTCTCCAGCCTCCACTTAGGTCCGACCCCAAGGCCAGCAAGAAAAGGTTTCTTTTTATTTACATAGTTTTCCTTCTGGGACAACTTGGTGTTTCTGAACGCTAGGGGCTCCCGGATTCTCTGGTTTGAGAGTAACTTTTCCTTTTAGGATTTTTTTTTTTTTTTTTGGAAGGGGGTGGGGGAAAAATGTGGCCTTAATTATCCTACGTCTTAGGCTGCTTAAGGAAGGGGCTGTGCTTTCGGGATCTCCTCGGAGCCAAGTAAGGAGGTCCCTCTCTTTCCCTCTGTCTCTCTCTCTCTCTCTTTTTAAGAGGACCTCGTGCAATAAAAGTGCAGAAACAAACCCAGGCGACCACAACAACAGCAGCCGCGGCGGCAGCAGCAGCAGCAGCAGCAGCAGCAGCAGCAGGAGGAAGAGGGAGGAGGACAAATTGGGAGCTGGGGCAGGCGCTCCGCGGCGGCCGGGCTCGCAGCAGCTCCCCATTCATTAGGTGCGCGGCCGCCGAGGAAGGTGGCCGAGCGCTCGCCCGCCGCCCGCCCCCCGCGCCCCCCGCGCCCCCCGCGCGCCCAGCGAGTCCCCGCTCCCCGGCCCCGCGCACGCCCCGGGGGCCGCGAGCGCAGCGCCGAGGAGCGGCGGGGAGCGTCCCCGAGCAGCCCGAGCAGCCCGAGCAGCCGCGGCCGGGAGGCGGGCCGGACGCGCGGGTGTGTGGCTGCCGCCGCCGGGCGTCCTCGCGGGGCCCGAGGCTCGCGCCGCAGCCAGCGCCATGCAGAACTACAAGTACGACAAGGCGATCGCCCCGGAGAGCAAGAACGGCGGCAGCCCGGCGCTCAACAACAACCCGAGGAAGGGCGGCAGCAAGCGGATGCTGCTCATCTGCCTCGACCTCTTCTGCCTCTTTATGGGTGAGCTCTCCCCCGACCCCCACCCCCCACCCCCCACCCCGAGCCCCAGCTGCAGCCCCAGCTCCAGCTCCAGCTCCAGCTCCGGCCTCAGCTGCAGCCCCAGCTCCGGCCCCAGCCCCAGCCGCAGCCGCAGCTCCAGCTCCAGCTCCGGCCCTAGCTCCAGCCCCAGCTCCAGCCCCAGCTCCAGCTCCAGCCCCAGCCCCAGCCCCAGCCCCAGCCCCGGCGCCCGCCCTTCCCCGGGCCTGGGAGCGGGCGTGGGGGGCGCGCTCAGGCTCCCCCGGGCCACCGGCGCGCGGCCCCGCTGCAAGGTCCCGCGGAAGGTGCGGGGGGCGGAACCGTGAGCCGGGGCGGCGCGGAGCTCGCTGCCCCCGAGGACCTCCCGGGGCGCCGGGCCGCTGCCTGCTGTGCGTAAACACCCCAGCCTTCCGCTCCCGCCGCCTCGGCCCGGCCGGGCTGCAGCTAGGCTTTCCCCGGCTCCCCCCGCAGGTGGCGGGCTGGAAGGTGCGCCCTGATGCGGGCGCGGGGCGCCTACTGTGTGCCGGTGGTAGGCGGCGTCTCGGACGTAGTTTCTAGCAGCCCTCGGCCCGACTCTGTGCGGGATGGATGAGGAGCCCCATTTCACCGATTGGGAAACTGAGGCGCTGCGACTGGAAGCCCAAGATCAGGGTCGTGTCTGGGGCGCACGATTAACTGCGGTCTCAGAAACTTTTTCCAAACTAGTTGCATGCCCCCGTCCGAAGAACCGGTGGGCTCTTAAAAAAAAAAAAAAAAAATGGGGCTGGGGCGTGAGGAGCATTTATGAGCTTGCCGGGGGCGGGGGGAAGCTATTGACACGAATCTACGGGAGTTCCAAGGTTGAAGTCAGAGTAGAATTATTATTATTATTTTTTAAGCGATTCATGGTGTAATGGAAAGCGCCCAGGACTTCTCCTCTAGAGCCCTGCTACTCTGCCGCTTGCAGGGTGTGCACCTCCTTGCCTCCTGGGCCTCGGTTTCCTCATCAGTTGAGTGAGTGGCTTGAATTAGATGCTCTCCTAAGGCCCCTTCCTGCATTAGGAACTCGGATTAGGTCCAGGAGCTGTTTTGCCAACTCTGCTAACTGAAGAAACATCTGTGTTCCCAATTCAGTTCCCTTAAAATAGACTCCTGCACGGAGACCTAAGTCCCCTTTGAAATGGATTCGTCCGTGCAGATTGTGCGAACCCGAGACGTAGGGGGCCCGAGGGTACCCTCCTCTTGTACCTCGTGAGTCTTTCTGCAGCAAGGTCCTCACTGAGGTCCCTCTGCCCTCGGCTGCACTGTCCATAGTAAGTTTGGGAGTCAAAGGAAGATGGGACGCTTAGAATTATTATTAAAAAGGTAGGAATGGTCCCCTTTGGGTACAGAGAGACAGCTGCGGGTGGAGTTGTGCTCTGTGGAAGGGAAGAGGTGACTAGTTCAGGTGGCAAATCCCCCTCCCACCTCTCCATAGAAATGGGACATTAAGATGCTATGTAAAGGAATTGTCACTGGGGGGCCTGCCTTCCTGTGGGCCGCTGGCTTATTATCCTGCACAGTGGGAAGATTAGTATTTAAAGTCTGCTGCCAAGCTATTGAATTTTTAAAAGGCCCTCCCTGGTCCTGGGGGAGTACAAGGAGAACACTAAACACATTGAAGCTGTTTGCTGTAAACTTGTCTGGAGCTTCCCAGTGTTTACTGGTGTGTTTTGTTGGTGGTAAGGTAAACTCTTCCCGGCCAGGCCTGTGCTGAGTACCCTCCTACCTCCTACTTTGTGATTAGGAAAGCAAATCTAGAACACGCCTGACAGCCTTTGTACAGTTTCATTGTTCTCCTCCCCTCTTCCACTCTTCTGCTTTCAGAAGGCAGTCCCGAGAGATGGTGCATTCTTATTAATGGGAAAAGAAGTGTGAAGGAATTTGCAGGAGGACACACCTATCAGCTATAGTTTAGCCAGGGACACTGTTGTGCATTGAAGGTGCAAGTAACGTTTATGTTTGCACACTTCAGGTCATCTGCCCCCACTCTCCCCGTGTTTCCCCTGAAAGCTGACATTCTATCCCTAGCTATTTATTACATTTACTCACTGTTGGTCTGTTTGAATAAATGATTCTGTTTACCTCAAAAAGGTGGTAACTGGACCCTGCATTTTATTATGATGCACATTATAGCTATCTCTTTTAGGGGTATATCCTTGCCATTAAAAAAAAAAGTCAACAAAGTCATTTTCCAAGTAACTTATTATCAGTGTCTCCTCTACGCATAGACCAAAAAAACAACATCACTAATTTAATGCCTAACTTGCCTTTAGTAGGAAAAACTGTAAGGTAAATACTTGAGAAATATATGCAGAAGAACTCTGTTTGGTTTCCAAAAGAAAATTAATAACACGACATGTGATTTTAATATCTCCTATACAACAGTCTTAAAAAACTGTTTCTTCTTGGTTCACTTTTTGCCTAACACTGTCAGTATGATTTAATTTTTATACAGTTTATTGATCATATGGTCTGGATTACAGGGCACTAATATATTAAAAAAGAGAAACATAGTTTTCTGTTTATTCTCTCACAGAAATATATACCAAGCTTCATCTCCCTTGTATCTGGAAAAAATAAAAGCTGATGTGCTGCATTAAGTGTTATGTGAGTGGAAATATGCAGGCAGTTGAACTTGTTTCATGTACCTTCTTGGAATGTTAAATTCTTAGCAAAAAATAAAAGTCCACTCTTGTTTGAATGCCCAAAGAATCTGGTGACCGAGAACACCGAAGGGAGTTTACCTCCTGATGAACAGCTGTCTTTGCCAACTAATTGCTTTTATAAATACAGTTAAGAATCTTTGTGTGACATTCCTTTTGAAACGGATTTTGTTTTCCTTTCAATTACATAGTATGTACCGCCTCCTGGTTTTCATGCATTGGTTCTGGTGTACCAGGTGACAGGAGAGCAGCAGAGGATGTTCCCAGGCAAGAAGGGAGGAGCATCTTCTGTCTTTCTAAGCTCTTTTAGCCCCTTCTTAATATAAATGTGTGTTCTCTTTGCTATAATCTTTATGAAGAGATTATCTCCATTTCATAGGTGAGAAAACCATGTGTCAGAGAGGGGAGGCCCTGAGATGCACCCTGAAGTCGATTTGGGATTTGGGTCGATGCCTCATTCTCAGTGAGCAGGACTGGAGTCCATCTCCCTTTCAAACTCAAGATTCTTATCAGAAAATCCCGAGGCTGTTTGCAGAAGGTCCTGCCTCTCTGCATTTCCAAGTTACCCATTTGCGCCAAAGCAAATGGATAAAGGTGGTTGAACTCTCCTGGTCAGTGATACGGTCTTGTTGCTCCACAGTGTTGTTTGGATTTGGAACTGGTTCTGAGACTAAGTAATGCACAGATTTTTGAGGGCACTGTTTTACCCCATGGGCCAGTGGTTCCATAGAAAGAACACCGGCAGTACATGGTTGTAGCAAAATGTAGGGATTTGGTAAACCCGGGCTGAGCTTCTACGTCCCTGCTTTCCCTCTTTCCTGTCGCTCATCCCAGATATTTACTGAGTGCCTCCTTCCAACCCTTGCACTTGGAGGACTAAGCAGTTTTAGGCAGGTCCAGCTTTTCCTGTGTGGACTTTGCTCAAGGTCCTTCATCCTTTGGGTTCAGTTAGCTCATCTGCAAAACGGTTAGCAGAATGACCACTTCGCTATGTTGCTGTAGGGATCAGAAAAAGTCTTGGATGTGAAAGGTTTTTTTTTTTTAACCTCTCAAGACTTGGGCAAATAAATGCAACGGATTTATAACCTGAAGCCC
The DNA here is from genome assembly GCF_003254725.2 of Canis lupus dingo. Lineage (NCBI taxonomy): Eukaryota > Metazoa > Chordata > Mammalia > Carnivora > Canidae > Canis > Canis lupus. The sequence goes on from NC_064247.1 coordinate 53,052,050, forward strand.
TTTAAGAAGGTTTTGTGGTTATCTTCGTATATCATGTCTCAGGATCATAGGTAGATGAGACCATGAAATAAATATTCAGTAATAATACAGTGAAGACCATAGAGCTGCTCTTCAAAAAGGAGAATGTCCCATTTGCCCAGTAAGTTGAAGACGGATGATTTCCATTCATTTTGACTCTAGCTGAGAAGGCAGCCCCTAAAACTAAGCAGATGTCTTGAGCCAACTGGTCTTCACAGTGTAACCTGAGCCCTCTTTAGGGAAGGTTCTTGTGTTCAAAAAAACTGTTCCTCATTTGGTTTTTGATGCCAGAAGGTAGGTGAGCTGAACTTATACCAAGAGGGGTGGGAGGTATTTGAAGAAGCAGGTGCTTCATCAGTCTGAAAGGCCTGACTCATGTGCCATTCCCAACCAGGAAAGACAGTCAATGGGTGGAATATGATGAAACAGGGAAAGAAGTTCAGGCAGGTAAAAAATTAGAATTTGGATGCTCAGCATCCATGCTGTGTAATTTAGTGGTTCTAGAATGTTCTTGGCCTTTCTTTCTTTCTTTCTTTCTTTCTTTCTTTCTTTCTTTCTTCTTTCTTTCTTTTTTTAAAGATTTTATTTATTCATTCATGAGAGACACACAGAGAAAGAGAGAGAGAGGGTCAGAGCCATAGGCAGAGGGAGAAGCAGGCTCGATCCCAGGACTCCAGGACCACTCCCTGGCCTGAAGGCAGGCGCTAAACTGCTGAACCACCCAGGGGTCCCCTTCTTGGCCTTTTCTGATTTTCAGTTAAATGGATAAAATCCTAGAACTGGTTCCGTATATGGGCTACATAACATCATCTTGTGTTATTATTAAATTACTCACTTTTCTCTGGAAGGGAGGCAGTGTGGTATAGTGAAGAGATCAGGACTCTTACAGCCAGAAGCTTCAGGTTCCAGGTTGACCAATGCCACCATCTGGTGGTGTGCTTGTGGACAAGTTGGTTTTCTATGGATGGATCTCAATCGTTTTGTTTTTTTTTTCCATTGGTAAAATGACCGGTTGGGCAGGATCACATCTAATGTGTAAAGCTGCCACCCAGCATTCTGTGACAGATTTCTGGCAGAGAGGAATTGACACGTTTGTTGAGTGTCTCCCTTATGCATGCACTTTGCTTAGCTCTTCATTGTACATTACCTCCGTGAGTCACCGCAAAAGTGATGAGCTTACAAACGGGAGTTCTGGCCTTGGAGTGCCACTTTGTCGCTGCATAACTTTGAAGAAATTTGCTTGACTTTTCTGGGCCTGGGTTATTATTATTATTATTATTGCAATAGAGGGAAGGTACACAATCATCTTCTTAGACCTCTTCTGGCACTAACAGCTTTATGATTCTGTGCTGGTAGACATCCTGTGATGTAGAAACCCAGTCGTTCCATCATTCCTTCTGTTAGACTATTCATCATGAATTGTTAGATTTTTTTTTTGTTTTGACCAAAGAATTAATGCTGACAATTAGCTTATATTGGTATTCATTCTGGAGGGAAAGTAAATGCTCTTACTAAAGTTAACCCAATATGGCAAGAAACTAGCTAGATTTTTCCTTGGCCAAATGTGTCCTTTAACCTGCCTCTTGAAATGTATAGTACAGTTGATCATTGAACAATGCATATGACTTCTGACTTCCCAAAAACCTAAGAGCCTGCCGTTGACCAGAAGCCTTGTTGATAACGTAAACATCAATTTACCACGTATTTTGTATGTTGTATGTATTAGAAACTGTTCTTACAATAAAGTGAGCTCCAGAAAAGAAAACATTCTTAGGCAAATCCTAGGGAAGAGAATAGGCATTTATAATACTGCTGTATTTTATTGAAAAAAATCTGTGTGAGTGGACCCGTGTGGTTCAAATCTGTGTTGTTCAAAGTTCACCTGTAACCACAAACAAACAAGCCCGACAGGTAACTTTCCCCCTTTTTATTACTCTTTTGTTATGTTCACTAAATATGTGTTTTTAATAACTCAGTTTTGATAATTTAATCTACCCTGTGAACCACAGAATGCAGAAACAGATTTTCATTCAGTAACTGGTAAACTGTCCAGCCAAGCACCTTGCATGGCTTGGCCTACAGAAGGATAGGTAAGCCATGCTGACTTTTCCAGAATGGCTGAAAACTTCTATTTCCTCATCGTCCAAAAGGCCTAAGGTCTTTTTGTTTTGGGTTTTGGGTTTTGGGTCCCCCCCCCCCCCCCCCCTTAGCTCCTTCTTCCCCAGCTTCCTCTCATACTTGAGATATACCATGGAGGTATAGCTGTCTCTGGTGGGAGACTTTTCCACGTTTAGCCCTTTTTGATTTCCTGTCAATTTTTGATTCTTACTTTTGCCGTCTTGTGTGGTTTGGGCTCGCAAGCCCAGGTGGTCACACATCATGATGCTAATGACACCATAGTCAAGGACTTCTCTGTGTAGGCAGTTGTATTTATGGAGACACCCTACCTACTGTGTCAGTTCAACCAGTACATAGTATTTGAGGAGTCATAACTTACTTGGGGGATTTCTACTATTTCAACATTTTAAGAAACCCATCTAGAGTGAAATAGAGATGCTCAGGCTCCTTCTCAGGAGATTCAAATTCAGCAGGCTTTGGGTCAGGGCCTGGTATTCTGGATTTCATAAGCTTCTGATGATTCTCATCAGGCCAATCAGAGAATTGCTGTTGTTTAACAGCTGGCGTCTTAAGGGCAATTGGCTATGTCCTGAGGCTTTTTGTCCCTGGACTGAATGTTCTGGCACTTTTCACATTGTTAGGGTTTGTTCCTGCCTCCACCCCCCCTCGCCCTACCCCCACCACCCGGTTTGCGGCCAGCACACCTGTCTTTCAGCAAAGATAATGAAGCTTGTTAGAATTCTTTCAAAAGGAGAAATTGCTTCTGGGTGCAGGCCTGAAGGTCTCTGGTGATTTTTAGAGAAGGGACTTGGTGGTGTCTCCTAATTGCTTAGAGGCTGGGATTTTTATTTGTTTCTCGGTCTTAAACCGAGTTCTGTGTAGTGGAAGTTGACCACCCAGTGATCACTTTGGAAAAATGAGGTGTTAACTCAGTAAATATTTTCTTTTGAGATATTAAAATTTGTGTCTGAGTGAAAAGTGAAATGAATAAATGAGATTCTGAATAGAGCCTTTAAAAGATCAAAGTTAGCCTGGCAAAGTATTGTGGAAACAATACCAGCTTTGGATTCCCTTGGATCTGGGTGTGACTTGGGCAAAAAGTATTTCACCTTTTTAGTATTCAGTGTCCTCATCCAGAAAAGAAGCAAGAGACCTAGTATGGTGATGCTCAGCTTTGATCATGAATCTGAAAATGCTCTGGGAAGTTAAAAAGTATTCTATCATGATTATCAGGTATCATGTTGCTATTATTACTCAGAGTAATAGTAGTATTTTCCTTTCCATCCCAGTGTCCTTACTCTTGATGGTGCTATGAAATCCTCTCATTTTTTTTTTTTTTTTTGGCAGCAAAGTTGCCTGAAATATATTAGGGGAAAAAATTGTGAAGAGAATCCTAAGAAAAAACCAGGCGTCCAGAGGGAACGCAAATGTTTTCCATTAGCCGAAGAAAAGCAGTGGCAGGTTTTCTGACCCCATCTGGGAAAGTCACAAAGCAGGAACCTTGGTAGTCTTTGGTGGTTGCTTTCTTCTTCCCCTTTGAAAGGGACGTGGCCATGTCATTTTAAGAGAAGGACACATCCACCTTAGGAAAGGCGGGAGGGATTTGGGACAAATTGTCTGACTTAGGGTCAACTCTTATCTGTGTCTTTTGACAGCCCACAGAAAAATCTAGCTGAAAAGAACAGTCCGGATTGAAAATGACCAAAATACACATTCTCCAGGGCCCCGTCTGCATTTCTTGATCTAGGGAGGGAGTAGCTGTGCTCATTACCATACTGATTATTCAGGCCAACCATGTGGTTGGTATTGGTACCAGACTCCTTTCAAAGACAAGGAAACTGCAGCCTAGAGAGGTTAAGGAACTTGCCTACAGGTCTCCAGTGTTCAGTAATCATTCAGTTTTCCAGAGCTCTTGTCACCCTTAATCTGTCTTGCTGCTCACTTTTCAATGCAATGAATGCAGCTAAGACTCTCTCTTTTCTAGTTCTTTCATTTTATTAATTTCAATTACTTATTTACTTATTTTAAAAAAGATTTTATTTATTCATGAGAGACACAGAGAGAGAGAGAGGCAGAGACATAGATAGAGGGAGAAGCAGGCTCCCTGCAGGGAGCTGGATGCAGGATTCTGTCCTAGGACCCCGGGATCCTGGGCCTAAGCTAAGGCAGATGCTCAACTACTGAGCCACCCAGGTGCTCCCATTTCGATTTTATTGAGTCCAAATGTGTACAATATATTTTACAGGGCCCAACATAGGACACAAACAGGAGTCTTTTTTTTTTTTTTTAAGATTTATTTATTTATTTGAGAGTGTGTGCACCTATGCAGGAGCACAGAAAGTGGGGGGACGGGCAGAGGGAGAAGGAAGGGATATCTCAAGCAGACTCTGCACTGAGTGTGGAGCCTGACATGGGGCTCGACCTCACAACCCCGAGATCATGATCTGAGCTTAAATCAAGAGTCAGACACTTAACCAATTGAGCCACTCAGGTGCCCCAAGACAGATACGAGTGTTAAGGATCATGTTGGGCAGTGAGGAGGTAGGTATACATAAATCGTTGCAAAACAGCTTGGGGCATGTTTAATGAGCCTTTCTGCGAACAGCATAGAGAAAGTGCTTTTGGAATAGTTCTTCACTGCCTGGATTCATGGAATCTTTAGAATAATAAAGTAGATTGGAGTTGATGTTATCAACAATATCAGGGTCATATTTTAACTCAAGAACACAGGCCTCTTGTGGTGGGGCAGGTCGAGGTTGGAGTGGATGGGGGGGCTCAGGCTTTAGCCTCAGACAGATGGGGGAGCTTGCCTGCTGTTACTGGCGAGGTGCACTTAGGCAAGTCACTGAATGTCTCTGAGGCCTCTGTTTTCTCATTTGTAAACTGGAGAGTATGGGCTTGGTGGAGGTGTGAGGCTATGCCAGGCAGGTATGGTGCGTGGTGCTGGCCACTTAACAGATAGGGGCAGCTGCTGTCACCCTTGTCACCATATCTTACTCTGTGCCCTCGAATTGATATGAGGAGCCCGAAGCCTGACCTGGGTGGTGATCGTCCCATGATCCTGAAAGAGCAGGGCCTACTACCAGTGTCTTGCCTCTATACCATTTTGCTTTTCTGGTGCTGTTTACTTGGCAGTTTGAAACTGGTACCATCCATGAGGTCCAGTTCTCCAGAGAGCTATAATCTCTTCTTTCTCTTGGCTTTGTTACTTAAAAAGGAACAAGACAAACAAGTTAACTTTTAATCCAGATTGTCGGGTAAGAGTTCAGTGAGACCAGAGATACATGAAGCAAATTTGAAGGACGAGGCAGTTTCTTGATACCACTGTTCTTCAAACCGGCACTTGTTCTAGAAGTGCTTCTTACCAAAGATCCCTGCTGACTGATTTGAGTTTGAACGGGCACTCGCTTTTGCCAATGATGTATCGCAGGAGAGAAGAAAGAGAAACCCAAGGTTTCAAAGTTTTTGCTTTTTAAAAGCCTCTTGAGGTAGAAAATACTCTCATTTGACCGAGGAGGAAACAGATTAAATAATTTTCTCAAGGTCATTCATTAATTGGCGGTGCCAACATTCAAAAGAAAGCTAGGTCAGGTTCTCAAACATCCTTGTGGAACTATCCTTCCTTTAGACCGAGGTTTATAAGTTAGAATCTGCATTAAAATTCCCCAATTTCATACCAAACCAAACAACATACACAGGATTCAGTTGGAAGCTTTTGAAAGGAACTTGTTGATTTCTGTGTGCTTTGAAAGTATATGTTGCAATCAGAATATTGGTGGTAAGTGTGTTTTTGAGGTTTGTCACAAATTAACAAAATTATATGCTTAGAGAGTTTTGCAGAGAAATGCAAATCAGTATAAGCGCCTTGTCATAATAAGCAGTATGCTTTGGTTCCTGTTTACCTATCCCCAAAGCACATAATATACATAATTACATTGACACGAAGGAAGCTGTTCTCATTGATGGTTTCTTTATATCTGGCCCCCAAATTAGTTTGTGGTATCAATCAATGTAATTTCTAGAGAGCCTATTTAATTAAGTCTAAGTTTGTACTTGTCTTTCAAGTATCAGTCTGGTCTTCTGTGGATGTTTCTTGAGCACCTACTATGTGCTGGGCCCCCAGGGATTCTTGACCTTTAAGAATTCTCAGGCTGGCCAGTGGGAAACAGACTTGCATAGTTAAATCAACGAAGTGTTGCTGATGTGGAATGGTAGAGGGGCTGTAGCAGCAAAGTGAAGAGTGGGGAAGTTTGCCTGAGGGCAGGCATGGAGCTGGGTCCTGCCAGAGAAATCTTAGCTCACATGCCAGGAGAGGGGAGAGGGTAATCCAGCAAAGGGAGCAACAGGTGCTGAGCCGTGCATGCAAACACGAACAGATCTGGAAGGGGTGAGTATGAGACGCTGGAGTGCAGCCTTGTGTGGAGGATGTTGGAGATAAGGCTGGTGAGATAGGTTGGAGCCAGATTATGAAGGGGTGGGGGGCTGCAAAAGGCAGGCAGCTGAGGAACTTGAACTTTATTTTGGAGGACCAGCCGAGCAAATGAAATTTTATTTTTGTTTTCGTTTTCCTTTTTATTATGGAAAATGTCATATAGAAACCAAACACCGTGTATACCTAGGAGTGGAATTGCCAGGTCATATGGTAAGTCCATGTTTCACTTTTTTGAGGAACTGCCAAATTGTTTTTCCATAGCGGCTGCCCCATATTTTAGAAATAGCGTGACATTAGTTGAAATATGTAAGGAAAAAAAAAGTTTTATGGACAACATTTGGAATTAACATATTCATGAACAGTTTTAAGAGAGGGTTCATCTACTCAGTTGTGTACTCAGTTGTGTTCGAGATCGCTGCGTTTGGGGAGAGGGAAACGGGAGAGAGAGGAGGGGACCAGTAACAGGGAGGCAGAGCTGGACCGTAAGCATTGGAAACAGAGAAGAGAAGGATGGGTAAGAAGGATGACAGGTAGCTCCAGATCTCCTGAGTGGGAACCTCGGAAGAGTGGTGCTGCCATTCATTCCCTCCACAAACACTTCCAATGCAGTGTTTATAGAAGGCTTAATGAAATCCATCTTGTAGGATTACTGAAATGCTTCGTGGTCATGGCCTTACTAGGCAGATGAAGCTATATGTTCTCTTCCACCACCAACCCCCCCCGCCCCCCACACACACACTCTGGAATTTCTTAGTTTCTCAAATGCCCCTTAGAATAAATGGGCCATTGGAAATCCTCCTGGTTTAGAGAAACAGTTTTTCTTGGGTTGTAATGGTATTTTAAAAACAGTGTTGTTGAGATATAATTCAGGTACCATATAATTCAGCCATTTAAAAAGTATAGTTCACTGGCTTTTGATATATTCTACAGAGTTGGGCAATCACCACCACTACTGATTATTTTATTTTATTTAATTTTATTTTATGATTTTATTTATTTATTCATGAGAGACAGAGAGAGAAAGAGGCAGAGACACAGGTAGAGGGAAAAGCAGGCTCCTTGCAGAGAGCCTGACATGGGACTTGATCCCAGGTCTCCAGGATCACACCCTGGGCTGAAGGCGGCGCTAAACCGCTGAGCCACCCCGGCTGCCCACCACTACTGATTTTAGAACATTTTCATCACTGCAAAGCGAAACTCGTACCAGTTAGCAATCACTCTCCATTCTCCCTTCTGGTCCTGCCATCCCATAGCAACCACTGATCAACTCTTTGGGTCTACATACTTGCCTGTTCTTGACATTCATGTAAGTGAAATCATATAATATGTGGTCTTTGTGAATGGCTTCTTTCACTCGAGATCATGTGTGCAAGGTTCATCCATAATGTATCACCTATGGACAGCATGTTCATTGAGCATGTACCAGTACTTTATTTGGCTTTATTGCCAACTAATATTCCCTTGTATGGGCATACCACATTTAGTTTATACATTTATCAGTCTATAGACGTCTGGATTTTTTCCACTTTCTGGCCACTGTGAATAATGCTGCTATGAACATTCATTTACAGATTTTTTTTTGTGTGTGGACATACATTTTCAGTTCTCTTGGGTATCTATACCTAGGAATGGTGACTCTGTGTTTAACTTCTTAAGGAAACTGCCACTATTTTCCATAGTGGCAGCTGTGCCATTTTAGAAATATCTTAAGATTAATTAAAATATGTAAGGAGAAAACACAAAAGTTTTACCAAAGTCCTTGGAATTAACATATTCATGAAATCACTCTGGTGTTGCTTTGTTCTTTGAGCCATTTTCCACAAAGAAGCAAACTTTTTAATCAGTTCACTACTGTCACTGGGTTTAAGATGAGTGAGCAGAGAACAATAAAGCTGATTGAGAAAAAGATGCTGGGTGGTCAGCTAAACCCGCTCACCCGCTGAGTAACATACTTCCACAGATGGGGATGTCACTAGCAGATTCCTGCCTCAGCAACATGAAAACAAGCCTTAGATCCTCAGTCTCTTGAACAGTTAAAAGTGCAGATATTAATATTAAGACCTTCATATTCCTAGGATCTGTTTTAAATATTTTTTAAGACCATGAAATGGAACCGTAGTTTCTTTTCTTTCTTTCTTTTTTATTCATGAGAGGCACAGAGAGGGAGGCAGAGACATAGGCAGAGGGAGAAGCAGGCCGCCCCATGGGGAGCCCCATACGGGACTCTATCCCAGGACCTCGGGATCACTACCTGAGCCAAAGGCAATTGCTCAACCACTGAGCTACCCAGACACCCCTGTTACCTTCATTTTATAGAAATGAGGTTCAGAGACGTTAAAAGATCACTTCTCAGAGTTTCTGTGGCAAGTGACTTGCAGTGTGGGGGTCAGACCTAAGCAGTGTGACCCGTTGGGCCATCCTTCACCACCAGGCTCTACAGCTTTCTGGTGCTTCTGAAGCCCCTTTTGTCCACACTGCTCCATGCAGCTTTCACATTGGTGACACATGACAGTTTGCCCAAAATGAATTAGACTTGGGATTCTCACCCTGAACTCTCTGAACCTGTTAAGGTTTATTAGAACAATTATGGGGCATCTTACCCTATTTTCAGTACTTCAAAAATAGCTAACATGTGCTATAGGTTTACCAGTGTGCATCTAGTCTAGACTAACTCAGAGCATCAGGCCCTGCCTAGACTAGTCAAAGCATTGGCATTCTGTGCTGTGACTTAAATGTGGAAGGACATCTGTTCGCTCACTCAGGTCTTGTTAGTTGTTTCCACTAAACAGGAGATGAGATTGGCACTTTCTATGCTTTGATTAACAAAAGTAGAGAAATGACTTAAAATATAGTTTACTTGATAAGTGAAGACATCTTTCAGACATCACTGATGGTCAAGAAGGAAGGGGTAGGTATCTTCGGTAATAAAAAGGTTGGCCATCCTAGAAGAGATAAGCCACTCTGTGAATTTAGAGAGGAAGACACGAGGTCACAGGAAGATGGCCTGATGGGAAGAGGGGCTTGAACTAGACCGTATCACTCACATCAGGCAGCAGTAATGGGTTGCTCCATTAGTGACCTTTTTTGTACCATGGACTTGATCTGCTGTCCTTGTGGTTTTGCATAGCCCTTGGGTCACACTGAGAAATTGTGAGCTTCTCTGGTTAGTGGCTGTGGGCACAGCACCTTCATTAAATGTGGCAAATAGAACTTCTACTAGTAGCCTCTTCCCCACAAATGACCCACATTGTTGTAGAGTTGGCAACCACTAACAGTAAGTGGCAGAAATGCTTGTCAGCCACACAGTAGATTTCATTAGACACTTGCCCAAAGTAGCTGTTTTGGTCAGTTCGGGCTGCATAGGTTTGTGGGGAAGAATGACCTAATACATTAGTTCTCATCATTGCATTTGTCTTGCTATGCTCTTGGCCTTGATGGACGTTTTGATTAAATACATAGTGTTATCTTTTGAAGCAACTGCACATAATGTGATTAGAGGGAATTATTTCCAGCAGGCTGAGATTTTAAAAATATTTCCAAGGGTGTTATCAACTTACATCAGAGTCTTTTGTTTAGTGGGCTTCACGCTTAAATCTCTTTGGAGAGTGACTCCTGTAACTAGGCAGGAGGGATGATGGGCTCTACTCAAACAAGTAAACCATTGCTCTGGAAGATCTGTATCATAGGCATTGGGTGAATGCATGATTCTCAGGAGCTGGCTGGAAAATTAAAATATACTTCTTGGGTCAAAACATTAAAAATACTGGGTGCTTTCAATCCCATGGAGAAATAGCCATCTTGATTTTTGGTTTAATTTTCCTAGGGCCATTGATGGTTGATGAACCTTTAATTAAGATTTTGAAAAAAAAAAAAAAAGATTTTGCCTTAAATTGGATGTTTGCAGCAATTGTGTTGGCCTCAGCTATGAAATCCAGTGATTATTAGTTAATAATCTATTTCAGTGAATGGCTCCATCAAATGATAATGTGTACATCTGAAAACTAGAATGTAGATATCCATTTTTGCCTCAGTTTCTCTCATTTTGATCTCTAGCTGCCTAAACCTTGAAAGCTAATAAAGCACAAATACCACTACACCCAAGGTATCATTGTCCAAATGCCAACTGGAAAAGGGCTAGGAAAAGAGCATTTTTGAGCCCTGTGGTATAGGGCATATCTTTGTATCTCATCAAATTGTATAATGCCGAAGAGGAGATACTGCTGTAACTGGTTTTTACAGAAGAAGCAGTTGCCCTTCAGAGGGGTGGACAGGCTTGCTGGGGATTCTGCTGCTGGAAAGTGGTCGAGTGCCTGGGATAAGAACCAGCCAACACCTAGGCTCTTTCTTCCAACAGTGAAGACTGGCATTGGACTTTGTACTGACTTCTATTTTCAATAATAAGCTTATGAAGCAACTAAGCCAGCCAGAAAGTTTTAAAATGAAATTATCAGGCCTTGTAAAGTGTTCCAAGTGTGATTTGGGATTTAAAGCCTTTCGCCCATTTTAGTTTTGCCTGTTTCTTTGTAAAATTCCTGGAGGACAGAGATTAGACTCAAAACCTTCAGGCTGCAAGGGGGAAGGGCATGAATTTTGCTGAGTATTTCTCTGGCAGGCAGTAATGCAAGGGGCTTTACGGGCATTATTAGCTGACTTGAATTTCACAACAACCCTGTGAAGGAGGAGATTGGAGTTCATTTTAGTTTTCTCTGAACTTAGCCAGCAATGCTGGTCTTAACTCCTTTTGGTGACACACTGTATTAATAATTCAACTAGTTAATCACTAGCAGAGATCATTTACTAAGATTCCAGGGCAAGTGCTTTGCTGAAATCTACTTTGAGCTGGTCACTCCTGCCATGCGTCCACTTTTGCTGGAAATCTGTGGGAGCAGCTCAGCTCCAGTTCTGTAGAGCATCAGACAAGGACAGGCCACGGCCGAAGGATATTTTGCCGATTTCATATAGAAACAGATATTGAAATGGGGAGGGATAGCGACTTCTCATTCTATTGTTGCTCCTTCTCACCAGTCTTCTCCAAAGGAGTTAAAAAGGCAGGGAAATGCAACATTTTGAGTGAAGTAGCCTACGCTTTGGTTACGGGCTCTGTGTATTTCCCAGGCTATTGTAGGTTTCCTATTCATCTGGGATTTGAATGGTGGTGTGATTAGCATGAGAGCAAGTGTATAAAGTAGGTCTTTTTCTCCTTTTCCTAAAAGAAGTTTTGTGGCATTTCTTTTTCTGACAGAGTTGGCATGAAGCTTTGACAAACACAGACCCATGGAAAAGTTAAATAGGACTTAGCGCAGACCCATTTTGTACAGATCCTTCGCACTTAGAATGCAGAGCAGCGAAGCAGCCGGGAGGCACCTCGGCTCATAGAGTCATAGCAAGGGCTGTTGCTCTACTGTAGACCAGTGATGGATGGGAAATAACCCACAGGACCAATGGGAAAGTGCATTCTTGGCTATTGACCAAAACTACAGATGAAGACATTCCTGGGACTCTCTCTGTCTTATCTATCCTTCAGTATTTATTGAGATAAATACAAAGGCTGAAAGAGGTACAAAGAATTATAAGAAGTAGATCCTGCCCTGGAGGGGCAGGTGAGAAGATGAGAGAGACACACACAGTCTGTTGATGGAGAAAACAGCCGGGTGTCTTGAATGAAAAAAAAAAAAAATAACAATAATGTTTAATTATTATATTATTATGTTATCATATAATATAATAATATTATTATTTGAAGTTGAATGGAAAATTAAATGAAAAACTTATAGCATGGAGTGTAGGGGCAGCTCTGTGCTGATCTTGGGCTCTGTTCCCCGCTTTGCTGTATTGGCTGGGGGACCCTGGCAAATCACTGCTACTTTAGGAATAATACAGTGGGGGAACTGTACATTCCCTGCCTACCTCCTAGGGCTATTGAGACCACAGGCTATGGTGTCACAATATATAGGAAAATGCTTTTGGCTGTAAAGCCATATCTGTGTTGTGCAAGGAATAGATAATATATTTTGTATTTTCTGAATTTGTTCTCTCCTCCATTTGCCTTGTTTCTCATTTTAGGTGCATCCTGTCACATACCTGTGGCTGAACGTATTTCTTTAGAGGTTTCGTTTCTAGGGTGATATTGTCTCCTCTCCCATATTTCCTTTATGCATTAAGCATACAGGAGTCATTTCATTTTTTTTTTAAGAATTTTATTTATTTATTCATGAGAGACATAGAGAAAGGCAGAGACACAGGCAGAGGGAGAAGCAGACTCCATGCAGGGAGCCTGATATGGGACGTGATCCCAGGACTCCAGGATCACAACCTGAGCTGAAGGCAGACGTTCAACCACTGAGCCACCCAGGTGCCCCACAGGAGTCGTTTCTTAAAACTGCAATTCTGATCAGTCCTTCTCTGCAGACCAGGACTTTTAGAACCTTTTATTGACTACAAATAAACTTTTAAGTATATTTGAGACCCTTCTAAATCAGAACCCAGCCAACCTTTCCTGCTCTTCCTTTATTCCCTTCTCCACTGTTCATACCCTTGTGCACACATCTCCATTCTGTGGCCAATCCAGGTACTTTCCCACTGTCACTCTTTCTGTTCTATAGGTGCTACCTACCTCACGATACACACTCAGTTCACATGCAGCCCCTTCTGGGAAGCCTTTCTTGATTTCCTCTGGGCAGAATTAAACCTACTTTGGGCCCTCATAGCACTTTGTGTTGATCTTTCTTAGGTAGAAAATTTTGATTTGTTTTCAATTTTGTGCAGTTCCATCTTAATAGGATATGACTTCCTGGTGTATAATAGATGTTTAAAATTTTTTTATTAAAGAAAATGGGGGGACAGCCCAGGTGGCTCAGCAGTTTAGTGCCGCCTTTAGCCCAGGGCATGATCCTAGAGACCCGGGATCGAGTCCCACGTCAGGCTCCCTGCGTGGAGCCTGCTTCTCCCTCTGCCTGTGTCTCTGCCTCTCTCTCTCTTTCTCTCTCTCTCTCTCTGTCTCTCTCTGTCTCTCATGAATAAATAAATAAAATCTTAAAAAAAAACTTATTTAAAAAAAGTAAAGAAAATGGGAGATGTAGGAGGGGAAAGGGGTAACTAGGTGATGGGCATTAGGGAGGGCACGTGATGTGATGAGCACTGGGTGTTATATGCAACTGGTGAATCACTAAATTCTACCCCAGTAACTAATACTACACTGTGTTAACTAAATTGAATGTAAATTAAAAAAAGATTTTTTAAAAGAAAGATGCTTTCAAAAAATTAAAGAAGATGTCAACAAAAAGTTATTTTAGAAAATAGAGACAAGAAGCAAGAAGAAAAACAACACTTTTGCTGTCTCTACTACCACATGGTAAGGTAGCCATTGGCAGAGTACAGTCTTCTTTCTATAAATAGCTACGTTATTATTAAGTATAATTATAAAGCCTAACAGTGGATTACTTAGTATGGACTTCCTGCAAGGGAGTGTGATGAAATGGAAAAAAAAAAAAAAGCCTTTGTGGCTAGAGTCTGTAACAGCCCATCATCAAGTACTAACAAACTTGAGAGAATGGAGTGTGTAATGAAATTAAATCAGCTAGATATTTTGAGTTCAATTTTGCATTCGTACAGTGTTTTGAACTTGGTCAACAGAATGAATTTGTACTAATGATGATAGCTTCCTTTAAAAAAGAAAAAGAAAGAAAAAGAAAGAAAGAAAGAAAGAAAGAGAAAAATTTAACTTACCTTAAAAGCTAGGGCTGTTTTTAGAATGAGATTTTTCTCATCTGGTCCTGCTTTAGGTAGGGTTTTGCATGGAGAGAGCAGAAGCCTTCTGCAGAGGAAAATTGCCCAAACTGAGGATACGAAATCTGCATTTATGTCCTAGGGTCACCTTTGCCAGGTAACTTTCTCTATCTGTAACTGTTACCTTAAAGGTTATATCAATATGAAATCCATCTTCTAATTTTAACCCAGTATCAGCTATGTTTGATACTGTGTTCTTTAGTAATTAGTACCATTATTAATAATATTAATAAGTTTTATCATTAAAAGCTCCAGAATAAATGGTCATGATGTGTCATTTCAACAAATATTCCTTGAGCATCTTTAACATGCCAGGTACCGTGCTTGGTGTCAAGATCTAATGATGAATTGCATGTGGTCCCTGCCTGTGAGTCTTCTAGAGTGGACACTGGTAGATACAACTCTAGAAGTACAACGTGGACATTGCACAGAGGTAGCAGATTGATTTGGGAGGCTGAACACAGTCATATCACAGTTGTTTGGACGGTGAATTGGGAGAATGCTGTTGGGCACCGTTGTCAAATAAGGCCTTATGCCAGCAGAGTGGTTCTGTCTCGGCTCTGACTAGTCCTGATAACCACGCTTTAGAAAAATCTTAGAATGCAGGAGGTGGGAGGGCCCAAACATCAAGGGTTTTTCCCCTGCCTACCTTTATCTTATGGATAGGAAAACTAGGCTAAGAGAAGTTAACTGTTTTGGAAAATGGGCAAAATCCAGAAGAAATAAAACCCTTACCATGTGCAAATTCAAGTTTAAATCCAGTAAGTACCATATTTTGCTTACTTATTTAGTAACCATATTTTAAAGCATCCCTGGATGCTTTTTTTGATTATTCTGCAAACCAGATATTGGCCCCATGTGTCAGTAATCTGCAAAGCCTTTTAAACCTTAACACAACATCCCAAAACATAGTAATATGTTCTATGGTAAAAAAAATTTCCAAAAATACGATTATGCTAAAAGGGAATAACCCTCTCATCCATCAGCCCTCTAAATTTGACTCCCCAGAGGCATCTACTGTTTAACAGTTTCTAGTTCCCGCCAGCCTTATTTTGAATGTGCAGGTATTCTTAGTGACATCCACCTTCAGCCATATATTCTCTCACTGTTTCCTAGATACACCCCACAGATGTCTGCCTTCTGGCCTTTTATTATGTCTTCCCTCTTTAAAGCACTCTCCCCTTCCTCTCTGTCTGTGGGAAAGTATCCATTCTGATGGCTGGTGTCTGCTCAGCCCACTCCCTCACTACACCTACCTTGGGGTACTTTCACCCCCCACCCTCATCTCAAGTCATCTCAGCTCTGACACTAGTTAGTGACCTTAGGCAGAACACTTACCCTCTGTTGGTCTAATATTCCTCACCTAAATAATGGGGCAGTTGGATTGGATGGTCAACTCAGGATCTGCTGAGGTCATAAAACATAAAAGACTACAGCTGTGGACACTACACTACACCACACCTGGTGGCTCAGTGGTTGAACATCTTTCTTCAGTTCAGGTTGTGATCCTGGGGTCCTGGGATGGAGTCCTGCATCAGGCTCCCCACGGGGAAGCTGCTTCTCCCTCTGCCTCTCTGTGTCTCTCATGAATAAATAAAATCTTGAAAAAAAAAAAAAAGATTTGTTGAATGACACCTCATGACCATTCTGGAGCTTTTAATGATAAAACATTAATATTAATAATGGTACTAATAATGATACTACCAAACATAGCTGATGCTGGGTTAAAATTAGAGGAAGATAGATTTCATATTGACACCTAGCATAGTGCTTAGTTAGTTGGGAATCTTGACTATATTGAATGGCTGAATCCTGTCACAGGGTTAACATAAGGGGAGAGATGAAGAGATTCATCAAACAAGTTCCTCGCACTTAACTCTTGCCTGAAGTATTAACCTTTAAGAAGCAGTGTGGCACAGTAGAAAAAGGATGTATGTCTTGGGGGGCAGCTCTGGGCTCAAATCCTGGTCCCGCCATTGGCTAGCTCACAACTTGAGGCAAGGGTCATAACCTTTCAGAAATTCAGTTTCCTCATCTGTAAAATGGGGACAGTTATTTGTATCTTAGAGGTTGTCCCAGGATTGGAAGGTGCCTGGCAGACAGCAGACTCTCCCACATTCATCTCTGTCCGGCCCCCTAAACTTTTTGTGTGGAAACTGTTATCTGTCCCAGATAATTGGCAAGCTTTAGAACAAATAAGCGTGTAAGAGTGCTACCTGGATTTATAGCGTGTGTAGTATACAAAGTATGGATTAGATGTAGTTTATCTGATCTTTGAAAAGGAGCTTTGGAGTCCTTCCAGAGAATCCTCTGGCAGCTGCACAGATGTAGCTCCTTTTCCATGGGCATGCTCACCCCGAAGCTGAAGGAAGGTGTTTTCCAGTTGGGAGAGCGCACGCTGGGAATTCATCTTTAATGCATTCCAGTGTTCTGAGGCAAAACTTGCCTGAGAGATTAAGCTGAGCATATTAACCAATATCATTTAAAGTTGATTAAAACTATCATCTTAATTAAATACAAGAGAACAAGAAGTTCTCAGTCTTCTGGTAGCAATTAAAGACTAAAGAGTCAATTTGAAGTTGTTTTTGCAACTCTTAAAATAATACTCCCCCTCTCCCCCCGCCCTCCCATGAAAAGAGTTCCTTAGCTATAGACGTGCCCTCACATTGAGGTTTTTGAAAGCTGTTAGGACTACAAACCTGCTGGCAAGGCCTTCTGCTGCCAAGGCATCGGAGCTCTCAAAAGCAAGAGGGTTCAAGCTCAGGATACGCCGATTTGGAAAGAGGGCCCAAACAAAGGGCCTTTTGAGGCAGGAAACGGGGCTTTGGCTGGGCACAGAGCAGTGTGGGATTGGAACAGCGCCCCGGGACTTGCCGAGGAGAAGAGGGACTATGAGATCGATGGAGGAAGTATAAACTTTCTCCATACAGTGAGAGTTTATTCCAAAACCCTCGAAAGTTGGTCTCAGAAGCTGTTATCTTTCCTGTCAGCTAAATCAACGTGCCTGTAAAATGTGGACTTAATACCATTATATGTCTTTTAGCAAAAAAAGGGAAATGATCCATGAAGGCACACACAGACTCGACCATGACCCTCCTTCCCGCTCCACCCAAACAGGTTTTTACACTTGCCCTTCCCTGCACTGACACTTCTAGTACTCATCTTCACAGATTCACAGCAGCAAACTGACCAACAGATTGAGCCCCGCTGGGACAGATCAGTTAGAGGAGAGTTGGAAACGTGGAGAAGACTCAGGGAGGTAACTCAAGGAAGAGAAAATAGGTTCTGGTGGATTCTAGGCTCCATTTTCCCCCCATCCTTCATTTGTATGTGTCTCAACTGTACCTACTAAGCAAAAACTTCCGTGAGTAGTAAAGACCTTCCTGTCAACTGCTTGGTAAGATTCGGGGAGGAGGTTGGGGGATGGGGTTTGGTATACAACAGTGGGAACAGCAAAAGGAAATGAGTGGGTTTAGTAGAACCATTGGCAACAGAAGTGATTCTGGGAGGGCCTAGGTCTCCTGGGACCATCATCTAGAAGAGGTTTGGTGGCTCTAGGTCACACATGTGGAAAACGGAGTTTTCTGGAACAGATGGGGCCCAGAGCTGTGAGCAAGAAGGGACAGGTTTTTCATAGACTGGTGATCTTAAATGTTTCCTTTGTACCCCCAAATGTGCATCAGTAATGTAGCCCATGCCGAGTGCCATTTTGAGAGTCAAGATCTAAGCTTGTCCATCCTCTGCCTTGTAGCATTGTTTATGGGGCAGTTAACTACCCTTGTTCCTACATAGTAGTTTTACAGACATGCCCAACGAGCAAATGCAAACACACTGGATGGAATTCAGAGGTGCCAGGGCCTTGAACCCGCATACAGGTGAGGCGATCCTAACATTAGCTAGATGTGGTCATGAGATGTGGGGACAGCGTGTCTCCCTCTTTCAATTCTCACTGCAGGTGGTGTTTTTGACAACTGGAGTTAATCAGAGAAGTAATAACAGCTGATTGGTTTTTTGAACAATGACATTTAGAAGAAAAGTTTCTGATGTGCTTATAGGCCTCTGGACCCCAGAGGCAACTTTTCTTTCCCTCTTTGAATTAGAGGATTTTGCACAGATTAAAATTTGGAGAAAATACTACACTCCTATATACATTTGGAGAGGTGTAGAGGATAAGCATAGCCTTATATAGAACCTTGACAGTGAAACTGAGGCAGGGGCATTCTGTTTATTTTCATATTCCTAATGCCCAACTCGGGGCTTGATCTATAGAAGTTGTTCAGTAAAAAAGGAAAAAATTGAAAAACTCAAGTATTTTAACATTTGCATAAATCCTTTAGCTTTTTTTTTTTTTCTAAATCTATGGGTTTGTTTTTACTACTGATGTTTGAAACTACCCAAAATTTGGGGAAAAGGGAGAAAATCACCCATAATCCATTACCTACCCAAATGTTATTACCATTTGGGCATATTTCCTTTTAATTATCTTTATTTCATTTTCTTTCAATTATTTAGGTATAGATACATATGTGTGTGTGTGTATGATTTTCTTTGTTGCTGAAAATTGCCTTAGAGTTATTTCTCTTTACAGTCATTCAGAATTAAGGATTACCCTTTAATCACACTGATTTCTCTTCATTCCCTTTTGCTTTCCTTGTCTTACTCCCCCAGATTTGAAGTTTCTAGGGCAGGTACTGTTGCCCCTGCTTGCTAAGGCTGCTGTAACAAAATATTGCAAAGTCAGTGGCTTCAACAGCAAAAACATATTAT
This sequence comes from Canis lupus dingo, assembly GCF_003254725.2. Classification (NCBI taxonomy): domain Eukaryota; kingdom Metazoa; phylum Chordata; class Mammalia; order Carnivora; family Canidae; genus Canis; species Canis lupus. Next base: position 53,071,170 of record NC_064247.1, read on the forward strand.
CTTACAACTCTGGTGCCTACAAGTCCAAGACCAAAATGATGCAGGACAGTTCCTTCTGAAGGTTGTAAGGGAGATGTTCCATGTTTCTCTTCTTGGCTGAAGATGGTGGTCCTCATGTGAACATGGTGTCCATTCTGTACATCCTATATGTGTGTCTCTATGTCCAAATATCCCCTTTTAGAGGGTCACTTGTCACATTGGATTAGGATCCACCCTAATGACATCATTGTAACTTAATTACCTCTGTAAAGATCCCATCTCCAGGTAAGGTCACACCCTGAGGTGCTAGGGCCAGAACTTCAACTATGAATTTGGGGGAGGAAAAGGGACACTCCAAGCCATAGGATCCCTCCACTTAGATGCAGAGAAAATGAGGGAGGCCCAAGTCAAGTAGCTTGAGATTTGAACTTAGGCTTCTGTGACTCTGAAATGTGCCTTATCATCACATCCTGTTTTCTACCCATGAATTGAAAATACCGTGAACAAAGAAAAAAAAATTACTTCCTTGATTTGAATATGATTAGTGTGAGACAATATTTGATGATGGTTATTAATTGCTAAATTTAACTGACCAGTTGAAACCTGTGTAATCACTTAAAAATGAAGTACAGTACACTCTGCTTTGTTAAAACTTTGTATTGTTCTACAGTGTTTGTTAAGCCGGTTGCATTCTTATTTGAAGTACCCGGGAATATAGCACCCTCTAGGCTCTGGGGTGTCCCAGTGATTCTCTACTGGTTGGGTCATGTTTCAGAGTAAAACCAATCGATATTACATATTAGTCCTCGGTTTTTATCTTGTTTCTTTATCTTTTATGTAAATTCCCTTTAGTTTTTTGTTCTCCTCCTGTGGTACAATGGCAAGCTATGTGTACACGTGCGTGCATACTACACACCCCACACACATTGTTTTTACAAGAAAAATAACATTTATTCAGTGATATCTAATATGTGGTTCATACTCAAAATTGCATAGTAGTCCCAATATCTCTTTTATAGATTTTTTTGATCCAGGATCTAATCAAGTTCCACTCATTGTATTTGATACTGTGTCTTTAGTCTCCTTTATCTGAAACAGATTCTCATGTGTAAATATATAAAACGTTGAGTTTATTGAAGGGTTCTGGCCAATTGTTTTACAGAATGTCCCATACTTTGGGTTTTTCTGTTTCCTTATTACTAATTTAGTTAGACAAGTTTGGCATGAATATCACATACACACCGGTAGGCCCCAGGGAAGGCCAGAGCTGGTATAACGATACCCAGTTAACATAGTCAGCTGGGCCATGGTCCCTAGGGTGTGATGTGGACAAGAAATACAAGGCCCTGTTGGAGCTCTTGAGCAGAGGGGGTTGTGTGGTACCCGCTCGGCCTTCTCCATGAAGCAGGAGTGGAAATGGCACTTAGTTTCAGGCCTGCCTGAAACTGAGGCCTGTACGTAGTGACCTCTGGGGTTGTGCAGTACGTAGATACTTGTGTCCCTGTCTTACTGAGTGCACTCTGGCAGACTACTACTCTTTTTCTTAACTTCCTTGCTTGAAATTTTAAAAAGGGTTTGATCTGCAATCACTGTGTATCTCCTATTGCTGTCACGTCTGTACTTTGTCCATGGTGGGCACACAATAAATATTTATTGGGAAAAAGTGAATGATGAGAAAGTGGACAAATAGTCTCCATGGAGATGGAAGCTGTCAATATGAAGTGAAGGTCCAAGGAAATCCTGAGGGACACCCCGTTTAGCCCACCATGAAATGCTAAGAAAATCCTGGCTTAACTTTCCTTTAGCTGGAAATAATCAAACGTTGAAAAGACACTGCTGTTTTAGAAAACTCTACATATATTGTTGCCCTTGGCTGCTTTAAAGGAAATGAAGAGCTCCCACATGGGGGCAAAGAGCTACCCTAATCATCTTTCTTCATTCTGATGTATTTTGGAGGGAGGACCATGACCAACAACTGCTTGCATGAATTGAGCACACTTTATGTATTGTACTGTCTCTCTCAACGTCACAGTTAAGCCCTCAAGATTGGCTTAGTTAGCTCCATTTTACAGATGGCCTTAGAGACGTTAGCAGCTTGCCCAGTGTCACAGGACCAAAAAGAGCCAGATGCAAGCTTCAAATGCAAACTGAATCAACCCCCAGGCCTGTGCTTTTTCTGACAGTCCATACTCTCACGCACTGGTGTCTCATAAAAAAGCCAAAGCCTCGGTAACTTTCATGGTCCATTTCAGTAACCAGACATGAGGTAAACGATGCATTTCTTTGTGGGCCAAGAGATACACCTGTCTCTCTCCTTCCTACAGAAGACACCCCATCCCATCGTCGTAATAGTAATGGTTACCGAGCATGTCTGTGTGCTGGGTATTGTATTAGAATCTTTGCTCCTGGGATCTTGTTCTTCTCACATCACCGGAGAGGTGAACTGACTTGGTTAAGGTGGAGACGAGACCTAGGTGGGGCTGACTCTAAAATCAACGTGGCTAGAGCTACACCAAGCCATTGGTACTTCATCTGCCCATGGATGAAGTGCTTCTCATCCACCTGGAGGTGTGCCCCCTGAGAGTGCTGTGTATTAGGACAGCCAGGAGTCTGAACAGGCAGGCTGCAGTGATCGGTTTCAGAGGAGTGGTTCAAGCAAGGAGGGAAGTAGCCCCAGACTCTCCTGGAGTGCGGGTAGTGTTTATTTGAGTTGTGCGGGCCAGGGCCTAGCGTGGCGTCAAGGCTGTGGGAGGCCTTAATACATCTTATTCAGGGTTGATGGGGATGTGTCTAAAAAATGCAGAAGGGCTTTTCCTCGGGAAGGTGGTTGGTCACACCTCAGTTAGCAGGGAGCTTTATTTCTGTGGGTCCTTTGCCACCGTCTACCCTAGACATAGTCCTTTATTTTGAGTCTCTGCTGTATAGCCAGCACTGCCGAGGGTAAGTAAAAAAATGCTGCTTTCTGCTGGCTAAGAAGCAAGTCTTGTTTGAAAGCCGTATACATGAAACATAATGTTAGAGCCCGTTAGAGATCACTTAGGCTGACTTTTCTGCAGAGAGTGTTCTGGAGAACTCTGGTTCTTCCAGCTTGTACATCTCCCTTTGAAACTCAGCAGTGAACTTTGATGGAGTCTCCAGGGAAAGGGTTCATGCTACGCATGCTTTGGGATATGACCACACAGTCCAATTTCCTCTCTTTTATAGATAAGGAGGCTCAGTGAAGAACAGGGACTTTAAGTGGAGAACATTATCCAGGCTTGGGCTCCGAAACCCAGCCTAGGGCTTTGTCTGCTGCACAGGGACCCACCCTGTTTCTGGCTTCAGTCTTGGCCGTCCTAAGGCCCATATTTTCTCCTGTATCTTGAAACCATATGTTTCTCCGGCTTTTTTCCCCCTTTTAAGATAGGCCTCTGACGTTGGGTGTCTGAAATCCTTCTGTTTCCTATTGGGTGCCCATCTTGGCAAAGATACTATAAAGTGAAATCCACCATAAGGCAGAAGAGAAATGAGGAAGGAAGAGCTGCAATTTTGCAATCTCATGGGATCCATAGGTAAGAAAGACCAGCTTTTCTGCTGGGATGTTGCTGCATCCCTAGACAGGGAGCTCTTCTGAGGGAAGGAACCCTGTTTTCCTCGTCTCAGCATTTCCTGTCTCTAGCACACAATAGGTGCGGCAGTAAACATTTGATATTCAGTGTGGTGTAAAATCAGGTTAATTTGGTGGAAGTATATATAAGTTTCATGTTATGTATATTATGCATCCATTTTTTTAAAAGCCCTTGAATTCAAAACTGAAATTATGTTTACTTTTTAGAGCAGTGACTCCCAAATCTCCAGGGAATAGAATCATTTTAAAAGGCTTGTTAGGATGGAGAATTCTCAGGCCCTTGTCCTGGGAATTCTGATTGAGTTATTAAAGCAGGTCTGGGTAGTGCCTGGAATGTGTTTTTTTTAATGAGTGCCCCTGATGATTTTCATGATTGGCCAAATCCAAAAGTCACTGTCTAGAGAATAATCCTCGTTCAATGCCCAATTTTACCCTTAAAGACAGACATGAAAATAAGCACTAGCCTTCAGGCCTAGAACCTCGAAACAAAGTGTGCTGAGAAATAGGGACAGGTTATATACAGAACAATGGGCCAGTATACCTGGTGTCAGATTGAGAGGGGGAGATAGAGAGAAATGATTTGGAACCCTAATTAGACCTGCTCCCCAGTTCTCAAACCTGCAGCTCTAAGCCCCCTGCTAATTGGCAGTCCCTTAATAGATTAGGAGTTGGCATCGGGCTTGCATGTTATTATAAACCACACACAGAAAAACCCAGTGGCTGAGGAACTCCTGCCAAACCCAGGCCTGGGTTTTTGTGAGGCTTTTGAAGTGCACTGGTCTTTCAGGATTTTGTATAGTCAGTGTACTGAAAGGCATCAAACCATTCCTTTGGATGGGATTTGTGAAGGGCCAGTTTGTTGAATAATTAATTCCCTGAGACCCATTCTGTCATCTTGATGGACAAGCAGGAGCCCATCCACAGTTTTGCTCTCAGAGGTACAGGGAGCAGGATAGGAGAGATTATTTTCCTGCACTTGGCAGTCTGTACCCTCCCTTTAGGCTGGGGGCGGGGTGTGTGGAAAGACCTGAGAGTGCATGTGTGCCGGGCCGGACCCAGCTCTTTGACACCCCCATACACCCTGTCTCAGGAAATCATCACAGCCCTTCTTCCACACTGGGCCTCGTTTGGCCGAGGAGGACACCAAGGTCCTTAGGATTCATGAGTCTTGGGGTCCCACTGCCACAACCAGAGAAGGGAGGAACTCATGCTAGGTCAGCTAATTCCAAACGGTCACAAAACGCGACCAAACCTCAAAAATCAAAGTTTTGATTTTCCTTGGAGCTCAGATGATTAAGATGAGTTGGGAAACGGTTTTCTGCTATTGACATCATGTGCCAGGGAAACAAACGTGTTTGCACCCGTGGGTAACATAAACATTGCGAGCGCTCCCCTGCCCCCTGAAATTCTAGAACAGGATCTCTACTCCGGGGTGAGGCTGCCCATTACAGACAGCCACCTCGTGCAGGGGGGTGAGCTGCTGGAGAAGGTAGCTGTGCAAGGGTGCCCGGGGGCCTGTTCCAGGCTGCCAAAGGCACAGTCCGGTATCCCCAGGCCTCTGAGCCATCCCTGGGGCCTCCCTCTCTGCTCTTGTCTGCCCAGTTAGGTTCCAGTGAGGGGCCTTCTACTTCTTTCCAAGTCCATTTCCACAAAGGGAGAGCTGTAGTTGGAGGCCGAGATTTCCATGAAAACCTTCCAGTTTTCAGGCAAACATACCAGGCAGCTCTCATGGCAATACCATGGTGAAGGGGAATAATGTTATTTGGCATTTCGCCCTTAAAAAAAATGTATGTGTGTGGGGGGTGGGGTGGGTAGAGAGGATGTGGGGAGGATGGGCAAAGAGAACAGTGGGGGCTTTGTAATTTACCGCTCTGGAGAGGTCAGGTGGGCTGGGCCAGCAGGGGAGGCGGGGTGCAGAGAAGGCCTGAACCCCCCCTTGGGCCCCTGCTACCTTCTCCTCCAATGCCTGATTCACACATTCAGAGAGGTCGTGAGGGGAAAGTTGAGGAGTTTTTTATGTTTTTATTTGGAAGAAGGCCTCTAGACATTTTGTCCCTCTGAGGGAAGCTGGCTCCTTGCTGCTTTGCAAGGATTAAGGGCCTGGCTTCCAGTACCATTGAAGAAAACATCCCAGGAACTACCCTTTTCTCTCAACAGCTGAAAAATGCATCACAGAGCAGTGGCTTCCTGGAGAGTTTTGGCAAAAGAGTTTCCCTCTGGAACAATAGGGTTCCTATAGCAAACCACCTAGGTTTTTTTTCTTTTTTTTTTTTTCTTTTTTCCCTGCAGCTTGTTCTCCTGTATCTGAACACCCAGATTTTGTTATCCCCATCCTGGTGGGGGGAAGGGGAGGGCTCCCAGAGCAACTGAGGGTGGCCCCAGAGCATCAGGATTTCTAACTACAGAGAGCCAGCCAGTTTACCAGAGGCACCCCTTCTCCGTCTAGGCAAACATCTACAGATAGAGGCAACACCGTGCTGCCCAGACCTGTGGAGAGTCAGCCCGACCCAGTGGCAGCTCTGCTCTGCGGCCTTACCTCTGATCTTCATTCAGCCTGGGCCTTTGCAAAATCTAGCTGTACTGCTTACCTGGAAAGGATCAGCAGGAGGAATAAAAGAGGCCCCGCTGTAAAGCGCCTAGAATAGTGTCTGGTTTGCTGCAGGAGCTGATGCTAATTCCCACCTGCCTCCAACCCACACCACGTTTTTGCTGTTAACCGACTTCTTTGACAGAGCCAAGAGCTGCTGATCACTAATTTAGTTTGTATCTGCAGGTCTGCAGATTCATGGATGTTTCCAAAGCTGTTCTTTATGAATGAGCACCTTTGACTTCTGGAGGGCTCTGCTTGGCCATCTCTCTTCCCAGGCTTAAAAGAACCTAGTGTGCTGCTCAGTTCCCCCAGTGGGGAGAGCATGCAGGTGGCGATGCCTATCCGTCTGCTCTATAAGGACGCCCTGGGAATGAGCCTGCAGTTTTTTTGTTTAAAGATTTTATTTATTTATTCCTGAGAGACACAGAGAGAGAGAGAGAGACAGAGACACAGGTAGAGGGAGAAGCAGGCTCCATGCAGGGAGCCTGACGTGGGACTTGATCCTCGGTCTCCAGGATCAGGCCCTGGGCTGAAGGCAGCGCTAAACCACTGAGCCACCCGGGCTGCCCCTGCAGTTTGTTTATAAAATGCTGAGGCTAAAGGTGAAAACTCCTAAATTAGAGACATTCACAAGACACCTGATAAAACCGCCTCTTTCATTTTGCACATGAAGAAACGGAGCCCGAGAGAACAGAAGTGTGACTATATGGTTAGTTTGCCATGGAACTAACACTGATGAATACGAGTCATTAGTGTTGTCAGTTAGTATTGGTTGGTATTTGTTTTTTAGGTTGCCTTGCCAAAAGAAACTCCACTAACACTCCCACACTTGCTTGTATTGTGTTCTTCGTGATAGCAGGCATCTCTTCACTGAATCAGAAACTAGTGTGGAAATCATTTTCCTCTCCAGGACATTGGCTGAACTGACCCAGCTCGGGCTACCTGAGACTTCATTATTCAGTAGGTGAAAGGTTGCCTGATTCACTGGGATAAACACACACACTGTGGAATGATCCTAACACATCTATTTGGATTCAGCCTATTTCAGTTGGTAGTAATCCTAGTGATGATTAAACTGGAAACCTTTGTCACCAGGGAAGGCGTTTCTTATGGAGTGAACAAAAGTTTTAGCTGCCAGTTTGCCCATTTTAGCATCTTTTCATCATTAGGAGGTGGATGGGCTCCCTCAAACTCCTTTTCTCCTTTTCCTTAGGGCTAAAAGTTGGGTAGGGGATGAGGGTGGGCTACAGGAGCACTTTTGTGAATTGCTTTTTAGGGGAAATCTTTCCAGGTCTGGATTTTTATTTTACTGCTTTTATTTGTAAAAAAATTTCTTGTATAGCCTTAACTACGTTGTTGGCATTCAAATGATTGCAAGGAATCTTTGAAATGCATTTGCTGGGTTAGTCCATAAACTGCCACTACATCCCTGCTGGTGGCCCAGTCATGCGCTAACACGCGTCCTCGGTGCTCCCTGAGCATTTTTGAAATGCCTCCCTGGATGGTCCTGTCCCGCTGCATCATGGGTAGCTGTCCCCAGAGTCTGTGTTCTTAGAGGGCAGGGACCACATCTATAAATTCCTGTAGCCCCTAATTCTCCCAGTGAGGACTCTCCTTCAAAGCGGTCTTTTACTCCTTCACTTTCTTGCCACTCAATGCAACTTGGAAAACTCGGTGGGGCATACACCAAGCCTCAGATGTTGGGGAGAGAAGTTTGACTTGTACTTTAATCAGGTATTTTGTAATGCCATTCACTCCCTGGATACTCCTAAAACGAAAATGTAGCCTGCAAGTACAGCACCTAGAGAGGAAATATACTACAAATTAAAAAGTGATTAGTGAGCATTTAGGCAGAAGGTCAAAGGGATTATTTTGGACTTCAAACTTGCCAGCTTTCAGGGCTTGTATTCAGTTACAAAATTGCATCCCCGAATTATTTGTGCAGGTGGCAGCCGTCAGATTTGAAGAAGGTTTCTGGGTTTTACAAAAAGAACCTCGACAGGCTGGGGATGGGGAGTGTGCTCCTGGCGTGGGGGTTGTCTTGTCCCCGGCCCGCTGGAACTGCCCCAGCTTTACTTAGCTCGAGTGACAGCCCTTATCTGAGCCGACACAGCCGTGTCCAGGTGAGTTGGCCACTTTCTAGAGGAAACCAGTCAAGCCGGCTGATTGGCATCATGTGAATAGCTGGAGAGTAGATTTTCAGAGTGGGAGGGCAGAGAACTAACCTTGGTTAAATCCCGGCCCTGTGATAGGTCATCCCCGCAGCTCATCAAAGTGGATATTTGGTGTCCTCTTTATCAAGGGGAGGCGCTCTGAGAAGTTAAGCTGATGGTTGCATAGATGTTAAGTGGCAAAACTGGTTTTCAAACCCAGATCAAAGTTGCCTTCTTGAGATTTGTGCTCTTCCTCTGCCTGGGAGCTTTCCCCTGGGCAGCGGTTCCCCAGAGGATCGCAGGAAGTGGGTCAGGGCTGTGCCGAAATGGATCTCTTAGCCCTTGGGACAGCTGAAGCACTGAGCAGCAGCCTGCTCAGCTACCTGGGGGGGCCCTACAAAGGACTTGCCGATGGTTTCACTACATGAAAAAGATTGGGAAACTGAGAATTCAGAGTCTCAGCAGTCATCCAGCCCAACAGTACCCGTCTGAGACTTGAAACTGGCTAGGTGCCCTGTAATAGTTCCTCATGGTTTTGTCTGCTCTTTGTGAGACGTGTGGTGGTGCGTTGCTTTGGGGTATTGTGTTAGGAAAACAGGAGTTGAGGGGATCCCTGGGTGGCTCAGCAGTTTAGCGCCTGCCTTTGGCCCAAGGCCTGATCCTGGAGTCCCAGCATCAAGTCCCACATAGGGCTCCCTGCATGGAGCCTACCTCTCCCTCTGCCTCTCTCTCTCTCTCTCTGTGTCTCTCTGAGCCACGTTGTCTGGATTTTAGTTTGTTTCCTGTATACATTTATCCAATATCCATTTGTGGGGCACCCACTTAGTCCTAGGAATTACTCTTTGTGCTGGACACCCAGATATGTATAAAATATGGACCCTTTTCTGAAGAGACTATCAGTTAGTGTAGAGGACTTACAGAAAAAGGTATATACAGTGCTAGGGTATGATGGATAAGTCCTTGGATTTATAGTTGAACACAGGTAGGCTTAAGGTTAAAACAAATATATATACTCATGCATATACCCATGTCCCATGAGGCCATTACCTACAACAGAGGACATTGTTGAAGCAAGAGTTAGTTATTTCTATTTTGATGGGTTCATCCAAGGATTTCCGTATTTTCTAGAGCAGTGGTGAAAAAAGCAAAATGTCTACAGGGGCCAGGTAGGTAACATAAATGATGGAAGCACACCAGGCATAGGAAAATCAACAGTACATGCTCAGTGACAGTGAAAACTGACCTGCAGCCTGGAGGTCAGGGTGATGACAGGGAATGGTGCAGAACGCATGTAGCCACAGTTTGTACTGCCTGCATTGCCAAATAGCGTTAGAACCGGTTCAAGAACCGGAAATCTAGATGCTATGTGAGATCCCCTGTCATTAAATGGTAACAACCAATGTTAAGAACTATAAGCAGTGGATGGCCAAATAGAACATCTTTGTGGGCTAGGTTGTGTGTGAGCGTTTGGCCTTTGACCTAGATCGGCCCATGTAGCTCAGTAGGTTATCTTGGGGTGCCCTGGTGGCCTTGGACTGTGTACCAGCATGATTTTGTTCTCACAGCATCTCCAATAACGTTCCAGCTCTTCATTTTTGGCACCGCGTCTGGCTCCAGTCTTGCCTTTTGACTATCTTGAACTTTGGCCTTCCCTGGTATCTGATGTCCTGCCCGTCCACGTGTTGTTTATTTTACCGCCATGTGAATGTGGTGTTTGTGTACACCTGGGTGGCATAGCTTGGGTGGACCATGTACGCTGACGGATGTATGTTTAACTCTTTGGGAAAATGAAAAGAAAAAATTGTTCCCCCTTACAGACTTACCTCCCATCAGCCTTATATGATCTTTTGACAATGCATGGTAGGATTCCTGCCATGATATTTCTTTTCTACGCAGGGTGCCAGGTCCTGCTAACCACTGTTGAAGCCCCTTCTATTTATACAATCCCAAGAAGTCCCTCGAATTATAGGATTTTATGAGCGTGCTTCCCCCATGGGATCAGATTGCATTTGGGAAGGAGTTGGCAGGCCTCAGCTGCTTGAGTGAGCTTTTGACTGAACTCTCATCACATCTTATACCTGCTTAAAAGCTTTCAGTGGCTTCCTGTCACATACAGGAGCAGGAGCTAATATTTACGGAGCCAGGCAATTGGGTATTTTATAAACTGTGTCTCACTCACAATCAACTCTGTACCTTGGGAATTACTGTACAAAGTCCTGTTGTACGTTGATGAAACTCAGAGAGGTAAGGTGACTTGCCTAAGGTCATACAGTAAGCGTGGCAGGTGATAGAAGTAGGACATATAATCCTATCTCCCTGACGCTGAAGTTCATGGATAAGTCAAAAAAAGTAACTCTGCCAGAGTGGCTAACATGGCTCAGTGAGTCCTTTGTAGGAGATATTTATGTCTTGAAAGACAGATAGGAGTTTGCCAGTGGTACTTCAATCTAGATATTAAGACATTCCATGGAGTTGTTAGGAAAATTGAATGTGATTCTTTACGTAAGAGCTATAAAACCCAATGCAACATTGGGATTCTTGCTGCGTCCTAGCTTTGGGCTGCCGTATTGGAAATAAACAACATTTGGGACATCAGGGAGACTGAGGCAGTAGAGTAGCTGGATCTATATAAATCCATCTCAACATCTAAGGAGGAACCTTGCTTTTTATCCTTGTTCAAGGTCCGCGTACACTTTTCCCAGAGCTAATATCTGCATAGACCTGGTTGCTGCGTGTACTTAGCAAGAAAGCCTAACTGGCATCATCTCTGAATGAACTTCAAGGTTCTCAGTATTCTATTATCTATCCTGGTTACACTGCTCTTAGCAGCAGCAGTGATAGATCATCTCTCTGACTCTCTCTTCTTGGGCCGTATACTAATTATTTTAGAGGATTGTTTTGAAAGTTACATCATTTGATGTATCCAGAGCTCCTGGCACCTACATAGTAGGTACCCAATACAAATTTGCTTATCCTTATTTAAAAGAGAGGTCAAGGGGATGCCTGGGTGGCTCAGTGGTTGGGCATCTTTGGCTCAGGTCATGATCCTGGGGTCCTGGGATCAAGTCTTGCATCAGGCTCCCTGCGTGGAGCCTGCTTCTCCCTCTGCCTGGGTCTCTGCCTCTCTGCGTGTCTCATGAATAAATGAATAAAATCTTTTTAAAAAAATTAAAAAAAAAAAAAAGAGGTCAAAAGAGGAAGGTAGGTGACCCAGTCTGACTTGAGGTAGAGGAATTGTAAGTCCTATTAGCTCTGTAGTTGTGTATTACTAGACATATCATGGCTACAAAAGAGGGCTGGGGCTCTCTTCGTGGAAGGTCTGAATCATGTGCAGTTGGCTGGTTTGTTCTTTAGTCCCTGGTGGATCTGACAGCCCTTTCAAAATCCAACTGGAAAGGCCAAAAACGGGCAGGACCTAGAGTTTTAAGGTGGCCCATGCTATTTTGGAGAGTAAAATGTTTTCTCTTTAAGCACTTTCAAGTAAGAAAGGCCATCCAAAGTTCTTTCCTACACCCACGATTAGACTAAAGACAGGTGTCCCTTTGTCATGGAACCTGAGACTTTCCAAAGTTGAGAAACTCAGAAACAGTGCAGTATCTTGATATTGTGTGTCCCCAGCACCCAATAGTGCCCTGTACTCACGAACTGTCCCTACATGTTTGTGGAATTGCACTCAAGGCCCAGGAGACCCAGGCACCAGGACTAGATCTGCCACTGATTTCTTCCGCCACGGAGTTGCTTTCTATGCTGACAACCTTCTTTTTGTAAAGAAGGGACCTCGACTTTCTAGTTTTGAAGAATGAGCATTTGTCAAAGAAAAACTCCTAGACCCCGAATATTGCCTGTTCACAGCAGCCAACAGCAAGTGTTTTTCATGGCAGCCCGTTTCAAAGGTGGGAAACGCCTTCATAGTAAACTTAGTTTTGTCTCTTCTGGATTGTATCCAGTATAAAAATCTGGACAAATATCGTAAACCAAAGAAAGTTTGCACACTTCTAAGACCAGTAGCAATTAATTACTTTAAATAGAAACCCTGTCACTTACAAGCAACATAAATATTTGTGTTTTGAACCTCTAAGTAGTAGTTGGGTTGACCATTCTGGCCTTAAATGATTTAAAAAAAAAAAGCAGTTGGTCATATTTTAACAGGGAATACATTTATAAAGAAAGGGAGGGTCAGGTCATGGAGTAAGAAAACATGAACCAAAAGACAGACAGACCTAGGTTCAAGTCCCAGTGACCAACTGACTCATGTGAGAACCTTGGACACATTACAAAACTTCTGGCCTCGGCTATCCGTTGGATACAAATGAAAATAAGAACGTGGAAGTTCAGATACATTAATTCCTAATTGGACTCTGAGTTTGAAATCAGAAGCCCCATGCCTTCCATCTGTATTTCTAACATCTGGTCCGTATTGGCACCATTTGCCAGCTTTGTGCTTTGGGTGAGCTGCTTCAAAACTTTCTGAGCCTCAGTCTGTCATTTGTAAAATGAGCAGAACAGTAGAGTCTGTACTGTAGGTAAGATGTCTAAAGTCCTGTTGTGGGGTTCTGCTCGCTGCCTGATTGGAGCAGTGAGTCTGTGCTTGAGACCCACACACGTTTTCTGCACCCACTGTTCTTCTGTGGGTAGGTGTGTAGGCTTTCTGCAGATATTCATTTATTTATTACTCTCACAGATTCTGGACTCTGCTTATTTTAAGGTAACTACAGATTGGATGAAGTAGAAAGCTGGACAACTCTGGGAAAGACGCTTGAAGGACTTGGTGTAGAGGAGCCATGAGCAGCCCCTCCCTGATGCTCTGCGTTGGGTCCTGCCAAAGCACGAAAATTTCTTATTCAGTCTCCCACCCCAGCTCTTTCCCTGACGCACACCACGGGCTCTCTAAAAAGCACTTTGAGAGCAGGAGGCTGTATTTAATTTTGTGCAAATGTGAAGCTGTGGCTGAAAGGAGCAAGGCTCTGGGGCTGGGTCACTTTGGTAACACTTCCCACATGACTTTATCAATGGGTGGGCCACAAAAACTTATCCTGTGTTTTTTTACACCCCACCCCCCAAACCACCCAACCTGCTCGAGTGTTAGTTTTTCAAAGCCCAAGGAGTTTCAAAGGCCCGAACCCAACACAGGGGCCTTTCTTCATGCTTTGATTTTCTGCCCATTAAGTGTTTGTCATTGAGTTCGTATTTCGCCTCCTCTGCAGCTTACACATCCCAAGAGGTCCCTGCAGGTATAGGAAGTTAATTGATCCTTGATTAAAAGAAGGAGAAATTCTTTGAGTTGGGGTCTAGAATCACCAGATGATATGTACACACACACACACACACACACACACACACACACACACACACATATTTTTTGGTTCTGCTTTGTAAGAAGCTGGTAATGCACCTTTCATTAGAGATAAATCTAAAGTCTAGGATATTGGCTTCAGAGTGTTGGTTAAATTAGATACTGAGCACATGTGTGCAATGTGGTGAATATTCAGTGAATAATCACCTGTGCTATTGCCTGGACTGTTCCGTATAAAGCATCTTCTTCAAAGGCCATGACATTTGCTGATCTGTAACTAATTTATCAATACTCATACAGGCTTCCTGCTCTGTTTTAAGTGACTTGCTCAACTTTAGAAAGCACCCGAAAGTCCGAGTGGCTCCAGTAAGTCACTTTTAATCCCTCAGAATCTTAGGGTGCCTGAATCTGCTCGTTGTTATGACTGTTCTCCTAGCAGCCCTTGGACCACTTGGAGGTTGGGACTTCCCTCGGCACAGTGGCCCAGTCAGTCCTGAGAACATAATAGACATGTGGGTTTGTCAGACAGCAGACATTTCTGTGGGGGATTCCTTAGCACAGTTTGGGCACGTAATGGTCGTTTGGTAAATGTTAGCTGCTATTGGGACGCCTGGGTGGCTCAGTGATTGAGCGCCTGGCTTCGGTTCAGGTCATGATCCTGGGGTCCTGGGATTGAATCCTGCATCAGGTCCCTTGCTCAGCAGGGAGCCTGCTTCTCCCTCTGCCTGTGTCTCTGCCTCTCTCTCTCTCTCTCTGTGTCTCTCATGAATAAATAAATACAAATCTTCTAAAAAATGTTAGCTACTGTTGTTGTCTGTGTTAGCTTCCCCTTTCTTCCTTTCATCGTATACTTACATGTCTCTTCTAGCTTTATAAGCCAAATTAAAAATCATATTCTGGTAGTGGCCATTGGTTTTGTTGACTGCTTTATTGAAATCCTGAAACTACACTGAGTCTCTTGAGTGTACTTGGTCCCTGGACCCCGGAAACCTCTTACTCATGTAAGGGTTCCCTCCAGCCTCCCATCCCACCCTCTGTGGGCCATCTTTAGTGTTCCCTATGCTCTATACATATGTCAGTCCTCATGTTTAGAAATATTTTAGTGCACTTGTTTTTGTAATTTTCTTAAAATACCATGAGCCTGTTGAGGACAGTTATTGTGATGTTGTCACCTGTAGATTCCCAGGCACTCGCACTGAAAATTTTCTTGAAATGAAGTGATCAGGGACCATGGTGGTTGGTAATAAAGATGGTGCCAGGTTGGAGATCCCACTCTGGAATAAAAAACAGCTTCTTTCCTGTGCCCTGGAGAGGCAAGGCATGGTGCTCTGTCTCTTGAGGACTAGCTGTCCTGTTGAGAAAATGCTCACGCTTTTCCAACCAACTGAAGGGAATCTGAGGTTACTCTCTTCTGGAGCAAAGTCAAGCCTAGACTGGCATCCCCCCCAATCATACCACAAGTTTGTAGGGGAGACAGAAAAAGCCATTGGGTTTTCCAAATGCTATCTCCATGCCTTTCAAGCAAATAAACAGAACATAATTCAGATCCAACCTCTTGTCTGTTTGTGGTCATCATCCATATAATCAGAACCGGAAACTCCCCAAGCCTTAGGCAAAGGAGGAAAAGAAAGGATTTGGATTGCTCCCAGATTAAGAGAGGGCAAAGAAACAGAATAAACAGATTTTCTTTACTAGCCTTCTCTGTGGGATTGTCCCCACCCCCTTCATCCTTTTAACATTTATTGAGTGTCCATAGTATGTGCCAGACTCCGTGTTGATGTGACCCAGTGCTATTGCTTGATTTCTTTTAACTAAGCAACTTCCTGTACTCATTTTCTCCCATTACACCTTCCCCTACTAGACTATAAGCTCCCTGAGGGCATGGTTTATGCCATCTTTGTATTCCTTGTACTTTATGTATGTAGTGAAGACTGCATAAATGTTTGTTGAATAAATGAATAGATTAATGTAGCAGCGTATCACATCGTCCCAGCAGTCCCCAAGCTAGGTCTCCTTCTTCCCATTGCACAGGTGAGAAGGGCGTTTTGGAGATGGCAAATAACTTGCTCAAGTAGCAGGGAACAGAATCGAGATCATTAACCCAGTTCTGTCTAACTCCACAGCTCTTTTATATGTGTTTTATTGTCCTTAGAAACATATGTTTTACAGGCCTATCATGTGAACACTATTAAAAATAGAAGTTGGGGCCTAAGAGTGTAGCACAAATGTAAGGCACTTGGGGTCTGTTCCCTTCCTGAGTTTATTAGCAACGCTTTGGCTCCCAGGCACCACAGAGGCTGTGGCCAGGCTCAGGCATGGAGCTCCACGTTTTATCACGACGTGTGGAACTTTAAAAGCGGACTATTAATATCATACTCCTGGCTTCTCGGCTACTTTCCATAGCCAACTTGGCCACATTTCAAAATGTTGAGTGGGAGAACGAAGATGGTTCAGGCTCATAGGATATTTTCTCTCTCCCAGTCCCCTCGCCCAAAGATCAGCTGACTACTCTTGTCTTTTCTACCCCACCACGTTTACACACTGCCTCCCCTTGCCCACTCCACTCCTTTGCAGAGACAGTCTCAAGAGCTAATGGTTCCTGCCTTCCAGGGCCCCTCTGTGTTTACTTTGAGAAGGTCAGGCACAATGCTGTGGTGTGTTGCTGTTTGTTTCTTTTCAAAGCACCAGTATGAATTTGATAAAGTAAATTGTTGTTCTAGCAGGAAGCAGTTAGGGGTCACAAAATAAATAGCCGTAGAATTCAAATAAATCCAAAGAATAAAACCAAATAAATCCATGTGTGTATGCACAGTGATACATAAATACACTTTTTTAGAAAGTGAGCATTTTTATCGCTGCTGGTCTGTACCAAAGTAATTGAAAAATTGTGGAGTTCATGGTACTTTTTTTTTTTTTTTTTTTTGGAGGTAGGCTGGGCCTTCGAGCAACATGACGGGAATTTAATTCTTTTTTGAAAAACATGAAAATGGAATTTTATCTTTTAAACAACCGCTTATCTTGGGATTTTTCAGCAAATGCAATTCACAGTTGGATGAAACCAATTTGCAAAGTTCAATTAGGGGATTCGAGCATTTGAGCATAACCTAATAGACTCTGAATGAGCTAAATATTCTCTTTAGTCTCTGTTCTCTTCACTTGAAGATGAATGAGGCCTGCTTAAATGATGATTTAACAGGACCTCTTCAGGTTGTTGGAAGACTCAACTCAAAAATGGCTATAAAGCATCTTCCACATTGCTGGTGGCTGTTACGTTAATGCTGGCTGTTAATAAGATAGTTTCCATGATCTTCCCTGGTCCTAACATTTGATGGCCCACCTTTTACTTTGTGCAGTGGCATTGCGGCTCAGTGTTGACCTTGGGTGGCAAGGGGAAGAAGAAGAGGTCTTCCAGTCTGAGAGGAGACTGTGATCCAAGACAGAGTCCCTGTGCACTGTTTCCTTGGAAGCGGTGTGCAGGAGGGCAGCAGACTGTGAGTCGGGAGAGGGGGAGGTCCAGGCCCTGGGGAACTCCAGAGGTCATACTTAGGGACTTTATCTCGTCTTGCACAGTGGGGAGTCGTTGACGAGGCCTAAGCAAGGCAGGGACGTGCTCTCGGTCAGGAAGTGAACTGGTTGATACGTGTGTGAGGCAATGAAGGCCAGGAGACTGATGTGGAGGCTGTTGGCAGTGACCAGGCAAGAGATATTGTAGGCCTTCGCTTTTTGCCTCAGCCTTAGGAGGAGCTTTTCCTGGCAGGTGATGGAATCCATTTGCCATGACCTTTAAGAGAATGGCATCTGAGCTAGCCCTGATAAACCAGCAGCAGCTGCCTGGTGCTCCCAGATGCCCTTGGGCTCTGCTCCAGGGCTACAGGCAGCAGGGCCCCACTCAGCTGCCTAGCCTTGTTAGGGACCCTTTGTGGAAGAAAAAGGTTGAAAAGGGCACCACTGAGCAGCTATGATGTGCCAGGCTGCATCATGCTAGAAGTTGTATGGTTCTCCTCTCCTTGTCCCCATGACTCATTTGTGAGGAAACTGAGGCTCCGGAAGCTGGAATTAGAACATTGCTAGGAAGTGGTGGATCTGAGATTCAAATTCAGGTTATCTGACTCCCGGGCCCTTCCCTGCTCCAAGCAACGGAGCCTTAGGATGAGCTTCTCCAAGGGGGTGGTGGTGATAACTAACACACTTGGAGAACCAGACATCATTAGACCTGAGGCTCTGTGGATAATTATTACAAATTAGGCTTATGTTTCAGCAAGGGGTGTGGCACAGTGGGAAGGCTCCTGGCCTGGCTCTTCCATTGTCCCCCTCGGCGTTCCTGGACAAGACTAGAGGATCATGCTGTGCTCCTATTGGGGGTGACCAGGAGGGACCAGGCATCGGGCATGCATGTACTGAGCGCTCTCTGTGGCCCAAAAGTCGCTACAAATGCACAGAATTACTGTCACTGTCAATGCTGTTATTTGGGAGTGGTCTTTGCTGTCCGTCAGTACTGCCTCCTTTTATTGATCTTTTCCCTTTGTCTCCCCTTTTTTTTTTCTTCGTGGTCCATGTGGCGGTTCCATCCTGAGCAGCTGGCTTGCCCTTCCTCATCATTGAGACAAGCACCATCAAGCCTTACCACCGAGGGTTTTATTGCAATGATGAGAGCATCAAGTATCCCCTGAAAATCGGTGAGACGATAAACGATGCCGTGCTCTGTGCTGTGGGGATTGTCATCGCCATCCTCGCGGTAAGCATCCGGGCTGCCTTGCTCAACCTGGCTCAGCGCCCCTGGATCGTATTTCAGAATATCCAAGCCAGCACAGGTTGGCAGATCAAGTAGAATTTGATTAATGCTGTTTATTTCATGTGGTTAGTATTATTACTAAAAGCGTTTTCAAATAATATACATGTATACACTGTAAGTATAATCTATATATGCACGTCTATACTAAGAGTATTATGAAAGTACGTGAAGCACCTCTCTAACATACTTTGTATACATGATCCTCACGACCATCTGGTGAATTCTAGATACTGTTCTTACCTTTCTTCTACAAATTAAGAAACTGAGGTCTGCGGAGCAGCAGAGTTAGTATTTGAACCCAGCTGCCCCTTTCCCCAGAGTCTCAGCTCTGAGCCATGAGGCTGAGCCCCAGAGGAGAGAGAGTTGCCATCAGGTGTCACAGGCATTTTCTGGGCTGTCTTCACACCATGGTGTGCTGCTATAACAGCACATGCCACTAGTATTCTCTGGCGTATCGTTCACTTCTCACATCCAGGGGCTGTGGTGGCAAAGTGAAAATAAAATGGGACTTGGAATCAAGAGACCGAGGTTCTAGACCTGGCACTCCACTGACAAGCTGTACATCCTTCAAACCAGGGATGACCATCTTGCTTCACAGTATTGCAATGAAGAGTAAAAGAGGTCATGAATATTGAAATTCTTTGCAAACTCCGAGTTGCTGAACAGGTTACTCAGGTGCAAGTATAAACATACAGATCTTCCCTTAAAGGAAAAGTCCTCACTGAGGATGCAAAAATGTGCCACAGACTTTGAGACAAAGTTCAGAGTTATTTTGAGCAATGGTCGCCTCGTGGAAAATGGGGTATGGCTCACTTGGGCTTTACTTGGAATGTCAGCACTCTGTTTTAGATGTGTCCACGTGGGGCAGCGGGGTTGGGGGAGAGAGTAGCTGATGGGAATCCAGTCTTGTAATTTGTGAGTTCTGCATTTTCACAGCTGTCCATTCTACACCTCCAGAATTTTCTGTTTGTTCTCTGCCCTTGAACTCCAGCCACGTGGGCATAAGGGATAGGCGTCATGTCCACCAAGATCATAAATTCTTTCTCTTAGATCCTTGAGTCATGTTTGTATTAGCCAGAACCTAGAAGCTTATCTTTGGCCTATATTAGAAGCCAAGAAGGAAGGAAGCTGAAGTTAAGAATACTACATGCAAGTTAAGTGCTAGTACCCTCATTATACAAATGGAAAACCAGAAGCTCAAGGGGGTTAAATGATATGCTCAAAGTCTACAGCAAGTAAAAACAGGGGCTCGAGCCTAGCTTATTCCTAGCTTATTTCAAAGCCCTCTTTTCCATTTTGCAGACTTGATTTCAAATTGAGAGTGGCTGTCCTATCCAAATTAACTGCTCAAGGTTTTGGCAGTTGGCTACTCTTGCCTATTCTGGATCAGATGCAAGCTGCTGATGGTACTGAACCACATTTCATGAAATTTTTCTTTTGACTTCCCCACTCTGGGGGTGGGTTGTAAACTCTGAGACCCCTCTTTGTTTTTTAATAACATCGTAAACCAGGCACACAATCAACAGTTTGAAATTGGGAAGGGGGATGGGGCCTAGTAGAATTCTTTCCAACCTTTAAAATGAAAACAGTCCATTTGGCAACTCTAGGAGTTTCTTAAAGGTGGACTGAGGATCTTTGTGTTCAGAAACTGAGAGATATAAAATCTAATTTTACTATTTGCTCCAAATTGACAGTGTGGGGCTGAGTGCTCCAGGAAGAATGGCTTTCCATGGAAAAGAAGTTTGTAATGGAAGGCAAATAGTTGTACAGTAACTTGTACTAAGGTTTGAACAGGTGTTTTTGACACTTGGAGGATCAGTTCATGGAGTGCTTCTAGGAAGCTGACTATAACTCAGGAGTGGTTATAAAAATAGCATAGGGACAGGGATGTCACGTGCCCTTTGCTCTCTCTACTTGCAATTAATATGGGCTTGCCTGGCATAGCGCAGTGGAGAGGGACCGTTCAGAGGCAGTGGCACCCTCAGCCACGTGAACCGAGTGAATCACAGCTCTTTCCAGCCCTTAGTTTCCTCGTCTGTGTTTGAATTCACTCATGGGGATTGCTCTGAGAATCAAATGCCATTACTTGTGGGAACAAGCTTTGTAGCACTGGGCTAAGTGGACATAGGGTGCTAAAGAAACTTCTGAGAGCTGTGCTTCTGGCCTGTTCTTCCTTCCTCAAGCAAAACTCCTGATCAGCAGCTCATTCCTTGCTGTTGGCCAAGACCAGCCCCCTCTTCCTCTTGAAATGCTAGCATTTCTGAGAAAAATCTGCTTTGAGGGGTTTAGTTTGGCTGGCTTTTCTCCTCATGTCATGTTGGTGTTTTAATTAAAATGCTCCTTGACCTCTCAGGTTTCCTTGAAATAGTCATGTGCCGTGGCCTTGGTTATAGGATGAGCCACAGCATTGCTTCCTTATCCCATACAATGTCAGCAAAATAGGTTTGGATAGTGCTTTCCTATAGTTCCAAAAAAAAAAAAAAAAAAAAGAGAGAGAGAGAGAAAGAAAGAAAGAGAAAGGAAGGAAAAGAAGAAAAGAAAAGAAAGAAAAAGAAAGAAAGGAAAGAAAGAAAGAAAAAAAAGAAAAGAAAAAAGAAAGAAAAGAAAAGAAAAAAGAAAAGAAAGAAAGAAAAGCAGGCAAGAAAATACCAAAATAATCGGTGTCCTTTGTTAGGTGCCCCTATGTGCCATAGAAGCCTATGAACCACATTCAAGCATTTCACCCTTGCAGAAACCCCAACAGTTAGGTAATCTTAAAGGTCTCGGTGTAGCATGGAGGTTGAAGGTAGAAACCCTGGAGCATATCTGAACTCCTGCTGTGGAATGTGTAGCAAGTTAATGAGCCCCATTGAGCTTCAGCAGGCTCATGTGTTAAATGGAGATGATATATGTAAAGTAACCCAGCACTTGGCACTTACAGTATACTCAATGAATGTTCACTGTTTCCATCATAAATGATAAGTAAACAGTCAAAAAGCGGTGAAATGACTTTGCCAAGACCTCATGTCTAATTAAAATTGAATCAGGAAAGGAGCTCCAGCTTTGGGACCCATCCTATCTCCCACTCTTTTCTTCTAGTTAGTTAAGTAAAATCCAGATCTCTTGACTCTCACTCCAGTGCTCTTTGCAAGAGGACTTCATGTCCAGATCCAGCAACCCCTGCATTTTGACTGGAGGCACGTGTGAGATGTGGGCTCATAATGAGCTCTGCTTACCCACTTACCTGCCGTCAAATATTAGAGTACTCATGGAAATAAGCAGAAGCAGAGGCCTCAGAGGAAAAATGAGTAATTCACTGTAGTGTACTCAATTCTGGAAAAGCTATATACGGCCTAAATTAAACAACAACAACACATTTCCCACTTTCCCATTATGACTGGTCATAGAGCCTGGCTGGCTCCATCCAGGATCTGCTTCTGATCAGAGGGCGTGAATGACAGGGAGGGTGGAGGGGGCTCCCGGGCTGGAAATCTAATCATCCTGCTACTTGCTGCTCAGGCCTTCTCCTGCCGACCTCAAGTTTGTTTAAAACAACAAGCGAAGCCTTGCCCGATGTGGATACCCTTGCTCTGGTTTGAGCGTCCCCACAACAAAGGAGTGGGGTGCTGGGGCCGTTTAGAGTGTGATGTGGATATGCAGATCATCAGAAGTTATGGAGAAAGCAGACACCTTTCTATGGCAGGAGATATGGAAAAATCTAGTCGTTTTGACTTCTTTTTCAGCTGTATCTCAGATTCTGGAATTATAGCATAATAGGAATTCTTTCCAAATCCACAAAGCAGTGGTTCCTATCCTGCCTTGTAAAGGTTTAATGACTCTAGCAGCAGTGAGATTAGGAGCAAAACCAGTAAAGTATCACCCCCTACCTAGCCTCCACTCACTTTGCCTTATACTGGACTGTGAAGAGTATTATGGGCGAAGATTTTAATATGGAAAAAATGTGTATTATTCATTTCAAATAAACATGGGCTCAGTGCTTGCCTTGGTCAGCCCCTGAAAGTGGTTTATATAGATTCTTAATATCTAGGAGTTGAAGTGTGGATGAGTTATGGGTGCATCCCCTTCTCCCTCTGGCCATATAAGTTCTACTTCTCAAAGATCTGTTGAATGTAACTTCATAATAAATATTCCTAACTAGAGAAGAAGCTCAGGCTTCGGCATCATCTGGTTCAGGTTCATGTCCCTAACTTTTGTGCTCATTCATTGCCCCACCCCTTGGAAAAGAACCGTACCTTTTCTGTTAATTGGTGACAGGAGCTCACAAACCCTGTAGGCTTTTTTTCTAGAGGTCATGTCAAGTGACATTATGTGTGTCATCGGCAAGAATCATCCTTTTCATTTCCCTCGTGTCCTACAGTCAACAAAGTCTGCGTCATGTGCACATTCCCTGACTTGCACCTGGTGGTGATTCTGGGAGGTGGATTGTTATAGCTAAGGCAATAGGATCAAGGATATTAAGTGACTTTCCCATAACTAATTAGTGGCAGGGCCAGACGAGGGGTCTTCTGATTCAAAGGCAAGGCTTTTCTTTTTTCTTTCTTTCTTTCTTTCTTTTTTTTTTCCCCCTCAATAATGGCACCACTTTTGCCTTGTAAAGCCTTCCTGCCTGCCTTTCACAATGACTTATCAAGCACCTCTGAGGTAGCAGGTGCTGGGGACCCGATGGTACACCTCTGTCCTAGTTTCATCTCAAGCAGACAAATAGTACCTTCCATACTTCTGTCCTGGCAACATGATCTGTGTCCGGCTCTTGTCTCCCCAGTCAGATAACAGGTTCCTAGAAGGCTGAGACCAGGCTTTTCCTCTTGCCCGTGGTAGGTATTAAATAAACCCCAGCAGACCTCTCTCTCTCCAGGAAACATTCCTTGGTTGCTTCCTCCCCTACCTTCCGAAGGGCCCTACCTTCCCTGGGCCCACCTCTGACTTTGCAGTTACTGTGTGGAACTGCCCTGTTTTTTTTTTTTTTTTTTTTTTTTTTTTTTTTTTTGCTTATCTGTTTTTTAGTTACTCCGAGAGCTGCAGCAGGGCCGGGGACCTGTCTGGTCTGATTTTGAATTGCGAGTGCAAGGCACAGACTGGGGTGCTCAATATGTATTTGTAAGAATCACAAGCCATACAGTTTGGGCAGAAAATTAAAAGCGTTAGGCCAGGAGATGTCAGAGGACCTACGCGGCAGGGAAACGTATCCCATTTGCTTCCCTAAGATCTTAAATAGGGTCCATGGTGCACATGGGACCATGCTGTGTAGCACACGCAGATTTCTTGCTGGAGAGACAAGAAGAGCTTAATACCTCCAAGGCTTGTTTATTCAGGATCGGGCTTCAGTGTGCCCACATCTGGACTTCATTACTTCCTCCTCAACCCCCCCGGCCCCAGCCCCCTTTATCTGAGAGAGCACTGCCAAGAAAACAAGGTTCCCCAAGATTACCTCCTCATTAAAGGTTAGGCCAGTTTTCAACTCTGAAAAAAAGTGAAGTGGGGCTGGCCCAGTGGTGCCTTGGTAGGAGACCCCGTCCCCCAGTTTACAATCCACTACATCTGTGCAATTACCAGGACCACCCACGGAGAGGGGCCACATGAATCCTTCAACTGTGCCGTTCCCTGATCAAATGGCCACAGAGTTCTTCTGAGACCTTCTTATCCCCGAGGGGATGGAGGGAGGGGGCATCTATTTGCCATTTTAAAACACAGGCTTTGGGATTAGGATCTAGGTCACACACACACACACACACACACACACACACACACAAAGACATCCAGCCCCTGGGAGAAGAAAGAGCTGCAGCAGTTCCTCTCAGTTCTATGTAGCTCTAAGGGCTTAATGACTACTTGGAAAATGTATCCAGTATGAAAATGGTTCTTACTTTATCCGTTTTAAGTGATAATGCTCTGGAGGCTGAGAAATCCATTCTGTGAGTCAGTGTATATTAGGGGATGGAGTAGAGAATCTGATTACATTTACAAGCTATCTAATGGGGTGGGAGGAGGCTAATGCCTTATCTTAAATCCTCTTTAATAATTGGATGAGGTAGGTATTATTTACCTTGTTTTACAAATGAGAGAGGGTGCGGAGGCTTATGAGGGAGAAGTGGTTAGTGCAAGGTTACTGTGTGGTGAATGTGAGGGAGCAGGAGTTAAAACCCAGGGCTCTCGGGCTTCAAAGCCCAGTGCTTGAACTGACATGTGTTGAAGGCCTGTTCGGTGCTAGGTGCTATGCAGAGTGCTCTTTATTTCATGAGCTATAAAGACTTGTAGTTTCTGGGCTTCTTTGGAGAACTCAGCGTATGGAGGAGCACAAAACATTTAGGCCACTGGGCAGATGACCGGCAAGGATCCTAAGATCGGCAGTGTGCAGTAGTGTTTTGCATGAAGTGGGTTTTGCAGAAGGCAGTAGCTTGCTGTAGGTGGCTGCTTGGTGAGGCCTCCTTTAGAACAAGCAGACATTGTGGTAGATTCCTCAGCCTACAGCTGGTATAGAAGACACAAGTACTACCCTGGGAGCTGATGGTCTAAATACAAGAATGACTGATTATTCTCAGGCAGACTGAGAAGTTGGTCAGAGAACATGAGGGGAGCCAGAGCTGAGAGCTTCAAGGACAAAATAGGCCAAAGGCAGCAGACGGGATGAGATATAAATAAAGTGCTGCTGTGGGAATTCAGAAGACCACTGAAGTTTTATTTTCATTGGTGAAGATTTCATCATTATTGCCATTGTCATCATTCATCAAGTACTAGTCCAGTTAATTATCACAATGGCCCTGGAGCTCTTGGTACTGGCATCATCCCCTCTTTACACATAAGGGAACTGAGAGTTACAGCACTCAGTCATCCAAGACCCATAAGTTAAAAGAGCCAGAACTTTAACCCCGTCCACGAGTTGACACTAGGAGTCTATATTGAAGGGCGCATAGGACTTTTATCTCATCGGATAGCCTGGCTTTCCAGGCAGAAGGGGTTGCTTCAGGGATGAGAGGCTGAAACAATGGAGTGTTTTCAGGAAATGTAAAGCAAACCTGTTTGGCTGGAGAAAGAGAGTATCAGGAAGTAGATAGAGATAAGGGAGAAAAAGATCACACTGAGATCCTGAAATTCCTTGACTGGTGACGAATTTTTACCCAAATTAATTGGCTAGAGATTGGTGAAAGTATGTGAAGCCAGCTTCATCAATTTTGCAGCCAGGGTGAGGATGAGGCCTGAATCTTGGTAGGGATAATTCAAGGGGATATGATGGGGAGAGATGGATGACAGACAGCTTGTGGAAGTAGGATGACCAGAATTAGATGACGGTGGGATAAGGAGGCGAGGAATCTATAGGGTCATGTCCTTGCAGCTCTATGGTGGAGACTCGAACAGAGATGAAGGGAAGAGCAGTGAGGTTTGAGACAGAAGTTGGAAGGAGTATGGTCTGAGACTGGGTTAGGTTGACATGCTAGTGTCACTGGTTGATAGCTAGTTGGGAAACTTGGCAGAAGATGGGAAGATGACTGATTGGAATAAGGGGTAAGTTGAAATGAGAGAGAGAGAGAGAGAGCGAGAAAGAGAGAGAGAGATGCCCCATTCTGAGAAGATGGGTGGTCATCTTCACAGAGGTAATAATTCAGACTGTTGAAGCAGCAGAGATCACACCAGAAAGGCAAGACTTCATCCCCAGTAAGACTCACATTTATCTTGGTAGAACTCTGAAGGGGGTCCACTGGAAGGAGAAAGGTGTTTGAGAAATAGGAAGAAAAGCACAGTGATGTGATATTCAGGCAGTTTAGGGAACTCAGTGTCAAGAGTAAGAGATGGGCAGCAGGCAGTACTGCAGAAAATACATTGAGGAGACCCTTGCACAGACAGACAGAGCTAGTCCTCTAGGAGTCCTGTGGCTGCGAGTCCTTGATGTTTGGGGAAATAATGATGTTTCATGCTTCAGACTGCCTTCTTCATAAAGCTTATGGGCTTTAGGCAGCTACCACAACTCATTTCAGCCATGAGTGACATGGTTCTCTCTAGCCTCTTTGCTGCCTATATTCTCGATATTGGAGTTTTGACTTACCCACAGAGCCAGGAACTCCACTGGTGGCCTTGGATAGAGCTCTGTCCTCATGGCCTCTCCCAGTCTGCAAGGCACTGATCTCCTGCCAAGAGGCTGAAGACAACCAAGCGGGACAAGCAGCAAAGATTAAATTTCTCATCAATTATTTCTAGTCACTAAAGATACTGCATTCTCTTGTCCTAGATGGACCATCCAGCTTCAAAGAAAATATACTCTGTCTCCATCCTTAGAAGCAGGACCCAGATACATTACATTTTTCCTTTTGCTTGGGACTGAGAAAAATGATTCCCCCTCCTTTATTGTCCATCATCCAGTGTGTGTTGGCTGAATCTATTCTGGACAGCAAGAAGTTCATTAGTCCGCATAAATGGAGATGCAGAAGAACAGCTTGGCACCAGGATCTGAGGTGTGCAAATGCCTGCCAAGAATATGCCACCTTACCAGGTGCTCTAGGAGCATCTGTCTCACTGGCCTCACAGATCCTGCTGCCTGTTAGGACTTCTAAGAGAGAGCCGGCTTGATGCTGTGGGACAGGGTACAAGAAGCAGAACAAAGTCCAGGCTGCCAGGACAGCCCTGCCTTCACCGAATTTCTGACCAAGGATGGTTCTCTGGCCTTCCTCATACTTAACCTAGAAAGTGTGATAATAATTTCGTAATTCATAGGGCATTTTAAGAAGCAGATAATGTAATGGATGTGAAAATGAGTTGTAAGGTGTAAAGCACTACACAGATATTATTCAAGCAGATCAGAAAATAGGGAAGTTTGTCCTTCCAACTCTTCAAACTCAGCAGTCTCTAAAAGGGATTGTTGGGACACTGTGCAAAAGTCTTAACTTTTCTTGGGATAATTTATATAAAGAGCGGAACGTGACAAATGACACACAGTACAGGAGGCTTTCCTTGGCTGCCTGGGGTTTAGACTTCTTTCCTGTTTGTTCCCCTGATAAAAGGATCCTGTAGATGAAATGGTCAAAACTACTCTATCCATACACATATTTTCTCATTCTACTCTGGAGGGGTGGTACTTCCAAACTCTTCAATTTGTAATGTTCTTTTCCAAGGAGCTTTTGGGAGGATCTTAGAAAAGATATTTTCTACAAACAGGTGTTAATTTTCTCTTTCCTCTTCTCTAAGGGAAAGAGGGGGAAAAAACTAACTTTTGGAGGGCTCTGCTTCTAGGTGCCAGGCATGGGACATATCACCTGTGGTATCCTTGGCGATCCTACCAGGGAGATGTCATTAATCTTGCTTTTATAGATGGGGAGACCTAAGGCCAGAGAGGTGAAGTCCCTTGACTAAGGTAAGAGATGGGGTTCAGACTGAGGTTTATCTGGCTCCAAAGTCAGTGCCTCTTTGACCACCCTGTCCTCCCTCCTTTCCAAAAAGTCAATGTTCTCCAAAGTTCCTCTGCGGAACACATTGGTATTTGTGAACATGTGTGCAGTGGAGCTCTTTTACGCCAGAAAGGATAGACAGAGAGGAGCTGTCCTGGAGCTGGGGACAAACTGTTACCGTTCTCAGGCAGGGAATGATCTCTTTCTGTCCCCTTGTAGCTTAATTGCAATGCTTTCCTGCTTTATTAGTTTCCAGGTTCTGTGCCAAGTGCTTTAAAAGGCAGGTAGGGGAGAAGTCTCCTCTGCTGCCTGGCAGCTTGCCATTCCCCTCCGAATCTGCTGCTTGCTGCTTCAGAAAGGGATCAACATTGAAGGCATTCTTCTGGGCATATCACAACCTTGCTGACTGAAGCAGAAATGAGGGCTCCAGGGGCTGGAGTCGGGGGTGGGGACCGAGCCTTTGTAGGGGGAGGGAAGAGCTTATTTTATTACCTAGGAATAAAAACATTGTGAGTAATGAATAAGGTCCGAAAGCAGTAAATCTGGAACTCCAGAGTTAGGTGTGTAGCATGTCAGAGAACAATTTAAGCCTTCGCCTCTTCGGCAGAGGTGAGGTATTCGGACTGCCTGTCCCAGCCCGAATTTCATTCAATGGTCTTTTAAGGGTTAGGATTACAAGAAGCCAAGTCCGGCTGGTTCATAATGATGATTTATGGCTGTGTTGTCGACTCCCCGACCCTTCTGTATGAGGGGATAGAGAAAATACATAATTTGTTGCTCATTAACTGCAAGATCTGTCAGGGCTGCCCCAGAAGCCATGTGGTCCTGGAGTCATGTGTCTGCTAAATGGCTTCAGCCTGGCCCTGTCCTTGAAAATATGCATTTGCTATTCTGGGGTGGAAATCGTTTTTAATAATGATAGAAGTACGGCTGATCCCCAACTTCTGGTGGTTTGACAGATTTTTCGACTTTAGGGTGGTGCACAAGCAATACACATTCAGTAGAAGTCATAGTTTGATTTTGAATTTTGATTTTTTTTTCCCCTGGGCTAACGATGTGCAGTATAGTGCTTTCTCGTGATGCTGGGCGACAGCAGCAGTGAGCCACGGCTGCCAGTCAAGCCCTGTGATGACGAGGGATAGACAGCCCATATGCTTACACCATTCTGTACCCGTGCAACCATTCTCACCTCCGGTGCGTAGTCAATAAATTACATGAGCTCTTCTACAATTACTTGTAAAATAGGCTTTGTGGCCATTGATGGTGCCCAACTGTAGGCTAACATAAGTGTGCTGAGCATGTATAAGGTAGGCTAGGCGAAGCTATGATGTTCAGTAGTAGGTCAGGTGTATTCGATGCATTTTTGACTTAACGATATTTTCCACTTAGGATGCGTTTATCAGGAGGTAACACCATCGTAAGCCAGGGAAGATCTTTAACAAAAAATTCTGTCCATGTAGTCTGTTGTGAGGCTTAAGAGTCAGCATATCTGGGCTCTACTATTAGCTCTGTCGCTTAGCAGCCTCAGCTCCTTAGGCAAGTACCTATCCCTCGGTGCCTTACCATCCTCAGCTGTACAGTGGGTATCGGTTCTTCATAGAGTCACAGGTCGAATGGAACCGTAAAGTATGAAAGAAATGTACAAGGTTGCTGCTCTTAATAGCTTTGTTATTAGGAATTTGAGGTGCCATGAAATGCCTCCTTTACCGCTTTCGCCTTTTGTGAGAGGAGGAGGCATTTTAACTGGCAGTTTGCTGTGTGCATGCCTGTGGGACTGAAACCGAAGTTTTAGGATGAAGGGATGTTAGGGCTGTAAAGGAGCCCTTGAGTTGTAACCAAATCCTTTCTCCCTAAGGTGGCTGGAGCCCAGAGGTGACTCGCCTGAGATTAATCAGTAAATTCATGTATGAGATGCTGATTTGCAGTGAAAAGCCACGTGTTCTTTTTCAGCATCAAATAGGAAGTCAGGCTTAAGCCAAGCCAGTGTAGAGTTTCTTAATTTGTGGCAGTGGTGTGGTTCGAGGATCTCAGGAACCATCCAAGGGCAGGGACGGTGCATGGGACCTTGGTTCTGCCCCATGCCCTTGGCATCATCTCAGAGGAAGTACTTTCCTCTGCTATTGCCATTACCTTTGCTTGGTTGGAAGGCTAGTGGTGGAGGTAGCGCAGGAGAGTTGAAAATAAATGTCATTGTAATTATGTAGTGATAAATGAAGGAGCCTAGCACCCTCATTTTGTAGATGGAGACACTGGCTTATCTCAAATTCACTCAATGAGTAGGGACTTGAACCCTGGCCACTGACACCTCAGTGAGTGTTCCTTGCCTTGCATCCAAAGCCATGCGAGTATGATTTATAAATAAAGAAGAAAGGGCATGATGGTGGTAGTGAACATCTGGAAGCTGTTAGCCTGTAAGGTTACACAGGGTAAGAGTATAAACAGGTTCAAAGGGGAATTAGACCAGGAATGGTAGGAAAGAATGCTGGGTGGGGAGCTAGAACACCTGGGTGCAGTCTTTCGTTGCGAGTTAATTTGGACCTCAGTTTCTTCCATGTATAATGGACCCTTTCATTTCTGACTCGCTATGCTTCTCAAGTTTTAATCTCTGCAACATGTTATCGGAGGACTTTTGGTAATATTTAGGGGATATTTCCAGTTTTGTAATAAAACAACGTGAAGACTATGGTCCTGCTCCCTTTCATTCCCTCATTCAGCCAGTGTGCCGTAGTCTCTGAGCACATCTGCCAGGTAAGATATTAATCCTGCTCTTCCAGAGGAGAGCTAAGCCAGGAGTTTGCACTGCACTGACCTCTGACCATCCCTCTCTAGTGGAGAATCACAATCAGCGTGATCTGGGAACCAAAGTTTAGCAACTTAGAAATAATCAAGTCTTTATAAACACAGAATCGCTGCACAAACAGTAGCAGGGCCGGTGGCTCTTCTCACTGCCACACCTGCTGGCCCCTGGGCCCAGCTGGCATCTCCCTTCCACCTGGCCATCCCAGCCACCCCTCAGAGTTAGGAGCCCTTGAGAACTTGGATCAGACCCCATGCCTTGACCCCTTCCCCAGCTGAAAAAAAAAGTAATGGGAGACTTTGAAAAGGAGTGCCAGATATGTCAGTCTATTGCTTCCCTTGTGGTTGTGAACATGCTCTGTGCTCCCTGAAAGAGCAAGTGTGGCTCATCGTCCTGCCCTGTGAGGAGCTGTTAAAGGAGCTTTGTGTCGCGTGATAAGTTGAACGTGGCTATCCCTGGACTGTGGTTACAGTCAGGAAGTGGCCGGGGCTGTGCTGTGGAGTTAAGACCAGAGCAGCCGGCTGTGTAGTTGGGCATGACCAAAGCGGAATCGGTCCTCTGCTGTGTAGGTATCACAGGCATTTGCCTTACGGAGGACAAGTAGGGCTCCCGTTCTTAATGTAAAACAAGGGCAGTTTGTGTTGAGCTGCTTCCCCTGGCTGAGCTTTAGCCATACTTCTCTCATGGTCGTTGTCAGGATTTCATGAAATAAAGCCCACGGGACACCACCTGGGATGCAGTGGGTAATCAGTAACTGGTGGCTTTTCTTTTCCCAGGAGTGAGAAACCTCCCCTAAGTGTTAGGAGTGAACACCTTGGGCTGGAGGAAGGGTAGGAAAGCCCGAGACTCACTGGCTGTCCTTTAGGATAGAGGAGATGGGAGATGATGCCCGCAGACTTGGAAAGTTGCACACTGGAGGGCATTGTGCTAAAAGTTCTATGGTTTGTAGGCTAGTGTCCTCATCACAGCATTTTTCTAAGAAAGAAAATGAAAGAATCACTTTCTATGACCCAGGCCATTTCCCATCCATGTTACCAGATTTAAGCCAATGACTCCGCAGGGGGTGCAGCCCCCTTTTGTGGAGAAGGAAATAAGCTTGGAGAGCTTGTCATGGCTGAGGGACACCGGGCAGGTGGCAGAGCTGGGACTAAAACCCAAGACATAGTCTTAGGCATTCAGCCTCCTAGAGAAACCCCCACCATGGCTCAGTATTAACACAAGGCTGGTGATCCCTGACTCTGAAGCCCAGAACCCTGAGATTGGCTCAGATCCTCTGACGTCCTGGCCATACTTACCCATGTCCTTGATTGAACGTTCATCTAATATTTTTCTGTATCTGGATTTTTTTAAAGATTTTATTTATTTTTTCATGAGAGACAGAGAGAGAGGCAGAGACACAGGCAGAGGGAGAAGCAGGCTCCATGCAGGGAGCCCGATGTGGGACTTGATCCTGGGACTCCAGGATCACACCCTGGGCCGAAAGCAGATGCCCAACCACTGAGCCACCCAGGTGTCCCTCTATATCTGGATCTTTATTTGTCTCTTTCTTTGTTTAAAAAAATACGTTGAACTATTATATAGAATATTTATATATATTTTTAACATTATATATATTTACAAACAAATATATTTGATTGTATATTTTTGTTGTTACAAAGGTACTATTTGGCCATGTGGGACTTTTTTAAAAAGGAAAAAATGACAATGTTAGCCCTCTGATGTTTCCTCCCATGACTATTTCTGTCCGTATATTTTTCAAATAGAAAATTGAGATTTTCTAGATTACAGCGTGCATTTACATATGAGAACATTCCCTTATGTCGTCGCTAAATATCCTTTACAACATCCATTCTGATGGATACTCCTAATTCCTATGTGGGTTTCCTTTCAGATCATCACTGGGGAGTTCTATCGTATATACTACCTGAAGGAGAAGTCCCGGTCAACGATTCAGAATCCCTACGTGGCGGCCCTCTATAAGCAGGTGGGCTGCTTCCTCTTTGGCTGTGCCATCAGCCAGTCCTTCACAGACATTGCCAAAGTTTCCATAGGGCGCCTGCGTCCTCACTTCTTGAACGTCTGCAACCCTGATTTCAGCCAGATCAACTGCTCCGAGGGCTACATCCAAAACTACAAATGCAGAGGTGATGACAGCAAAGTCCAGGAGGCCAGGTGAGTCACCACCTGCTGTGGCCGTAGTGTGCACAGCTTTGACGCAGGCAGTTCAGAGAGCATTTACTTTATGAGGCACCTACTATACAAGGTAACAGGCTCAGTAATAGGCTTTGGTTTCAAGGGGTGAATAAGACATAGCCCCTATTCTTAAGGAACTTGGGATCAAATGATTTAGATACATAGATAAATAAACAATCATGGTTGAACACCAGTAAGTCCGTCCGTCCGTCCATCCATCCATCCATCCAACCATTCTTTTGCTTACTCATCCATCCATCGGTGGCTGCTATGTTCTAGACATCGTGTCCAAAGCACTACCAAAGATGTAAAACCAAACAAGATAGTGCTGCTCTCAAGGTCACAGTCTAGGGAGGAAAGACAGACAGGCAGACATGTATCAGGGATGTGAATATGGCCCTTTCATGGCCCTCTCTTGCTCTTGCAGGAAATCCTTCTTCTCTGGCCACGCCTCCTTCTCCATGTACACTATGCTGTATTTGGTGGTAAGTACCTTCCTTCTGATTCCAGTGGAGTACAGCGTCCAGCCCCACCTTACATCTCTTCTGTGCAGAGAGCACTCAGTATGGTTAGGGATAAACTTCATTGTGAAATCCTTGAAAGAGAAGTTAGCTAGAAAAATTAGGTTCTGTTTTGAGCACTGCCGTGGCGTCAGTAGAAGTTATTTTACTTTCTAGGTTTTTTCCCCCATTTTTCAAATAAAACTAATATTTGTCATGGCTGTTTGATAAGGGTCGTGTACCCATTTTTGAAATTATAAACTGATGAAGACACTCGTATCACGTTTTAGGGTAACAAGTACTGTTACCTGAACATCCATTTAACTCCGTTGACCCTTACAGGCACCCTAGGTTATAAGTAATATTATCTCTTCTGTGGGAAAGGATTACTAAGTAAGGCTTAGAGGATTTAAGCGAACTGTCAGAATTTACACAGATACTGGCACGATGGCTCAAATCCAAGGCCTGTCATCAGATTTCTTGTGGTGTCACCATGCCAGTCCCAGTCCTTCTCCATCCCCTACTGAGGTTAAGGCTTTAAAAATTATTATTATCTGACTACATAGAGTAATTTCAAGTTTTATAGAATAATTCTACCTCCATGGGCACACGTGATCTCATAATAACATGGTGAAGTACGAGATGTGTATCCCTGCTGCTTGGATCCAGATACCAAGGCCCAGGGAGGCCTAGCAGCATGTTGAGGGGGGGGTCCCTCAGCTAGTGGTGGGGCCACGATGGGAACCCCCATGTTGCCCTTCCCATGGCCATGTCTGCTCTGACTTCGAGAGGCTCTGGGGCAGTGTAGGCAGCACGCCCCGCTCCTCTCCAGCTGCTGCACAGACAGCAGCCGGTCTGTTTCTCTTTGTGAGTTAAATACGGTCCCCTGCCCCTGCCTCTCCTCTCCTCTTGAATGAGGTCCCTGTGCCAAGGCACTTCCTGCTTTCGGCCCCTTTGATGAAGAGCAAGAAGGCGCTGAGAGGTCAGACATAGCTCAGGGGAGCATAAGCTGTTTGCAGAAAGAACGTTTTGATTTTGACTTATTTAAAAAACATAATTAGGATTTGGAAAAACTAGCAGAAGGTTTTTTCTGTTTTGTTTTGTTTTGTTTTCCCTCGCAATCCTTTCCAAGCCCGGAGGCTTCCGGGCTTCCCATTACCTGGGATAGAGAGCTGAAAGGTGGGCCCCAACCTATGAAAACCTCAAAGGTGGATTTTACGTCATCATGCATCGTGCTCCCCTCCTTTCTTCATTTGTTGTTGTTGTTATGCTTTTGCTTTGCTTTTAGAAAGCTCATTTAGCGAAAATACTTAGTTTCCTATTTCATTTTTTCATATTTCACGCAAGTCTGGAAGCAATTTTACAAATGTAATTTCAGTGCTTTGCAAAGGTGCTTGGAGGAGTGGGTCTGTATTCATTTTTCTCCTATTCCTTCATTTTCTTCCAAGATAAAAATATGGGGTAATTTTGAAACCAACTCTGCGCCTTGTGTGCTCTATGGCCGCCCAGAAGATAAAGGTGCTGACATGTTTCTGGTGCCTTCTGTGCGCCAGGCACTGGGGCAAGCTCACACCACAGCATTCCGATCTCTCAGTAACTCCATGAGATGCATTTCCATTACCTCGTTTTCGGTTGAAAACCAACCAACCAACCCAAATCTTAAGAATTTTAGTAATAGAAGTTCCATCTCCAGTAAAAGGGAGAAAATGGATTTGAAGGCTGGTCTTTGCCCTGATGACACCAGGATCACTGTCTGTTCTTTTCATGGCACTGCTCTTCAAAACACAGAAACAATCTCGCCAGGATAAATTAAGGAATATAAGTTCCCAACTCTAATTTCCATTTCACCTGAAGGCAACTTGCCTTTCTTCAGGTCTGCTTTAGTGGATGAGATGCCCTCCTTGCCCCCCCTCCACCACCCACCAGCTGTGATTACAGCCAGAGAGACCTTCTCTGCAGGGGTGAGGAGTGAGGGGGTAGATTCCGACCTAATGTTTGTTTGCATCTTTGAGGGAGGAAAAAATTACAGTGCCTTTGTGTTTCTGGAAAGAAGGAAGAAAAAGAGGCAGGGAAGAGAGAGGGAGAAAAAGAAGAGTCTCCTTGACCTCCGATTCCATAACATCTTACTGTACACACCACACACTAAAGAAGGCTTGCAAACCTACACACATTTTAACATTCACAACTCACCCATACCCATATATGTAGACGACATATAAATGAAGGGCTCTATTTTTATCTCTAAGGTTATCTTGCCCTAAAAACAACAACAACAACAACCCCTGAGGCTAAATTCCAAGGGTATATGGATAGTGCTCTTTGCCAAGGCTCATTTCTCTGTGATGCTACACAGAAATCCCAACCTTCCGAATGTCCAATTTGCAAAGCTTTCTAGAGCAAGGTAGAGCACTGTGGCTGCCTCTTAGGGTCAGAGGGAAATGCTGCAATCTGAACAGCCCTCTGCCCATCCCCCAGTGCTTTTCTGTTGAGCTTCAGGAAGTAGAAGTGGGCAGACGGAGACCCTGGCCTCCCCCTGGGGCCTTGGGGACAATCACCTTTGAACCAGTTGGATGTAGCCAGTTTGCCCTCAGGGTCTGGCAGGCCTGGATGATTGTACCCTGTCGTGATTAGCTCTGGAACTAGGAGTTGCTTACTTAAGCTTTGTCCTCGGTATACTCCTCTGTAAAGTGTAGATAATGTCTCTTTTGCAGGATTGCTGATACTTTTCATCCCTAGACCCTACTTTCTCCATCTGTCAAATGAAAAGAGTGGAATTAGATGGTGTCTACTTATTTCTCAATCTCTGTGGTTCTATTTGGAAGAAGTTTGATCTACCCTAAGCACTATAGAAAAGATGGGAATCCTCAGGGACAGACTTACGCCCTCATTACCTTGGCATTCAAAGAGGGGGTGAGGATGGGAAGCGCCAGCCACCCCTACTCCAGGCCCGTGGGCAGCAGCTGCCATCTGAAGGCTCCCATGGCTTCGAAGGACACTCCATATTAGGTTTTGATTTGTAAAATGGTTGGCTTGGAAAAAACCATGCCGCAAACACCACATTATCTCTGGGTATAGAAGCTAACAGATGAGGGTAAGGCATGTTAGTGATTAATGCAGATTCTAATAAGAAAAACCCACAGTGTATATAAGCATACGTGATACTTTTCTAACCCTGAGTCCTGCCCTAAACCCTAGAGAACCACATCTGGACAGGCCCTGTACCTCCACAGTCAGGGATCGAGGATGACTTGGCTTTCTGGAATAAAGTGCCAACACCAGCGTAGGCACCAATCTGTGTGCATACCTGGTATTTCTTCTGTTGTGCCAGGCACTCTGCTACCTCCCAGGGCTGCCAACATGAATCAGACCTGGG
This sequence comes from Canis lupus dingo, assembly GCF_003254725.2. Lineage (NCBI taxonomy): Eukaryota > Metazoa > Chordata > Mammalia > Carnivora > Canidae > Canis > Canis lupus. The sequence goes on from NC_064247.1 coordinate 53,107,821, forward strand.
CCCTGCCCTCAGAGGAGCTCAACGTGGGTTCAACATTCGACAGATCAGCAAATATATAATGGGTGACTGTGATAGACGGAACAGCATGCTAGGCGTAGGGATCTAGACATTGGTAAGTCACGGGCACAGCCCTTGGGGAGTTCAGTGTAGGGAAGCAAGTAGACAAGGACAGCAGTTTGGTACACTGTGCTGGGGCTGGGGAGCGGGGGTGGGTGGGTGGGTGGGTATAGGTTCTTACAGAAGCTTAGAGTTGTGGCACCCAAGCCAGCTTGGAGTGGAGGGCGGCAGAAGCTGGGGAAGGCTGCCCGTAGGGTACAGATGGGCTGATTGGAAGAACTGCCTGTGTTCAGGTGAAAAGGCGACAGTGATTTGTGAGCTGCAGGTGTTCAGTTCAGTCCAATTGTGATGGCTGGGATGAAGCAGGGGGTGGAGGGTGCAGTGAGAGCTGGGAGGACCTTCGGGACCAGCCGCCCCAGCCCCTCCTCCTGCAGCTCAGATCAAGCAGCAGCAAGTTGGTGGTGAGGCCTTTGCCTTGCTGCTGTGCCTCCCTCCGCGAATGAGTACCGAGCACCTTGCCTCAGTGCCTCCTTCAGGGTACTTTGTCAGAGAATCCTTCCCTGGCCTCTCCTGTGGTACTCCTTGACTCCCTTTGCAGCGATAACCACCACCCCCTTCGCCCCCGCCCAATTTCTCACCATCTATATTCACTTCTTTGTTTCTATCTCAACTAGATAAATTGTAAGCTTCACCAGGGAGACGTTTTTGTCTCTTGTTTCACTACCGTATTCCACTGTCCCAAACAGTGTCTGAAGCTCAGTTAAGGTTGCAATGAATATTTGATGAGTGAATGAATGAACAAATGAATGGATGACTCAATCCCAGGTCTTCTACATTCCCAAGCCATGCTCCTCTCCATTCCAGTCAGAATTTTATTCATCCCCTCCTCACTACACTGGTAGATCGTAAAGGACCTGGCTGGTGTAGGGATGGCCTTTGACGCCTCTTTGCTGCACTGTTGACATATTGACTCTTTCCTGGGGTGCCCGTGAGAAGCGTCTGTGTGTCAAAGGGTTGAATCCCAAGGAAACAGGGAAGCGGTTTGTCCTCTGACAGTCATGTTCTCTGGCCTGTGGTTGTTAGTCATTGAGGTTTTGTTCAACATGTTTAGAATCCTGGAGCTTCAAAAAAAAAAAAAAAAAATCCTGGAGCAGTGGGGTCTGGTACACCCATGAGACATGCCCACAGATCTAGGGAGTGTCTGGCGAAACCCCTTGCAGGGACAAGATTGTTGTTTCTATGGGGAATAAACCACCATATCAGATGTTTTCCCCCACCTGTATCCATCCATCCACCCACTCGTACATTTGTCCATCCATCCATCTGGCAGTTTCTTTTTTCTTTCTTTTTTTTTTTTTTTTTTTAAGATTTTATTTAGTTATTCATGAGAGACACAGAGAGAGGCAGAGACATAGGCAGAGGGAGAAGTAGGCCCCAAGACCCTGGGATCACAAGCTGAGCCAAAGGCAGACGCTCAAACACTGAGCCACCCAGGTGCCCCATCTAGCAGTAAGACCATGTGTGAGCATCTGGGGACTCGGACGATGTCCTTTTTGGTGTGGAAAGCCTGAAAAGTAAATAGTCTCAGAATAGGTAGATGAGGTGTCTGATTCAAGTAGACTGAGGCTCAGGGCCCAGAGGGGAGGGCTATTGACTCCACCCCGAGGTGCACTGACTGCATGGTTCCGAGGCTCTGCTTAGCTTACAGTTGGGTCAGGGATTATAATACTCTCACTCTTTGGAAAGCTACACACTTGATTTTAGACATGGGCCTTATAAAAGTATGTGACAGGTGAATGGTGGGAGCACATGTTTCCAGATGTCCCCCATAGGCTGTCCTTTAGCCCACGACAGCCACGTTGCTTTTCTCCTCAGACAGAAGTCCAGTACAAGAGAGCACTGTGTGCAGAGCACTGATTCCCTACGAGGAAGCCGGGTTCTGTGATTAGAGCTTGCACTTAGAAAAAGACACACACACCTCACTCAGTGGAAATCACGGCTATTACCCTGAGCACGTGACTGGGCCTCTCAGCCTCGATCTCTTCATCTGTATGATAGGCACAGTGGTGTCTCCCCAACAGGACGATTGTGATAATTGCAGGTAAGGTCATGTAAAGCGCCTGGCACCATGTCTGGAACGGTGCTCGACAAACTGGTAGTTTCTTTTTCTCACCCTGAAAGACTCAGAAAACAAGAGGTGCCTCCCTTCTGAGGGAGATTCGAGAATAGTCAACTAAACATTCTTTTTTTTTTTTGTCCTGAAAGCAGTTGAATAACTTCCTAGAGAGAAATTTCAGTTCTTGCACCACACGGACGAGTCACCAGGCACATGAAGCAGAGCCAAGCGTGAGCCATGGCAGAGATGAGAGGAGGGAGAAAGTTTCTCCCTGTGGGTGTCAGTGATCTGGACGGACTTCCAGGAAGAAAGCAGGCAGGGACCTCAGGAAGGACAAAAGCCTCCTTCTCACTTGGAGCAGAGAGTCCCAAGAGCAATGGAAATGAAGTGAGAGGACAGTACAGACCTGTTCCACCAGTATGCAAATCATGTAATGAAACACAAATGACTTAGGGAGAACCCAGTGTGACTCAACCCTGCTTTTGACTGCTGGTTCAGACCAGAGGAGCCAGCTTGAGTTCAGCCAGACGTCTCTAAAGAGGTTTTGTTGGAATTCCACGGGACCCCAGTTTTGAAGCTGGGACTGACCGGGAAGGAGAAGAGAACTCCATTTATGGAGTGAGTTCTGTGTGCTCAGGACTTTCACATACATCATTTTGGGGTGGGGGTTCGCAAGCAGGCCTATAGCTCTCTGTTATAACCCTTTTATCTATGATCAGCAGTTTTGTTTTTTAGCAACTAGAAGAAAAAACATCTTAGCACGAGAACATGACTTAATCTTTCATTTTAGCGTATTCTTTTTTTTTTTTTTTTCAGGGAGGAACTTGCTTTATTCGTGTTTGGGCCTTTCACAATTTCGAGCAGAATAGATGCTCGTGGCAGGTGTTTGTTTTTTAAGTGAACAGATCTCCGTATGTAAGAGACAGCAGAAATTGGGAGAAGCAGAGTGACTTGTTCGGGCTCCTACAGGTGGCATGGAGCAGAGAAAAGATTCAAATTTAGTTTTGCTCTGATTGCAAATCAGACACTTTTCTGCAATGTCATGCTGATGCTTAGAAGTGGGTTTGGCCCGCCTGGAGACCTTCACACAGATGAGGAAGTAAAGACGGGACCTCAGGGCAGTTGGCCTCTGTGAGAGGTCAAGGTGATTCAGCCCTTCTGATGTCAGTCTGGCTCTGCTTCCGGGCGAGTCTCCTTTACTGCTTGGTCCAGGACAAGGGCCACAGTATCACTGTGGTCAGTAGTGTGGCTTCCTCCTGTGGAATGGGAATGAATGCAGCCTCCTGCCCCTTGCCCTGTCCCCAGCTCAGGTTTCCAAGGGAGTAGGGTGCTTCAGAAAGTTCCTCTGGTCATGGTGAGGCCCAAGCCTCTGGTATGGAGTACCTCATGAGAACTGGGCTATGAACCAGCAAATTAGCTGTAGGATTGGTGGGGCACGGATGGACCTATCAAATCCTTTGGTCAACCTCAAAACATGTTGGGACCAGCTTCTCAAATCACTAGGAGGAAGATCTTTTGCAATCTTTTGCTTTAGTGATCAACTTGTGGTGGTGAAATCAACCATAGTCATTGAGTAAACCTCATTCACCAAGGCAGAGGGTGGTGACACAGATTTCTGAAGAGCTCCTTGAGTGCCCATCTTACACCAGGCTGGGTCCTGAGTGTTTCATTTGACCCTGGCAACCCTGAGAGGGAGATCCTCTTGTACTTGTTTCATAGATGGGAAGTTGAGAGACCACCCACTTATGAAGTAATGGAGCCAGAAAATGGAGTCAGGGCTGCTTCACCCCAAAATTCATGCTACCCTTGCTGCTGTGCTTTCCCTGAAGCCCCAGTTGGGCAGATGCCAGGATCAATCCTGAGACCTTGAGCTTGATTAAATGTGTCAGTTGCTGATGGAATCAGAGGAGCAAGCTTCAGTGCTCTGGGGCCAGTCCCCAAGGGATTCTCTTCCCATGGCCCCTGCTCCTTTCCCATTCATAAGCACTCCCTTCCTGAAGCTCTTCTGATGACTGGTCTCTTCCTCCCTCTTCAAGTTCCTCTTGTGTATTTATTTTTTTCTTTTCTCAAGCTCCAGCCTTAAGCATCTGAGTCAATGGAAGGGGAGATGTGTGCCATGTCCGGTTGGGAAACCCACCCTTCCTCTGCCCCACCCTGATTTCCAAGGCCCTTGACCCCTCTGTGTGGAGGGGTGGAGGAAAGTTGGAGGATTTTGAACCAGCATTTTCTGAGAATCTGCGGATTATTTTGTGTGAGAAAACCTAAGGCTCAGTGAGATTTTTCCGATGAATACCTGGTGTTCTTTCTGTCCCCCCTTCCACCGCCAGAATGCTGGAGGAAGGCCAGATCATGGCAGGCATGATGCAAATGGACTGTTGATTTTGCCCTGAGACTTGTGTTAAGTGGGAGCTACACCTATACCAGCATCATCCTATCCCTGCTCCTGGAAGGAAAGGATCTTTTGATTCATGATTGCAGAATCACTTCTGCAATGACTGGCTCATTCCTGCAGAAACTAGGGGGTAGCCTTTGACCTGCAGGTTATTTTTTCCTAGTACCGAGGGCCTTGCTTAAAATACTTTTTTTTTTTTTTTTTAAGATTTTATTTATTCATGAGAGAGGGAGAGAGAGAGAGGCAGAGACACAGGCAGAGGGAGAAGCAGGCTCCCTGCAGGGAGCCTGACATGGGACTCGATCCCAGGTCTCCAGGATCATACCCAGGGCCAAAGGCAGGCACTAAACCACTGAGACACCCAGGGATCCCCAAAATCCTTTAATTTTTTACCGTTTGCTTACAGTAACGTTTCCCAGTTGTGACTCAGTAGATACTCTGTAAATGTAATTAAGTATGGTCAGTAACGAAAGTAAGGATTTCCTATAGAGCCTAATTTACCATCTTTGGTTAAAAGACCCTTAGAATCTTACAGAGTATGGTTTGAGAAAGACCGACCTACCAAGTAGAAGCCAGGTTCCTTAGTTTGACAGCTACACCCTACATGAACGGCCCCTCTTTGCCTCTGTAGCCCTGTTGCTCATCAGCCCCTCCATCCCCACCTTTACACCCTTTTTGGCTGTACAAAAAGCTCTGAGGTTCTCCAGAACCCTGGCTTCTAAGCCATCACTGCCTGGAACACACACCCCTCACCACTATCCCCTCAACTCTTAGCAAATGCATATTCATCTTTAGGATTCAAGTCAAGTGCCCTTGCCTTGGGTCCCCAATGTTTCCCATAATTCCTAGGAAACCTGTAAGTGCACCTGCATGTGTTCATGGATTCCCCCAACTAGGGAATGCTCTGTAGGGCAGCAGTTACGACTTCCCATTTCTGTGTCCTTAGCACCTATTGGAGTGCCTGGCTTATTTGTTTTCTGGCCAGTTGTACAGTTGAGGACTTTTAGGTGCTTTTTGGAATCACCGCTTTTGGGTGTTTTTCTCTAAATCTTAGGATGTCCATAGGAATCTGATGGAACGTACATACCAACTTGTGAGCTCCTTAGTAGAGCGTTTATAAATAAAAACGCTGTCTATTCAAATTGTCCTTTCTATCCCTTCCTTCCTAGAGGCCTACGTGGTCCTCTGACAGCTAATTACGGTTTACGTAATCACCTTTGTTGCTGTGATGATTCTACTTCTTTTGGATTTTTTAACTGGTTATTTTTTACATATGAGAAACTGTTGAACTTTATCACTCAGCAGCCAACATCAGCACATTCGTTATTATTCTTCATTTGTTGTTCTTAGATTGCCCAGGAATGTATTCAGAGAATTCATAATGATTCTAAAGTTCAGAGAATTTCATAATGATTATAAAGTTGTCTGCTGTGGTCCAGGCATGGGTTTCGAAATTGTCTTCCAGGTAGTTGAGGACTTAGGGCTAGGCAATCTTCCTACCTGCCCACCCTGGCAAGGGTGGCTCCGGAAACTTCCACTCGTTTTTCTTCTCAGGACCAGCCACTGGCTTGCTCCTTCCTGGGAGCCTGAAGGAAGCTTTGTTTCAGGAAGGGCTGAGTCCCACCTCTGTCCCTGTCCCATTTGGGGCCCTCGCCCTCAACTCCTCCCTCCACTCTCTCTCTGCCCCTTGCTCCCCTTCTTCCCCAGGGCCTGCCTTTGATTTGTCGTCGGAAGCTCCCCCTGTCCCGTTGCCTTTTCCCCCTCATTTCCCAAGTTCCCACAGGAACCTGGGAAGTAGGTTGTGCCCAGAGGTTAGAACGGAAACTGCAGTAAGATAACTCTGAGGGACAATGCTCAGTTGACGTCATTTCAACTTCTTTGCTTCGGCCAGAGGTGGTTTTTTTTTTTTCCTTCCATTTTTCTTCAGGTTACTCTCGAACTCCACCCAGTCCAGTGTCTGTCAGCCTGTGTGTGAAAGCTCTCCGGCATTGTCCGGGTGGTTTTATGTTTCCTTATATTCCAACTCAAAGTCCAGAGTTTGGAGTTGTGACTTACAAATTTGTTTTTTGGGGGCACCCCAGTGGCTCAGTGGTTGAGCGTCTGCCTTTGGCCCAGGTATGATCCTGGGGTCCTGGGATCGAGTCCCACATCGGGCTCCCCACAGGGAGCCTGCTTCTCCCTCTGCCTGTGTCTCTGCCTTTCTGTCTGTGTCTCTCATGAATAAATAAGATAAAATCTTAAAAAAAAAATGTTCTTGGGTGGAGGTGCTTCCTGTTGAGGCAGGAACCTTCCCTTGTGACTGTCATGATACCTCTCTTATCAATCCTGCGTTTTTATTTCCAAGACAGTCCTGAGCGGCAAGTAGTGTAGGGACTGGACGGCCCAGGTCTCCAGGGAGACACACAGATGCCATTTGTGAGTCATCACGGATTGCAGAAAAGACACCTTTCCTCCCCTGCTTACCATTCTTTCATTAGCTTCAATCATGAAGAAGATAAAAGGGGACAAACGTTTAGGAAGTGTCTAGTATGTGCCAGGCAGTGGACTTGAAGGTATTCCTCAGCTTTTCCATTTCTCCTCTTTTTCTTTTTTTTTTTTTTTGTATGGAAACTAAGGCTCCAGGTGTCAGTAACAGACTTGAGGTCACATCCCAGTTGAATGCTCTTTGGGTGCAACCTGCCGCCTAAGGTCCAGATGGTTCCATCTCGCGGGAACGCGGTGTGCGTCGGCCTGGTGTTCTAACGCACTGAGCATCTGTTCGTTTTCTCTCCTCTCTCCAGCTGTACCTGCAGGCCCGCTTCACTTGGCGAGGGGCCCGTCTGCTCCGGCCGCTCCTGCAGTTCACCTTGATCATGATGGCCTTTTACACAGGACTGTCGCGTGTGTCCGACCACAAGCACCATCCCAGTGATGTGCTGGCAGGATTTGCTCAAGGAGCCCTGGTGGCCTGCTGCATAGTGAGTAGCATCTTGTTCTCAGTGCACTAGCAAAGCCCCGGGCTGCTTGCTTGTTAAATGTTTCCGGCCCAGTGACCAAAGCTAGGGAGCTCTTGATCCTTTTCTCTGCTTGGTGTATAAAGAGTCACCCCACCCCAGGACCCCTGCAGTAAAAGGAAAACATTTTCTCTTTCTTTCCAGCCTGTGAGTTTGAATTCAGCAGAATCCATAAGCCCTCTTCTCTGTAACCATGGAAGTTTTGGGCTCATAGAACGTTGTAGCTGGAAGAGATCTTAGATATTGTCCACCTTGCTCACTCTGCTGATGAGGACATTTAGGGTTTGAGAGAGGAAGAGATTTTTCCTGGGTCACATGCCAGTTACTAGTGGAGTCTGGGTCCCTGACTCATTTCGTGCTCATATGCTGCTTTGGTGGAAACTTACAATTCCGTAGAAGTCAGCTTCTTGGAAAACATCTACCCTTCCCATTGTGACCTTTGGGGCGACTTGGTCAGACTATAAATTTGATGTTGGCTAAAGAAGAGAGGGTCTAGTCAAGGCTAAGCAGTCTCCTCACCAGCCCGATGGGCCTTGTCCGTTGGGAGAAAGACTTAGAGAATGGCCTTGGGATAGGCCAGGTTTTCATTTGCCCCAGGTGACCCGGTTACCCTTTTCTCACACTTCTTCCCTGGCACTCAGCGAGTGTGGCATAAGGCAAAAGTGATGGAGCACCTGCTCTGATACTGTGCCTTCCTGGGCCACACTCAGGGGAGCTTACTGCAGGCCAGCAGCGATCCCAGAGCATAGTTGTGGCTGGATGTTTAGGCACCACACACATGCATGGTGTTGTTGGTATAATCCCTGCCCCACTCATGGTAAGACCCACCAACAGTACAGAGATCTAGATGAGCCCTTGCCTTTCCCCCTTTCTAAGCCTGGCTGCTGCCCCGGGTCTCCTGACCACAGCCTCTCCTGCTCTCCTCTGATGGCATCGTTGCTCTGTACTGAAGTTGCTGACATGTGTCTCCCTTGAGCCTTTAGAGTTTCCCGGGGGCAGGGACCATAGGTGGCATGTGTTGTGCTCCCTGGCTCACAACGCCTCTCATGGAATCTAGCTCAGAGTTAGTAAACGTACGTGTGTTTTTTAATCAACAAGGAGCCAGGGGCACCTGGGTGGCTCAGTGGTTGAGCATCTGTCTTCTGCTCAGGCCATGATCCCAGAGTCATGGGATTGAGTCCCACATCACGCTCCCCACAGGAAACCTGCTTCTCCCTCTGCCTGTATCTCTACCTCTCTTTCATTCTGTCTCTCGTGAATAAATAAATAAAATATTTAAACAACAACAACAACAACAAAAAAAAAACCAAAAAGCTAGAATCAGCGGGTGGCTCTCTTCCTTGAAAACACTACAAGGGACATTCTCTTAAAGGCAGAGGGATGAAGGCGATAGGACCCTTGCTCCCAAGGAAATGCCACTCTAGTTGCTTCTACCCCCACTGGGCCAGCATAGGAGTTAGAACACAGCCCGGTGCTGTGATGGGGCATCACACAGGGTGCCCCCCACTGCGGGCAAGGCCAGACACCGTGTACAGGAGGGAAGGGGACAGGGGACTGGGGCAATCACAGTGGGTGCCATGGAGAAAGTCACATCTGAGCTGCTGGCCAAGGGACAGCCTGTTTTGATGGCTTTATTCATTACTTTCATTCTACTTTTTTTTTTTTTTCCAGTCAAGGCCAGAGAGGAGAGAAATTGCAGGAACAAACCGTTAATGAGCAGCCCTAACAAACCATTAATAAACTGGCCACCTCGTTCTCTAATGCCTGGCTCTTTAATGTGAAGTGACAACCTGGGCCGGGTATTTGTGGGGAGGGGTAACAGGGAGGGGTGACCCTGTGCTGACTGCCCTTCTGAGCACCCTGGCCTGCTGCTCTGCTTCCTTCTCCGTGCCGCTGCCTTAGTTGAGTCTCCTGCACCCTCAGTTTAAAAAGGCACGGGGATCCTTGGTAACCTCCCTCATGCACACCCTAGAGTGCTCTCCATGTGCAATGAGATGGTATCCTGGGGGACCAGGGATTATTTTCAAGAAGGGAAGTGAGGGGTCTGACTTTATCCTGTTTGGCTCTGGCTGACTGTAGTGCAGGATAGGAGTTTGGTGCTAATGTTTGTAAAGCCCCTGCTCTGTGCTGGCACCATTCTAGATCTTTTACCCATTGGCTCTTTTTAGGCACATGGGGTCATTTTACTGATGAGATCACTGAGACTCCAGAGAGATGACCCAAGGGACGTGAAAGATTGAATACCACAGAGAGAAGGTAGAGAAGCCAGGGTGATGTCCAGGTGGTCTTTGGAGCCAGGACTGTGACACCCAAGGGCCAGGTCTCCTGTCCACACCCCTCACGTCCAAGCACACCAGATTTTGTAACATTTCCTACACCCTGAGCTCCTGTCCTAGATGGCTGTCCCCCCTTTGATGGAGCATGGCTCTGCTTTCACCCCATCGCTGGTAGGACCTTCTGTGTTCATTTCCCAAGTTGTTGCTGCAACAAATTACCTCAAACCTAGTGGCTTAAAACAACCCAGATTTACTTTCTTGGCATTTCTTCAGTTGGGAATCAATATAGTCCAATCAATCAATATATCAGTCAATGAGTCTAATCAATATAGTGTCACCAGGCTAAGGTCAGGGTGTTGTTGGGCTGCATTCCTTCTGGAGGCTTGAGGAAGAAATTGTTTCCTTGACTGTTCCAGCTCCTGCAGGCTGCCTGCATTCTTTAGCCAATGGCCCCTTCCTCCTTCTTCAGATATTTCTCTCATTTTCTCTGGCCGCTGCTTCCGTCACCACATCTTCTGTGATTCTGACTCTCTGCCTCCCTCTCACGAGGGCTCTGATGATTCATTGGGTCCGCCCTGTTAATCCAGGAGAATCTCCTCATCTTGAGGTCTTTAACTTCATCACATCTGCAAAGTCTGTTTGGCCACGGGAGGTGACCTATTAGCAGGTCCTGGGGATTAGGATACAGACACCTTTGCAGGGTGGGGAGGTGGTATTGTTCACCTACCACACCTTTCCCTCTGTCTTCCCTTCTTACTGCCCGGGCCCTGTGCGTGTTTTTCCTGCCGTGGCCTTCAGCCTGGTTTTGTTGCTCAGACGCCTGTCTCCCCAACTAGACTGCCAGTGTCTTAATGAGAAAATCCATGGCTTTACCTTCTGGATTTTCATTCCCAGGCTGAGTGCAGTGGCTGGCACAATAGGTGCTTGATTAGGGTTGGAAAAAGAACGAGTGCTGAGTGAGCTTATGACCCCGGGCCAGACACTTCCCCTCTGCGCCTAGTTTCCTCATCCGGTGAATGGATGTTGCAGGCCCCGTGGCTCTGTGACCTTCTCCCACAGAAGTTCAAAGGCATAGCCAACTTCGTAGTGACTAAGCTGGAACTGCCTTCTCAGAGGGAGCCGTCTCTCTGCAGTGTCCATGAAGGTGGCTTCTATTTGGGGAGGGGACTTGTCTTTAGGTCCCCAGTGGGTGCAGTGCATCACCCTAGACTGTTGGCTGAGTCACTGCAGAGCCTTGGGCAACAGTCCACGACAGCTTAGCATTTTGACCCCGGTCTGTTGAGAGTAAGACCTATCACAGCAGATGTGTCTGGACGAGAACCACATACCAAGCAGGAGCAGATTCAGTTTCCTCCTCCTACCTCTCACTCGTTGAACCCTTTCCAGATAAGGAAGATGATGGTTCTCATCACGAACAGAAAGCCCACGTGGCATCATGGACTGAACACGGAGACATGGGCATGGAGGGTCAGATAGGCCTGCTTACTGATGGACATCTTCATACGTGTGGATGGACGTAGAGAGACTCAGAGGCACACAGACAGACCCAGTAGTACCCAGACACATAGACATCCATCCTCTCTCTCTTTCTCACCAGCACAGAGAACCACAGAAATGCACAGACAAGCCAATGCAAACACAGGCACATAGTGACCTTCACAGTGCCCCTCCTGCCTATCTACACAAACACCCACACGCACACGCATGCGCACACACACACACACACACACACACACACACACACACACAGAGTCATCCCTACCAACATAGGAGCTCTACAGCTGGGCTTACCAGACCCACCCCTGGAGTAACCCAGGGACTCAGACGAAGCAACAAACATCAGTTCATTTCCTGTCTGGTGACAACTTGCCTATCTGGTCACCTTCCTCCCTGACCCTCTCGCAGATGGCAAATTATGGGGCCCTGGGAGGGGTCAGGGCAGGGCCAGGCCGCCATTGCTATGGGTTCGGCAGAGGAAGCAGCTGCTCTCGAATGTCATAAACACACAGCAGACTCTTTCCTGGTTTTCCTCTTCCCTGGGGGTGTAGCTCAGCTAGCAGTCGCTCTTTTGTGTGCTGCTGTCTTCCTCCAGGATGTAGGGAAGGGCGAGGGTGTTCTTTGTCTCTGCCCCAGTGAGGTGACCTTGGGAGAAGAGACAAGCAAGAACATGAATGTGAAGAAGAGCTCGGTGGTGACACCCCTCAAGAGGAAATGGGTGCAGAGAGGGTGTGACACTCCCAAGGACACATAGTGGCAGAGTTCGGACCAGATCCTGGCTCTCTTAATTCTATCTCACAGGACTAAGACAGTGAACTCCAAACATGCTTGGTCTGTGCCAGGAATCTGAGAGCTCCTCCTTCTCTAATGGAAGATTGCCATCTATCCTCATTGGATTTGTCCTACTGCTGCCCAAACACAGGGACATGGATGATATGACCCTGCAGTCTCTTCTAGCCCAGCAGAAGTCTAGCTCTTTGCCCAGTAGGCCCTGGGTCTGACCTTGCCTCCTCTGGGCCACGACTCTGCAGTGGATAGGGGTGCCAGGACCACAGAGATGGATGAGAGAAAGAAGCAAAGGTGGAGGCAGACTTTGTCCCCAACATATGTTGACTCTCTGCTCCACCATCTGCAGTGTCCTTCTCAAATCTCCTTTGTCATTCCACTGCTGAGATGAATGGGATGAATGGTGAGGCAGAGACTCCAAAAGAGGAGTCTCACTAACCACCTGCTGACTAGGCATGTTGTGCACGTCACTTCCTCTCAGCTACCTCTCCGCATCGTGTGATGTGGGGATCGTAGTACCTCCCACAATCTTTGGATTGAGGAGTCAATGAATAAAAGATGCTCATGCTTGGCACGTGCGCAGTACAGGTTGAATGTGTGTCATGGGGAAGTACTATGCTTTATTTGAAAGATTTGGAGCTAAAAAGAGTTGGTCCTTAAAGAGCTTTTGTGCAGCTGCTTCCCCAGACTTGGCCATGATCCGTGATTAGAACATTTCCCATCATAACCCAACAGAGGCACCCATATGTAACTGAAAAATTTCATAAAATAAGATTTACCCTTACTGTGTGCGATACATCCCAACATTTTCTATTCAACCCTTACAAAGGCTGGTAGTGACCACGCAGTAAGTGGATTTTGTAACTTACTAGTGATTTGTGACACGCAGTTTGAAAAACACTGATCTAGTGGGGAAGCAGGGGCATGAGAGACGGAGTAGTTAGTTCTTCCTGAGGGTGTTGGAAGGCTAGAAAGAATCCCTCCAGGAGATGGAATCTTGATGAGTGGACATTTTCTATGAGCTACAAAAGGGAAGGAAAGACATTTCACACAGAGGAGACATGGGGATGGATGAGAACAGTGAGAACACAGTGTGTCTTCTGATCCTAGAAAGCGTCAGAATGTAGGACTTCTGGAAGGTGGGGGGCAGGTGCTGCCTCTTCCACCTCTGTCATCCTTTAGCCCTGTGTTCCTGACCCCCGGCTCCTGCTGGACCTAGCACCCCACTAGCAGAGCTGGAAGGCCCCTGGGCAGGCCCAGATCCATATTCTCCTCTAGAATGGCCCCCAGCTGTCTCTCCTCTGCTGCTCCAAGCCCTCCTTGTTTTTGTGGGACTAATGTCCTCTACATTCCTCAGTAGCAGTGCTGGCCACGCACGATGGTAACAGAGGTCGCATTCGAATGGTCCTTTATTGGTAGGATGTGTTTTCATATAAATGGTTCTGTTAAAGCCTGACAATCATTATGGAAAGATGAATTTTTAAATAACGTTTGCACACAAGTACAGGGCAGGTCTGTCACCTGAAATCACAGACCTCTTCGTTTCGTGCAAATTCAAGCCCTGACAGGAATGTGATTTAGCCTGGGTTGACAGAGCAGGAGCAATTTTGAGACTAGATCTTGCTGTCTGACTCCTAGTGTCACACGCTTTCCACCCCATCAAGTTCCTTCTCAGATATACCAGGAAATCATTCAACAGAGACGCTGGCCAGTTCCCAGTGCCAAAAGCCACTGGGAAGCCCTTTTTTTGAGGTCAAAAAGTGATGATTGCAATTGACTAACTCTCATTTAGTCAAAAGACAGGGCTGCCAAGGATGGCTTTTCTTTAGATAGCACTTACACTTAGGGCATGAGGGTGAGCCAGGTCCCAAGGCTTTCTCCTGCAAAGAAAATGATTCCTTTAATCTATGAGATTGTTTATTATGGTAGAGCAGGATGCCAAAAGGAAATCCAGGGGCCAAGGCATGGGGATGTCTGTGAAAGGAGCAGCACAGGGGCACCTGGGTGGCTTAGTTGGTAGAGCATGTGACTCTTGATCTCGGGTTTATAGGTTCAAGCCCCACATTGAGTATAGGGATTACTTTAAAAAAAAATCTTAAGAAACAAAAAAGGAGCAGCACATGGTCTCTATCCTCACATGGTGATGGATTAGAATTTATTGAGGGCTACAGTTGTTGGGCTTTGAGTAGGTCATACGCTAAAGTGGGAATATGGTACAGCATTGTACCTAAAAGTCTATGCCTAGTGCTAAGAGGAAGGCTGTTAAAAGTTGTGTGGATAGCAAAGAGAAGATACTAGGGAAGGTACCATGAAATCCAGTTTCCAGCACCATGAAAGGAGCTGCTCTCAAAGTAGTTATGTAATGTGTAAGGCATTCAGCCATTAAATGGCAGATGTGGGATTTGAGCCCACCTGTTCATCTCCACGCAGTGTCCTCTAATGCTTCTCACTTGAAGATACCTGTAGGGCTGTTGAATGCAGACTCCAGGCCACACTTCTGGTAGGTCTTGGGCAGGCCCAGGAATCTGCTTTTTCAAGAGGCACTCAGCTGATTCTGAAATAGATGATCTGAGGACTACACTCTGAGAAATACCAGAGTAGACACCTTGCCATTTTCTTCTTGTAAGATTCCAGCTTTCTTTTCCTTTTATATTTATCCGCCTCTGTGCTGTCATCTAAGCTCGTGGCGGGAGGGGTAGGGGGGATTATAAAAATCTCAATGTATGAGGATGTGATTCCCCTTTTCAAGGAGTTAACTTACACATTCTCAGAAGTTGACACACTCAAGGACTCCAGAAACATTTAGAGAACAGTTTTGTCGTCATGTTATACCCTTCACAAAATGACCCTCAGGATTTGCTGACTTGGCCATTCACAGCAATGGGAGTGGAAACCTGGCTAGACTATAGACCAGACTTCTCGTTTCTGGCTGGTGTGGTTCTCAGGGATCCCCAGCCAGGCAGCACCCAGCAGTGCTGGACTGTCTGCACTCCAGGGGCCTGGCATCTCTAGAGCGGGTGAGTGCCTCCAACAAGACATCAGAGGCATCTTCCTGTTTGATTGTGTTGACTCATCTCCCAAAATAGCCTCACAAATTATAGGACTTGGAGATCAGATTGTATCTGTCCTGCAGAAAACTCCCACCTGCATATGGTCTTCCTGTCCGGCTTGACGTTTACCTCTGGGCTTATATTCTGAAACATTCTTCTTTGCCCCTCCTTTCTCCTTCTCATTTTTTCTAGTTCGTTCTCTTGTTTCTTGCTTTCTTCCACAAGGGACAGGGGAGGAGATGTGACTTTGTATAGGTAGGCACTGAAGCCATGAGCCATTGACGGTGGCTTCCATTTATTAACCTCTTAAAGGACACCAGGTGCATTGTCACCCTTGTGCCTTTTGTTACATCACATCCTTAGAGTTACCCTCAGACGTGGGTACCATGTCCCTCGTTTAGATATCTTACTGAAAATGGCAAAGCCTGGATTTGAAGACAAGTCTGTCTTGCTTTAATGGGCAAAGCTGGTTGCCGGTGCTGCTTGTTGCCAGATGCAGCGGTCCAGTAAAGATAGTCAGTGTTTGCAAGGAGACTCCCCGTATGCTTCTTACCTCCTCCTAACCATGAATGGGTTCCTCATCCTGGAATTGCCTTGTTTGTATGTAGTGTTGCTCTCAGAGGACTCCACTGTCCTGAAGTCATCTTGCACCTTCAGGTCACAGAATAGCCTGCCATTCTGACTCAGAAGGTCAGAACCACTTCCCCAGGATACTACCCAAGGGACGCCAAATATTAGAAGGCAGAGGAAAGCAGAGCTGGAATTTTTTTTCCTCTGGTGTGGTTACCCAAAGCTGAAGCGTTTCAGTGGGAACAAGTGCAGAGATTTCTAGAGCTGACTGCAGAACCAGAGAGGAAAGCTCTGCCTCCCCTGCACACATGCACACCACCTCTATCAACTGCAGTCTGTTCGGAGAGTTTCACAAATCCATGTCTTTGCCTAGGCTCCTGCCATGGACTCATCCTCCCCTAGATTCTGTAGGTCCTGCCTGGTGCCCTTGCTGTCAGGTTCCCTGCTCCCTTTTCGACTCCTGCCTCTCAGATACAGCCTTCTCAGCATGCTGCTTCCCTGCTACGGCCTTGACAGTGGCTCCTGAGGCCCAAGAGGACAAGATCTGAACTCCTTGCCATGTCCTAGGAGGCTTCTCGAGATCTGGCTCTCCCGTCTCCAGCCTTACTGACTGCTTGGCCATCGCCGCTCTGAGCTTCCTTCCCACAGCTCCTAAATGTGCTGTCCTGTCCTGCTCCTGTGTCTTCCTACTCCCTGCCCCTCTGCCTAGAACCACATTCCTGGCATTCACCACCCGGCTAACTCCTACCTATGCTCACTGAGCCAAGCTCAGATATACCTCCTTTGCGGAAAGCCTTCTAAGGTGCCCTCGCTCCCCTTCAGTGTGGGTTAGAGGCCGTGTTCTCTGTGCGCCTTCAACACCCTGGCTTCCCACTCTCGTGATCTTTAAGACACTGTTAATGTGGTTGTCTGTTTACCTGGATCTCTCCCTCATTGAGCTTTGGGAGGGCAAAGCACTCTCATATGTCCTTATCTTTGTAATCTGAAGGCTTGGCACAGAGCAGATGTTCAATGTGAAAAAAAGCTATTTATAAAATGCAAAGAATCAGAGAAATGGAATTGAAAACAAATGCTTCAGGCAGTGTAAACAAGAACTTTCCTTGCTGCTGAGGGTATAGATTTCTGGCTTGCTGACACCGTTGTTGATTCTCTACTATGCTCTTTCAGATGCGAAGATCCGTGGAAGTGGGGCTGCGGGCTGGGAGCGTTTCCCTGGACATCAGATAGCTACCTAATTTGTATAGACCCTTCCCTGCCTGGGCCTCTGGGTTTTCTTTTTGGGTGGAGATCACCTTCTGCAGGAAATGGAACTGCTCCGAGTGAAATGTTCACTTTGGCTGGTCCTTTCTGTGTTCTGCTGTTCAAGCGTTAGAAAGACTGAGCCCTGTTTGAGTCTTGACAGCATCACGTTTCATGATTGCACCCCCCCCCCCAAAAAAAAGTGTGTGTGTAAGCTCAAGCCACGCTGAAAGTGAAACGCAGTGTAAAGGGGGATGCTGCTGGACCTGACTCAACTTCTCATCCTGCCGCCTGGCCACGTATGTGCAGCGTATGAGCGTGTGGTTCCCCTGAAGTCCAGGGGATTTGCCTGTGCCGATAAGGTCAAAGGCCAGAGTGCTCGCTTCCAGTAGAGAGGAGTTTAGAAATTCAACAACAAACATGTACTGAGCCCCTCAGGTGGGCAAGACAAAACCCTAAGTGTTTCAAGTGATGTAGGATCAGCAGGGCTCAGATTCCACCTCCAAGAGGCCTCCCACCTAGGAAGAAAGGCTGACAAGGTTTGGGACATATGAGAGGCACGGCTTACTCTAGGCTTCGTAGGTCATTACTTTGGGGTCCAGAGCATTACAGAAAGGAATGTTTTTTTTTTTTTTTTTTTTTTTTTTATCTAGGTGTGTTCCAGACACAGGTTTAGGTCTCCTCAGTACATTATTGCTTTGAAGCTCCACATTATCCCTATCTTGCAGCTGGGAAATGGAAACCCTAATTATGAGCTCAGAAAAGTAAACTGGGAAATAAGCCAGTAGATTAAGGTGGTGTCAGAAACTTGAAGGGATGATGTTTACTGGGGCTTGGGGGACTGTCTTCGGCAGGTGGGATGAAGCTAGGAGAAAGATTTCCAAGAAACGAGAGCAGTAAAAATCCTTATTGGGTGTAGCCAGCTGCTGGGCAGGAGTAAGTACAGTTGAGAGCCAGCCACTGAAGAGTTGTTCAAAGGCTTCCTCAGAGGCTAAGTAACAGAGGAAGGGGTAGATAGTTTCCAGGGTAGAGATGGGGACAATGGCTCTGCACCTGTCAGAGAAGAGTTGAAAAGTTCAATTATCTCCACATTTAACTTTAATCAAGTTCATTTAATATTTCCTTATACCAGGAGCCCTTGAAAGCCCCTTCAATGACGGCGTGTATAAAGGATTCCTGGCTAGGGGGCCTAGAACCTCCCAGCAGGGTTGGGTACAAATCTTTTCTTGACTTGGTTCTCAAGTCTCTCACCATTTATACCTCCTTGGAAAAGAAAGGGACAGAAGGCTTAAATTTTTTCCTTTGCAAAATAGCATATTCAGTAGCCCTTGGGTTGCAAACATTAAAATGTTACCTTTCTTGAAATATTTGACTTTATTATGGTAGCATAGAAATATCCCAGCCATCTTTTCTTATTACTTTTTTACAAAAAGATAATAATTAAATGTTTGGGGGATACCCGGGTGGCTCAGTGGTTTAGCACCTCCTTTCGGCCCGGGGCGTGATCCGGGAATCACCGGATCGAGTCCTGCATCAGGCTCCTGGCGTGGAGCCTGCTTCTCCCTCTGCCTGTGTCTCTGCCCCCCTCTCTCTGTGTGTGTCTCTCATGAATAAATAAATAAAATCTTAAAAAAAAAATTTAAATGTTTGAGTAGGTGATCTATGGAATGGGCACAAAATTCAGAAGGTGTCAGTGTTTTGTAATAGTTGGTTAAGTCTGTTTCCCGTTTGTCTTCTAGTCACTCGATCTCCCGACTAACCAGCATCACCAGTTCTTTTTTTTTTTTTTAAGATTTTATTTATTTATTTATTCATGACACACACACACACACACACAGAGGCAGAGACACAGGCAGAGGGAGAAGCAGGCTCCATGCAGAGAGCCCGATGTGGGACTCGATCCTGGGTCTCCGGAATCACGGCAGCGCTAAACCGCTGAGCCACCTGTGCTGCCTGCATCACCAGTTTCTTGCTGTGATTTTTGTTGCACGTTTGTTGACTGCTGTCTTACTACAGAAAGGACATTTTGGAAATTGGTTCAACAGGTGATCCAAGTCCCTATGATGGCCAGGCCTTGGCTGCATGAGCCTTGGTGTTGCTGAAGTCTTATTAAATTAAGAACTTCACTTGCTAGCCTGTACTGTGTCCAGAATGAAATCATAGTACCATCCTTGTTAGTGAGCACATGACCCACTGCAGGCCAAGGACTTTTCAATCCAGAAAGCTGCTAAACATAAGGAAATTTGAAAGCGTGTTCTAGTCTCCATTCTGAAACCCAGCCATGTGTTTCCTATTACGTGGCATGCCTGATAGCTGCCTCTTAGGGTTTACTCAATACAGACTCCTATTGCTGAGTGGCTCAAATGGATGTCTGTATGTTTATTTTGCCAACTGATACAAAGCACAAAGTTTTCTTGCTCCGCTAACTCATCAAGTTCTTGAATCTGTCATCGAAAGCTAATGGAGACAGGAACTACACTGGAGCCATCCCCGTAGCCTTGCAAGTTGGGTGTTCAGTAAGTGTTCCTTGGTGACTCTAAGACTGGGTGAGGTCTCGTGCTCAATAGGAGGAAGGGTTTTGGGAAGGAGCGATAGGAGTTTTCATTGACCTCTCCTCCGGGTCAGTTGCTGACTCCCTCAGCAATAAAATCCCCCGGCTTCTTCACCCCCATCAAATTGTTGAGATCACCGGGCTTTTAGGAAAACGTGGCCACAACTGCTTCCTTCTCCAATCCCGCTGATAGGAATTCATGTTGGCTGATCTCTTGTGGTCACACCCTTGATTTCTTTCTGAGGAAAGGGAAAGTGTCGTGGATTAATGAGTGTGACATAATTATGACTTGCTTCCTTGTTTAGGAACTTGTTTTTCATCGCTACACATTTGCCTTGAAAAATCAGGAAGTAGGCTTTGGGATAGGGAACACTGGGCTGAGAGTCCAGAGAACTGAGTTCTACTCCTGCCATGGCTGTGCAACCCTGGCGCATGTCACTGTCCCTCTCTGGGCTTCAGTTTCCCTATCTGTATAACACAAGTTGGAATATATATATATATATATATATATGATCTTTATATGATCCTTCCCCATTCAAAGATCTATAGTTTGGGGTCCCCTTTCCCCAGTCTATGCTCCTCTAACCTTCCTTTTGCCTATTCCCCAGACCCCGGATGTCAGTTATTGATTTGGATGTCTGATTTTGTGCTTCTAGGTTTTCTTTGTGTCCGACCTCTTCAAGACCAAGACGACACTCTCCCTGCCTCCCCCTGCTATCCGGAAGGAAATCCTTTCACCTGTGGACATTATTGACAGGAACAATCACCACAACATGGTGTAGGTGCCGCCCAGCTCCTGAGCTGTTTTATGGAAATGACTGCTGACAGCAAGTTCTTGCTGGTCTTCAATCTCATCAGACAGTAGAATGTAGGGAAAAACTTTTTGCCCAACTGATTTTAAAAAGGAAAAAAAAAAAAAAACAAGTCTTACTTTGTGGCCTTCCAAAATAGGTAGTGTTCACCTATGTGGAAACAACAGCAAACTAACACCAAGTGCCGAAATCCTGGATGTGCAATTGGTTTAAGTGTTCATGTTCTAGTGAACACGGGCTTGTTCTGGAACAAACACTAAAATGATTTGCATAGAGCCTGCCAGTCACCCTTGTGACCCGAGGAACCCCAGGCCTGTGAGAAAAGCTCAAATTCCCATTGTAGCACATGATGCCAGAAATAGCACTGAATCAAGAAAATAGCCATCGCGGGGCGCCTCTCTTGTGTCTCTCTGTCCACACCACTCTACTCCATACTGTGACTTTGGTTCAGGAAGTTCAACATAAGGAAGAAAGAGCAAGTTTTCTAAGCCAGGTGATTAGATCCTGAGTCCAAGTTCCAGTCCTAAGGCCTTCCGTAGCCCGCCCTCCCCACGGCCCGCAGGCCAGCAACCACAGCCCCTCAACTTTAGTGATTAGGAGACTCTTTGTGGATGAGGGAATTTCACAAATAGCACAATTTCGGAGGAGATGAGGGTGCCGGCCCTCATGTGTCTTCTTCTGCCGCATCATGCCATGGTGTGGGAACGTCAGCTGCAGGAGGCCGCCGCTGTGGTCTCCATCCCCCGGCACCTGCATGTTCTCGGCAACGATAGCTTCGCTCACTGCTCCTCCCCCGAAGCCCTTGCTGTGCGCCCACCAGGGTTTCCCGGGAGGCTCCCCAATGGGAGCAAAGGCGTGCTCTGCCGCCAGCTGATGGAAAGCAGCCTTACGCACAAGAGACGTGGGAGCAAAGGGGCAAGAGTGAAAAACTCCCCAAGCTTTTGGCTACTCGAAGTCAGGATGAGCCAGAGTAGGGGACGGTCTCCTGCCTGAGAGGCTGCCCCTCCAGTTCACGGAGCTCACTGGGGTCTCTGTGGGGGCTGCTCTTGCTCAACTGTGTAAAACACTATTGTCTTGGGGTTGATCTCTAGGGCAGTTCTTGGTAGGTTCTGCTGGGCAGAACACGGGGGCGAAATCTCCGTAGAGTTTTTCTCATCCTCTATCTGTAAGTGTCCTTCCGAGCCAGGCCCCACTCTAGGCAGTAGACAGGGATCCTTTCTACTGAACCTTTGAGGAAAGGAGGAAGGAAGAAAGGCTTTCCGATCACGGATGCAGACCTTTCAAAGGGCTAAATGTAACCACAAGGATCAACCACATGCACATCCTTACCACAGAAGCCGTCCTTTCATTTCAACTCCTAGCAAGCTATGATTTTTTATATATAAATATTATATAAATAATGTATAAAACATTAAAAGTTAACTATGTAAGATATTATTTCTGAAACAATTTTAGCTATATCCACTATGATTATAAACTGTGTCTCGACCTGTGTTATTTACATTAGCTGCTTAAAAAAGCATTGAGTTAATTTTTTTTTAATATCAACTAAAATATCGTAGTTCTGTGGTAGACATTGTTTTACAATGAGAGAAATAACTACAACTAGAGAAGACTGTATAAAAACATTAAATTGTCAGTATTTTTGTAAGGTTCCATTTTGTAAAGAGAATAATATTCAAAGACTTTTGTAGAATACAAAGTGAAAACTTGTATCTGCGAAACTATACTTGTATTAAATGTGCTTTTTAAATAAAAGCTCATAACACAACTATTTAAAGGAGTCCGAATCCTGGAATGTTCGAGGGATGTGCCGTCTTGGATGTGTGGTAGGAGGAAGTGGGATCACGGGTGATCTGAGTTCTTTGGATGGGCCAGCCTCACCTCAGGGCACCCTTCCCGATACTTCCAGCTATCCTTCCAGCGGGAAATATGGTGGCCATTGGATAGCCAAAGCTGTCTGAGCTTCTCTTTCATCTATGAAAGCCTGTTTGCCCAGAGAGGCTCTGGCTCTGCTCTGTCTCAGGCCTTTCTAAAGAGCTTTTGTATTCTAAAGGGGTTTTGTCAATGAGGGAGGAGCTGTGGGTCCCCCAAAGGCAGATAAGGAGCACTGCTCCAGATAAGGTGTGCTTGGGGACCTCCCAAGGGAACCCTTTAGACATCAAAAGAAGGAGGGTGGAGGGCGCTCCCGGGGAAGGCCAGTTGGCCCTTGCTTTCTCTCCCGGTGTCTGCCCAGCCTGGGGGAAGAGGGGAAGCTGGAAGTGTCAAATTCATCATGCACCTGTGTGCCAGGCCCTTTTCTGCCTGTCACTTTCGATCCTGATGGCAGTTCTTATTTTGAGAAATGAGGAAGACGAAAGAATGCAAAGATGAAACGACCTGTCTAAGATCCTAGAGGAGTAAATTGCTGGCTGGGACTTGTATTCATTTCCCATTGCTGCTGTAGCAAGTTACCACAAATGTAGTGGCTTAAAACAGCACAGATTTATATTATCTGACAGTTTTGGAGGCTCTATGGGCCGAAGCTGTTTCCTGGTTTTTTCCAGCCTCGAGAGGTCATCTGCCTCCCTTGGTTTGTGGCCTTCTTTCTCCATCTTCAAAGCCAGCAGTGTTGGGCCAGGGCTTTCTCACTCCACTGTCTCTGGTCCTCTGCTTCTGCCACTGCTTCCTCATTTAGGGCCCTGGTGATTATGTTTGGCCCACCTGGATAATCGGGGCTTCTCTCTACCTGTGTTAAGTTCAACTGGTTAGCAACCTTCATTCCATCTGCTCCTTAATTCCCCCTTGGCAAGTCGTGTAACAGATGCACAGGCCCCATGGATTAGATCACGGACTTCTTGGCGGGTGGGGATCATGCTGCCTACCACAGCTCCCCCTCCAGGCTCCAAAGATTCACATCCAGCACACACACAAAATACATTCACCGGATCCCAACATCCCACAACGTTTCAACACAGTACAGCATCAACTCCAACCTCAAATCTTATCTAAATTCTAATTTCAGAGACTCCAATCTCATCATCTAAACTAAATCACCTAAGCCAGGTAAGAATGAGATTCTGGGTTTAATCCATCCTGAGGCATAATTGCTCTCCATCCGTAAGCCTGTGAAACAAGTCAGCTGCTCCCAAAATTCAGTGTGGGACAGGCATAGAATAACACAGACATTCTTGTTCAAAAGAGAAAATGAAAGGACAAAAGGAGCCATGGATAACACACGATTTCAAAGTCCAACTAGGCAAACTTCATTTGGTTTCAGGGCCTGGGAATAAGCTGGTGTGCGTCATAGCTCCTGCCACCCAGACCCCGGTCAGTCTGCTCTTCACTTTTAGGCAAGCCCACTCAGTACTTTGCCAGCATATTCCTGTAACCAGAAATGTGCCTTTGGGTCCCAGGATGCAGCAAGGGAGATCCTCGAGGTCAGAGTCCAGATTTTCCTTTCAAATCGAGGGGAACAGAGGTCCAGATGGACAAAATAACTTGCTGGGGGTGAAGGAGAACACATAGCAGGTTTAGGGGAGGGACCCAAGAACAAACCCCAAGTGTCCCCATACTGTTAATTCCTCAGTCTTCCCATCATGACTTTCCAGTAGCACTTGATAGACTCAACTGGTCTCAAGAAGAAATAACCCCATTTCCTAGAGACTTAAGGAAGTTGGAGCTAGGCCACAGTATGGGGCAACTCGGATTCAGATCCAAACCATTTCAATTCCTTTTCGACCAGAGTTGATTACCTTACTGAGCACAAGTAAACACATAAGGTAGGGTAGTGGACACAAGGAACAGGGTCTCAGTTTTAAGGGGCTTATAGGGTAGGGGAGAAAGTATAAAATCAAATAATCACACACATTTGTAATTAAAAACTAAGATAAGTGTTTCTGGTTTT
This sequence comes from Canis lupus dingo, assembly GCF_003254725.2. NCBI lineage: Eukaryota > Metazoa > Chordata > Mammalia > Carnivora > Canidae > Canis > Canis lupus. The sequence goes on from NC_064247.1 coordinate 53,132,046, forward strand.
GTTTTTTAGAGACAGTGGGGTGAGGAACAGAGAGAGGAGAAGAGAGAGACTCTTAGGCAGGCTCCACACCCAGCATGAAGCCTGACATGGGGCTCGCTCTCCCGCCCCTAAGGCCATGACCTGAGCTGAAATCAAGAGTTGGACGCTCAACTGACTAAGCCCCTATGCACCCCAAGATGAGTGTTATGAAGAAAGTTAGAGGAAGCTATGAGAGGCATCAGCAGGAGAACCTGTCCTATCAGAGAGTGGTCTCCCTAAGGAGCTACCTTGGGCCGAAGCCTATTTGCATCACTCCCCTACTCCAAAAAAATCAACGAAGAGCCCTGCCAAATGCAGGTCTAGAAGAAGAGACAAATGAGTGGCAAATAATGGTGGTGTGATGGGGGAGGAAGGACTTGTATAAAGTGTTCTGGGAACATGAATGAATCAGAAAGATTTTGAGGCCCTCCATATGTACCTTCTCCCCACCTCATATAAATATCCCTTCTAGAATATCCAGTCCTGAAAAAAAAATGCCAACTTCTGAGAATCTTTCCAGTGATGGTAATCATGCCTTTAACAGCACTTTGCAAGTGTTCAAAAGCACTTGAGTGCACACAATCACATTTGGATTCCCCACATCTTTCTAATTGAAGATGTGGAAGGAATAGCCCCAAAGATGACAGATGAATGTTAGTAACAGGGGGGCCTTGGTAGTTTTGACACCATTACGATTTGTAGATAATAATAAGAAAAAGAGGGGTGCCTGGGTGGTTCAGTCAGTTGGGTGCCTGATGCTTGGTTTCGGTTCAGATCATGATCTCAGGGTCCTGGGATCAAGCTCTCTGTCATGCTCCACGCTCAGTGAGGAGACTGCTTAAGATTCTCTCCCTCTCACTCTGTTCCTATCCCCCTTCCCTGTGCTTGCATTCATGCACATGTGTACAAAAGCATACACACTCTCTCTTTCAAAATAATTTTAAAAAAATGAATCTTTAAAAAGAGAAAAAGAAGGGTTACCTGGGTAGCTCAGTCAGTTAAGTGTCTGCCTTCAGCTCAGGTCATGATCCCAGAGTCCTGGGATAGAGCCCTGCACCAGGTTCCCTGCTCAGTGGGGAGCCTGCTTCTCCCTCTCCCTCTGCCTGCTGCTCCCTATCTCATTATTTCTCTCAAATAAATAAAATCCTTTTTTTTAATTAATAAAATCTTAAAAAAAAGGACAACATATTTTTTACAACTTCATAACAGAAGATATGCAAATGAGAGATAAACATAAAAGCATACTGAACTCCATTAGTCATGGGGAAATGCACATTAAAATCACAATTAGATATCACTACATACTTGTGACATCCTTTTTTAACTTATATTAAAAAAAAAAAGCAATCTAATAACCTAATAGTACAAAGTGGTGAAGACATGAGAAAACTGGAATTCTCACGCACAGCAAGTGGGGAGGTAAATTGGTACAACCATTTTGGAAAATGTTGGCAGCATCTATGAAAGCCAGTGATACACATATCCTGTCCCCCAGAAATTCCTCTCCTAAATATACACCCAGCAGAAGGATGTATGTAGGCTCACCAAAAGACATGTACAAGAATGCTCACAAATGCACTGTCTAGAACTGTAGACAACTCAAATTCTCTTCAACACTCGGGGATAATTAAATTATCACATGAGGAATCCTATTTAACAATGGAAACAAACCCCTATTATGCACAGCATTATGAGTAAATTTCACAGAAAGACTAAAGAGTCAATGAAACCAGGCCCAGCAGAAAACACGCTGTGAGTTCATTTTTACGAAGTTCAAAACAGCAAAAGAAATTATCAATAAAATGAAAAAGCAACCAATGGAATAGGAAAACATATTTACAAATCCTCTATTTGTTAAGGGATAAATATTCAAAATAGATAAAGAAGTCACACAACTCAATAGTAAAAAAACAAATAACCCAATTAAAAAATGGCCAAAGGACCTGACTGGACATTTACTCAAAGAAGATATATGAATGGCCAACAGGTCCATGAAAAGATGCTCAGCATCACTCATCATCAGGGAAATGCAAACAGTGGTATACTACCTCACACCTATTAGAATGGCTTCCAAAAAACAAGAGATAAGAAACACTTGTTTCTTATGTCGAGGATGTGGAGTAAAGGAACCCCTTTGCACTGTTGGTGGGAGTGCAACATAATGCAGCCACTGTGGAAGACAGCATGGAGGTTCTTCACAAAAATAAAAATAAATACCATATGATCCAGCAATTCTACTTCTGGGAAGATATCTGAAGGAAGCAAAAACACTATGTCAAGGAGATATCTGCACCCTCAGGTCACTGCAGCAATATTTACAATAACCAAGACATGGAAACAACCTAAGTGTCTGTCAGTGGATGAAGAAGTTGTGGAATATATATGGAATATTATATATATGGAATATATATATTATGGAATATTATCCAGCCATGGAAAAGGAGGAAATTCTGTTATTTGTAACAACGTGGATGTACCTTGAGGGCTTTAGGCTAGTGAAATATCATTGATTTGGCCTAGTTGGGAACCAAGGAAATTATTTGACTGTCATAGTGGCACCCAACCTAAGAAGGTTATTCTTAACCTATCTTCCATCATAGAGTCTAAAAAAGAGGGTCACTGGCTTTCCGAGCCAACTTGCAGCTGCTCATGTTCTACGTATTTGAGAAAACAGGAAGGCATTTAAGGAGACATTCATTAGCCTGGTTATTGCTGCTTCCTTCCAGCATTGTCTAGTGAGGGTACAATGGTTGGGGTTATGGCAGCCACTTTGCCAGCCCTAAGGAAAAAGCCAGAACCTTACAGAGCCATTGACCCAATGCCCTGGATGGATCAGTTCTGAAACCACCTGGATCTAGACTCTTATGATGTGTGGTAACTAAATGTCTCTGTTGTTTTAATAAATTTAACTCAGTGTTTAAAAAACAAAACAAACAAATGAAACTCATCTGATGACAGAAGTCAGATTTGTGATTACCTTTGCAAATACATTGCTTGGAAAGGACTTGACCTGGGTGGTGGTCACTTTGTGAAAATTTATTAAGCAGTATACTTATGATTTATGCATTTCTCTCTTTCTATGTCATACTTCTGAAAAGGGAAAAAGGAAAGTTTGTAAAAAAAAAAAAAAAAAAAAAAGACCAAAGGAAAAAGAGAAAGTCTGGCGGTATATTGGCAATTTTATTCCCTAAATAGCTTTCAAATTCATCCCTTCCTTTCACTCCCATGAACGTAGGCCGTAGGCCAGGCTTCATTAACTCTTTCTTTCTTTCTTTCTTTTTTTTATTATTGGAGTTCAATTTGCCAACGTATAGCATAACACCCAGTGCTCATCCCATCAAGTGCCCCCATTAACTCTTTCTTAGTCTCCTGCAATAGCCCTTCCTCCACCGACATTCTCATAAAAATTCCTCCGCACAGAGCCAGGGGGAGCTTCCCAAAGCACAAAATACAGAAATCATGGGCCTACTCCTCAGATATAACAAATTTGCATTTTTCCCTATTCCAGATTAAATACTATTATAATTTAAAAATAAAAAATTAAGATACAATTTAAGTTCAGTCTCTCTATTCCACAGTCTGTCCCAAAGGTTAACCTGAATGCTAGTCCTTTCAAGTTAGACCTTAGTTGGCCCATTATATGGATGCATTCCTGAGTAGTGTATAGAACTGTTTTATGAGTTTTAAATATGTATATATGTTAAAATTATCAAATAGTATGTATTTTTATAATCTCTAAATACTCAACATTGTGATTTTGCAGTATCTACGTGAAGGGACGTGTGTTGTTTATAATTTTTTATCCAGAGATTATCTATATAGCGGGGCTTATATTTTCTGTAGGAATCCCATGTGTCTTGGTCTTTTAAAAGTAGTTTTGTCGGGACGCCTGGGTGGCTTAGTGGTTTGGAGCCCGCCTTCGGCCCAGGGCGGGATCCTGGAGACCCAGAATCGAGTCCCACGTCAGATTCCCTGCATGGAGCCTGCTTCTCTCTCTCTGCCTGTGTCTCTGCCTCTCTCTCTCTGTATCTCTCATGAACAAATAAATAAAATCTTTAAAAATAAAAGTAGTTTTGTCTTTGCTCCTGCCAGGAGGGAGTCCCAGGGATTTCATAGGCCTTGGGCTATGCAAATCTAATTATATTCTCTTTTCAAAATTTCTAAGGAAGGGTTTCAGGAAAGAGTTGAGACTTCTTAGATACACAAGACTGCATGATTTGAACTCTACCTACCTCTCCAACATCAACCTCAGCCTCAAGGTATTACCTTGGTTTTATAATTTTCTTTCATTTCAGATTTAGGAAATTTCTATTGATCTGGTCCATGGATTAATGGGGGCATGGAACTATTATACTTTATTCAATGGAGAGAGAAAGAGAATATTTTCAGAGTAGAAACTCCCTAAATATTTTTTTAATCCAATAGATGACTAGAGAGTCCCTCTTGCAGCTTATTTATAAGGAACTTGTGTGTGTGTGTGATTATATGTGCAAGTACTTATATGTATTTGCAAATGCATGATTGTGTTTCTCTGGATATGCATACAAGTATGTGTGAGCACATCCAAATATACATACGTTCATGTTCACTCTGTTCCTGCTGAGTGGGAGATACAAACTGTTAGGTGGCGTTTGTGGAGATGCTGTGATGTTTGCGGTGACAGTGGAGAGGGGAAATAAAGGATAATTGCCACTCTGGTGACCAAACTGTGGAAAATGTGGTCCAAACAGCTCTCAGTCAGAAACTCTCCCTATGGAAGGTGCCTGTTTGGGGGCAGGGGGTGTTGTGGAATCCATTCTACCTAAGGAAACATTGTATTGCTTTTGCATCTAGGGTGTTGGGAGGAGGAGTGGAATGAATTTTGACATCAATGGGACAGCATCAATGGACAATGGTTGGTCCCTGTGGACTTGATCTCTTTCCTGCCAGTTGAAGCTGATGTGCCAAATTTTCACTTTTCATTTTCTTTGTAATCCTCTGAGGCCAGTTCCTGCCACATGCAGGGGCCCCTTTCCATCCCATTAAGCCTCTGCCTTCTATTTCAGTGCTTCTTTTCCTCTCATTACTCTGGCATGTGTGGGCAAACAGTAACTTTCTACCAGTGCTGCCACTCGACATCTTTCTCCTTTGGCTTGATTCATGGGATGCTGTCTGGGGGTCCACCGTTATTGGCACAGGAGTTCCATGACCATGATGTCACCTCTGCTCAGTTGGGGGACCCCAGCATGAATCAAGACATCAGAGGAAATGAGTGGTGATCCCCCAAGGAGACAAGCTCATAAAGTCATCATCAGTGACAGCAAAGGAAATTAAGGAAAACCAAGGTCAGAGTTATAAGAGTACAACCAGTGTTTGTTGATTCATTCCTCATTCATTCAAGGACTATTCATTGAGCTCCTACCCTGTGACTTAGACATAGTTCCTGCCCTCAAGGAATTCACAGTCTAGTGAGAGAGAGATATATATGGACAAACAGAAAGAGACATAAGCCCAGGATACTATGGAAACCCAGAGGTGAGGGATCTAAAAGGCAAAAAGTTCAGAGAGGAAGCAAATCACACACAGTGATAAAGAACATAGACTTAGAAGCAGGGAGACTTGGGATTGAGTCTCCATTCTTCCACTCAACAGTAGAAGCCACCCACTAATGGACCCTCCATTTCTTCAGTTGGATGCTGCTGACAATATAGCTATGTGGAATGGGCTGATTAAATGACATGAGTTTTTAGCATAAGGTCTGATTTGGTGCAAGCATTTAAGTGAAGATTCTATTTTATTTTTTTTAGCAATCTCTACACCCAATGTGGGGCTGGAACTCATGACCCTGAGATCGGGAGCCACACACTCTTCCAGTAGAGCCCCAAGTGGCACCCCAAGTGGAAGATATTTTGTTATATCTTATAGAGGTGGTGCTTAATGCTAATATTTGAAACAACATGTAGGAGGTAGCTAGAAGAAAAGCGTTTTAGTGGTGTTCTAGGCAGAGAACACAGACAACCTTGTCCAGAGGTCTGACACATGTAATGAGCTGTTACACCATTTGATATGGTTGAAATGAAGGATTCATTCATGAAAGTAGTGGAAGCTGAAGTAAGAGAGGTAAGTAGAGGCCAAATCATGCAGTACTGTATACCTACCTAAGAAGTCTGAACCATTTTCTGAACTCCATCTTTAGAGATTTAAGAAAAAGAGTAACATGGGGCACCTGGCTGGTTCAGTTGATAAAGCATACAAATCTTGATCTCAGGGTTGTAGGTTGGAGCCCCACATTGGGTATAGAGATTACTTAAAAATAAAATCTTAAGGGGCACCTGAGTAGCTCAGTTGGTTAAGCGTCAGACTCTTGGTCTTGGCTCAAGTCATGATCCTAAGGTTGTGAGATCAAGCCCTGCGTCAGGCTCTACACTCAGCAGGGAATCTGCTGGAGATTCTCTCTCCCTCTCCCCTTGCCCCAAATAAATAAATCGTTTTTTAAAACCTTAAGAAATGGGGGATCCCTGGGTGGCTCAGCGATTTAGAGCCTGCCTTCGGCCCAGGGTGTGATCCTGGAGACCCAGGATCGAGTCCCGTGTCGGGCTTCCTGCATGGCGCCTGCTTCTCCCTCTGCCTGTGTCTCTGCCTCTCTCAAATAAATAAAATCTTTTAAAAAAATAAAATAAAACCTTAAGAAATAAAGAGAATAATACGATTAGATTTGTATTTTTTTAAAGTTACTCTGAGGCAAGTTGATAAAAGTGTCAAGAACCTTAAGTACATTCATATAATTTGATCGAATTATTTTACTTCTAGGAATTTATCATTAAGGAAGTAATCTGAGATAAAGGCAAAAATTTATATGTGAGATGCATATTGAAGACTGTTTATAATAACAAAATTAGAAACAACCTAAATGTTAAATAATTGAAAAATGATTAAATACATTATGATAGGGCACCTGGGTGGCTCAGAGGTTGAATATCTGCCTTTGGCTGAGGTCATGATCTTGGGGTCCTGGAATTGAGTTCTACATCAGGGTCCCTGCAGGGAGTCTGCTTCTATCTCTGCCTATGTCTCTGCCTTTCTCTGTGTCTCTCATGAATAAATAAATAAAATCTTTAAAAAATACAACATGATACATCCAACTGATATAATATTTTAAAGCATTCAAATGTATTTGACAACAGTGAAAGGTATAGGAAACGTTCATAATAAAATGGCAACACAAAAAGAATTCAGAGCTTAAATTCAATAGTTCTGGTTTTGGTTTAAAAGAAAGAGAGAGGAAAAGAAAGAAAGAAAGGAGGAAGGAAGAAACTATACCTAAATAAATAAATAAATAAATAAATAAATAATAGATTTATCTCTGTGTAGTGGAGTTACTGGTAATTTCCGTTCTGTTTTTTGTTTTTCCATACCTTCCATATCTTTAGAGTGACTATGTAGCTTTTACATTTTAAAAATATTTTTTTATATTTAAAAATATTTTTTATAATTTAAAAATATTTTTAAAATTATCACTCTTATAGACATTGTACAGAATAGAGATTTATGTAGGAGAGAAAGAAAAAAAATGAGACAATTGGTTGGTTCTTATATTAATCCAAGAGAGAAGGATAAGATTTTGTTTGCCAAGACATACCCAGAAGGGATATGTACAAGCAGGGAAAGCTTCTAGAAATATCAAGAGCTAGAACTGAGAGGATCTCACTGCCTATTAGATATGGGTGAAATCACAGAGAAGAAATCAGGTTTCTGACTTGGGCAATCAGGTGGAATGTGTACTGATCTCCAAGAGAGACAAGACAGGGAGAGGGCAGTTTGGAGGACAGAGTAGCAGAGATCAGAATGTCTGCTTTGGATATGTTGAACTTCAGGTGTTTATGGGACGGTGAGTGATCACATGCAATGAATAACAGAAAAATAGGTTCTGCAGTGTGGCTGTTCATTCATTCATTCCTTCAACAAACATTCAGTGAGTATCTACAATAGTGCCAGACAATGTTTTGGTTTTTGGCATGTAGCAATGTACAAAACAAAATAGAGCTTGCATTCCTGTTGGGGGCTAGAGTCTCTATCTCAGAGCAGACATCTGGGCTGGATATAGACTTTTTGAAGTCAACAACTGGTGCAGATGATGGACAACCATCTGGGCATAGTGGAGGTGGAGAAAGCCACAAGCAGTGAATGGGATACATGGCCCCGTGGGGGAGTGTGGAATGAGAAGTAGGCTTATGGGGGATCAAGGTCAGTCAGGCTACTTCTTTTTCATAGTTTAGGGATTGAACTGCTTTGACAAATGTCTGCAAACCCCTTAAATATGATTTTTCTGTCTGTACTCAACTTCCAACCTAGCCGCCACTTCTGTGAGAGAGGGACAAATTACTGTCTCTCTCATAGATTTGGTTGTCTTGTCTCTAAAATAGTAGTGATATGACTTTAACCTGCATCAATATAACTTGCCTGCTTCAGGACCTCTGCACTCTCTGTTCCTTCTGCCGGAATGGCCTTCCTTATGTTCTTCCCCTGCTTGGCTCTTTCTTGTCATTCAGGTCTCTGCCTAACTAACATTTCTGCAGAGACAACTTTCCTGACCCCCACAGTATAGGTCAGTATAAAGCCAGGCCATTGCTATTCTAGCACTCTTTTCTAATCAGGGCCTGGTATTGTACTGATTGTTGGTTCTCCCACACCCCAACAGAATGTGCCATGAAAGTACGGATCGAGGGGCACCTGGGTGGCTCAGTGGTTGAGCGTCTGCCTTTGGCTCAGGTCATGGTCCTGGGATTGAGTCCTGCATCAGGCTCCCTGTGTAGAGCCTGCTTCTCTCTCTGCCTATGTCTCTGCCTCTCTCTGTGTCTCTCATGAAAAAATAAATAAAACATTAAAAAAAAAAGTGTGGATCAAGATTGTCTTGTTCTTGATGACAGTCCATCTAGAACAGAGCCTGGCTCAAAAAGGCAAGCAGTAGTTTTTGAATTATCTTGAATTAGTTGAATAATTTAGAACAAATAAGTAAGGGATTTTCCAACTATGGGAGTAAACAAAAAACAATTATTAAATATTTCTATGTGCCACGTACCTTGTTAAAGTGCCGGAGATGCAAACTAAAATCGTATTTACTTCTTCTTGTTCTTCTTCTTTTTTTTTCTTTTAAAGATTTTATTTATTTATTCATGAGAGACACAGAGAGAGAGGCAGAGTCACAGGCAGAAGGAGAAGCAGGCTCCATGCAGGGAGCTTGATGTGGGACCCGATCCCGGGACTCCAGGCAAACCCTGGGCCGAAGGCTGTGCTAAACCGCTGAGCCACCCAGGGATCCCCTCTTATTTACTCCTTATTTGCAAACATGTTTACAATCTCATGGGAGATACAGACACTTATGCAGCTAATATAAGATAGTGAATAAAGGTTGGCAGAGGTTTGAGTTAATGTGAGGAAGAATCTGGAGATGTATCGTATGCTGAGGATGGAACTAGGTAGTCTCAGGGCCCCAAATTAGAATACTAAGATTGTGGTATCAACTTGATATTCTGGCTCATAGGCTTCACTGATGGAAGATAAGATAGGAGAATAGGTCAACTTTCAAGTCTATAGTAGACTGTGAACTTTATATCTGTCTAGTATATCATATACAGATGTGTATACAGAAACATAGTAGGTGATCAGTAAGTATTCTTTGAATTGAAAAAATCCTATCTCTGGGGCGCCTGGGTGGCTCAGTCAGTTAAGCATCTGACTCTTTTTTTTTATTTTTTTTTAAATTTTATTTATGATAGGCACACAGTGAGAGAGAGAGAGGCAGAGGGAGAAGCAGGCTCCATGCACCGGGAGCCCGACGTGGGATTCGATCCCGGGTCTCCAGGATCGCGCCCTGGGCCAAAGGCAGGCGCTAAACTGCTGCGCCACCCAGGGATCCCAAGCATCTGACTCTTGATTTCAGCTTGAGTCACGATCTCAGGGTCATGAGATTGAGCCCTGTGTGGGCTCCGTGCTCATTGGAGAGTCTGCTGGACATTTTCTCTCTCTCTCCCTCTGCCCCTCCTCCTGCTCTCTCTCTCTCTCAAATAAATTAATAAATCTTTAAAAAAATGAAAAGAAAAAAATCCTCTCTGTCAGAGTTGGAGAGTTGGTCAGAGTACATACCTATTATTCAGCCTTAACAAGGAAGTAAATTCTGACACATGCTACAAATGAATGGACCTTGAGGACATCATGCTACATGAAATAAAACAATCAGAAAAGGACAAATAAAGTATGATTTCACTTATATAAGTTATATAAAATAGTCAAAGTAACAGAAAGAAGTAGAATGGTGGTTGTCAGGGTCTGAGAGAGGAAAGAATGGAAAATTGTTTAATGGGTATAGAATTTCAGTTTTGCAAGATGAAAAAGTTCGGGCAACTGAGTGTACAGTACTGTGAATATACTCAACACTACTGAATTGTACACTTAAAAATGGTTAAGAGGAGGGGCATCAGGGTGGCTCAGTTGGTTAAGCATCTACCTTTGGCTCAGGTCATGATCCCAGGGTCCCGGGATTGAATCCGTCATGGGGCTCCCAGCTCAGAGGGGAGCCTGCTCCTCCTGCATATGCTCTCTCTCTCAAATAAATAGATAAAATCTTAAAAAAAAATTTTTAATGGTTAAGATGATATACTTTATATTATGTATATCTTACTACATTTAAAAGTTAAAAAAATATTAATAATAAAATTCAGAGTGTGTGGCTGGTGATTCAGCCGTACCTGGATCTGTGTTATTTTGTTCTCCCGAGAAGTTAAAGATCTCAGAAAAGTCTATTCCCAGTGAGAGTTCCTCCTGCTTCCAGATTTTGTGGACTCCCACGAAGGGAAAAGGGAAGCTGAGGCTCAGAGAGGCTGTATAACTTGTGCAAACTCACACTGCCTGCAGAGACAAGGTTCTGTGACTAGAATCCAAGTCTTTTAACTCCAGTTCAGTGCTCTTCCCATTCCACTGGCAGTCAAGATCAGGGCCAGGGTCAGGGTCAGGGTCAGGGTCAGAGTCAGGGTGAGCCTCTGCAGCCACCTCTCACATCCTGAGGCTGTCGAGAGTTCCCCTGTTTTCACCACAGCAGACAGAAAGTGCATTCCCTTGACATCTCTGGCTAAGTGTCTAATAGGAGCCTCACATTGCCCTAAACTGAGCCTGTGATTTGTTATCCAATGATATACTTTTGAAAGTAATTTTTGATGATAGTTCACTATGTGGTTTTTGGAATATGCCTTAGAAGGAATTCAAAGAATTGAGTCACATTCCTATAACAAACTCTTTCCCCACGTACTTATTTTTGAGAGTAAGCTTTCCCAGTGCTAACATCTGCAAACATGAAAAATAGGGACAGAATTGATGCTTAGCCTTGTTCCATTCTAGCAATAAATATACGTCAATGGGTACATGAACTGAGTAAAGAAAATCCTCATATATCTCATTTTGAGATTCATTTCCAATAAAATTTTACTTTATACGTTTAAGATTTTTAAAAATCCATTATGTATTTGTTGTCTGGTCAATTGTGCACTATTCATAATTATTATAATTCAGATGAAATTTTTAAATATTTAGAATTACATGGATACAGGAAAAAGAACATTTTACATTTCTATTAATATCCACATTTTTGTTAGATACATGGTATAATGATAAATAAAAGACTTTCAATCAAATAATCTGCACTAGGCTAAGATTCTGGAGTGGAGGTAAATGGAATAAAAATGCGAGTTCAAGGAATGAAAGGAAGTATATAAAATTTCTGATTCTTCTGCTCTTTCATCTATTTTTCAAATAAATGTAGCATCAGAATGCCATATTTAAATTCAGCTGGATACACCTAAAAATACTTTTATAATTTCAATATTTACAAATCGCCATGAATTACCATGTCTGCAACTATTTAAACTTAAAATGAATATTTTCTCCAGATTTGTGAATTTATTTATGAGAAAGTTCATATGACTGCAAAAACATCAGATTCTATCGTGCATTTACAGAATTCTCTTAATTAAAATAATTAAAAGCGAATGACATTGAGAGAGTGCTGGGAAATTCCTGGTGGTCATTCATGTAAACTAAACGCTATGCATGGCATATATATATATATATATATATATATATATATATATATATATATATACCTGCATACATCTACCTGACTGGGATTCAGGGGTGGATGAGATCATAAACATACAATGAACAATTTTTTTAAAGATTTTATTTATTCATGAGACACACACACACACACACACACACACACACACACACACACACACACACAAGCAGAGATAGAAGCAGGCTCCATGCAGGGAGCCCGACATGGGACTCATCCCAGGTCTCCAGGCTCCTGCCCTGGGCTGAAGGCGGGGCTAAACCGCTGAGCCATCCGGGCTATCCTACAATGAACAATTTTAGATTCTAACTTAAAAATGTGCTTTAGGGATCCCTGGGTGGCGCAGCGGTTTAGCGCCTGCCTTTGGCCCAGGGCGCGATCCTGGAGACCTGGGATCGAATCCCACGTCGGGCTCCCGGTGCATGGAGCCTGCTTCTGCCTATGTGTCTGCCTCTCTCTCTCTCTCTGTGTGACTATCATAAATTAAAAAAAAATTTAAAATGTGCTTTAGATTCCATAATTTTTTTCATATTCTTTCGGGGGTAGGTGAAGCAAACAAACTTGAATACTACTGGCAGAGACTGTGCTTGATGAGTTACTCTGTAAAGGGTGCAGATGGAGCACCTGGGGGGCTCAGATGGTTAAGCACCTGCCTTGGGCTGGGGTCATTTTCTCTAGTTTCTTGGATTAAGCTCCCAGCTCAGCAAGGACTCTGCTTCTACCCCTCTCTGTCTCTCTCTCTCTCTCTCTCTCAAATGAATAAATAAAATCTTTTTTAAATAAAGGGGAAGGGTGTGGAGAAATGGGTAGGAAGCTGGAAGAAGATAGGGAACCAGAAAAGCTTTTGATTTCTGGTTTGGCTTTAGTTTGCTTTTGTTTCTAAAGACGAGAAAACGTGTGTGCCCACGGGAAGGATTCGGACAGTGAGGGCCAGCTGCGGGTGCGGGTGACAGTACCAGAGGCCAGGGAGCCCCAGAGCAGGCGAGGCCTAGGAAAGGGCCAGGCCCCTGCAGCCCCCCGGCACCGCCTGCGTCTACCTCCGCGGTCAAGCCCGGGCTGGAAGAGCCGCTGTGAGCGTGCGGGAGGCCGTGCGGGGCTGGTGAGAGGGAGAGGGAAGCAGCCACTCGGGAGAGGTGGTAGGACCTGGCGGCTCGGACAGGAACTTAGGGGTCAGCAAGGCGGCGTGCTCCGAGCCGGCGCGGGTCAGGGCGGGAGGGAGGTGGGCTTCAACCAGCCTGGGGGGTGGCAGTGGCCGTGGGCTTGGGGCGGGCGGGGACGGGGCCCGGGGGCGGGGGGGGGCGGCCCCTGAAGGTGATGGAGCCTGGCCTCGGAGCTGCGGAAGGAGCCAAGGCGGCTCACGGCTGAGCGAGGACCACTGGATCTCAGGGTGGAGTACGGGGTTTTATATAATATACATATAAATACATTTTTTTCCCTCCCAAGAGCACTTTGTGATGATCCAATTCTCCTTTTCCTTTGTGTAATAGGCCCTGCCGTCGTTTTCCCGTGTGGAGGATCTCTGACTTCGGGGGGACGTGAGTGGCACTATAGGTTATATAGTATATATAGATTATACAATCTATATATTATCTCTATATATTATCTCTCTCTCTATATATATATAATAGTGGCACTATAGGGGCGACCTCCTCTGCCCCTCTTTCCCGGGCGCCCCCGGGGACCGTGCGCTCAGCGGGTGGGAGGTCGAAGGAGGCGGTGACTGGGAGCCCGGGGGTGGGGGCGGGGACCCGCGGGCAGCTCCTAGCGCGCCCCCTCCCGGGCTCCGGGAGGTTCCTGGGCTCCGGAGCGCTCCCTGCGGCTCCTGGGGTCCGGACCAGGCGCGGGGCCTGCTGGGTCCCAATTCCCCTTTTTATCCCCGCACACGGTTTAGACCCGAGTGCGGAGCGCCGCGTGCGGGTTCGGGGACCCGAGTGCGGGACGCTGTTTGCGGATTCGGGGACCCGAGCGCAGGACGCCGCCTGCGGATTCGGGGACCCGAGTGCGGGACGCCGCGTGCGGATTCGGATTCGGGGACCCGAGCGCAGGACGCCGCGTGCGGATTCGGGGACCCGAGTGCGGGACGCCGCGTGCGGATTCGGATTCGGGGACCCGAGCGCAGGACGCCGCGTGCGGATTCGGGGACCCGAGTGCGGGACGCCGCGTGCGGATTCGGATTCGGGGACCCAAGCGCGGGACGCCGCGTGCGGATTCGGGCACCCGAGCGCGGGACGCTGTTTGCAGATTCGGGGACCCGAGTGCGGGACGGCGCCTGCGGATTCGGGGACCCGAGTGCGGGACGCCGCGTGCGGATTCGGATTCGGGGACCCGAGCGCGGGACGCTGCTTGCGGATTCGGGGACCCGAGTGCGGGACGCCGCGTGCGGATTCCTGGACCCCAGTGCGGACCGCTGCGTGCAGCCGCGGGGACCCGGTCTCCGCAGAACCTGCAGGGGGCAGAGGAGGGCGGGGCAGGCACGGGCCCCACGGGAGCAGCCCGGGGCTTCCAGCCAGGCCTCGGTTTTGAGAGCAACGGGCTCGGGAGGGCGGTTGAACATGAAGTCTTTGCGGCGGTGGATTATCCGTGGGGGAGGCTGGCGGCGGGAGGCTTTGGATTTCCAGGCTGCACCCGGGGCACTTTTCTGGAGGGAAAGGCAACTTTCCAGCCCTTTGAAGTGACTCTGTGGTGCCCCGGCTCGGAGCAGTTCCTGCAGGGAATCCTCACAACCCTATGATTAGATATTAGTCTGCTTTTTCTAAGATAAGGGTTGAAGTGATGCACCATCATCTAGGTGGTAGGGACAGATTTCGGGTTGATGCAGGTCTGCCGTCATGGCCTGGGCACCTGCGCTGTGCCCTCCAGGGGGTACCAACTCTACTGGGTGGGGAGGGAAGAGAAACTGATGATTAGCAAAGTAGTAAGTACCCTATCTGGTGCATGCTAAAGGCGAGGGAAGATGCCAGTGGTCATTTTTGTGTACTTGATTGTTTCTTCCTGACTCAGCGAAGTATCCTCAGACAGAGTGAAGTGGAACCTGGTCATTGAGGATGAGTAGAGAATTACACAGCAGAGAGGATGCTTCATGCCCAGGGAGTAGCAGGTTCCAAGGGCCCGATATCGGGCCCCACAGAATGGAATGACTAGAAGGTCCTTAGGGAGCCTCCACCCTTTCATTTCACTGAGGAAATACATGGAGGCCCAGAGAGGGTAAGGAATTATTTAAGTTCACAGAACAAAAGCGACAAAAGGAGGCCTAGAATGCAGGTTCTCTGCCCTTTACACTGTGCTCTAGGTTTCTTAATAACTTAATGGTCAGACTTACCCTATAAAAGTAGCTCACACACTAGATAAGTACTTTATATATCTGAGTTTCTTTTATTTCTGGGAACAACTCCACGAGGTATTTGGGCAAAATGCAATATTTTTACAACTGCTTTGCAATGGAGAAAATTGAGACAGAAGTGACTTACCCAAAATCACTGCAAATCTCAGCCCAGAGCCCAGGTTCTTTACTACTCTTGTCTGTAGAGATAAGTGAAGTAGATAAGGAAAGACGGGCATGACAAAACAAGCAAAAACCTTTCAAGGTAGAAATATGTATCACCCCCTTATTCAGAGGAGGGCCTGAGGCTCAGAGATGTTCGGTGACTTGCCCAAGGTCAGAGTGAGAAGGTCATGGAGCCTGCACAGGAGACCAGGCCTGAGGTCTCTCTGCTCCAACTAGTACAGCCCCACCTGAGCTAGAGAGGCAATCACAGCCCTCCTCCCCTTGACTCACATCTTTCTGACTCTCTGCCTTGGGGATATGGGCCTCTGGAGGCAAAATAGCTCTATTCCTGGCCCAGTTATGTGGTCAAATATCGCTTTTCCCATGAGGAATTTCCTGCCCAAACAGGACAGGGACCTGGGTGTCCTGGCTGCCAATGTGGTAATTTTCTGCATTCCTCCTTACTTTCTCCTTGCTGCAAGTGCTCAGGGGATCTGGATCACATTATCCCCGAAAACCTAAGTGTGAGATGCTTTTAGCTCTGGGGCCCTTTAGAGAAGCAAGTTGGTAAAGCAACTTCGGTTTAGGTTTACAGGTTAAGAATCAAAGGGGCAAAGCCCGGTCAGGACAGTCTGCACTGGAGGCATGGGGCCTGCTGGAACTCAGTTAGCACCTCTTAAATCTGGGTGAAGAGTGACGAATAGAGTTATGAATTGGGGGTGGAAAAATGAGCCCCCCTCCCCCGCCAAGTATTTCTCTTCACGAGTAACCCTCACTGACCTAGTGAATAAGATGCATGAGACCTTTCAAAATTAATTTAGCTCCTCTGGCTTGTCTTCACTGCTAACTAAGGTGTCTCTGAAGGCTTGGCTTCTAGAAGGGATATTTAGAAGGAGGGCTTCTACCGTGGAAGGCAGCTCTCGACTAGATTCCAGGAGGTCTGGGGGCCTTGAGCCAGCTCTGCCAATTCCTGGCTGTGTGACCTTGCAAAAGGCTTCCTTCTCTAGAGCTCAGTCATTATTCATTCAGTCATTCAATAAACATTTCTTGAACCCCGATGGTGGGCCTGGCACGGTCCTAATGGATGAGACAACTAGCAAGACAGCCCTACAGTGGAAGAACTCACAGCCTCAAGGGGAAAACAGACAAGACCAGACATTGTGAGTGGGCCCTAAACTACTCTGGGGTATGGGCAAAGGCCCCCTGGAGGAACTCGTGTCAACAGGGCCACGACAACCTTCCTGAACATTTGAAAAAAGGTGCCTCTTACCTTTTTTTTCTGGGCAAATGGCAGCCCCATGCCAGAGTGCACAGCCTGGTAAACAGCCCAAGCAGATATTTGTGCTTCTAGCCGCCCCCTGGGCTGGTCACTCCTGCCTTGTCAACAGCTTGCAGATCTGACCACTGCAGCCCTGAATGTTGAGACTGACGTGTAAAGGTCCAGTAGAAGGTAAAGGTGGAAGAGTCCATTTCAGGCTGAGGAATGAGCACGTATAAAAGCTGCAGGCTTGGGAAAAGGCTTCCTTCACTTTGCGGACCTGCATGTGTTCTGTGTGACTGGAAGGGAGAGTGAGTGGAGCCCCAGGGAAATTGAAGAGACTAGGTTGGAAGGATTGGCAGAGCCACTTATTCACTCATGAAGCAAACAATCCGTGAGTAGTCACTCTAAATTTAATGTTTAAACATGAGGGAAGTAATAGCGAACAAGGTCTACCCAGTCCCCTGCCCTGGAGGAATTTACATTCTAGTGAGATCCTGATGGGCCTCTGGTTATCTATGACAATATCATATGGGACCTTCCCTCTAGCATCGCATATGATGAGATAGTGTGTGTAAGAGCCATTTAAGAACTGGGAACTCATGGATCGTTCAATGAATAAACACTTTTAATCTTAATCTGTGTGGTCAATACCAGGCCCAGGCATTTGGAGGCATGTTCCTGACACCAGCCAGGCACCTACCTAATCCTACCTTCGGGACAGAAGTGACCTTTGGTCATGATACCAATGATGCAGGAACTGTGACACCTTCCTCCATCTGCTGTCACCACCCATCCTGACCAGGAAAGAAATCTCTCTCTGGGTCAACTGAGCAGGCTGGGTGACCTGTGACTTGCTGGGGTCTGTATGGGAATTCACCAACTCATCCTCAGACTGTGACCACCTGCTGCGATCAAAGACTCCCTCTCTTCTGGCTGAAATACCAGTAGAGATGAGACAGTCACTTGAAAATTATGAACAAATGGGAAGCTCTATCTCTGGGGTAAGAGTGGGCTGAGGAACTTGAGGAGGCCTTGTCAGGTTGTCCCCAGGTTAGAAGCTGTGTGGTCTGCTCAGTGGGTCTGATTCAGGTGAGAGAGATTGATTGTGAGGCTTGGGAACTTGGCTTCTTCCTCACTGTGCGGTTGTGGGCAAGTCACTTCCTCTTTCTGGATACTAGTTCCTTTCTCTATCAACCAGAAGGTTTCACTTATTGAAATGTGAGCAACAGAGCCCTTTGAACTCTTCTGTGGAACCCCAATATATATAAACCAGATAAAAGCAGTGGTGCTATGGTTGAGGCAGGTTTGGGGGCCTGAGGTTCTGCTGGTTCAACCATTCCTTGTCCTTTCTCATTCTCTCAGGATTTCTGGCACTACCAGATATTGCCCCAGAGTCATAGCAGAATTCCATTTGAAACAGTTTGATTGAACATTTTCCCTCTAAATTGGCTCCTCTGGTCCCTGGGCTTAAGGTAGGGATGAGGGCAATTAAAAAGTCTTGTGTCATTTTTATAATTGCACATATACATGAAATGAAGAGCCAACCCTCTCTCCATTCAATATAAACATAATCTGGATTATCTAGATAACCCTCCCTCACCCCTTTTTGTCCATTCACATGAGATTTCAGTGGCCCCCTGGGTGTTTATATGTATGATATGGCATATATGGCATATATGGCACTCTAAAAACATCTAAAATATTCCCTGTTTCTCTTTCTACGCAATGTGTCTCCCAAATTGGGTAATCTATGATTTTTTTTTCTTTAAAAAGGGATGTATTTGTTAGAAGACAGTAGCATGTACAAGTAGAGATTTATATCTCTTATCTATAAAGTTCAGATAGAAGCCCCAGGGCTAGAATGATGGCTTTTAAGCATCAGAACCTCTGCTTTTTCCATATGTTGCTCTGTATTCCTTGACACATGCCTTCCATTTTTTGATCCAAGATGGAAGCCCTAATTCCTGCCATCAAATATATATTCCAAACAGCAGGAAGGAGGAAAGGAGGAAAGGCAAGAGCCTACCATTTCCTTTTAAGGGCAGAAGTTGCACACATCACTTCTCTTCACATCCCCTGCCCATAATTCGGTCATGTGTCCATCCCTACCTTCAGGGGAGGCCAAGAAATCTCTTTAGCTGCGCATCCCTTGTGGCCACCTAAAATTTTTTTTCACTATGCAAAAACAAAACGAAACAAAACAAAAAACAGATAAAGCGGCCAAATGGAGATTGCTGCCACAGATCTAGCCATTTCTCAAGCTTGAGAAAAACTAATTTCTACAGTCCTTTCTAGGTATGAAATTCTGTGAGTAGACTCTAAGGACTCCAAGCTGTAAGGGAACTCAAGAGTTTAGCTAATCCAATCTCCTTCATTGGATGACTTTACAGGCAACCACAGGGCCAGAGAGGTTAGACAGTTTGCCCAGGATTAACTCTGTAGCGAGGGGAGAAGTCAGTCATAGGAGTGGTGGGATTCCTTAGGCACATAGAAGGGCTCTTGTCTCTGTTCCTTATATTCCTATACCCATGATGTCCTGGCTTTTTAGACTGTCCCTTTCCATTTATGCCCTCAGTGGGGGGATATGATAGACTCTGCCCCAGGCATCAGCACACCTGACAGGAACAGGAGCGTTGGAGTCAGGCCTCGTTGGCTTTCAGTCCTGCTTCCGCTGCTTATTGCTGTGTGATATTAAGCAAGGCATTTTATCTCCCGGCTTTGCTACCCTCATGTTTACAAAGAAGACATTATCTACCTTACAGATTTCTTCCTTCCGTCTGCCCTTCCCTCTTCCTCCTCCATCCCCCTCTCTACTTGCATTCATGGTGTGAATAAGTGAAGGGACCTGGTCTGGGACTGAGTACATAGAAGTGAAACCAAAGGTAACTTTGCTTCTTTTCTTCCTTCTCTTTCCTTCTCCTCTTTCTTTCTTTTTTCTTTTTTTCGATCTCCTTTGATTTTATTCTCCTTCCCACCAGCCCTAATAATCCCAGGATCCAGAGCACTAAATACACATTGGGGTTGGTATGTACCAGGTTCTCTTCAGAATATGTGGTGCCTAGAAATAGTTTGCCCTGACTGGTGAACTTCTACTTCCTTTTACCATTTTTTTTTTTTTTTTTTTTTTTTTTGTATTTTTTGGTCTGACCAGGAGAACTGCAGTTCTTGGGTTTCCCCCCCACTGGACCATCTCATTGTGGGACCCTGAGGTGGCTGTTTCCCTTGCCTCTGCATGACTTCTGAACTCTTTACAGTGTTTTCATGCTTACTGTCAGTTTTTTCTCTTCCTTGTCTTCAGCTAGAGTCTTCTGTGAGCTCCTAGAGGACAGGGAAGGGACATCCGGATGTCCCTGCAGTGTGGCCCACGGCCTGGCTACACAGACAGTCATGTGCTGGCTGAGAAGTAGGTGAGGGAGCAGAGGTCTGGGGAGGCCCTGTGTTCCCACCTTCACGTTTTCTAGACATGGAAACTCCTTTGAGCAAGGACCCAGCACCCAACTCTATGTCCAGCATGGTTCCTGCTGGGAACAAAGTGGGAAAGGAGTAGAAGGAAGGGGGAGGAAGATAGGAGGTGAGAAATCACCACTGATTCAGCACTAAAAGTACCTACTTTTAAGTACATGCCATCCTGCTTCATCTGAACAACTGGAGTGTGCGATAAATACCGTTGTCCGTCCTGCAGAGGGTGAAATGGAAATGGAGCCCGAGAAAGGTGAAGCCACTTGTTCAGATTCACACGGTGCCTGGGAAGTGGAGTGAGAAATGAAACAAGGTCTGTGAGGCCAAGGCCACATTCTTGTTCTTGAACTGTGAGTCAGAGTTACTGACACGGTCAAGTGTGAGAATTAAATGGTCTGTGTAGGAAGCCAGATTGCTTTAGATTTCTCCCTACAATGCTAGTGAGGCTCTGTGACCCTGACAGGCTGTGTGCTCTATGAGTGCTAAGTCCCTCTCAGCTCTTGAGTGCTGGGATTCAGTCTACCTCTCTCTGAATTCCTCAACCGGAAGTGTGAGCCATTTAAAAACAACAGATTCTTCAGGGGCAGCGATGTCTCTTTAGCTTGAATCCTGAAGGTCAGGCCAAGCAGACTTCCTTGGGGTTTTTGATGGGATTTCTCCTAATTGATTGGGGTGAAGAGTTCAGAGCTAAGCTGGAGGATTGGCTTTTCAGCTCCAAGCTGCAAGAAACTGGAGCTTGGCACAATTCGAGGTTGTCTGATGAGGCTGCTCCTGCCTCCACTTCATCAACCCACCGGAGAGCACCCATCAGCACTTTCTACTCCCTGGAGGGTGCAGAGGTAGCTGCTGCACAAGGAATAAATATGCCCTTAGTCTCCAGAGAAACCATGTCAAATTTCTGGGGCTTTCCTATTTTGATTCTGCCCACTGCCTAGAGGGCTTTCTGTGTTGTTTTGCCTGTCATCTCTCTCCTTTCTCCCCCACCCTCACTTTCTCTCTCCCTTCCTGTTTCCCCCTCCCTTCCCTTTCTTCCTTCCAGATATTTTATTATTCTAGCTTTAAAAACATATAGGGCAGTAAAAAATTTTGAATCATAATGCTCCCCAGAGTCTAGCATAGAGTGATTTTTGTCTTCTGAGCACTGGTATGTTCTGTGTCTTCCTTATTCATTTAACTAAGATTCACAAATAATAGCAATAGTCTCAATGGGGAAAACTTACCGGTGGGTACCAGGCACCAGTCTTTTAGGGACTACCAAGTACCACATTCTTGCTGTCAACAATGTTGTCATGCATCTAGCCGTTTCAGGGCACCATCATGGAATGCTGGGATTCAGCAGTGACCAGGGCAAGTCCCCTTCTTCACAGAGCACATATTGCAGTTGGGAACGCAGGCAATAAGCACATAAATATTTAAGATCCTTTCAGATTATCTAATTACATTTTCAAAAGACCTCACACAGTGGGTATTACAGACCCATTTTAGATGTGTAGAAATACTGAGGTGCAGATAATGAACCTATCTTCCCCAAAAGAAAGGAGAAGTTGGAACACAGCCCAACCTGTGGTCTTTCTAGCACCCAGTGAGGCTTTGTATCGTAAGCCCAGAGGCAGATACACTGTGAAGCCATAAAGCTTAATTCTGGGGTCCCTCACTTGCACGGGCTCTTTCTAAATTCGCTTTGTACCTAATTTTTCCTCCTTTTCTTAGTGAGGGCCCATCACATCTTATAAGCCTCAGGTCTCACAAAACCTGGATCAGAACTCTCTGACATAAGGATTCAAAGACCGTTCTGAGTTTCCATGAGAACTCAGAAGCCAGTGGAGGAGAGAGATGTGAAAATAAATCATGCTAATTCATAGAGATAAGAGCTATAATCAGGTGCTATGGACTGAATTTTATCCTCCTCCCCTAAGCTCATATATTGAATTCCTAACCCTAAATGCAACTGTGTTTGGAGGTCTGACCTTTAGGGAGGTAATTAGGTTAAATGAGGTTCATAAGGGTAGGACCCTACTCCAATAGGAATGGTGTTCTTGTAAGAAGAGGCAGAGATCCTGCGGAGCTCTCTTCCCAGGCACACACAGAGGAAAGGCCACGTGAGGTCACAAGGTGGCTGTCCCTAAGCAAGAAGAGAGCTCTCATCAGAAACTGAATTTGCCTACATCTTGATCGTGGATTTTAGTCTTCAAAGCGGTGAGGAGATAAAAGTTTGTTTTTTTGTACCACTCAGTCTGTGTTATTTTGCACCTGGAGCAGACTAGTATAGGAGGGATATACCAGGCAGTTGGATTTGAGGAGGGGGAAGCTTTCTGGACATAGGAAACAGTCTGAGGAAAAGTACAAAGACCGGACAAAGCATGGCATAGCTGCAGACCCCTAAGTAATATTCATGCACCTTGTGGAGTATGAAGACAGGAGGGGGTGGGAAATCACAAAAGGTGTGGTATGCCACGCTACAGAGTTTGGATTATATCTGGCAGGTATGGGAGTGTCCCTGGCTTTCCCAGCGCAGAGAAGAGTCACCTCTGTCACGGTGGCTGCATGGAGGAAGTTGCATGGGAGGGTGGGAGACTAATTAGCCAGCTAATGTAGTAGCTCAGGGAAGAGAGGGTGTGGCTCTGGAACAGGTCAGTGATGGGACATGTTTTGGATCTGGCAAGAGACTATAGGAGAGAGAGGGAGGAGCTAGGATCACACCTGAGTTCTTGCTTGAGTGTTGGGATGGATGGTGTTTGAAATATTTTGGCCATGTCTAAAGTAACTCGGATATATACATAGATTTGAATTTACTTTTGAGGAAAAGGATTTGGAAGTCTCATATTTCAAAGAAATGTCAGGTGGTGGTGTGCTATGGCCCTAGATCTATAGGTTTGATCAGCTGGGTGCTCTTCCATTACAGAGGGAGTCAGGGTCAAGCTTGGTGCAGAGAATACTCTGTCTGGACCTGAGTCTTGGTCCTGATCCAATGTGCTGTTTACCTCTGGGTGAATCATTTGCTATCTCTGGTCCTTTGTCTCACCTTTTCAAAAAGGGACCACTTGAGTTAAGTGATCCTTACTTTCCCATTTAGTGTGAATAGTCTACGCAATAGTGTTTTTAATCAACCTATATACAAATCAAGACTTGGGGGAAGATTAAAGTCTCATTTCCAAGGACAATACCTCATTCAGTCCCAAAGGACAAGCTTTAACCCCCAAGTCATTTCAGCTCTGCTTGGACTCATAGATTCATAGAGGACTCTAGAGGGAGGAGGATACTTGGAAGCTATCCAGTCCAGCTTCTTTATTCTGAACTCGAAGAGACTGAGAAGCAGGAAGAACACTGTCTCAGAGCATCGTATAGCTAGTTAGAAGCAGAGCCAGGAATTGAACTCAGGTTTCCTGCCTTGGGGTGTGGGGAGCTGATCATATACCACATGACTGTAGGAGCTGATATGAATGGTAGCACCTGGAATTATGCACGTGGAGGTCCTGCACATGACCCCTATTTTGACACCTATTTTCACTCTAATATCTGTTTCAAATGCCTCCCCACCCTCCTGGATACCTGGTACCCCTTCTTCCTCCCTTTTACCTGCCTGGTGGAACACTGTTCATCCTTTACAAATATCCCCTCTCTGGTCACCATTGTTCCCTCTGAATATACCTCTATGGCTATATATAGTGAATACATTACAGGAAAATTGGTATCTTACTTATCTCCTATAGTTGATCCAATAAGGGCAGGAACCATGTCTTATTTATCTCTATACTTCTAACATCGAGCCCAGGTACTTAGTTCATGTCCATGGAAAGAATGAATACAACAGATAAATAATGGTGTCATGAATGAAAGAAAGTAAACTAAGGTCCACTGGAGAGTATACAATCAGAAAAAGCTTAGGAAGCTATGCCCCATGAGGGGTAAGTGAGACTAGGGTTTTCCTCTCATCTAGCTATTTCTTGGACCCACAGGTCATCACCCTCATTAAGGATAGCTCCCCTAAGCTGTAAGCAGGAAATGCCTCGATATCAGGCCCAATGGCCCATATTGAAGACATAATCCTTTGGCCCATGACTCACCAATGGATTCCAGAAGGCTCAGTGTGGGTGGCCTTCCTCAATCAATCAATGGTTGGGCGTCCCAGCTTGTGATTGGATCCCCTTTCTGCCACCCAAGCTTATAGGTCTCTCAGATGCAGCCTGTATGGAGACCTCTGGCCATCAGGCCTGCTCGATTTCTAACCACCCACCAGGAGACTCAGGGAATCATCCATAAAAGTTAGATTTTATGACCGCTGACACCCCTTGAGCATGGTCATTATGATTACTTAACATTTATGAGACACCCTCGGTGCACTGGGGCAAGGGAAACGCAGTTTGGCAGCCTCAACACAAACGGATGTTTCTCTATAACCCCACAAAGGTGCTCCCTCCCACCCAGATTGGTTCATTTGCAACAATGTTCAGGAGTTTATATAGGGCCAGGGCAAAACTCACTTAGTGCATCCTGTGCACTATTTAACTAAGGTATTTCTTAAGAAAAACCTCAGTTAACCAGATCCCAACCAAGGAGAACCTTTAATTAAGCATACTTTGATTTTTGCACTTCTCTTGATTTATTCCCTGAGTGATGTTGATTTGCAAAGTCCTTCATTCTTTCTCATTCACTAAAATGTATGGGCTTCTCACTTTATGCCAGACTACATGACCTGGTCTTGGCATTAGCAAAATCAATAAGAGAGCCCATGCCCCTAGACAACTCAAGCATGGGAATAAAAATATAACATTAAAGGTAATATATAAAAGCCAGGTTCACAGAAGAGTGGAGGCCTACAGAAGGCAGTGTGACCTCATTCTGCTGGCATGGTACAGGGACGGGGAAGGCTTTACAGGAGGAAAAGCACAAGATAGCACTTGATTGATGACCATTCCAGTGAGTAGATGTGGACCTCATAGGTAGAGGGGATGATTGAGCAAAGATAATGGGGGAGTGGTGGTGAGGGAGGGTGAAATAGCAAGACATAGTCAGGGATTGATTGGTGGATTTATTGATTGATTTAAAGTTTTGATTTATTTGAGAGAGAGAAGGAGAGAGCACAAGTGGGGCGAGGGGCAGAGGAGAAGCAGACTTGTTGCTGAGCAGGAAGCCTGATGCAGGATTCCATCCCATGGCCTGGGCCAAAGGCCGATGCCTAACTGACTGGGCTACCCAGGCACCCCTGGTCAGGGAATTCTAGAACATGCAGGCAAACTGGGATCTACAGTGTGAGGGGATGAGGTGGGAAATGTAGGCAGAGGCTAGATTATAAAGGGCCTTGCCCATCCCTGAAGAAATGTGATCATGACTGCTGAATTGGGAAACCATGTCACTCTTCTGGAAATGCAGTCTTCCCTTGATTTGGTTGATATCACTCTCTGAAGAAGCAGCTCCTACCTCTCTGGCAACTCCGCCTCTGTCACTTGCATGGGGTTGTCTTTCTCTGCCCACCTTTTAATGCCAGTGTTGCTCAAGGTTTCCTCCACTACTTATCTCACCCTAGACCACACTCTGGGGAACTTTCCCATTGCAGTGATTTGCCAAATGATATTTCTTATCCAGACAAGTGCTTTCCTGAACTCCAGAAGGGTACATAGACCCAACTGCCTAGTGAAGTCTCTACCTGATGTGGAGCAGACAGGAAGGGACACTGGGGAGACATGCTCCAGTAGAGTCAGCTGCCTTTGTTCATCAGTTGAACATGATAATGATGCAGAGATGAATTGAAGATGCTGAGTTGTTTTCCTAGGTTAGTGATAGGTAAATATTGATGTTTACTGAGCACACAGGAGTGGAAGTAAGTTTGCAGGTGATAGCAGTCAATTTTAGACCAGTTTTGAGATATTATACCTCCAAATGCTTTTTAAGATTACAAGATTTTTTTTTTTTTTTTTTTTTTTACATGGGGACTGGAGGTGACTGAAGCTCTGGGACCTCACCTTGACCTCTCCAGGTGGAAACCATACCCTTGATGTGGGCCCAGAGGCCCAGGATAGAACAGAGGGCTGTTTAGCCACACGGGCAGCAAGGATTGAAGTCATGGTGATCTTCAGACTGAGGAGACACCTTAGTGACCTTCGCTGATTCACTCTCTGCCATCTCCTGCAGGGAACGCTGGGCCATTTGAGACATGAGGCAACCCCCCTATCCATGTCAGAGAGCCAGGAGTTTCTCGAACTCTGGCCATTCCCGCAGTTACCTCCGTCCACCTCTACATGTTTGTCATGAGGGGGGTGGTGGAAGGGGCTGCTGTAGTTGGTGGGTCCATCCTCAATCTGCTCTCCTCCAATGCCATCCTTCAGGAGAGCTAAGGTCTTCCAGGGAAAGGGGCCTTGACGAATAAAGTGCAGTTCTCAGGGAAAAATAGATTTTAGGGTTATGCCTAGATAATGATTTTCCTTTTTCTTTCTTTGTTTTGCTTTTTGTATATTTTGTTTTAAAGGGCAGGTGTTTCCTGCTGTCTTGGAACAGAGGAGTGTTCCCCTGGTATTTATTGGGAATAAAGGGAATGAGGTTGGCCCTGAGGGTGAGGATGGTGAGCCTGGAGCCCCATCTTCCCCATCCACAAAGAAGCTGGACTGGATGCAGGTCCTCTTGTGTCTGAGCACATAAGGTACGGTTCCCGTGGTCAGTCAGTTGTGGAAACTGCACCAGGAATGGAAAGAGCAGGGGGTCAGGAGTCCTTACTCACTGGCTGTGAGACCCTGGGTAACCCTGTACATCTCCCATCCTGCCTGTCAGATAAAGACCGTCGGTTTGCATACTTTTCAGGCAGTTGTGAGGATTAAGTGCAACTATCAAAGTGTAAACTATACAAGGCTGTGCACTTTTAAGGAGCATGGGCCTTACTGGTGGCTTTGCCCAGGCTGCTGTTTCACCAATTCAGGTCAGTTGAATGGCAGCCTGCTATGCCGTTGGTATGAATAGGCAGGGTCCCTCCTCAGGGACACCCAGATTTGCTCATCTGCTCCAGGAGTATAGTAGTAACTATCTTGTAAGGCCCTAGTGACATAAGGACAGGATTCCACACACCTGTTCTTCCATCCATTCATCCATCCAGCAAACTTGTATTGCACACCTGTTCTTCACCGTTTCTTTTTATTTTTTATTTTTTTTAATTTTTAAAAATAAATTTATTTTTTATTGGTGTTCAATTTACCAACATATAAAGTAACACCCAGTGCTCATCCCATCAAGTGCCCCCCTCAGTGCCCATCACCCCCAGTCACTCCCATCCCCCGCCCACCTCCCCTTCCACAACCCCTAGTTCATTTCCCAGAGTTAGGAGTCTCTCACGTTCTGTCTCCCTCCCTGATATTTCCCATTCATTTTTTCTCCTTTCCCCTTTATTCCCTTTCACTATTTTTTATATTCCCCAAATGAATGAGACCATATAATGTTTGTCTTTCTCCGATTGACTTATTTCACTTGACATAATACCCTTCGGTTCCATCCATGTCGAAGCAAATGTCTTCACCGTTTCTGTGCTGAGTGTAGAGAGGCAGCAATGAATAATGCATGGATGGCTCTGTTCTCCCTGAAAGCTCAATGCAGGCACAGGGACGACACCAACTCTCTAGGGACACACAAACTATACCCCCTAATTATAAAACCATGTGGGAATTCAGGGAAAGCCCTGTACTTGAGGTACCTGGGAGCTCCAATGGGAGCACATCCTGTTTAGCCTGCAGGTCAGCCGAGTCACTTTGGAGGAGATGGCACCAGAATGGAGTCTTGTAGGATAAGTCAGTTGGCTGTGAATGTTAGGGGTGCACAGGAGAGGTGGACCACCCTACAGAGGGGCTGCATGGAATGTTCTTTCCTCATAACTTCTCATGGCTTGCTCCCACACTTCTTCCAGGCTTATGCTCAAAATGTTGCCTCCTCACAGGCATTTAATGCTGAGCACCTTGGTCACTCTCTATCCCTTTACCCTACGTTAGTTTCCTTAACATCACTTGTCATGACCTGAAATGTATTTTTGTGGATCTACAGTCTAACCTCTGCGTTGGAATGTAAGCCCGATGTGGGCAGGGACCTCCTCTGTCTTGTTCAGCCTGGTTTCCCATTGCCTTGAGCTTGATGCTAGACTAGTCTGCTTGGGCTGCTGTAACAAGATACTACAGACTTGATGGCCCAAATGGCAGAAACTTATTTTCTCATGTTTCTGAAGGCTAGTGGTTTTAGATTCAGATATAGGCAGCGCTGGTTCTTTCGAGGCCTGTGAGGAGGAATTAGTTGCATGTCTTTTCCGTAGTTTCTGGTGGTTTGTGGACAGTCTTTGGTGTTTCTTGTCTTGTAAATATATCACCCTGCCCCCTGCCTTCATCTTCGTTCGACATTACCCCATGTGCATCTATGTCCAAGTTTTCCCTTTTTATAAGGGTACAGTTCATATAGGATTAGGAGTCCATGCTATTTCAAGGTGACCTCGTCTTAACGAGTTATAGTTGCAATGACCCTATTTCCAAATAAGATCATATTCTGAGATACTGGAGATTAGGACTTCAAGATATCAATTTTAGGTGAGTACAATTCAACCCACAAAAGACACGTAGTAGAGAGTCAAAATGTATTTGTCAAACGAAGGAATGGTTGGATAAAGGCACAGAGGCAAGAATTAGCTTGTTGGGGATCTGGAGGGCAGGGGGAGGCAGTGGGTAGGGAGCTCTGACTTGCTTGAGCTTCTTGGAGCTTCAAGAGCGAGGCAGGGCCTGGTGAGAGCTAACACCCAGGAGGTATGCGTACCTCCTCTTTGGCATGTGGGAAACACTCAGTCAGAAGTAGCTTCTGTCGTCTTAATTTCTACAGGTTGTTAGGTCGATGCATTGTGCCCCTGGAAGACCCCCTTCATAGAGCAGGGGAGCTGCATGTCAGCAGTTTGGTCTGGCACCATCCTGTTTACAGAGGGTACAGAGGGCCACATGGGCAGCTGCTTACTCAGCAGGTCTCGGAGGCCAAGTCTTGGATGAGACGCTCTAACTGGGTCATCTTTCCTTTACATCTCAACAATAGGCTGCCTTCTGCCCTCTGATAAACAGCCTGTCCTTCATGAACTCAGATCAGTGACGGGTTGGCGGGTGTTCTGGAACATTTCCTTCAGGGTCATAACCACTGAGACACAATTTCTGATTAATCAACTCTTCTGATACAGCATGGCAAGGTAACAGAACATAAATAGCGTAGGAAACCAAGATTAATGTGGAAAAACCCTGAGATATCAGGAGAGGAAACTGCAAAGGAGCCACGGGGGCTCCTTGGAGAATGAGCTGGAAGTCAGAGGGAGATAAAGTCATAGTGCAGTGAAAAGGGCCCTGACACGAATGCAGCCTCTGCCACCTACCAGTCGTGGGATCCAGGGGAAGTCATCCTCCTCCTGTGAGTCTCGTTTCCCCAGCCCAAAGCTGGGGATGATATGATGTATGGTGTTGTCGAAGTGAGAGCAAATACGTGGGGCTTGAACACAGAGGCTGGCATTTAGCAAGAGCTCAGTGCAGGACAACTATAATAATAGCTTATGGAAACTGAGTGCTTACACATGGGTGAGGCATTATTCTAAGCGATTTAACCTCCCAACGTAGGTTTGGTCATAAAACTCATTTTGCAGTTGAGGTTCAAATGGTTTAAGTAAATGTCCACACTCACCTCGCTACCTGGTGATGAAGCTGAGATTCAGATTCAGGCAGTCTGTCCTGGAGCGTGTGCTTTTGACTGTTATGCTATATAATTATTGACATAATTATAATTGGTGTTGATATTCTTTAGCTATAAAGTGACAATTTGGGGGCATTTTCAATCAAGAAAACTGGAAGGAAGAGAAACAACAAAAGTTATCAAGCAGTTTCCAGGGGCCAGGTGATAAAATACTTAGCTCAAATAGGCCTCACACGCAGCCTGGAAATGATATATTGCCTAGTTGCCTTTTAGACATAAATAAACCAGGACTGAAATATCGAACAGAGTAGATTCAAACCCAGGTGTCTCTGGACCCAAAGCCCAAGCTCTGTCTACCATACCCGCTGCCTCCAGGAAATTCACTCACATTGACATGGAATGGGCTACATGACATGAACAGCCCCATTCCCTAGGGGGTGACTAATATAGGGAGACTCTTTCTGACTTGTGTCAGGGCTGACAGTTAGGTAAGGGAGACCACTGACGCGTTCACAAGACATTGGGTCCAAAATGAGTAACAAGCCAGAGTGCCAGAGGAAGTTAAAAGGGCAGTTGGAAAAATACTGCTGGCCTGATGGTCCATGAAGTTTGGAGGAAACATTGGTGAGTAAGGAAGATGGATAGGAGAGCCTATATTTAAAACTGGCTGGCGGTAGGGAAGGAAGTGATCAGCCTAATTTTAGAAGCCTCCCACTCTGAGGCTCCTAAGGTAGGACACAAGGAGCTCAGTGAGGATTACTTGTCCTTGGTCATCCATGGGTCTCTAGGGGGAGGAAATGGGGCTGATTTAGCTCCGAGGAACTCCCCAGTGAGCAGAAAAAAGACCAGCTTCGAGGTCAGCTAGACCTAGTGTTGAGCCACGTAAGATCAAGTCTTCTCTCTCAGGCTTGATTTTCTCATCTATAAAATGGAATAAGAGTTTCTACCCAGCAGTTTTTGTGAAGGATGAAGTAAGAAAAGTTGAAAGAGCCCGCTAAATTGCCTGATCCCCGGTAGGCACTCAACTAATGTTCATCGAATCAATCTCCTGGGGAGATGAAATGTTGATAAAAGGAAATCGTCATTCAGTCATGATGAGAATATCACCAGTAGAGTCTAATTTCTTCAGCTCAGAAAAGAGATTTTCTAAGATGTCTACACTGTTTGGTCTTTCTCTTAAGCAGGTATACTATGAGCTAAGGGCTCTATCTAAGAATGGTTAATAAGTGCATGACTATAAATGCATATACTCAAATCCTGGCATAAAATATTGTTGCTAATTACATAGTGCACTCTCAAGTTCACATTATAGGACTTTAACACCATTTCTTCTTTTTTCCCCGGTATTGAGGTATCTTCGTTGTTGTTTTTTTTTTTTTTTCTTTTCTGATTCTAAACTTAAGTTGGTTGAAAATAATTTATTAATTCAGGGTGATATGAAGTAGCAAGGGAAAGAATACTCTCTAATTTGACTTCCCAGACATGGTCATGTTTTGTTATATGTATATGTTTCCAGACTTTATTCTCTATTCATATAAACATGTATGTTGCATTCTACATACACATGTAGACACACACACACACCCCTACTACAGAACCTTGAATTTTAATATTTGTTAAAGATTTATTTATTTATTTATTTATTTATTTATTTATTATTTATTTATTTATTTATTTATTTATTTATTTATGAATTTTAGCTGAGCAAATTGTCACCTGGAATAACTACATTTTCCAGTCTCCGTTCCAGCCAGGGTGTGTGCATGTGCCCAATTCCGTCCAATAGCAGAGAAGCAGGCAGATTGTGTAACACCAAGAAGGTTGCTTAAAAGAGGCTAATTCAGGTGGGAGGCATGGCTCTTTGCTCTTTTCCTGCTTCCTTCTGGCCTACAGAACAGATGTGAAGGTAGAGTTCCAGCAGTCATCTGAGACCTCAAGGGGACTCTGCTGCTGGGAGCCACACATTGGAGAGCACAAAAAAGTGTCTGAGTTATTGACAACTTAAAGGAAAAGCCATACCACTTTGGACTGTCCTTCAGGCTTTCTTTCATATAGGAGCATAATTCCCTGTGATTTTAAGCTACTATGATGAGGTCTTCTGCAATTTCTCAATGACACACCGTTCTCTCCTACCCCTTCCACTTAACTTTATAGTATAGATATTTTTCTCTGTCAGTACATTGAAAATCTACTCTACTCTTTTTTCATGACTACATAAATATTCTGTCATAAGGATTTACCATAATTTACTTAGTTTCTTATTGATAATCTCAGAAGTTCTTTTCAATTTCTTGTCTATTCAAATGATAAACATAAATCTTTGTGCACATTTTAATATTTTCTTAGGATAAGAAGAGGGATTTTAGGGCTAAAATGTGCATCTTGAGTTGGTAATGTAATTAATGAAACTGATAAATAAATTGGTGCATCATAATTGGTATGTGTTGCCACATTCTCTCCAGAAAAGTTGTTCTGAATGATATACTTCTTTAGATAGAGTTAAAAAAAAATTTTTTTTTTGGTGAGATTTTTCATACATGGAAGGCACAAAGAATAGCACCAAAAACACCTACCTCCTCACTATCCGATTTAAGAAGTCCAGCTTTTCCACAGTTCCCTAAAGTGCCCTGTGTATCTCATTCCAGTGGCATCATCCAACCCTTCTCTTTCAGCAGGCTGAAGCCTCTCTTGATCTTTCACCAACCCTGGGGGCCAGTGGGTGAATCTGTAGGGTTCTCTGAATGGATCTGGTGAATCTGTAGACCTTCTCTCCCACCCAAAATAATACATGGGTTCATACAGTTTCAATGCCCTGGGGGAGAACTTGCTGTATAGGGACGACTCAGAGGATGTCATCAGGACCCCACCTGTATTCCCTTCCCGGGCCTTCTTTTCTCCCTGCTGGCTTCATTCTCAGTTTCCATATAGTGCCAACATGGCAGCTGGCACCTCCACATCTGCATTCTCTGCATTCACATCCGACAGAAAAAAAATCGTACATCTTCCCAGTAGCCCCCTCACAAGACCTGGCTTCACTCAGATTAATCAGAGTGATGTGCCAGGCCTGAGCATATCCAGCTCCCACTAAGACTGGAATCCATCAGACTCATCTGACGCTCATCTTAAACCCTAGGGTTATCAAACCCCGGGGGTTAACTACCTTTTTGGTAATGTGGTCCTTGGCCACAGAGGATGTGAGGGTATTCATCATTAACATCTCGTGAGTGCTGTTGTGTTTTGGGTGCTTTATTTCATTCAGTCCCCCCACACATTTGTAAGGTGGGTATAATGTGCGTTTAATAAATGAGGAAAATAGAGGCTTAGAGAAGCTGAATAAGTGAGCTGAGCTCCCACAGCTTGTGTGTGTTGGGTCTGGGCTCCAGCTCTTGGCTTATCTCACTCCAGTGTCCCGTGGAGACACTACAGGCCCTACTGTCCCTTGCAAGAGGCTTGTGTTTACCTCACAAGGTTGTTGGAAAATGTAATGTGAAACATTGTGTAAGCTGAAGACGCACAAACAAAAGTTCATTGAACTCACTGGTAGATCCTACATGACCTCCTGCAAGCCCTCAGGAGAGGGAAAGGGACAGGTTGGTGACTGGCCCAGTCATCCTGAGTAAACAAATTAGGTGAGGGAGGAGGGAGACAAGTTATTCCCTGAATGACTTTTTTCCTTTATTTCTACAAATCTTTAAAAAAGATTTTATTTATTTATTCATGAGAGACCCAGAGAGAGGCAGAGACACAGGTAGAGGGAGAAGCAGGCTCCATGCAGGGAGCTCGATGCAGGACTTGATCCCAGGACCCCAGGATCATGACCTGAGCCAAAGGCAGACGCTCAACCACTGAGCCACCCAGGTGTCCCTACAAATACATTTTTTTGAAAAGATATCTACAACTGTTTAGGATTTTAAGGATAATATAAGATGCCTTTAGCGAGTGTTTACTCCTGGGCGCAGGGTTGGGAGGACCCTACACAGCGTGATGTGAAGTAGGATTCAGAGCGAACTGGTTGGTTTTCCAGTCTGCCTCTGGTTGTTGTTGGGTGGGAGCTGGCCCAGTGTCCTTGCTGGCCTGTTTCCCCATGGGTTCAGTGTGGGGTTCGGATAAAAACATCTCCTCTCCAAAAGCTCGTAATGGTTTTCACCTACAGAGTAAGTACAGGGTGAGAGCGACTAGGTCATGGAGCCTGGGCTAACCAGGTGTCATCCATGAGAATGTCAGAAGGAAAAGAAAGTATCTTCCATTGGTTTCGGAGCAACCTCCTTGTGGGCTATGGAGGAGCTGAGGAATGGGGCCCTAGGGGTTTTCCTGTCTCTGGAAATATTTGACTTTGGTTATTCCCCAGCCAAAAGCTTCACGACTCCTACAAGGGGTTGCCTGGAGCACCTGGCCAAGCTCCAGTTTGAATGTGAGGAACATAGGTCATTAGCAAGAGACTTTAATGTCCCGTAAACTGGCTTCCTGGAGTGGAGTGCTCACCCTAGCATAATCGAGCTGTTAGCAAGAAACCCAGCCTCTTCCCAGCCAGGGAGGGAGTTCTGTGGAAGAGTAGAGGGGGTGTAGTGACAGAGGTGCGAGAGGCACTGGGCTGGGAGTCAGAGTTCGAGGGGGCCAGCTACTCCCACTCCCTGGGCCTCGGTGTCTTCGTTTTCAAAATGAGGGGTAGTAGGGGATGTAGTTTGGGGCTTTCCAGCTCAGGCAGAAATGAAATGAGGAGATTAAGTGAGTGGTTTCAGGTGCCACCTGCCACCTGAGCTCTGACCCAGCCTTGCTGCTCACTGTCCTAGTATTCTCAGGTAGTTTTTTTAAACCATCTGTGCCTCTGTTTTCTCATCTGTTAAATGGGAATATTCACAGAGGACACCACATGGGGTTTTGTGATGATATATGGAAAGTCTTTCAAACAGTGCCTGGCCAAAGCAAAGTAAATGCCCTACAAGTATAAACAGCTACTGTGATTCTCACCCATCCCACAGCAGGCAGTGCCCTCCATTTCAGAGGATGGGTGGAGCAGACGTGTCACTGCTGGGATCGCAGGTCTGCGGGGCCCCCGACAGTGCACTAGGCTTCCTGTGCCGGTGGGAAGATGACTTTATGCCCAGATCTGTCTCTTCAGGACTCCCTGGGAGAGGAGGCTTCTCACCAAGGAAACCCCTGGGGGTCAAAGTGTAAGAATCAGATGCGACAGGGCACCTGTGTGGCTCAGTGGGTTAAAGCGTCTGCCTTCTGCTCAGGTCATGATCCCGGGGTCCTGGGATCGAGCCCTGTGTCGAGCTCCCTGCTCAGCCGAGAGCCTGCTTCTCCCCGTCTCTCTGCTGCTCCCTCCACTAGTGCTCTCTCTCTGTCACAAAATCTTAGAAAAAAAAAATCAGAGGTGTCATGGCAGGGAAAAGGAGAGGGCAAGAGAAAGAAGGAGGGGAAGAGGAGGTGGGTCTTCTCTGTATTGTCAGGGCAAGAGGGGCACTGGTCCGATGGGGCTTTCAGTCCTGGCTATGATGCTTTCTTGCTTTGGGAGCCTTGACCAAGCCTCTGGATTCTTCTGACCTTCATGTTGCTCATCTGTAAAATGAAAGCAGAGTGCCTAGACCACAGATCTGTGGAGGGTATGAATGAAACCACACGGCATGGTGTCAGCTGTCCTGGGGATGCCTGACAAGTGTGAGCTGAATCTGAGTCAGAGGAACAGAGGATACAGCTGGTGACAGCACCAGGGCATGTGGATTGGTGCTGGCGGGGGTGTGTTTGTAAGGGGTGCATGTAAGGGTGAAGGAAGAGGAAAGGGAGGCAATTTCCTGAGGTTTGGGAAGACTTTGCTTAATGAGCTATGGGAATCCCGTTACCTTAAACACCATTGCTGGGGTTCAGGACTATGCCCCTCCTGCGGGGACATCTGCCATGGCCTCTTACCTGGCCTTCCTGCCTCTAGTCCCACATGCTGCCCTCCTTCTCCTTCACACTGATCCGTTCTTCTAGAATGACACTCCACTTAGTGTAGTGATGTGTCACTACAGTGGCTCTCCATGACCCTCAGGATGGCAACACAGCCCTGGACAAGGATGTTTCTGGCTCTGCCCCTGTGGGTCCACCATCCTCCCTTCTTCTGCCTGCTTTGTGCCTCAAGACCCTGACCCATACTGAGGGTACCAACAGGCCCACTTGGATGAGTGTTTCCAGCAGGGTTCAATTAATGGAGCTCCAAGAGGTGGGAGGTGAGGAGGAGAGTGGTCAGAGCACTACCTCCCACATCCTTCCTGCCAGGTTCCTCTACCAAAGGCCACAGCTCCTGTCACCTTCCTATACCCCTCCTTCCTCTTGTCCCTTTGGGCTGCAGGTGGTGATGGTTGCTAGCCTGTGAGCACCACAGCACCCATGATCACACTTCGTGTAAAGTTCCTTTCTTCATGATTGACGAAAGATGAGAGTGCCACCTCTCTTCTGCTGGGACCCTGCCTGACACATGGGCCTCCAATTCCCTGTGTGATCTGCCCCAGGCGATCTCTCCCCTGGCTCCCTCCAATGTTCACATGCATCGGTCTCCTTCTCATCCCAGGGCTTTCCTACTTTGTTAATCTCCATGTCGACTTCCTCCAAGAAGCTTTCCTTGATAACCCCAGGCTTGGTCAGAACCCCTCCTCTGGCTCCCACCGCCTCCCCTCGTATGTCCCCTATCACAGCTGAATCATACTGTCATTCACTGTCTGCCTCCTTGTCTCTTTTTCCTACCAGACTGTGAACCCCCTGAAGGCAGAAGCCCTATCTTGCCCCCAGAGAGGGAGGGAGAGGCAGATAGGATAAAGGTTAAGGGCACAGATTCTGGAACTGGCCTGCCTGGGTTTGTAACCCAGCGCTTCACTCCTCAGCTGTGTCTCCGGAGCCTTAGGCAGGTCATACAATCTCTCTGTGAACAGCTCCCCTCTCTGTAACAGGGCGGGGATACAGGAACTATCTACCTATGGGCTTCTTATGAGAAATAAATTAATCAATGTATGTAAAATAAAGCTTTTTAAAAACAAATACTAACAAATTTAAGATATGAAATTTAGTGTCAAATTATTAACTCATTTGATATATGGAATTAATACCCAATAAATCTTAAGTATTAGGGTCAGCTTGTGACACAGAGTGTATGCTCAGCAACTGGAGGATAAATGGGTTCTTTCTTATAGGTGAATCATTGCATAATACTGTACTTTCCCCTTGAGATTTTACAGCAGCCTTAGGAGGAAGAGAGGGTAGCAATTCTGTATTTACTTCACAGAAGAGGGCACTGACCTGGGAGCGACTTGCCCACAACTGATAGAGCTGAGGGCCCAGTGGAACCTGGGTGCGGAACCCCCTGCTCCATACCTTCTCCCACAGCTGCCACAGTGCCTGAGAAGGTCTCTGGGCTTTAGCTCCGGCTGGGTCAGCCCTGGGAGGTGGAGGGGGGCAGCCGCAGGGTTCATAGAGTCCAGGGGCTCTAGTGGCCTCAGAGTGGTGACT
This sequence comes from Canis lupus dingo, assembly GCF_003254725.2. NCBI lineage: Eukaryota > Metazoa > Chordata > Mammalia > Carnivora > Canidae > Canis > Canis lupus. The sequence goes on from NC_064247.1 coordinate 53,169,531, forward strand.
TTCTCTGAAAGTCTCTGAGTCATGTTTGGGATTTTCCAAATTATCAGCTTCTGGAGGGTTAAAAAAATAAAAAAAAAAAAAAGAGTCCATTGTGTTGCAAGTTCTGAAACCAGCTGCATGTACAAGTTCTGTTGGCCCAAGTGTCCATGTGACAAATGCGGGGCCTGAAGAGAGAGCCTGGGAAGGGAGACTCAGAAGGGAAATGAGCCTTTCATGTTCCAATGAACAGCAATCATAATAATTTATGTCAGGTTCCTAAGAACCCTGAACACTAATCCTGTGCTGCTGGGTGTGCAGTCAGTTCCCTAACAACACTTAGCATGCTGCCTTGGGTTCATCGCATCGGGGTCCTTCGTCCTTGTCGGCAGAGACTCTCGTTCAGCCCCTGAGCCCTAGAGCCCTGCTCAGTGCCCAGGATACCAGGGGAGCCCGCAGGTGGCATGGAGTTGGCCGGTTACATACGTGAAGGGACTGAATGTTCTCGATCTCTGCACAGCTCCATTTTATAGATAAGGAACCTGATGTTTGCAGAGGTTCAGTGCCTTGACCAAGGTGGCACAGCTAACAAGGGAAAGTAACTTGTTAATAACTTTATGAAACTCTTCCAAGAGGCTTCATGGTTCAGGGGAGTGCAGCAAGAGCATTTAGGTCACAGACAGAGAGAGGTTCAGAGTCCCAATCTGCCTGCTACCTGCTGTTTCATTTCGTATAAATTATTCAACCTCTCTGAGCCTCGGGGGGCCGAAATGGTGAACCAGGCATAGTCGTAGTACGTGTTTTATCAGGTTGTGTAAGGCTTAACAAACGTAATACACGCAAAGGGACTGGCACATAGGCCTAGAGAATGAGCTCTGGAAATGTGGGTCACTGTTACCACTGTGATCTTTTGTCCTTAGTTTCCTTTTTATTTTATTATTTCTTAGGTAAAAAAAAAAATGCAATGTTTGCTACTTTTATTATTGACTATAGGCCAGGCATTATTTGGTTTGCAACAAATTTTTTTTTTTTCCTTTCTCAGGGTTTGTGTATGGTTGACTCTATAACTGGGGGCCCAGGACGGGCTGTTTGCAAGCCCTGAATCCTGCAGATGTCAGGGGCATGGGAATTGGGGGTGAAGAAATTGGGGGTGATGACTTGGTAGCACATTTACTGCAGGTAGGTTTGCAGAAAGCATCACCCTGTTTCTCAGTAACCCTTGAATCTCATCGCACCAGCCCCAGATCACCTACACTTCTCCTGCTGTGGCTGAGTGAGGTGGTGGCTTCGTGACCTGTTTCAGGGACTTTCCAAGGATTTCTTGAAGCTTCTTGCTTGTCCCAAATACTCCTGCATATTAGTGCCCCTTCCAACCTCTCCCTAGTGACCGACATAAATGCTTTTGGTATCTTGTGAGACATTTTCTCTATACAAAGATAGCTCAAGGGCCAGCTACTTAAACAATATTTATTTATAACCCAACCGAGAGCCAGATTGTCCCTCTGACATGTAGGGACTGTTCTGATAGATCTCCATTGTTTCATATTTATAAAGCTGGGAGATGCTTGCTGCCTTTTCATGATTCAGAAGGGGAAACTGAGGTTGAGAGAGGTGAGCGATTTGCCCCAAATCACATGTCGGTTAGCTGGGTAGGGTTAGGAGGAGATCCAGACTTTGGACTCATTGTCAGGGAGGTAGTGTGAGGGAGATGAGGACCAGCCTTGACTAGCCCAGTTCTAACTTTTTGCTGCATGTGTGACCTTGGGTGAACACTCCAGCACTCTGAAATTCTCATTCTTCTTACCTGGTGAAATGGGAATAATTATATCTTCCTCACAAGAATGGTAGGAGGAATAAAGAAGACAATGGATAGGAAGTCATCCAGCACAGCACGCGGCAGGAAACTAATCCCCTTTTCCCCCATCTGCCCCTTCCTTCCTGAAGTGAACAGGGGCTTTGGAATAAGTCCTCGGTTCAAATCCTCTGTGAACTTGGAAAAGTATTACTTTTCCTGGGTTTTAGTTTTTCTTATTTATGATATGGCCACAGGAACCACCATATTGAGGGTTCTTTGAAGAATTCAGACAGATGATAGATGTAACATAGGAGGCCCGACTAGACAAAGCTTCTCTTTATCCTTCCACCCGCCTCCAGGATTCCTTCCAGCGCATCACAGGACAGGGTCTCCTGACCCCAAGCTGAGATGGTGGGAGACTGTGTGTCTGTGTGCCTCTGCCTCCTTCTTCGGGCGTAGAGCTCTGCAGCCAACTCTCGGCAGGCACAGGGTTCAGCCAGTAGAGCTGATGGCTCTGGGGACAGCAGTCCTCCCTCTCAGCCCTCAGGCCACTTGAGGACATGGATCCCTCGGGGGTATCAAACCCAAAGAGGGTCACTGTAGCAGCTTCCAGAGAGGGTGCTGGAGACCTGGACACGTAAATAACCCTGAGGAGACAGCCCCTTGGCCCCCCTCCTGGTCGTCAGAAGTACACATTACGTTATTCAGAGAGACACTGAGGTTTCAGACCACTTCATATTTAATCGGCAATCATGCTCCCTTCCAAAAGCCATTCCAGGAAAAACATCAGTTTAGTTCTTGACAAGAAACAAAGCTTTCTGAAAACTTGCGCACATAGGCCAGGCCTTGAGGGACACACTCCCAGCCTGTTTTGAGCCAGAGGTGGCGCCAGCCTCGGACACTGTGGCCAGAGCAGCGCACATCAGTCTCATGTTTCGGGAGTCCTGGGGAGTGGTGGCGCCAAGCTCAGGGACATGGGGTTGTATGTGGTGAACACGGATAAACCTGTGTTCAAATCCTCCTTCACCTCCCAGTGATGGCATGTCCCTCAGCAAGACATGGGGCCCCGCAGAGCCTCCATTCTTTGCTGTGAAATAGGAATAAGATGCCTACCTGGAGGGTTGTGCTGAGGTCCAAGTCACACATGCCAGTGATTTGGGTTGACTCGTGTGAAATGGCCACTTTTGAAGGCCGAAAATGTTTGAATGTTGGTGTTTTCATACAGTTCAAGCTCAGTGTGTGTGTGTGTGTGTGTGTGTGTGTGTATAGTGGCACATTTGAAGGGTCCCAGAAATGGGCTAAGCATTTATATAGTGGATCTCAGAAGTTAGTAGTAAGCATAAGCAGTGGGGAGGGGGCCAATGAATAGCTGCCTGGGGCCTAGAAGTAATGCACTTGAACAGATGTGAGCCTCGCTGCAGACGATTTTGGTGAGGTGATGCTTTATGCTCAATTGAAATACTAGTCTTTGAACAAAAATAATGTAGAGTAGAGGGAATAGATAGGATGCTATATGCCAGTTCCTTCCCCTACCCCTTATCTTCTTTTTTTTGGTCCACGTGGGTAATAGGATTAACTTGGTGTGTGTGTGTGTGTGTGTGTGTGTGTGTGTGTGTGTGTGTAAAAGAGTAGGAGAGCATGGGAGAGGGAGAACCTGAGAATTTCTTCTGGCCATATTAAAAACCCTAACCCTAATGTTTGAGGCCTCTCTTTCCTCTTGAGTTATCTATATCCTCAATCTTTGCACCCTTCTGAGGTTGGGGGTTGGTCAACATGTGTTGTACCCTCAATGGTGCCTCTCCTATTCTAATATTAAGTGCACGATTTCAGCCCTCTTTGAAATGTCCTTAGACATTGGAGATAAAGGAATTAGCCAGTGGGAAATGTGAATATTAGGCTTGGAAGCAAGTTGTGAACTCTCCTGGCTCCACCTCCTCTCATCTCAGGAAGGAGATGGCACCTCCCATCATGCAGTGGAGGTGGAGCAGCAGTGGGACTTGAACTTAGGTCCTCGAGGGCTAAACTTTTGCTCTCCTAGGAGTTTGTAAGCACATTTCACCTTCGTCTCCTTGTTACTGTTATGACCTAACATACGCTGGCCAGCAGTTGCATTAATGTGAACCCATGTGACTTGTCTCAACTGTTCTTTCCTGTTGCAATTCATGCTGGACACACAGCACTGCTGGGTAGGACAGTCCTATTGATCATCTGTTCCTTCAACACCGAGGATATGATGATAAGCACATTAGACATAATTCTTACCCTCGTGAACTGCACGGCCTCCGTGTCCCCACTGTGTGTAATTCTACAAGCTATAGGTGAATGTAGTGGGACTTTGAGAATGTGTAACAGGGAGGCCTGCATTAGTTGAGGCCTGGTGGGAGTTGTCTGCTTCTTTCTTTGTGAGCCACAGATCAAGAAAAAAGAATGATGAGGCCAAAAAGGGTACCAACACTCAAGCCGAAGTGATGCTGGCAAAAGCCCTAACCCTCACGATGTTTGGGAAAAGTCCTCATATTTCCCGTGGAGAGGCCTCCTAGGGCCTCTATGTTTTACACCAGGAAGTGTGCACAGAGACTCTATCAGCATTGCCTGGTCTCGAGTTCTGTCTCATATTTGCAAAACAGAGACAATAATAATCTGTCTCCCAGCCACCGTTGTGAGGATACCTGAAATCAAAAGCAGAAGTGCCTAGCACCGGCTCCTTTCTTGTAGTATCTGAGTTTCTCTAGTTTCTTCCAGGAAACTTGTCCACACGACTGAGGCGCTCTGTGGCATGGACCAGCCTTGCTACATGTGTGCGATTCCTCATCCAGAGCCCATGAGCTCACCTCAGGATATGTGGTGGAAAATTCTAGCACACCTTAACTTTATGCTTGGAATTCGAACTTCATTTAGGAGATATTAGGAATTCACTGAAGCTCTTTAAACTGCAAGTCTTCTGACAAAAGTCTCTTTTAGATGAGGAATGACCAGGGTAAACATGGGGGTTGAGGAGGGAATGAAAACTAGGGAGCAAGAGTCTGTTTTATTTTGACTGTTCCATGTGTTCAAGACTAGAGGAATATTCACTCCTGAACTGGGGCAGGGTGAGACTGGGAAGGTCGGATGGGAGAGTAGTCATCTCCCCCACCAAAGCACTTAGTGGCTGCCTGTGTCATTTGAGCCTGGTTCTGATTTAATTGACGTGGCCCATCAGCTGTGCCCACAGCGTCCACCTCTAGGTCCGTGCTACGATATGGGCTGACCATTATTCTCTCCTGCCCTTCGAAGAAGCCCATGACTTCAGATGCCAAGTTTAAGTCGCTGCCATTCAAAATTAAAGTAGTAATCATTCTCCCAAGGCACCGTGACATCAGAAATAATGTCATAGTCGTTCCTCCCACTAGGAACTTTCCAGATATTCTCTCTCAGTCTCCCAGCAACCTTATAGAAAAGGAACCTGATGGTCTGAGGTGCCTTTAAACCACATGCAAGGAAACAGTTTGTTAAATGAAAGAAGGAGAAAATGAACCTTGCCTGCTCTGAGCATGAAACCTATTGCTTTCTCCCCAACCACCTTTTACAGAGGATCCATTTTTCCAAATGAGGAAACTGAAGCTCAGAGAAGCTACGGAAATTGCCCAAGATCATGCAGCTAATACAATAGCTAAGCAACAGGTAATTTTTACAGTGTCCTCTATGGCCCAGGCAGCGGGTTTAAGGTCTCACGTATTATTCTCTCCTTTACCTACCAGCTTGCCTAACATCACATATAAATGTCAGAACTGGTATTTATGATCAGGTCTACCTGTGTTCAGAGCTTTCAACTGCCCAATTCTGCTTTAAGGAGACTGATGGGGGATTGATATAAATTCCAAATTTTCAATAAAGGAGTGCTAATGTTGGCTAAAGAGACGCTTAATCAGAATTTATGGGGTGAAGTTGTGATGAGCCACCTCTTCCTCTGAATGCAGTTCCTGCCTGTTTCTAAGTGATGGATGGAAGTCAGAGAGCAAGGATCAGGAATGTCTGACCTTATGTAATGGACATTTGAGTGAAGGGTACCAGTTAGTTGCTGTGATCAGTGAACAGATAAAACCCCAGAGACATTGGGATGGCCGAGGTCAGATGGATGAATGCAGGCTGCCTCTCTGGGATCTTTCCTTCCCAAGGAAATTGATGGAAGATGTGTCAGGCCTAGCTCACCGCATTCCAGCCCAAGGGGTCAGCTGTCCAAAACGTGTGAGTGTCCCACAGCCTGAGGTGAGGGGTCTGGGGAAGGGTCTTCACGGTCTCTGCCACAGCCCTGGAGACGAGGCACTATCTATCTGTTCTGTAAATAGCACACACATTCCTGGGAGATGAAAGGCGGTTCTACAGGCAGCACTGTGAGCCCTTCCAAACTCCAGGCATGCACTGCTCATCCTTCCTGGCTCTCTCTTCAAACAACCATGTAAGATATAGTGACTGTGTGAGGGGCAGCAGAGGCCGGAAGACAGCAGTCATATCTTCCCCGTGAAGCCCCGGGAGAGTCATCGCATCATTGAGTTGGAATGATAATCATGAAATTAATAGACTTTGGTGGAAATTTTTGGAGCTATAATGGATGCTTGCATATCAACAGTTTCCTCTCTCTCCCCTAGTAGCCCATTGTGATTATACCCATTTTTAAAAATGAGGCAACTGAGGCCCCAAAGGGTAAATCATTTGTTCTTAGGCTTGGCTGCTAAATAATGGAGCAAGGTCTTGCATCCAGGGCTCCTATCTCTGGCTCACATTTTTCCTACAATATGACTTAGATATGACCTGGCTCAGCCTCTGGCTGCTTCTACCATATATGATATCCCAACTCTGCTTGAACATCCAGTGTGGCCCATTCTAGAGTTGGACAGCTATAACAGAGTGTTAGGAATAATAGCAACTATATTTTGAGCCCGTGCTATAAGCCAAAATGTGTGCTAAATGCACAGTAGCCCTCAGGAGAGCTATATGTGGTTAAAATTTGTGGGGATTAAGTTTCATAAAACACAAGTGACTTGCTCAAGGTCACACAATCAGTAAGTGTTGGAACAGGAATTCAAACTCAGGTCCGTCTTCTGTCAAACCCATGGCACCACATTTTCTCCTTATGTTGAATGGAAATTATCTCTAATTTCCATAAAGATGTCCTTGCTTGCTTTTGTATCAATCTGTTGTCCTGGCAGGTGCTCAAAGAACTTTTTGCTTTCAACTTCTTCTCCCTAACAGATGCAGAATTCTTGGTCCCTCCCATTCTTCCTGGTGAGATGTGGCCGTCAGATGGCTCATACTCCCCACATTCACCTTGTAACACAAAACATAGAGTTGTAGAACGAACGTAGGGCTCCAGGTCTAGAAAAGTGGGTTCTGCTTCAGTTTACAGGCTGCGTTTTGTCAGCTTCTGGGACCCTCATCAACTCCATGGGAGTCCTACCTAATTCTCAAAGTTGTTTTGAGAATACGGTGTAGAAATTAAGGAAGTGACAGCCCCTTACAAGAAGATGGATCAAGAAGATGGATCAATATCAATACGTAGATATTCAAGATAGCATTTTTTTAAAGATTTTATTTATTTATTCATGAGAGACACACAGAGAGAGAGAGAGAGAGGCAGAGACAAGGCAGAGGGAGAAGCAGGCTCCATGCAGGGAGCCCAACGTGGGACTCTATCTTGGTCTCCAGGATCATGCCCTGGGCCGAAGGCAGCGCTAAACTGCTGAGCCACCCGCGCTGCCCCAAGATCGCATTATTTATAACAGACCAGCCAATATGACAAAAGCCATCCACTATAAAGCAGAAAACAGAACTACCAAAACATTCGTAGCAGGAGAGTGGCTAAACAACAATGGAATACCATCACTTCAGTGGGGTGGGATGCAGACATTAATTTTTTTTTCAAAAAAAGCTTATGATAAAATGCTAATTAAAGCCAGCAATATATGTCAGTTATACCTCACTTAAGCTAAAAAAACCCCACACAGACAAGATCTAAAGCATTATCTGTAGTATGATTTCAACTTAACATAAAGTAAGACTGATATAAAATGCATCCCAGCATTACTATTTCAATAATTATCTGGAGATGATAGGCTTATGAGTTGTGTGTGTGTGTACGTGCATGTGTATATAAATGAGTGTGTACATTCTTTACATTTCTTTTTTCTATTTTCAAAATTTTCTGCAATGAGCTTGGTCATTTTGAAAGTCAACACAAAATGTGGGGTTCAGAATGGAGCACAGTGAACTCCCAAATAGGGCCTCACTGGCCCAGAGACCAATTAGCACCTTTTCAAAACCCATTTTGTTTTTCCTGCTGTGCCAAAGTGCCATTTCAGCGTCTCTCCTGTGCTCACTCATCTCTTTTGACATCACTATTTTGATTTGACTGGATTCAAAGAGGAAGCAAATACAATAGACTAAGGCCAATCTTTAGGAACTGCCTAGTCTCACATTGCAAAAATGCTATGCTGATACAGTCTTTAGAAAAACCCACAAACCCCAACAATCTCTTTAGCATCTCGCCAAACAAGCGGCAATATGAGACGTTACCTCAAAGCTGGTACTCTGGCCTTGTCACCCACTCCTGGAGGGTCAGCTGTTCTGAGCATGCCAAGGCAGGGCAGGGCAGGGCAGGTTGCCAGATGGATTAGTCTTGCCTGGGGACAGTTGAGTCTTATTAGGACAGCTTCTTAAGTTATGTCTTCTTTGCTTGATAATATTATAACTGATTTGCCTCTAAGAAAAATGCTGCTCCCATTGCTGGGTAGGGCAGTAGGGTAAAGGTAAGCAAGAGAATGTTTTCTGGAGTTGCTTCAACTACATGTTCAGAGCAACATCTGGACGCTGAGCCCTTGGTGAGTCTTCGTGTGACTGGTTCTGAAAATGGTAGAACCTTAGCTTCCTTCCTGTCTTACTGTTGGAGTGGCCAGAGCTGGGAACTTGATCTTTTACTATTTACACAATGGAACTACGTGAGAAGAAAAGGAACTACGTGAAAAGAAAAGATATTATGGGGTGCAGGGTGCATCCTATTTGTTGTTACCAAAGAGAAGGCCACAAGGTATGGCCAAAGTCATTTAGGTCGCAAGACAACTCAGCACCTTGTTTGGTATCTCCCAGTCTCCATTTGTCCACTAGAGTGTATAAGGGAGAACTGGTGCTCATCGTCCCTACTGTGGCTCCCTGGGATACCAGTGCCAATGATACTTACTGTCTAGCCAGTGCCTGCTGTGTGCCAGGCATCATGCAGGTATTTACAAACATTATTACAACGGTTACAGGCTGAATTGTATTCTCTTGAAATGTATATGTCAAAATCCTAACTCCCAGAACATCAGGATGTGATTGTATTTGGTGATAGGGCCTTCAGAGAAGTAATTAAATTAAAATAAGGTCATTAGGGTGAACCCTAATCCAGTATGACTGGTGTCCTTATAAGAGGAAGAAAGTAGGACACAAAAGGAAGACCATGTGAAGACATAGAGAGAAGGCAATCATCTATGAGTCAAGGAAAGAGGCCTCAGAAGAACAACTCTGCTGACCCCTTGATATCTGACTTTCAGCCCCCAGAGCCGTGGAGCTCTCTGTTGCTTAAGCCCCCCAGCTTGTGGTACTTTTGTTATTACTAGTCAGTCCTAGCTGACTAGTAATACCCTATCCTAACCACAGCCCTGCTAGGGAGAGGGATTGGTCCCAAGAGACACATGAGGAAATTCAGACTCAGAGTGGTGAAATAACTCACCCAAGGTGAATAAGAAAACCTGAGTAGAACCCAGTTCCGCTGAAACCTAGGGTGTGGCCACTGCCCTCAGAAGAGATGGGACCTCCTATGTGAACGTGCACTACAAACTACATGTAGTTGTCGAGTGAACACAGCATCTTAAGGCGTCACTTCTTACTTTTGCTATGGTAAATGGCTGTCCCTTGATTGGGAATTCTAGGTTGAGCCTCGTCCTCCAAAGGGGCCCCTCTTGGGGATGCTTTGCACTTTAGCTCCTGGACCCTATCTTTGGGTCAGAAAAGGGTTTCTCCAGTCCTTCTGACCATTCATTGCAGGCCATTGTGAGGCAGCAGACTTTTCTCCATTTCCATTAGCATGGGGACAATGTTGGGCAAAAACAAAGTCTCTCTGGGCACTAGAGCCTGACCTTCACACATTCTGACTGACCTGCCAACTTCTGCCACCAGGTTTTTTATGGGCCTTTTGGTGTGTAGGCATTTATATTTTTCTACAGGCAACCTAATCCCAATGCCAGTCATAGCAAACTATTAGTCTTTCTACCTGCCTTTTGCCTTCTTAATGCTGGCTTATCCCTTAGATCTTGACTCAGCTGTCACTTCCTCAGGGAAGCCCTTCCAGCCTGGACCAGTATCCTCTGTTCTAAGCTAAGTTAGCTCCATAACACACATAGTTCCCTGATCTATCCCTCTCAGAGCCTAGACCTCTGAATGGCATAACAGTGGACTCTCAACAGGTATTGATGCAGAAATTCATAGGCTTTTTTACTGTCTTGCTCTGTGCTTTCCTTCATAGCACATGACATAATTTTTAGTGATGTGATTGATTAAGTTCTTTTTTTTTTAAAGATTTATTTATTAATTCATGAGAGACACAGATTGAGAGGAGAGGCAGAGACACAGGCAGAGGGAGAAGCAGGCTCCTCTCAGGGAGCCCGACGCGGGACTCGATCCCAGATCCGGGGATCACGACCTGAGCCAAAGGCAGGCGCCCAACCGCTGAGCCACCCAGGCATCCCGATTAAGTTCTATATCCCTGTCCCCAGCCACTGGTCTGTAACTCCATGAGGGTAGGAACTTTGTTTTGCTGACCGATTCATTCTCAGCACCCAGCTTTGCCCTGAGCAGAGCAGGCAGTTTAAGAATGCTAGTTGTGCAACACTGAATGAGGGACACTGAGAAATTGGAGAGGTTTGGATTCACCCGAAGTGCATTTCCATGCCTTGGGAGAGCTCACTATACACCATTCATTGCTTTATTCATTCAGCAAACTCTTTATCCACTGGTCTCCCCGTATGCTAGGCAGTACATTTAAGAAATCATGAAGAAATGGTCCCAGGCTCATGTGGTCACAGCCTGGTCGGGGAGGTGGGCAAGGACACTTGTAGTAATAATTCAGCACGCTCAGCACTGTAACTAGAAGCAGACACCTGGGTGGGGGTAATGTACAGCAGGGTGCAAGTGGTCCAGGTGTCATGGGGTCACAGAGGGCAGAGAGGGGGCAGCTCTTGAGCTGAAACCTGAGTAAGTCACTTCAGAGGAAAGGAGGGGAAGAGTACTTTAGGCAGAGGAAAAACTTGAGCGAAGGCCCAGAAGGGACTAGAACCAGGCTGGCAGGGATAAGAACAACTCGGCTGCTTCCTGGCTCTGCCATGTGGGGAGGGGAAGTGGGAAGGTGGGGTGGGCCCCTGTCTGCTCTCTGGAGACCTTTGCAAAAGGAGGAGGAGAGCAGGTTGTCATTCTTTCTCTGCTAGGACTCAGCTTTTGTCCCTTGTCTGGGCCTGGCTCCCTTTGATCCCAGCAAGGCTATTGTTTCCCCAGCGCTTGGTTCTCAGCTTCCCAGGGGAAAATGTGGTCTTTGTTCCCCAGAGACTTTTCCTCCCCGTCCTGCCCTGGTGGGGACCAGCTGGGGAGGGGCTCAGCGTGAGGAGCCAGTCCCTGGCAGCTGGGGACAAGGGCCTCCCCTGTCCCCATTCTCCGCCTTATGCGGGTTGCACAGAGCTCTCAGAAGCCTCTCTCTCACTTGGTACAAATCATGCTGTGTTGGGGGTGGAGAGGGAGTTCTGGGCAAACAGTTTCAGCTTCTTTATTTTTAAAAATTGCCTTTGTTAACATTTTAAGCCTGATCTTAATATGAATCAAATACAGCGAGGCCTGGTGAAAGCCTGGGTTTGAATCTCAGCTCCACCGTTTACTGGCTTTTCCGCTTGGGTAAGACATTTCAGTTCTTGGAGTCCTGGTTGCCTCTCCGAAAAGTCAGGAAAATGGTATTTATCCTACAGCGTTGCCACGCGGTTTTCTTCTTTCATTTGGTAGAATGTGAAGCACCTACTATGTGGCAGCCACTGTGGCAGGTGCTAGAGGAATCACTGGAGAAGGAGGTAGACTTGATGCTGCCCCTCACGAAGCTAACCAGGGAAGAAAGACTCAACCTTGTAAGTACTGCCAGAAGAAGTGCAGCTTGCGGAGGGAGCGTGTAGCAGGACTTCACCGAGTCCGGGGGAGGGCCAGGAGAGGGGCCCCCAGAAAGGTGATGCTCATGCTGGGATTTGCTGAGCACACAAGGAGATGATCCACAAATGTTCACTCCCATCCCCCTGCCTTGGATCAGATCCCTCACCCACACCTGCCAAGTTTCTGGGGGTTTATGAAACCTCCTCCCCTCCAGGGAACTTACTCAGCTGAAAAGAAGTAGAGGCTGGGGGCCGCTTCCTGGGGCCTGGAAATTGGTGAATCCGCCTGCAAGGGAATGACCATGGGGCCAGCTGTGACACTTTCTGTGTGCCTGAATGAGAGGCGCTGGCTCTGTGCTACTCAGAGCCGAGCTCTTGGCCCAGCTCACCAGGCTGGAGAAGGGGTGGGGGGAGCAGCTTCCAGACCACAGTGCTCCAGGAGGGAAGCAAATGGACCTGTAATTTGATCGAGGTGGCCGGGGTGGCTCCCAGAGCTGTGAGGATGAAGAATAGCTTTCAGAAGCGTGTCAGGGGAAGCAGGCAGCTTCTCTCCTCCAGCGAGGGGTTGTGCACACAGAGCTGACACTCGGAGTGGCCTCAGACCCGGGGACACAGGCGGTGCCGCTTTGGGCATCTTTGGGCATCTTTGGGGTGCAGTGCTCACCTGTACAGAGGCATCTCCTTAGGCCGGGCACGTTTACAGAGAGTACATGTTAGTCCTTGCAGCAGCCTGTCTGCATCCACCCCTCAACCCCCATCTTGCAGATGAGAAAGCCGAGGCTCAGAGAAGTGAAATAAGTTGCTTGAGGTCACACAGCCAGGAAGTGGTGAAGTTGGGATTTATATCTAGTTTTAAATGTCTTCAAATCCATGGTTCTTCCACTGTATTATGCTGCCGGATAATTTTTTGGACAATATCTCCTTTTGAATTATGTATGCATAACAATGATAAGACGAATCCTTTTTATGTGATATGTATTACAAAGCATTATACATGCCATTTCACAGAGTCTTCAGAGCGCCTTCTCTGGGAGAGGCAGTGTTATTATCATATTCAAGATGAGGAAATAGGAAATAGAAGCCCAGCCAAGCGGGTGGATCCCCCACTGCCACACAGCAAGGAAGTCAGGGAGCTGGGGTAGATGCCAGATCCCATGCACCCTCTCCCGTTGTTTTGAGACCCAGGTGGGCTCCTCAGGTATCCCCTGATATCCAGACCATCTCTAGATCCTTAAATTAAAAACCCATACACAAACCATGTGTTTTTCTAATAAACTCAAAGCCTTCACTTTGTTTCTAAGTCTTGATAAAGCCAGCAGCCCAAATCCCCTTTCCTGGGGCCCCTCCTGCCTAGAAAGGGATGGTTGGCCATGTGTATTTTTCACTGGGGCTCCCACAAAGAATGTTGCATATAATATGAAACATGTGTCACTGGTGTTTGCTGGAGTGCCCCACCCCATGCCCTTCCCCGCACAGCAGGGAGCCCCTTTCTCTCGAGCCCCTGCAGGAGGACCACGCAATGCACACCTAGAGATTCCCCCCAGGACAGCCCCTCCTGAAGGCAGAGCTGGGTACTGAGCTCACCCAGCATTCTTGTCTCACCTCCCCACTGGAGGCCTTGTTCCACTCAAGGCTCAGATGTGTCTGAGTTCAAGCTGGACCCATGAAGAGCGTGCACTCAATAATTTCTGTGGGTTAAAGCACAGAATGAGTAAGGGCACGGACCATTCTGCCTTCTGTCTCCACTCGATAGGCGTGCTGTGATGTTCATTGGGGGAAAGAGTAAGTTCACTGCAATGGAGACCCTCATGTTGGTGTGCTTCTGGAGAGCTCTGCGGCTTCAGGGAGGATATTGGTATTTTATCCTTTCCCTTCTTAGGAGACTGGGGTGTCTGGAACACTGGTTCTTGAACTTGAGTGTACACCAGAATCACCTGAAGGCCTTATTAAAGCACAGATGGCGGGCCCCACCCCCAGTGTTTCAGATTCTGTGGGTCAGGCATGGCCCAAGAATTTGCATTCTTAACCACTTCCCAGTTGATGTGATGCTGCTGGTTCAGAGCCACACCTTGGCAATTACCGGTCTGCAGGAAGAAGGATGGAGGACATGAATGAGAGTTTGTGAAAAGAGAGGGTAGGATATGAGATTATTCTGTGCTTAGAGACATCTTTTGAGATATCAAACTTGGACACGTGACTAACATGCTCAGAGGCCTCCATGGCTCCCCACTGCCTACAGGATCAGGGCTCAGTTGCATCACCTAGCAGGGCAAGGTCCTTCCCACGTGGGCCCTGAGGCCTTCCTTCCCAGCCTCATTGCCTCCACTTCCCTCTTGGACTTTACACCCCCATGACCCTGGGCTTCTCAGCCTGCCCCTAATGTAGGGACTTTTTTGTCTCTTTCCCTGTCTTTACACACGTTGCTACTTCCACCTTGGCCAGCCCAGTCCTCTTTCCTAAACCTAGCCAATTCCCCCTTATCTGAAAGGACCCATCAACTACCACCTCCTCTGAGAAACCTTCCCTGATTCTCCCAGATGAAGTTTGGCTTCCCTCCCTGTACTGCTATAGCAGTGGGGTTGCATCTCTTGCATCTTTGACTTCACCACCCTCCACTGCAATTGTCTCCTGTCCCCCTCAGCCTGGGATCTTGTGAGAGCAGGGATTGCCCTATTTATCAATCTCTCCTGGGACCTAGTTCAGTGTCTGACACCTGGTGGACACTAGATAAATGTTGGGGACTGGCTGGAGCCAGGGTGACATTCATTGTGCATCTCTTGTGGGTTCGGTGTAATCAGTGGAAGGTTGCTTAGTTCACAGTAGGTCATTTGTGCACCTGCCCCAGGTAGGCACCAGGTTAGGTCCTGGGGATAATTCTGAAAAGTGGGAGAGACAATCCCTTACTCTCATATGACGTATTGTCGGAGGGGGAAAGAGGCATAAGCTGGTGAGTTTCAGCATTAATAAGAGGAGTCATGGGGGAATCAGGGTGCAAAAGGGGCTCCTGGTAGGAATACTTAGTCTGGGTAGTGTTAGAGGCAAAGGCCAAAGGAAGGATTGCAAAGGACGTGTTGTGTAAATGGAAGCCCAAAAGATAAAGACAGGGAAGCAGAGCCAGGGCGTGGCATCTTGAGGGATTGATGTTGTCTTATCAGGGGAGAGACGATGTGGCCTTGACTTACAGTGGGCAGTGGTGGGGCAGGGGGAGTCCCCCTGAAAGTGATGGTTCAGGGAGACCAGAGGGCTTTGGACCAGGTGAGGTGAGGATGGAGCGGAACAGAAAAAAATGGAAGAAAGGGCATGAGCATCTCATGGTGCGGTCCAGCCTGATGACATCTTGAGGTCAGTGCAGATGGGCATTGTCAGAAGGGGCTTCCTGGAGATGGGGGTCAGGAAGGGCAGGGTGTGGAAGGTGAAAAGAAGGGAGAGCCGGATGGCGCTGAGCCTGAAGATGGTCCCAGAGGCAGAGCTAGCAAACAGCCCAGGGGTGAGTAGCCCAGCTGGCAGAGGCACAGGGATGGAGGAGCCTTCCTCATTGGGCGGCCCGCACCCTGCACCCTACAGGGCGGCCATCTCCCTCCCACCTTTCTCCAGAGGAGGAAGCCAGCACAGGGAGTCATGGGAATTGCAGGAGGGAGTCACAGAGCCACCAGGCAGGGCCACCTTCCTCCCCTCTCCTCCTCACCCCCCACCCCCTGCTGTGGGAGCTCTCTCAGCTGCCTTAGCAGAGGGCCAGCAATGCACTTGGCTCTGTAGCATGCATCGTGGCTTCTCTCTGGTCTGAGTTTTTCCTGTTCCATGATCTAGACAGAAACCGCTCTTGTTCTCCTTAAGCCATTTGTCAGTGGCTCTCTCCTCTTCTCGGTTCCCTGGAACCTGCTGGGTTCACCCCACAGCTGTGGGGAAAGGGAAGGAGGGGAGAAACAGGGATTGAAAGCCCACTGTGTGTCCGGATCAGGCCAGGCACGTGCATGCATGACCTCAGTCCCTCCCACCAGTGGCTGATGGCCTTTATGGACCAGGACACTGCAGCTCATGATGATGGGAAAGCTCAAGTTCAGGCTGAAGACCCTTGTCTGAACTCATATTGTTAGGTAGAGCTGAGATCCAATCTCTGATCTGTTTGAATTCAAACAAATAGAATAAACAATGCCAGCTCAGAAAGCACAGCTTTACCTGAGGGTCAGTGTGGTGGGAAGATGTTCCTGGAACGTGACACACTCTTCCACACATTCATACCTGTTCACATGTTGGCCTCCTTCCTGTACTCTCCAACCTCCTCTCCCCACAAGCTCTTGTTCATCTTTTAAGCATCCTGTGTTAGCATCCTCCTCTCCTAGCTTCCTGTTTCTTTGTTCCTGTCCTTAACATAGAATTTTGTGTCATAATGGATGTTTTCCTGGGATTTTTCAATTGACTATAAACTCCCAGAAGCGGGGCTGATGATGAGTCTCTGAATCCTCAATGCCTGGCACCGCTGTTGGCATGCAGAAGATTCTCGTTGAATGGAATGGAAGAATGAACAAATGAAGGAATGAGCTTTCCTCAGATTCACTTTCCCACAGTTGACCTAGAAGTCCCACCCTCCATGTGAGGAGGTCTGGGGAGATGTGGAGACATGTTTTATGTGCCATAGGGAGCCAGGCACCAAGAGAGACAACCACCACCACCGCCGCCACCACTGCCCAGTGTCCCCTGTCCTCCAACACTTTGCAGTGATCAACCACCCAGATCTCCTTATCCAGAACTCACGTTACCTCTGACGATCAGCCCTGGAACTGTAGCAGAGATTGCGAGCTGCCTGCCCCATATCCATTCTCTTTGTGTTGCTTACTAATTTAAGTGAATTGGGAATTGCAATATGTCCAGTTTAATAAGGGCATTTCCCAGCCTCCTTAGCAGTGAGGTCTGACCTTGTGCTGAAGTTCTGGCCAATGAGATATAAGGAGTTTGGGGATGGGATGTGTTGGAAGTCTCCTTAAAAACAGGAGAGGGTAAAGGGTGCCTGGCTGGCTCCATTGGTCCAGCATGAGACTCTTGATCACGGGGTCATGGATTCGAGCCCCACGTTGGACATAGAGCCTACTTAAAAATAAAAAAAATAGGAGAGAGTAGGAAGATAAAGGTCTTTGTTGGTGCTAGTGGTTCTGCTTTTCCCTTTTCCTTCAAGAATGTTGACGTAATGATAAAGAAGTGATTTTGGACCACGGAATAACCTTGAGGATGGAGGTGTGCTGAGGTTGGAGGGGCAGAGAGATGGAAGGACCTTGGGTTCTTAGAGACGGTGGAGCCCTGGGCTGCTTGCTTCTAGACTCCTAACATGGGGGGAGGGGGACGGAAGAGATTTCTATTTTGTTTAAGTCACTTGTATAAGTTTCTGTTTATTTATTAGAAGATGCAGGAAGGAAAGGAAGGGGTCATGGGCTCTAGGCCTGGAGGCTAGACTGTTTTTAGAAATGGAATTTAGAAAGCTGCCAGAGGTGCACCTTGCCTGAATGGACATCCTGCAGGCCGGAGGAGAATTCACAGCTGTGGAGTCCGGGTTCATTCACCAACACCACCTGCCACCCAGTTCCATCCACTAGGAACAGGGTAGGGCTTGGAGACTGAGCAGAGGTGGTGGTGGTGGGGGGGTGTCTCAGTTCCTCCCATGGGGTTCTGTGACCTTGGGCTGATCTCATCCTTGCACTTCGGGGTTTGAGGGGACTTCAGAGATCCAGAGCCTATGTCAGACGCTGAAGGTTGCCTGCCCAGCAGCCATTTCTACTTTGGTTCTTGTTATTAGAACACTGACTTTGTTGCTCATCATGGTAATTTCTTTTTCTTTTTCCCGACTGTTTAGTTAAGAGGCATGTGATCACCCTCCTGCCCCCGCCCCCCACCATGAAATACAAGGGGCACATCTGGGAAAGTTTTCCTTATTCTTTTCTTAAGAAGAGGCCCAAGACAAACACTCACCTCCTCTTGCCTTGGGACATTATGAGCAAGGGTGTGAAGTTTGGAGCTGCAGGAGCCATCTTGACGCCTAGGATTAAAGAATTACCTAGAAACTGGCTTGTGGCCCTGACCCCTTTGAGGCCGTGTAATAGCCAGCCTGGGACCCTTCTAGCTGGGTTTTTTGCTGTGAGATAACAAATCGAGTTATTGATTATCACCTTTTTTTTTTCTTGTAGTCGTAAGCCTCTTAAAAAGAATCTGATCTCTTTATTTGACAAATGTGGAGAATAAGGCTCAGTGAGGGAAAACAACTCGCCCAAGGTCACACTGTAGATACAATAGTGACAACCTTGAATCCTATTCTATCTTCCTCCCCAATAACGGAAAACACCTTTTTTTCCTGCATAACACATGGGGTCACCTCAAGAATCAAGTGAGATTCCGCACACGTTTGGGCTGCCTGGAGACCATCTTAATGGTTCTTTTCTTTCTCTCTGGGTAGGGATGTGGGACCAAGTCAAGTTCTACCACAGGGAGCATACGACAACATAAAGAACAATCACGCTTCAGATTTACCAAACACTTTATCGTGTATACAGTATGTCAGCATTTGCCAAAGCTTTTCATATCCATCATTTCATTAGATTTTCACAGCACTGTGGGCTGGGCCAGACAGGGATTATTATTCTCATTTTACAGGTGAAGATCCTGAGGGTCAGTGAAGCTTACTGATTCACCTGAGGGGAAGCTAGGCTTTGAGATTGAGGTATGAGTGGATTAAGGACAGGCCTACAGCAGGGAGTTCCATAGTCAGTGCTGTGTGCTGTTTACCAGGCCCTGTGTCCTTTCTGTGGTCTAGGTTGAGACCACAAGGACTCTGGGAGGTAGGCCAAGTGAGTCTTTATCCCTACATTACAGAGGAAGAAGTAAAGGCTTGGAGGGGTAGACGGAGGTCACTGAACCAGGTCATTGTGGCAATAAGCTGTCATCCTTCCCTGACTCCGCAGCATTTTCTAGAATCATTCCCAATATGACTATCTGACCTTGCCGTGAGTAGGGCAGATATAACTGTCCTGTGTGAGTAACATGTCATGGGGCAGAGAAAAGCTACGTGACTTGGCTGAGATGAATGCTGATAGTAAAAGAATGAATGTGGGCTTCCTGGCTCCCGGTCCATCCCTCTTCCTTCTCCTCCTCCTCCTCCTCCTCTTTCTCCACAATGACAGGTGATACGGGCTTATGTCACCTTTCTAAGGAATCATATTTCCTTTTGTCTGTCCTGTAAACATGCTTGTCCCATCCATTGCTGTAACCTATTGCTTGGAATGGTGTCTGGCTCAGTAAATATTTATTAAATTAGTAAGTGAATCTCTGCATTCCAAACAAATATTTATTGGTGGTCAGATGCCCGGTGGGCCTTGGGAGGAGGTGAGAGGGGGCAGGTCAGTAGTAACAAGGATGCATGAGAGTCTGCCTTTTAGTTCTTATTGTCCCCACCGCTCTGTCCTCAGGGCCCAACGTGATATCCTAGGCTGGGTTCAGACCTGAGCCACTCTGAGCAACCCCAGCTCTAGCCCTCGTGGGACTTAGAATAGGCATTGTTGTCAATGTAGCCTGAGGGCCTATTAAGACACTTTATTTACTCATGCCTTCATTCATTCCATCCATTCATTCGCTCACACAATGAATTGGCCTGCTCTTGGGTGCTGGGGGTACCAACATAGAGTTTCTGCCCATGAGTTGCTTACCATCTAGTTAGGCCACAAATAATGAGCAGATGTTAAAACACTCAGATGAATGGCAACCACAGGAATAAGCATGGGGTGCATTCAGAGTCCAGGGGAGGGGCACCCGATCCAGTCTGGGATCCAGGAATGTTTCCTATGCATCGACAGCAGCTGCTCACTGAGAGGTTTCCACATGTTGAGCTCTATGCCAAACTCTTTACATTTACTACTCCTCATAGCAGCTCCATGAAGAAGGTGCTATCATTCCCATCTTACAGATGAGCAAACTGAGGCTCAGATTAGGGAGATGACTTTTTGAAAGTCACACAGCTCATTTGTGCCAAGGCTAACCTTCGACTCCAGTGTCTGGGCTCCTGCCAGCTGTCCTGCATGTCTGCTGTGCAGACCACCACTGTGACAGCCAGGTGACACCTGAGTTGTATTCTGAAGGAGAAATAAGAGTCAAGTAGGCAAATTGGCTGTGACAAGGTGGTGGCTGTAGGGATCTCCGTGTGAGGATGTGGTTTGGGGAATGGCTAAAGGCACTGCAGACAGAAGGGAACAGCAGTTACTACTGACCTGCCCCCTCTCACCTCCTCCCAAGGCCCACCAGGCATCTGACCACCAATAAATATTTGTTTGGAATGCAGAAGGGAACAGAGATGCAGACGTTGGAAGCAGCAGCTTGTGTCTAAGTGAGGTCAATGAGTGGAAGGTGGGTCCTCCCCACTGTGTCTATCCAGCGTGGTACCATGGTGGATGCATGGATGAATCCGACCTGGTTGCTGTCCTTGGAACACCTACAGTCTAGGAGGGGAGATGGGACATACCTATCAATAGATATGCCAGTTCATGATGGCGGAGGAGGTACCAGCTACCAAGTGCTTGTAGTTTGATATACATTTCTAGGCACCCATGGGTGGCTAGGTGATGGAGAGCAAAGATAAATGCAGTGGGACCCCTATTTCTGAGAAGCCACCATCAAAAGGAGAGAAACTTGAAAGACTGTGTAAAGCTGGAAGTAATGAGAATGGCGCCATGAGGAAAGCCACAGATGTGAGATGCCATTTGAGCCAGGCCTCCATCCCAGCCCAGGCAAGTCCTATTCATATTTCATGCACAGGCTTTTTGAGGAAATGAGTTTTTCATGTTATTTCAGAATCCTTCAAGAGTCTGTGAAATCCATAAATTGAATCCCGTTTTTCTGCTGGGGGAACTGAGGCCCAGAGAAGTCAAGTAACCCACTCAGGGTCACACAGCTGGCAAGTGGCAGAGCTGGGAGCAAACCCAGGTCTTTTGGCTCATGTTCTTTTTAAGACACCCTGCTGCCTCGACAAATAACACAAGGGAGAGAGTGACAAGTGCCATGTGCCCAGGCGTCGTCTACTTTTAGCCCCTTCTTTGGACCAAGGCCCAGAAAGTGTCCCATTGTGTCACATCTGTTCAAGGCTGCGGGTGATCTGTGGGCTCAGGCTTAATCCAGTAGGAGGATTTAGTAACACAGGTTGCCCGGCCTCTCAGTGGGAGAGCTGGTTAATCCTCCAAAACCCCCTGTTCCAGCTCCCTCCTTTGGTCACGCTGATCAGGATGGGTGGGGCTCGGAGCCCCGTTTTGGAGTCTTTGAAACGTGAATGATGGTGGTCACCCCAAAGCTCTCCCTGAAGGTGCACTGGGGTTCAGGGCGTCAGCGGGGTGTGGGGCCGAGCTGCCCAGTCCTGGGCAGTGAGGCATGCAAAAGTGGGTGGGGGTGCTTTGAAGCTGTTGCAAGAAAAGGGAAGGAAAGTTTTAACACTGACTGGCTCAGCACGCCCTGCTAAATGTTTTACATGCATCAGAGAGGAACCATTTGCTACTGAAAGGACTTGAAGTTTCTGCTGCAAGCTGTGAAGGCTGGGCTCACCCATGTAGCCACCTCCTTGCCAGTTTTTCTGCTGGAATAGCAATCTCTGTCAAAGCAAGGAGGGGTCGACCCCACCTTAGGGGATACCTGTTTTGCAGAGGAAAGGAAAGTGGTCTAGGGAGGTCAGGCAGGAGGACAGAGTTAGTCATTGGTGCAGTAGAGACAAAGTTAGGCCTTGGCCTCCAGTTGGCATGTGAAAAAGGGGCGACACCTTCAGGGAAGTTCTGGGACCACTGTCTTCTGGGGGCGAGGGTGGATTTGGGGGGCCCACGCCCCCACACAGGAAGGTTTGCTGAATGCAGGAGATCCACATGAGGCGGGCAGGGAGCACAGAGGCTCCTCTGCCCAGTGCTGGTCTCTGAAAGCCGGCTGTCAACTGGGAGATGCTGGCGGCCCCCACTCCTTCCAGAGAAGCCAGTCAGATCCCAGCTCTGGAGGGCAAAGGCCATTCCTCTGAGAGAATGACCTCTTTTTCTCCTGTAGCTGCTGCTTTCAGAACCTCAGCTACCCTGGGCTGGTGGCTGAATGCAACTGCACCAAGAAATAAATGGTTCTCACGGCCAGAGAGACACTTCTACACAGTTTAATTTGGCATAATTATAAGTTTCCTCAATACGTTTTATTATGTGCATTGTTGTTTCAGCAAAAAATCGTTTTGACATAGAAAGTTTTCTACTATCGGTAATTTTTTTTAGGTTATCATCCCTTAAGGCTGCCCCCCCCACCCCACATTCACATGCTTCAGTGAGAGGCACATTCTAGGGTTGCTCTTTCCCTTTCTGTAGTTATGCTTAAAAGGGGAGGCAAGCCTAAATTACATGGTAGGATTCTAGAGGCTGCGAAGCCTGGGGAAGGCCAGGTCAGTGGCGGGGGGAGGGGGGGGGCGGGCAGGGGGAGAGAGGGGTGCTTCCTTGAGATGGAGGTAACATCAGCCTCCCTGAGCCAGACTGTCTCTGGCCAAGGATCTGGCACACACACATACTGCAGCCCACAGGCTCCAGGAGCACTGCTTTGGGAGTCTGCTCATTCAGGAATCAAATCCTGGATCTGTCATTTAGCTAGCTGCATGACACTGGACAAGTTGCTGAATGTTGCCCCTCCTTCAGTCCAGTTTGCTTTCCAAACAGAGGTACAAATATTCTTGGAAAGAGCATGTCACTGTTCTGGGGGATGCAAAGTCACCCACTCAATAAACATGAAATTTCCTGATGAAGCACAGGTTTTATCACAATGTTGGTGGTAGTGGTGTGTGTGTGTCTGTGTGCGTGCACATATGCATGCTCCAGCAACAATAATATAATATTTATATTAAAACAAAATCAGCTAGGTAGTGGAGAAGATAGTCACATGCTGAAAATTTAAAGCTGAATAGGGAGCTTTGAAGATATTTAATACTTGTCTTGGCCTGCTTTTATAAACTACCCATTCTCTCTTAGTTCTTACCTGTTTTCTCTTTTGCCTGTTTAAAGATACTTTAGAGAAAAGTGTGGCAGGCAGCCATTCCCTTTGCAAAATGGATGTAACACACATTTTGCCTCAGAGCAATGGGATCATGATTACATAAGAGAACATATTTAAAATCATTCAAGGCTTGGCCATGAGTTTGTAGATACAACACCAAAGACATGGTCTGTGAAAGGACAAGCTGGTACCTTGGACTTCATTAAAATTAAAAGCGTCTAAATTTTTTTTAAAAATTAAAAACTGTGAAAGACACTATTAAAAGAGTCCAAAGATGAGCCCCAGGATGGGAGGAAATATTGGCAAAACACGTGTCTGAGAAAGGACTTCTATTCAAAATACACATGAATACTTAAAACACAATAAGAAAATGAGCAAAAGACCTAAAACAGACACCTCACCAAAGAAGGTTTAGAGAAGGTAACTAATCACATGCAAAGACGATTGACATCATTTTCATCAGGAAATTTCAAGTTAAGACAGTAACTAGTAACTAAGTGTAGTATCACTACACACCTCTAAGAGTGGCCCAAATTTGAAACGCCAACAATAACCAAATACTGATGAGTATGTACAGCAGCAGAAACTCTATTGCTGGTAGGAGCACAAAATGGCATGACTCTTTAGAAGACAGTCTTTCAGATTCTTATGGAACTAAAATAGAGTCTCACCACATGATCCTGCAACTGCACTTCTAGGTATTTCTCTGATGTGGAAACTCTGTGCACCAAAAACTGAATCCTCCCTCCACTCCCCCCACACAGACCCGATATACTCCCCAGTCGATGGGTAAACTGTGGTACATATATGCAATGAGATATTCCATCATAAGAAGAAAAAGTCTATTAAGCCTTGAAAAGATACAGATGACTCTTACATGCGTATTGCTAGATGAAAGAAGGCAGTCAGCCAAGGCTGCGTACTCTGTGATTCCAGTTATATGCTCTCCTAGAAAAGGTGAAATTAAAGTAGAGCTAAAAACATCTGTAGTTGCCAGAAGCATGAGGGAGGGTTAAATAGGTGAAATTTAGGGTTTGTTTTAGGATTTGATACTGTAACTGTGGGCGCATGACATTATGTGCTATGAAAACATGCCGAACTATATGGCCAGAATGAACCTTCATGTATACACATTAAAGGAAAACCATTGAGATATCAAGGGATCCAGGATGGCGTGAGAATGTGACAGAGCAGTCTAACTGTATTACACGTGTATGACATAACTTTAGTGAAGGGGGTGGAGGAAGAAGTCACTGGACTGAGTAACTTTGGAAATGAGGGGAGTTTGTAAAACTAAAGGCAGAAGGAACTGTATATAAACACTGCACTTTATTTATTTATTTTTTTAAAGATTTTATTTATTAGAGAGAAAGAGCATGAGCAAGGGGAGGGGAGAGAGAGAGGGACAAGCAAATAGACTCCCTGCTCAGCAGGAAGGCCAATGCGGGGCTCAATCCCAGGACTTCAAGATCATGACCTGAGCTGAAGTCAGACGCGCAACCAACTGAGCCACCCAGGCATCCCATAAGCACTGCACTTTAGTTAAAAGGATAGTTCCCATGGAATATATGTCAACGATTCTGATACTGCTTTAGAGGTATAGTTGACCCTTAAACAACATGGGTTTGAACTGTGCGGGTACACTTACACGCAGATCTTTTTACAATATAGTACTGTAAATGTATTTTCTCTTTATGATTTTCTAATAACATTTTCTTTTCTCTAGCTTACTTCCTTGCAAGAATAGAATCTATAATATCTATAACATATAAAGTATGTGTTATAGGCTGTTTATATTATCAGTAAAGCTTCTAGTTAACAGCAGGCTGGTGGTACTTAAGTTTTGGGGGAGTCAAAAGTTGGGGATTTTTGAATGCATGGAGGTCGGTGTCCCTACCCCCCCCCCCCATTGTTCAAGGGTCGTTTATATGTTGGAATCGAACAATTAAATAAATGGATACTGGAAGTCAGCTTTCTTCTTGCTGGAGTAAAAGTACATAGTTGAGTAAGGGGGGGAAGCTAGAATGACCCATGTGGTAATGGATTAGAGTTGAAGACCTCAGTTTCAGTGGTGTTCAGCTTAATATAAACACAGATGGTTAAATATAGAAATATGTATAGGTATGTATAAATACATGGGTTACGGGTTATCACACACACGTGTATTAACTAGTTGTGCCAGCTGAGCGAACCTAGAAGCAAGGACACTCCAGTCACAGTGAGCACACCTAGTGCCCAGATTTAGGTTATTAACATCATTGTACAGTAAAAGTATCCAGTTCTCTGAGACATGGGTGAATCTAGGACTGGGGCAGGAAATTTATAAGAGGAGCTTAGGGCATCTCATAGTACCAGAGAGTGAGAAAGTGTCCAAAAGTAGGACAAAACAAAGCAAAACAGTGATGGACTATGCCAAAGAGCTGCAGGAACCAAGTGAAAGAGCTCACAATGACCAAAAGCTGGCGTAATTTGGACAAGATAAGTAAGTTAAGATTTTGATTATAACACAAAATATAAAACAAATACCCCGGTGTCCATACTGGTATAAGCAAATGATTAAATAAATAAACAAAGGAGAATATACATATTGCCCATATAGGAGACTTCTAAATAATTTATGTAGATACTCTGTCATCAAGGAGGTGGTGCACATCTCCCTACTCAAGTGTGGACTGCAAATAGTGGTTTCTTTCTAAAGAGTGTGGGATGGAAAGGGAGAAAAAAATGGTAGCTTTGCAATGGAGAAATCTGGCAAACACTACCTCAGCCAGGTGTTCAAGGTCAACATCAACAATGAGAGGTCATATTGGTGTATGGTGAAATGATATGATCAAAATGGCACTTTGCCTTTGCAGTCTTCCTTCCCCAAACCCAGTCTATTGAGTTATAAGAAAAACATCAGACAAAGGCCAATTGAGGGACAGTCTGTAAAATACCTGACCAGTTCTCAAAACTGTCAAGGTCATCAAAAACAAGGAAGGTCTGTGAACCCCGGAGACAAGACAACTAAACATAATATGTTATCCTGGATAGGACCCTGAACCTGGAAAAGCACATTAGGTAAAATATAAAGATACCTGAGTAAATACAGATCCAGATTTATCATTTAATAATGATATACTGGCCTTGGCTCATTAATTGTAACAAAAGTACCACATTCATGTACAATGTTAATAAATGGGGGATCTGAGTGTGAAGTCTATGGGAAATCTGGAACTATCTTTGTAATTTTCCCGTAAATATAAAACTATCCTAAAATATGAAATTTATTTTTAAAAATGGAATAATATCTTAAAACATCATTTGAGTGGTTGCTATTAAATGGTAATAAATGATAATGAGATCGAGAAATTTGCATTCACTCGAATGGCCTACAGGGAGAGCACTCAGAGGAATACCCTGACAAGGCCCGTTCCCATGGAAGAGTATGGATATTGGCTGATGCCAAGGTTTCAGAGAAGGGGTACAATTATTCATGAGACAAGGAACAGGATTTTTTTTTTCCCCTTCTGAAAGGGAGGAAGAAGCAGAATAAAACAGTAATGAACATTTATTGAGTACTGAGCTGTGCCAAGTGCTTTATCTGTTCTAAGTGCTTTATCTCACTGAATCTTGTTGAAGTAGGTACCATTATTCCCCTAGAAAGAGAGAAAGGGAGAAAAAAACTGAGGCCCAGAGAACTTGACTTAGCTAATAACATATAGTTAATAAGGGATAGGGAGTATGAAGTAGGATTTGAACCCAGGAAGCTTGGCTCCAGAGCCTTCTCCATGAATCTACTTGCCAAGAAGTATGTCGGTGCCCTGTGACCACTCAAATTCCATGGCAGTGTTTCTAAATTCCTGGAATGTGTGGTGTGAGCTTATTTTCTGTACAAACAAGAAAAGGACTGTATTTTCAAACTTTGATGACTTTGGACTATCAAAGGCCAGTGAGAGTTTAGGTCAAGTTTATTTAGATCTCCGAGTGTCAGGACAAGAGGGTGGAGTGGGGGCTTAGTACTTCGCTGACACTGGATGACACTATTATTATTACTACTGGTCATTGCCTTCCTGCCCCACTACCTCCCCACCCTTCACGCGGTACCCTAGAGGCTCCTTCAAGTTGAGCTACTTCCTCAGGGGAAACAGGATGTCTTCTACAGGCCTGGACCAGGTCTCCCGGAGCCTGGGGTGGGAAGAGGGTGTCTGATTGGTTAACACAAAGCTAGGCACCAGAGAGGAAGTAATGTTTCCGGGAGTTGAGGAAGCTGCCATTTCCTCCTCCAGCAGGAAGCGGCCTTGGCTATTCTCAGCACCCCGTGGCCGTGAGGAGCAATGGGAATCACAGCCTGGCAGCGTCTCAGATTTGCCTCCTGCAGTTTAACAATCTCCCAGTCAAAATAAACTGGCTCCTTCGGTCTCCAGGGCATGGTTAAGGTAATAATTGAGAGAGGCCAGAGACCTGGCTGTAGCACAAAGGCGTGGAAAGACTTTTATATCAGACTGGTATTGGCTGCTTGTGCCTCATTAAAGTGGTTTAATTGAAGCATTGTGAAGACAAACAAACCAAGAGATTCAGTTCTGGTTTCTCAAATAGCTAGTCTCCACCTCAGGAGACTCCGTACTGACGGGGATAAGGGAGATTGTTGCTCCTTGAAGCGTGTGTGGAGGTAAGTTTTCAATAAGCGAGCTGCATGATTCAGGAGAAAGAGCTGGAAAATGGATCAAATTGGAACTTAAGCAGCCATGCTGTTTTGAGACAGCCCCAACATGGCTGACCTGTGCTTTCTTCATGTAGCAAAACCTGCCCTATTTACCTCACAGAGTCACTCTGAAATCAAATCCGATTCCTTCTTTGCTGTATCTCCTCATGTCCACCAGTTCCAAACCCTTGGAGACTCCCTCCCTCCCACCCTCCTTCTATCGTTCCTTCCGTAAATGTTCACTGGCAGCGATCTTGCCTTTGGGGATGCAAAGGGAATGATAGAGAATTTGAGAAAGCAGATAACAGAGAAGTAAATATAAACGCATGAGATCATTTTACAGCGTGATCAGAGCTATGAAGGAAAGACACATGTGTCTTGATGGAAAGTGGTTCTGGGAGGAGAGACCATGGTACGTGAGGGGGGTGGCGGCCTATTTGAGTGACGCTTAACTGATGAGATGAAGGTGGGTTCCTGGGAGGGGGCCGGCCGACTGTTCATTGATAATGTGTGCTTATTAGGAGATTCTTGATACCAGAGATGTGGTGGGGAGGCAGACAGTCAAGGCCTCTGCTTTCATGGAGTTTATATTAGGGAAGAAGGGACAGAGGAAAACAAACACACAAGTAAACAAAATCAGTTATTGATAAACACTCTGCAGAGACATAAGACAAAGGTGGGTCGGTGAGTAGAGTAGCTGGGTCATCAGGCGGAGGAAGCCACTGCAGAGAGAGCCTGAGGCAGGAAGGGCCTGCTAGTTAGATAAACAAAGGAATAAAATGTTCTGACCCATGCCTGGACCTTCCCTGTGCCCCACTGGCGACGTTCATTGCTACCCAGATCCTAGTGGCTCTAAGTCCCGTCCCCATTTACTTGTGAGAATTCCAGCCTGTTCAGAGGTTTGGCTTAGGCAAGGCGGGGTGGGTGGGAGGAAGGTGCGCTCTCGAAGTCTGCAGCTTGGCTGTTGCCGGGAGCTGCCCCCTGCTGGAGCATCTGGCAATCAGAGGCACTGCTTGACATCCTCACACTCGGAATGGCCAAGCCCTCCCTGATGGAAGTCTCCCCAAGGACACTGATGGAAGGCCTGAATGTCTAAGAACGCTGATATCTTGCAGAGAGGTGGATCCAGCATATAATGTAACGGGACCCCAGCTGGACTCCCTATCTTTGGGAAGCAGATAATGTGCTAGAGACCTGGGTTCATGGGCTTAAAAAAATATATATATATATATTAATTATAATATATTATATCATATATATATAAATATATATGAGCGCTGAGGGCACGAGCTAGACTCTCATTCACCCTGGTAGTGCCAGCCCCTCACAACCATCTAGCACATAGAAGGCACTTTGCTTTAAAAAAAAAATATATATATATATTAATAATATTATAATTATAATTATATAAATAATTATATAAGTTATATAAATAAAACATATGCATATATAATAATATTATAATATACATTTTATATATAATTTACATATAAAATATATAATATTATAATATAATATTATATTATATATATATATTTTTTTTAAAACAAAGTGCCTTCTATGTGCTAGATGGTTGTGAGGGGCTGGCACTACCAGGGTGAATGAGAGTCTAGCTCGTGCCCTCAGCCCTCATTGATCTTGGAGATGAGTGGGCCTTTAATATCAAGGTAGGGATGCAATTCCAAGTGCACTGGGAGGCATTTGAACTACTCAGGAGACTTTCTGGGGCAGGTTACAGGGAACCTAACCCACGCTGGCTTGAATAATAAAGAGGGTTTATTGGTGCGCCATTAAGTGAAAGGTTGAAAGGTAGAGAGTCCTCAGATGTGGCCCAGCCAGGCTCCAGCCTGTGTCTGTGATTCCCTGGGCTCCGTTCTCCTCCCATGGAAGCCAGTGTCTCCTTCCCAAGGTGGCTTCCAGCAGGCACAGAGGCTGTGCTTGTTCATTCATGTTCTGGAGAGAGAGAGAGAGAGAGAGAGAGAGAGACAAAGACAGAGACAGAGACACAGAGAGACAGCCCTAGAATGAGAACAAAACATCAGTTCTGAGCCTCTGACTAATGGCTGCTCCTTACACCTTGCCCAATCTCTGCAGCCAAGAGAATGCACTGCTCGGATTACCAATTCCTGTAGCAGGGCGAATGGGACTCCCCAGATTAGCTAACGAGGCTCACCAGACCACAATGTTACAGGCAAGATGGATGCTGGGAAGTAGCAGCAATGCCTGTTAATTACCATGGGAAGATTTCAAGCAGATTTCAAGAAGGCGAATATAGCTTATTTGCATTTTTAAAGAACACTCTGCATTGGAGGAGGGAAAAAGAGCAAGCAGGGAGAACCATTTGGAGCTGATGATGGTGGCTGGGGCCCCGAGAGAGTGGTGGCAGGTGAGACGGAGCATAAAGGACAGATGTGAATCTTGTCTCTGTCACTTAGCAGTTGAGTGACAATGACACAGGTCTTAACCTCCCTACGACATTTTCCAGATTCATAATATGGTTGTATAAATTCTCAGCTTTCAGGATTATAGAGATACGTTAAATATATCTACCACAATGAGGGTCCTCAATACATAGCATCGTTAGTATTATATGACGTAGCTCCTTACATGACATAGGAGTCCCTTCATATTCTGGACTCAAATAATTATGGGTGGGAGAGTGAAGGGGAGAGTCTCCCATGGTTACTCAGTACACACTCTCTTCCCATTCTGTGGTGGAGCCTCCCCAACTGGGAAAAAGTTATCCTGTAGCCAGTCCTGAAACTTGTTTTGTTCCCAGGGGATTTTTGTCCCCAGTCCTATCAATATGTGTCCATATCTTGACCAGCACAGAGAGCAGTTTGTCATGTTTTCTGTCTGCAAATATTGACAAAAGAATGAGAGTTGGCTCGGTGCACTTTAATGAGTAAGAAACTAACCAGCTTGCTCAAATTTCCAGGAATTTTCTCCTGAACTGAGCTGCAATGTGGTTTTTGCCACTCCTCAAAACCAATGTCCTAAGCCCAGGAAAGCCCCCTGTTATCACTGTCACTCCAACATGTTTGCACCAAAATCAGTGGGTTGAGTGTTGTTCTTGAGAATGGTAATTTTGCACAATGCCAGCAGAACCTTCCTTGGTAAGAGGGATATGCATTCCTGGCAGAAGGTGAGTGCACACCTAGGAGGAGATCCATGGGGCCCAGGGCATGGCACTACCTGTCTTTAGTTGGGTCTTAGTGGGGATTGGGGAAGCCATGAGTGTAGGAGTTTGACCGACCTGGGTTTTAATCTCATTTCTGTCATTCATTAGCTGTGAGATTGTTCATTCATTTAAAACAGGCCAGAGTATGTGGACAGGAAGTACAACACTGGCTCCTAAGAGAGGACTATCTAAGGGTTGGATACAGAGAAGTGGATTACAATAGAGCATGGCAATGGGGAAACCATGGAAGTTCCATGATGGGAGCCCAGAGAAGGGGCACCACCCGATCCAGTCTTGCTGTGGGGGGAGAGTCATGATGAGCTTCCTGACAGAAGCACAGAGGCATAGAGTGTTGGGAAGGAGAGCATTAGCCTGGAGAAGGAGAGGGTAGGGGATCAGAGACCATATTCCAGGTGAAAGGAAGCACAATCAAAGTTCTGGAGGCTGAACTGAGTTGGAGTGTGAGGGGCCAGGCGGGAACAGGTCAGGCTGGGAGGTCAGCAGGGTCGGATGATGAAAGCCCTGAGAGCCACTGCTGTTTCAGCTCTGAGGACAAGGGGAGCTATGGAGGGCTTGAGACAGAGGAAAGGAACGGGCACATGCACACCTGAAAGCGTTTTCAGTGACTGTGTGAAGAAGGGGCCGAAGAGGAACAAGCAGGAAACAGGGACAGCAGGGCTGAGGCTCCCAAAGTCCTGGGGAGAGAGGATGGCAGCCTGGATCGGGTTGTGGCACTGGGGAGAGAGAGTAGCATGTGGAATTGAGGGATATTTGGGAAGTGGTTCCTTGATCTCAGAGAAAGAATGTGCCAGACACTCTAGGTATTTCATTCTATTTCTTACATCATCTCCGTGAGGTAGATATGATTCCAGGAAGTTAAGCAACTTTCCACAACTAGTAAGTGCAGATACAGAATTCAAACCCAGGTCTGTCTGCCTCCAAACTCCTTGTTTTTCACCACTAGATTATGTGGCTTTCCTCAACCAAATACGACCATGTATCGCTTCTCATGTCTAAATTAAGGACCATAGAAGTTAGACCAATTCTGAAGAATTTAGGAGGAGTGACATGATGCACACCAAAGAAAGCTGATGATCGGTATCTTTGGGAGTGTCGTGCTGACCATTGGTGTCCACCTCCATCTATTACCGCCCGCCCTGCCCCCACTGCTGTCCTTGTCAAGAGTTTAACTAGGCCACTTCCCGACGAAGCATCCTGGGTGGACCTCCTCCCCCCTCAGAATTCATAGCACTGTTACCTTCCTATCCTTGTCTCTACACAAGTTTTGCTCACTGG
Source organism: Canis lupus dingo (assembly GCF_003254725.2). Lineage (NCBI taxonomy): Eukaryota > Metazoa > Chordata > Mammalia > Carnivora > Canidae > Canis > Canis lupus. The sequence continues at coordinate 53,201,678 of NC_064247.1, forward strand.
CCTGGAAGCTCCTCAAGGACACAGACAGTGTGTCATCAGTGAGATATTCCCAGGGCCTAGCCAAGGAGGGTAGACTCGAGAAACAGTGGATGTGACTGCGGGTTGATCGTGGTCAAGCCATGATGGTACAACCTGTTTGTCAGGGTAGACTGTGTCAGCGACGGCTCCGTTGGTGTCCATGATGCCCACTGCTTTGACCGTCTTGATGCCGACTCCTGTTCCTTCTCTTGTCCTGGGAAATCGTACTTTCTGCTTGTGGCCCCGCTTCCCCCTTGGAGCCCAGGCTGCAGTGTCCCCTTGCTACGTGCTCCCTGCAGTTCTTCCTTAGCTGTTATTCCCTTGGTTCCTTGGTACAAATTACATGTTTCTTCCAGCCTGACTTTAATCATCACAACCTTGAATCTTCATCAGACTCTCTGCCCTATCTCAAACCAGTGCTTAAAGGACACTCTTAACCCTCAGAAGAAATGGTATAATTTTCCTAAACATGGGTCATTTCCCCCTTGCATCAATGTCAGATATGAAACCACCACTTAGCAAGATGTACCAGAAATGCAGAATGTCTGAACAAAGGCTGTGGACAATAGTATTTTTTTTTCCCTTTCTCCAGTTCTGATCAATTGCCCTCCCAAAATAATCCGAATGCTTTATTTACTTCAGCTTTGGGTTTATTTTGAGATGAACTTTCCTGAAGCTGAGACTTAGGATGTGATTCTTATCCTGGTCACATCCTGGGGAGTTGTTTTGGGCCTCGTATGAATGGGCTCGGGCTTTTCCAGGGAGTCGCTGGCACCGAGGAAGAGGCCAGAGGATGTCAACTCCCGTGTGCGGTACAGAGGCACACATGACGCACCATCGGCTGGGGTGGAAGTGCTCCCTGGAGGGAGGCCCCGTCCCGGGCCTCACACATTACAGACTCGGGCAGAGGCGAGCCCAGCTCCGACGTTACCGATGATCTATTCCGGAGGCTGATGTGTCTCACGGTTTCCAGCATCTGAGTGATTTGTGAACGTTAGGAATTCAGACGCTGGATGATTAAAACTGCGAGTGCTGGGAATTTTCTCATTTCAGGAAATTTTGGTTGTGAAGCATGCTGGAACCTCACCAGCAGGCGGACCCGAAGGGCAGGAAGTCCAGGCCGGGGGCGGGAATGGGGCTGTGAGAACCGACCAGAAGGCAGCGAAGGGCCCTCTGCGATCGTGCCAGACAGATCTGAGTGTGAATCCTGCTTCCCTGAGCCTCGGTGTCTTCACTGGCAAAACTGGGATGATAGTGTCTACCTTGCAGGAGTGTTAGGACATGCCTGGCACATAGTCAGGGCTCGGGACAGGTGAACCCCCTTGGCTTCTGTAGGAGTGAGGGGAGCTGCAGTGCAGGCAGGTGGGTCTGTTTGATGACAGGTGGTGGTCCGTGGTCCATCTGAGTTGGAACCTGGAAGTTAAGGGACTGGGTCTGACTCTTAGCAGTGTGGGAAAGGGACTGGCCCAGACCAAGCAGGTTGTTGCAGTCATGAGGCTCAGGACAGGGCTTTAATCCAAACTCTGATCCGTGGGAAGAAGCTTCTGTAGCCCCACATTTATCCTAGCTAGTATTGTATAAAGCAGTGGTTCTCAAAGTATAGTCCAAGGAGGAATCTGACGCACTTTCCAGGAACCATGAGATCAAAATTATTTTCATCCTACTACTATGATTTTATTTTCTCTTTTCCTTGAGTTGGCGTTTGAACTGATGGTGCCAAAGCAACAGCGGGTAAAACTACTGGTGTCTTAGTTCACATGAAGGCAGTTGTACCAAACGACAGTAGTAATCATTGTATGACTCACCACCACACGTGCACAGTAAAAAAAAAAAAGAAGAAGAAGAAGAAAAAAAAGTCAGTTTCACTTCAGGGTGTGCTTGGTGAAGCAGTAAAAGTGACCAAATTTATTAAATTTCGACCCTCGAGTACTTATCTTTTTAATGTTTTGTGTGATGAAATGGGAAATACCCATAAAGTATTTGTGCTGCCTCACAGGGTACAGTGGTGGTCTCGAGGAAGTACGCTGGCACGGTTGTTTGAGTTGGGAACTGAGCTAGTTACTTTTTTCTCAGAGCATCATTTTCCCTCGAAAGAATGACCGACACACACTGTGGTTATCAGACCTGGGTAGTTGGCCGATTTGGGGGGGCTGTCATTTCACAGAAAACAAGTGACAGTGTTTGCTGCCAGTGATCAAATGTGAGAGAGTTCAAATGAAAACTGAGAATTTTGGAAGACTCATATCCTCCACTGTGGGCTGTCACATTGCACACTGCTGCTACCCCTTAAGAAACCACCTCTCATCAAGTGCTGGTGGAGTATCAAAGAAGAATATCCAGTTACCTGAAGAGCCTATTAAAATAGTCCTCCCTTTGCAGACCCTACATCTGTGTGATGCCACATTTCTTCATTTAGTTCAGCTGTTAAACTAATTAAACAAGAAGGCTAAGACACTTCTAATGCAGCCTAGGCAAGCAAACCAGAATTTAAGCCTGTAAATGCCTCAAGTTTATGAAATCGAAATGTAAAGAAAACCCGATCACAGCCAAAAAGGCATTCCCAAATAAGGCAACCACTACTGAAGCTACAGCCAATCCAGTAATTTCTTTGCTTCCTTGTCTTGTCTGTGACAGTCTTGCCCCCAGCTCCTGCTAGGGAAGCACTCCTAACCACTACTGGTTTGATGCTGCCTGATTCAAATGGATTTTTGCCCAAATAAGCTCTTAACATTTTCACTGTGCCTCAGTTTACCTTTTAACACAAATACTGTATCACCATAGACTGAATGCCAAAGAGGTTGCAGAAATCCACCCGTATGCTAATAAGTCAGGTATTAAAGAGATTTGCCAATGTGTGAAGCAATGCCATTCTTCCTACTAATTTTATGTAGTTTTTTTTTTCATTTAAAATGCTATTTACTTTAGCATGTAGTGGGTTTGTTATTCTTATTTTATATAAATTAATGTTCTTAAAAGCATAGAACAAGTACTGTGTTAATAGTCACTATCCCATAGCATTATAATGTCCCCGCCAGGGGATCCCTGGGTGGCTCAGAGGTTTAGTGCCTGCCTTTGGCCCAGGGTGTGATCCTGGAGACCCGGGATCGAGTCCCACATCGGGCTTCCTGCATGGAGCCTGCTTCTCCCTCTGCCTGTGTCTCTGCCTCTCTCTCTGTCTCTCTCTCTCTCTGTGTCTCTCATGAATAAATAAATAAAATCTTAAAAAAAAAAATGTCCCTGCCAGTTTCCCCCACCGGACTGGGAGGTCCCCAGAGCAAGACCTCCCTCTGATCCATCTCTATATGCCAGCACAGAGCTTGGTATCCATGAAGTAGGCATCAAGTTTGGAGAATCAATGAATGAGAAGCTGGAGGAAGGCAGGGCAGATCCCAACTGGATTCCTGATGGATAGGCAGATGCATGAGCCAGGAGGCTCAAGTCCAAAGTGGTCTGAGTGGGACATGAACAGGACCTGGATCAGGGTGGGAGCAGGTAAGAGAGGGCAAGAGAGGAGGGTCCCAATGTTTTGCAGTCAGTCTGACAGGATAGCCTTCCTTGAGCCGTGTACAGGGCTGGCCAGTGGGTGTAGCAGGCTGTGTGTAGACACGGGATAGAGATGGGCCCCACCTGCTGATGGGGCTGGGTCACACAGCCCTCCTGATTCCACCTGGATGGCAAGACAGACTTGCCAGTCTAGGGGTCTCTGTGTGTATGCCGCTGCGTGGGTTTGGGAGATCAGAGCTGAAAGAGTTAAGCCTGGAGCATTAAATATATGAGTCTTTCCGAAGTGTTCGAGCTACATTTTACATAATTAGGGTGTGTGTTTGACCATCTTGTCTTTGCGATTTGTTATTCGGAGGTATTTTTGGGCATCCAGGAAGGAAGGGGAAAATGTCATCAGTGTCTACTCAGTGCCAGGTGGTTTATTTATGTTTCCTCATGTAATCCTCACAAATGCCTCATGAGGGAAGAGCTAGTATTGCCATTTTGGACAGGAGAAAGATGAGACTCAGGGAGTGTATGTTTCCATGGTCACAGTACTCATCAGTGGCCTGGTTGAGATTCCAAGTTTGTGTGAGTCCCAAGTCCATACTTGCGAAAATAAATTATTTATTTATTTATTTATTTATTTATTTATTTATTTATACCACTGAAGTAAATGCATATTCACTGTCTAAAAACTAGAAGATACCGAAACAAGTGAAAAATAAAAATTACCCATTAATTCTTCCATTGAAAAATAAGAAGTATTGTCACAATGGTATTTTGACACTTTCCCCATGTGTATATTTTCTGCTTAACAGTATATATTGTAAACATCTTTCTGCACCTATAAATATGTTTCCATGTGATTTAAAAGGGCTGCATAGTAGTTCATTATGTGAATGTGCCATTCATTTAACCAATGCTCTGTTGTTAAATAATTTAGTTGGCATCTGGTTTATCACTAGTATCAAGAAATACTGTGATAAACATCTTTGAAGTTTAACCTTTGTGTGTATCTTTACTTCCTTAGGGTAAAATCCTAAAAATGCAATTGATGATTTAAAGTACATTTGAGTTTTAAAGACATTTCAATATATAGTATTGTCAAATTATGCCCAGGAAAGCTATAAAAATTTAAATTTCCATTAGCAGTGGGTGAACATTCCTGTGTTCCTGCTCCCTCAACGAATGATATCAAAAGATCTCTGCCAGTTGGATAACCAAACACAAAACGTCTGTTTTAGTAAATCTGCATTCTTCCAGTGCCACCTTCTTGTTTCTTGATCCAGACTGAGTATCTGTACTAGGATATGAAAATTTCGACTATGTTAGTTACCCAAGGAGATGATCTTCTATGTCCTGTATGAGCTGGGTGGGGTGGCAGTGGCCAGGGAGTGAAGCGGGAGTGACTTCGGTTAAGCAATGGGACAGGTTGGATGGAGAGCGATTGGGTACCAGTAATTATTCTCACCAACAGGGTGTTGGCTGGTGGTTAGAGTCTGGCCCAAATGCACAGCAAGGGTGAGTTCTGTCAAGATGTACTTGCTCCCCAGGGACTGTGGGCAGTCCAGAGGCAGAACAGGTGCCAGGAAGTCCACCAGGATGAGTGAGAACTACGCGGAGAGGGGTGGACCGCCGTCTCAAAAGGGGGCAGACACTCTTGTGGATGGCAGCTTCAGGAGGGTCAGAAAGAGGTAGCATTTCCACGGTAGGAAAGAGTGCTTTTTCTGGCAGCTGCATGTCCTACCTAATGGCTTGGCCACCAAAGGGTCTCACAGTTTGTCATTCACTCCTTCGGTGAATTCTCCACAGCTGTGCCGGTTTTCAAACGTAGACGTCTACTTTGTGAAGTCTCTGGAAAACAGGTTGGCAGTGGATCTTTGCCTCAGGGGTGGACTTTGTTAAGCAGATTGGAGGAGGACTCGGGAGCCAAACTGTGCATGTACCTTGCTAATTCAAGGTGACAAGAATGGAATGTCCCTATTGGCATAATAAGCTCGTGCTTGCCCTGAAAGCAGACCTACCGGTAAAACTAACCCCTATATGCAAAGCTGTGTGATAAACATGATATAGGAACAAGAAGTAAATACATATAACCTCTTTATAAGACTTGTCAATTATTTACCACACAGTTGGGGCAGTCCCAGGCATAGGGCTGTAAATGCCACGGATTGTTGGGCTGAATCTGCCCCATAGGCAGTGTCCCTTGGTTTGACTTTGTGACCTTCTCTATTTTTCAGTTGAAGTGGTTGGCCAGCTCCCTTGCAGTGTGACTCGCCTTCTTATGGAAGTCATGGGGGTTTTCTGCCTCTCTTGGCTGGGAGCCCTTTGAGGCCTTTCAGGTGACTTGACATTTTTCTGTTCTGCCCTACTGATTTTAACGGTCAAGTCTGAGTGCCGTCAGGTTGTTCCACATTGTGCTCGTGTCTAAAGGCCTCAGGCTCAGGGTTTGCTCTGGGATAGGGTCTGACAAGAGCAGAAGCCCAATCCCAGAGGAACTCAGGGTAGGTGCAGGGAGAGTTGGGGACTCGGGCTCTGACAGTGGCCCGCAGAAGCACCTCAGACACCTTTGCAGAGATCGGGACCACCCTGTGAGCGAGCTCAGTGGGCTGCCCTGCTTGCTCCCCCAAAGCCTGAGTGCCCACACCGGGGCTCCTCAGGGTCCTGAATTAGTGAAGCTAGAGGCAGAGAAGGAGAGGGCGAGTGGTCCCAACTGCAGGAACAGGGGTGCTTTCAAGGTGGGGGCCTCAAAGAAAGTGAGTATTGAAACCAGTCACTGGCCAAGCAGTGTCTAAACGTGGCCTGTCTATGCTCAGGTGGGGGTAGAGTAGGGAACTGCTGTATCCTCTGCCTCGTTGCAAAATATATGAAGGTGGCTTACTGACAGAGATGCACTCAAAAGTGCAAGATAAAATAGACTTTGAGTGGAACAGCGAAGGGAAAGGTAGGGAAGAAGTAGGAAGCTGTGGGCAGGTGGGTTAAGTGCAGACGGCACAGGTGTTCACAGGTCTTTCCTGCTTGCCAGTGGGGGGCCACCAGCCCCGTTCAGGTTTGCTGTTAGTCAAGGAAAATGGGGCATATCCAATCTATTCTTCAAAGCCCAGCCCATATGTCTCACCTCGCCTGAGAAGTCTCTACCGAATATATGTGGGCACAAGACATATTTTTATGTGTAAACATGACTTCTCTCAAAGGCTTGAGTTTCCTCAAAGTGGGGTCTTATGTTTACTTTGGAAGGATGAGCCTTGGGAGATATGATTTGGGAATTAGACAGGACTGAGCTCCATCCAGGTTCTGGAACATTAACTGTGTGACCTCGGAAAGCTCTTGAACTTCCCTGAGCTTCAGGACGTTGCTGAGAATATTTCAGCGGGAGGGGGACTATTTTGGGTCTGGTTTTCATGGATGAAGAATCTGGCACTCAGTCAATATACAGGTTCTCTGGTTCTCTCCTTGCTCTACACATGGCATATGGTATCTCTCTGACCTCACAGAACCTTGGCAAAGGGGGCTCCAAGAGCTTCAGTGGCTTGTCAGAGATCCCACAGCCGGATGCGAGGACTCAAACCTGGACCTTCTGGGTTCACAGCCCTTGCTTTTTCTACTATCCACACTGCTTCTCTCCAACACCCTCAGCTCAGCTGCCTGCTAGAGAAGTTTCCTTTCACAAAGGGTCCCAAGTTAGCAGAAATGTCATCGGGTCGACAAGACAAGTGCCTGCTTGTCCTTGGGGTGCTTCTGACCTTTGCTTCATGCCTGTACTCTGGGCTATTTTGGGCCTGGGGGATGTAGAGGGTCTGTGGTGGGAAGACAGCTAGTACAGCTGCTTCGTGCTGCCAAGAGTCATGGAGAGCACCCTTGAACTGAAGCCTGCAGAGTGCGCTTGAGGCTGCTGGCTTTGTTGAACAACACAGGATCCCTCATTCTTGGAGAAAACTTAGAAGTAGAACCTTTCCACGAGGCATTTGGAATGAAGGCACAGGGGAACAGAAGCTAGCCTGGGTGCCAAGAGACCAATCATTGTTGTGGAACGTGGTGGAGGAAGTGGGCGTCAGACCTCCGGGTGCTGGGGAGTGAGACAGGGGTGGGCTTGGTGTTGGGGTGGCCTCCGTGGGGAGTCGAGTTCCTGTGTAACCGGACATTCACTTGCCCTCAGGATCTCTCGGGACTGTCTGGGTGTGTGGGTTCAGACTAGAAAAACATCTCCTTGGCTGCAGGCTCAGTGGCTACTCACTAGTTTCCACTTCTCGAACCAGGGCAGCATAGTGCTCAGGGACTCAGCCGCACAGACGCTCACTGCCTAGCGAGTCCCAGCCCAGCCACAGAATCCCGCAGCCCTATGGACTGCTTTTGCAAGGTCCAGGGCCACCACGGCTCCGTGGCTGAAACTCAGTGATGTCACTTAGCTTTTTCCTTTATAGAAAAATGAGAAATGAAATAGGATTAGGTCCCAATCAGATACACTAGGTCTATGATATTAGTTAATCATTACAGTCACTGTTTACAGTGTTCGCTCCGTGTCCCTGTGACTCTGGGTGATAGGGACACAAAAATAAAGACGATATGGGCCCTGCCTTACAAAGAGTCTTGTGATGGGGACAGGTGTCTAGACAGGTCAGTAGGCAAGCCCTGGTCCTGCAGGGCCTTGTGTTCAGACCAAGGACCCATTGAGCTTCAGCAGTGGCAATAGAACACCTGATAGGTTCTTAGCAGACAAGTGGCAAGATCTCTGGATACTTGAGGGTGAATTTGAGTGAAACAAGCCTGGAAGCTGATATACACCGGAGGCCCCAGATTTCAGAAACATTCAGTAATTTAGAAAAGGTATGTAGATACAGGCAACCTAATCCCGGAAGTATTAACTGACAATCAGCTTTAAGAACCTAATGATTTTTCACTTGACATTTTCCGAAATGTATTTACAGCTCTTTTGAGCCTCTTAAAAGCCTCCCTCGGGCCTCACTGAGGTTTTCCTGGTAGTCTGCTAATATGGGGCTCAGACTCTATTCCCAAGTGATTCGTGATGCCTGTCTTCTTCACAAGTGGGATGGGTGGGTTTTCCCCTCATGAAGGAAGGGCACCTTTCTGTTCCTTCCAAATTTCACTGAGTTTTCCCTTAGCTCCCCTTACCCTTTTTGGGTTCCTGAGGTTGAGTGGCCTCTTGGGTATATAACTCATGAGGGGTGGGGTTGATGAATGTGTGAAGCCTCAAAGCACAGCCAAACCAGTAGAATGATTTACCCCCAAAGCGTTCAGGCTAGGAGGAGAGAATCACAGTGTAGTTAGCTGGGAGGGGATCTCAGGATCTGTAGCTGGCTGGAGCGGGAGCGGGTGGAGGGTCAAGTTCATTAGGCAAGGGGATAATGTCAATGGAAAATGGGCAATGACGTCAGAATCTAGGAGCTTCAAGAGCAGGGTGGAGTGAGGCTGGAGGAAGAGACAAGGACCGATAGTTGAGCACTAGGGACACAAAAACCAAGACTGTGCTTTGCATACCCCTTTTCTCATAATCCCACATACTAGAGTTGCAGGCACTGTGGCTCAGCAAGAAGGATGCAGGGCGCTGAGGCAAAATATAACCTTGAATGGGAATATAGGTTTAACAGCATTTTAGACAAAGACAGAAGCAAAAAAAAAAAAAAAAAAAAAAGTAATCAAAGAAAAAGAAGATTCTAGCAAAAAGCAGAAAGAAAGGACAAATAGAGTTAACATCCTCTTAAATTTATGAACTCTAGTGGTTGAGAATATGTGGCTCATAGATGATTTTAAACACCAAACCTCTGCTCGTGTTATATAGACATGGTAATGGAAGGACCTGGAAGTCCAGGCCTGATACATTTCCTTTCTCCTAGGAAAGGAGATGCCAGAGGGAGTTTTGTGAAAATACCAGCCAGTTTGAAGCTTCTAAAAATCTTTGTTTTTTCTTGATGGTGCAGACATATCCACTTAAGTGTGTCAGTGAGAGCATACCTATGACTCTCCTCTGCCATTCTCCTTGGGTGCAAGGATGGGTTTCTAGATGGGGGTTGCTCATTCTGGCTGTTTTTAACTTGGATTGGGAGGAGTGCTTGTGGCTGCCCTTACTGCTGTCCTTACCTTTTGCTGTCAGCCAAGCTGATGGAGCCCCCTCTGTGGCCCTCTGGAGGTGGCACGCGTGGCCCAAGGGCGGCTGTGAAGGTGGTGGAGGTATATTTCCCCGCACAGGGTGCCTAGCTGAGGGGAAGAAATGCAGCCTGTGCTCAGCTTGCTAACCATGTGCGCTGGCACAGGGGAAGCGGTGCCTTTTTCTGTTTTACGTAAAAACGTCATGCATGCCACGGGTGGCCTTGTCCTCCCTCATGTGAGATCCTCTCAGCCGTTCACATTTGCTATTCATAGCAACCTAGTGACGCAGAGGATCACTGATGATTATGTTGCCCAATTGCAGTTGACGAGATGGGAGGGCAGGGAGTTTGACTTACTTGGGCTAGTCTCTCGGTTTGCCGAAGTCAGAAGTTAAACCCACTGAGGATCATAAATCCAACGCTCTTTCCCCTGTGCCTTCCACTGGCACCTGTCCCTCCCCATACTCCTATCACAGAAAGTCCCAACAAGCAAGCCTGTGACTCCGAGGGGCTGCCAGGACAGGGGTCCTAGCTCCGCAGCACACGGCCTGGTGGAAGTGCGCCCTTCACAGAATCATGGCACCAGGCGGTGCAGGTGCCTGCATGGGAAGGCCTCACTAAACCTCTGCCCCAGTTGGCCTCAAATTCATCCCTTTTTAGCAAACTTAGGCTCTTCCCTTGCAGGGTGGGGTTGAGAGAGGCAAGGAGGGTGGCGGGGGGTGGGGCCTGGGTGGGTTTGCAAAACATTAATGAATGTGATCTGTGCCTTTTCCCTGACCCAGCTTGGCCAGCTGCACTGTTCTGAAATTCCACATTCCATTGTTCTCCTTCTAAGAAAACAGAACTGGCTCTATTCAGCCCTAGGAATTGTCTGTGTAGACTTGTTTAAGAGAATTTGCAAACCAGATGGATTTACTGTTTACTGTCTCTTCCAGTCCCAGGGAAAAACATTATTTCTGAAGATCATCAGCAACCTGTTCTAAAAGTTTTCCCAACCATCCTTCGTGTTCTGGTCACTACTCTGGCTTCATACAGCTTTCTCACTTCTTACCTGTCTGTCTGCACATTTATCACATCCCAGCCATGGTGGTCAGCTCTCAAATTTATGACCCAATTCCCTTCTCTGCACACTAGCCTTTGTCAGTCTGTGTGGTTCCAGTGGTGAGCCCTGGTAGCCATGCACATGATAGTCCTGCTCACAGATGATTAGGCCGGGAGCGTGCACCCTACTCGAGCAAGGTTTGGGAACTTTGGGACTGGGATAGCAAAGAAGATTCAGTCTCTTTCTGAGTTGCTCGCTCTGCATGGCATAACTGGGAAGATGCTGCCAACCATGTGGTCTATCACTAGATCGTGGGGGCAGGGGAGCAGATTCAGAAGCTAGTGTAATTGAAGGAGAAGAATGAAGCACATTTAGAAGAGAAACTGAGGATAAAAGCTGGAGGCAGAGGCTCCAGACCTATCTGAGACCCAATCCTGTCCTATTGGGGGGTCAGTGCATGCCTGATAGCCATGTGATAAGATGCTCCTTTTTTGCTCAAATTATCCTCCGTTGGCTTTTATAAATTACAATTAAGAGTCCTTTCTGATACTTTAGCCAAGTGTTTCAAAGTGTCATCTCTGAGCCAGCATCAGCATCTTCAGCGGGGAGCATGGTAAAATGGTAAAATCTCAGGCCCCATCCCAGACCTAGTGAATCATCAAGTCTGGAGGGGAGGCCCAGCAGTCTGGGTTCTAACAGGCTCTGCAGGTATCTCAAGGTTGAGAACCACCCACCTAGCTTGCGATGTCTAGTAGTGGATGGAAGGGCATGGACCTTGAGGCAGACTGACTTGGATTTGGATCGTGGATCTGTGTGAGCTAGTGATACAATTGTGGGCAAATCACCTCATCTCTTGCAGACTCAGATTTCTCAGGGTGATAATGATGTTTATATTATATTGCAGTTGTAAGAGAAGCACACACTTCTGGATATTTGAAAAGCAATCATTTTCAATCTTGCCTCTATGGAACCTATTCTGACATGAGAAGACAAGTGGCATTGACCCAGGTCATGTACCATGGAGACACAACCTGAGAGTTTTTAAAAAATCACCTTAACAGGGATCCCTGGGTGGCGCAGCGGTTTGGCGCCTGCCTTTGGCCCAGAGTGCGATCCTGGAGACCCGGGATCGAATCCCACGTCGGGCTCCTGGTGCATGGAGCCTGCTTCTCCCTCTGCCCCTCTCTCTCTCTCTCTCTCTCTGTGACTATCATAAAAAAATTAAAAAAAAAAATCACCTTAACAGAATAGGTGACTATTCAGGGTTTATACCACATCTGTGCACCTAGATCTTCACACTGATGCTAGACTCCCCTAGGCTATCATTGGATGTTTGAAAATTAAATCCAGTTAGTCTGAAACTCATTCTGATTCCTCAGGTTTCACTGACCTGTTTTTCTGCTGTACTATGAAAACCATACAGTCTGGACAGTCCTAGGAAAAAACGAAGAAAGCCACTGGTTTATATTTGAAGAAGGAAAGCAGAGGCCTCAGTTCATTAATTTATTTCTTCACTTATTCACTCACTGACTCATTCATTCATTCATCCACCTGACACTCACTGAGCTACTTCTCTGTCTAGACACCATGTTAGATACTAGAGACTGACAGATAAGGCCTTTTTGACATGCCCGTCCCCACTGATTGTTGCCAGATTACAGTATGAGCAAAGATTCGGAGGAGGCAGGAAATGGTCATGGCATGAGGAGATCACAGTCAGGAGATATGTCTTAGGAAGGGTGAGTGTTAGGAAGTATTGAAGGATGTGCATCAAAGCCAATGATAGAATGGGAGTCAACATCTGCTTTGGTTTCCACAGCACGCTGTCCTGTAATTATCAGTGGTGGATGTTTTGCAAGGACCTCCCAGTTCTTTGGGCTGCATCTGAGCCGATCACCGGTGGATGACCCTACAGTAGGTAGATTCCTCTGCCAAATACTGCTCATGCTGTTCATACTCTACGAGGGGTGGGCTAGTTAGCGCTCATTAAAAAGGAATCCTGTGTTTGCTACTGCTTGACAGCTAAATCAGTCCAACCCCAAGTGAACTCCTTCTGGTATCCAGAAAGTCTGGCTATTTTCTAGATGAATCTCCACCCAGTTCTTGGCTTTCATATCACTGGAACCTCCAGTTACATGCAAAATGGGGCGAAAACATCAAACCTCTCCCCAGACAGCTCTTCTGGAAATATGTCCAGTTGGATGCTTCCTCAGACATATCTTTAGGGAAGTCTGGGACCAAGAGTTCAGATGCAAAAGAGATGTGGCTGGTCTGAGAGAGAAGATGGCTACCCCGTGGTTCCCTGTTAAACGCTGCTTCCTATTTGACAGGTGGTTTTTCTGTTTGTGTCAACTATAGAACGCCCTAACGGAGTAAACTTATATATCTTGCCTATTCCCAGACTTTATAGAAAAGAATAGAAATAATGACTAGCCTGTCATATGGGGTTGATAACATCTTTGACCTCATTTGACCCTGGCCACTACCTCAGGAGAAGAGTTACTAGTATTTATTCCCATTTAACAGATGATGAGATGCGGCTCATTTCATGCAAGTGTCTGAGCCTGTTTTTAATCCCAGTTTCTTGACTGTAGATTTTATGCTCATTCTGTTGCACTAGGCTGTTCTCAAGGAACACCACTGTTGCCAGTACATAAGATTACAAGGAACTTCCTGGGGGTCCTCAGAAATATGGAAACAAGATTATCCTTTGAGAGTTAAAGTTGAAGACAGGCACAAGAGGATTAGTGAGGAGACAGGATGGCTCCTAGGACTGTGAGAGTCAACTGATCTTAATCCAGCCATAGATCTTAAATATATCTGAAGAAGGAAGGAAAGCAGAGTCATAGAGGGAAATTTTGGCACTCTGTCCATGCTGTGTGCTAGGAATCACATAAGACTATCTTAATTAGGTGCTATTAGATAGTTTATTCATGTAATTCCTCTTGCACTGATACGAAGGTCACCCTGCAATCTTCAGCATATATGATGTGACATCCCAAGCAGTGTGGCCCAGAGGGAGAGAATGGGTTATTTGTGCCAGTGTGTGGATTCTGCTTCCATACTATGGTACCTTTTTGCTCTCACTGTCCAATAACACATGAGCAATACGGTTTCCAGATCAGCTCTCGGTATGGATGAGTGAAGGATCAGCTCTTGGGAGTTGACAAAAGCAGGTTTCTTAGCTTTTGGAACTACAGGATAAATCCCAAACTTGGGCAAGTTCAGTGAGGATGTGAATAAAACATTCCCCTGGAAGGCGTTTTGGAAGACTGACTCAGGTACAGCCTTACTTGGTGGTGTGTCTTTTTTGCTTCACAGACACAGCTGGAGTTAGGGCCCACAGCTGTGCCCATAGCCTTGGCCTTGTTCTTCCTAGAGGCCAGTGGTGCCAACACATCTAGGCCTTGTATCAGTTTCTGCCCAGACCATTGGCTGATCACCTGATCAGTTCAAGAGGACATCCTAGGAGCTCAGAGGAAGGCACGATTAGTGAGACATGGTCTCTCCAATTCAAGTGCCTCATCTTGCAGAAGAGACAGATTTGTGCATAGGTAACTGTAATCATTTCAGTGGATTGCTGTATTCTGTGAATGCATCAGCCTTTTACCAAACCTTATTTTATGAGGTTTCACTTGTTTTTCACAAGTTACCCATGAACAGATACAAACATACAGTCTCAAGAAGTGAAGTGGTTACAGAGCTAGTATGCGACCGAATGTATTTTTGACCCCCCAAGACAGAAGCTGTGGGAGAGGTTGTCAGTTGTCACTGGTGTGTGTTCTAGATGGATGGGAATATAGAGCATGGGGCTGAAATTGCCCTCCTGGTAAATTTCCACACTGCTCTGGTTCTTTCTTGGGACCTCATTAAAAGGAGGGTCCCTAGGCAATTTGAATACCTTCATTGGTATGTGAGAGACCTGGCAAACAAATAGATCCAAATCTGGAGTTCTAGTTTAAATGGGATTAATTAAAGGGGCCTAGTAACCATTTTCAGTAGCAAAAATTATAATGGAAGTTAGGCCTTTATCTTAGATAATTTTGCACATACTGAAGAAACTGATTTGGCTGGAATTCTATGGATCCAATCTAAGTACAAAGAGTATCTCATCCTCTTCATAAGTTCCTTTTAACTGGGTAAGTATCGGTTCATTGACCTTTAATAAACACATCTTGAGTATGTACCTACCTCGCATAGGACACCGAACTGTGTTCTAGGGATATAGAAACAGAAAATATTTTTTCCTACTTCAAGAAACTTGCATTTTAGGGAAGGAAGCATATCTGTGAAACTTTTTTTTTCTTTTAAAAAATAATCTCTTCACCCAGTGTGGGGCTTGAACTCATGACCCAGAGACCAAGAGTTGCATGCTCTACTGACTGAGCCAGTCAGGTGCCCCCTTGCATATCTAAGTAAGCATTTTCAAACATTTTCTTTCAAATTAAAACAAGAATACATTCTCATTGCAAATAACTCAAACAGCAGAGAGTATTTATTTTTTAGATGCAGGAGAGCCATTGAAGGATTTTATCTTGCGGCCTAATGTAAGAGGCTTGGCGTTTGGAAAGATCCTCCTGGCTGCAGTGTGGGGATTGGCCCCTAGCTGGTGCTGGCTGGAGGCAGGAAGCCTGGGAGACCAGCGAGGAGGCCACAGTACGATTTTAGCCAGAGATGGCAGTGGGCCTGAGCCAGGGCAGAGGCTGCAGACGTGGATTTCAGAGATCATTGGGTGGAAAAGTATGTGTTGGGTGACTGAAGAATAGGGGAAATAAAGCAACTTTGACTCAAGAAAGGAGCCTTGCTAGACAAGCCTTTTCACAAGCTGGTCTCCTGGAAAGGGCCTTGAAGGCACAGCTAACCAAACAACCGTCCCTCCTGGGCAAGGGCTCCCCACTAGGTGAATGGTTTGCCGTATTTCCGATTCCAGGAACTGGCTGGAATAACACTTATGCAATGGGAACACACGAGGCCCACCTCCAGGAGCCTGGCTGGCGCAGAACTTGGCAAGGCTGGAGTCCTCCATGCAGTGGAAAGTCCTGCTGATCTGCTACAAGTGAGCAGCCCTTGGATGGCTGACTTCAGGGGACGTCAGAGCTAGCTGCGTGGATGCTGTGTGGGCCTGGAGCTGCTGGCAAGGGAGAGCTGGGGCCGTGCATCTCTAGTGGAACCAGTAGAGGACAATGCACAGGCAGGAAGCTGCTGTCTCTTTCATGCAGTGGCTAGAGTGTGTGCTTGGGAGCCAGAATAGCACTGTGTCACCCAGAATAAGTCACTTAATCTCTTTGATCCTCAGTGTCCTTGTGTGTGAAATGGGTTACTCATAGCAGTTATCTCCTGGGGTTGTTGCAGGAATAAGGAAAATGAGGGAAGACTGCTAGAACTGTGCCCAGCACTTTGCAGAGAGTTGGTAAGTGGTTGGTAAGCAGTTACTGGCTGAAAGATCATGACTTTCTAACAAATGCAGCTCCCAGGAGACTGAGGGGCGGGGGGCCAGGGCAGAAGGACATCTGTCAAGTCAAAGAACAAGTAAGAATAAACTTGTAATAATAAAGACAGATTCATTTTATGTGTGTGGGGTGGGTAGGCTCCTGAATATTTGTCTGCAATCCAAACGTATGCAAATCAAATCATTCTCAAAGTCTCAAGGAAGTTTCTTAAGCACTGATATCCCAGGGGGAGTCTTTCTGTAAAGCTGCTGCTGCTGATTATTATAATATGGTGCTACTGTCTCACCTGGAGCTCTTGGAAGAAAGACATAATTCGTGTAGTTTTAGCATTTCTTTGCTGCACTTTTTTTTTTAATTTTTTATTTATTTATGGTAGTCACACAGAAAGAGAGAGAGAGAGAGGCAGAGACATAGGCAGAGGGAGAAGCAGGCTCCATGCACTGGGAGCCTGACGTGGGATTCGATCCTGGGTCTCCAGGATCGCGCCAAAGGCAGGCGCTAAACTGCTGCGCCACCCAGGGATCCTTGCTGCACTTATTAAACCGAATTGTTTGTTGAAGCCCATATTTGTGTAGTGTCCCTGGAGCAATCCAGAATTGTAGGTGAAGGCTTAAGTCAGGTCCCTATTTTACAGGTGAGGAAGCTGAAGCACAGTGGGATCTTAGGGTGAGGGGGTTGCCTAGATTCAATCAGAGGAGAAGGGGTGGACTTAGAATCCAAAGCCATGTCTTCCCTCAGTCCAGTGTTTATCTCTCTCCGCTGTTGGCTCTTTCTAAGGGGGTGATGAGTCCTCTTTCTGCACACGTGTACAAGGCATGACACAGACAACCTTGGTTGGGGGTGGGGGATTGGCAGGGGAGGCAGGAGATGGGATTTCACCACTGAGCATGGGTGTTTTATGTCTGAGTGCAAGCATGTAGGGTAAATACTTAGATGAGGAGAGTCCCGTCCCTTGCTCTCCACCCTGGCTGGGTATGTGGGAGGGAATTCTGGGTCACCACCACCCCCACTGCCAACACCGTCAGAATGTTAATAACATGTTTTTTAGGGAACAGCCTTAAAGTCCTCCTACCCAACTCAACACCAAGTTCTTGGTCTTGGCATCATTACCTAGAAAATTCTTCACAGATCTCTTCTGAAGCCTCTCCCAGCCTGATTGCCTCTCCATTAGGGGCCTCCAATGCTGGACCGGAGCTCCCAGGGAACCTGAATCTTACTGTCTCTGCTCTGTTAGACGCAGGGCACACTTTCACCCATCAAAGTGGTGCCCAATATTGGTGGTCCTCATGGATGAGCTGTTCACAAATTTTTGTGACAAGTAACTAGGGAGCTCCCTCATATTCATTCCTGCGTGTGCTTCTCACCTGGTACCTGCATACTAGTCATAAGATGGCACCAAGGAGGGCGTTCTTGCCGAACCACATGCCTTTGGTCTTGCTATTTGCTCACTTGCCTATCGGGGGATGGGAAAATCAGGAAAAGAATGCTGTCCACAGCCAGCCCTGTATTTGAGTATTCCTCTGGTCCTCAGAGAAATAGTTCCACGAGAATATGACCTGGATGTGGAATAGTGTGTCTCCATTGGCAGACTTCTTTCACCTGTCCAGTATCTTAGTGGGAGGGGAATAGCTCCACTTACAAATGAGAAAATTAATGTCCTGCAGTGTCTGCCTTTGTCTGCTTTCAGGAGTCCCTAGGTACTTCTCCATGCCCTGCTTGGTAGCTCATGCTAGGTCCCCCCTACACTGACCTTCTTTTCATTGTTCCAACATTCCCAAATCATCCCTGCCTCCAGACCTTGGCACCCACTGTGCCCTCCTCCTAAAATCATGCTTCCCCATCTATCAAGCCTCTTGCCCTCATGGAGGTCCCAGCTCTGATGTCACCTTCTCCAAGAGCCTTCCTTGGGCCACCCTCAACCACACAGCCCCATTTCCCTGAGACAAGAGCACCAGAATCCAGAGCTAACCATTCTTCTTCTTCTTTTTAAACAGATTTTATTTATTTATTCATGAGAGACACACAGAGAGAGGCAGAGACACAGGCAGAGGGAGAAGCAGGCCTCCTGTGGGGAGCCTGATGTGAGACTCGATCCCAGGACCCCAGGATCATGACCTGAGCCGGAGGCAGATGCTCAGGCATTGAGCCACCCAGGCGCCCCTAACCATCCTTCTTCAGAGGACCGTGGGAAGACTTTTTCTCAGCCCTTCTTACTGTGGTGATCAGTGTCATCTCTAGCATCTCTGCCTTAGCCCTGACAGAGCCGGGAGGAAGGGGCGGGGAGCCCTCAGCCCAAGAGGGAGCCTTGTCCAAGCATCCCGCTCCCCACCCTGTCTTCAGATGGGTAGTCTCCACTTCTTCGGCATTCTCTGCCACAATGTGTCCTCTGACTCATGCAATTCTCTCAGCTCTGTCTAATTTTTGAAAAACCCGTAAGATTCCTTTTCCAATAGATCCACGGGCAGTGGAGGGGAAGATCTAACCCTTTTTTGTAAGGCTTTGTAAGGCTGACGAGGGACTAAATCACCTAGGATGGAAAATGCCACTGGCTTGCTTTGTCCTTATCCCCAGAGCTTAGAGTCAGACTGTCATTTTGGGCTCTGGCTCGTAGGCTGGTGTACATAGCTCATTTAATAATGAAAGGCCCATTTCAGAAACATGCTCAGTGTTTCTCCTGTGGTCTCTCTAAGCCCAGTCATGTCCCAGGCCCTGTTTGAAGGGGAAGCCACGGCTTGCTTCTTTTTGTGGACAGCACGTAGTACCTTCTCCAAAGTACTTTTGCTTCACGCTGCTTTTAAGTCCATTGCTTTGCTTTTAGTTTCTGGGCTTGTCTTGCCTTTTGACCCTTATTCCCCTACCTCTAAGGCTCCCTCTCAACCCTGAATGCTAGTCCCTGGTGGTTTAACTTATGCCTGGGACCCCATCAATCTTGGCCTTCTTCCCCCGTGGGCAATCCCACGGGATCTCTAGGGGCCCCAGGAGCTAGAACTAACATGAGGAACTGCCCAGCTAGCACTGGGTCTGCCCCATGACTCATTCAATTCATATCCAGGGTGTTGTATATTCTTCTAGCTCGAAGGGAATATATTCACCCGACATCCACACCCAACATCCACTTTCAGCACTTATAGGGTGCCCTATAAGGAAAGAGACCGGCCTGTCAAAGCGAGTGGAAATTGAGTTTGGAGTTCAAGAAATTTGAGTTTGAAATAAAGCTGCATCAACTAGCCACGTGACCTTGGGTAAATAACTTGGCTTCTTGAGTCTCAGTTGTCTCATCTGTGCACCACAGATAATTACCTCCTTATCCATGGTGATGAGTGATCTGGAATGTTCAGTGGGACAAGGTATTTAAAATACTTGTTCAGAAGATGCCGAATGAGTGGTAGCTACGTGCAAACAGACATACCAACAGACACATAGTTATGTGAAAAAAAAGAAAAGAAAAAAAATGAAGCATTAGCCTCGAGTCTGGAGATATTACCTAATGCTTCTCCTATTTATTTCTCTTGTGCCATCTTCTCCCTCCTGTCTACTAGCACGTAACTTGTGCTTATCAAGCGAGGCAGCCAATAAAGGGACTCTTAATTTATTTGTGAACAGCTTCCTAGAATAGTGTCCCTGTGTGCTGCTTATAAGCGCGGCTACAAAAGAGCACTGCATGTACCATGGGTGCATGTGCTTGTGTGTGTGTGTGTGTGAGAGAGAGAGAGAGAGAGAGAGCGAGAGAGACTGAATCAAGCACAATACGTGCCACGCTATGCAGGGCCCTTTCATTTATATTCTCTTATTTGCACTTATTTTTAAAAGGGGTAAAAACCCCACAAAACTTAAATCTACCATCTGACCCATTTCTGAGAGCACAGTTCCATAGTGTTGAGCATATCCTCAGTGTGGTGGGAAACCATCTCCAGAACTTTTTCACCTTGCCAAACTGAAACTCTCCACACCCATTAACAACCCCCGATTTCCCTCTTCTCCCAGCCACCAGCAACTTCTGTTCTACTTTCTGTTCCTACAAATTTGACTAGCTACCTCATGTGAGTGAAGGCACGCCGTATGTTTCCTTTCCCACTAGCGTACGTATCCTCCTATTTAGTCCCCACAACCACCCTGGGGAATATGCCTTATTATTCTTTGTGCCCTATCAGACCTCAAGGACAAGAAGAGATCTGTGCGATTCACATGGATAGTATGTGACACAGGCAGGATTTGAACTCAGGTCTCATGGTTCCATGTTGGACCCGCACACATACACTCGTACATACTGAAAAACTGTGCTAAAAACAAGACAAGTGTATGTTTGTGGACACATTTAGAGCTCTCCCTACGTATCGTCACTTACTCATAAATAGATGATCATATGTGGCATTATCTGCAGGAGGAAAGAAGTCTCTGACTCTGAACCTGTCCCAGTTGGCTGTTGGGAGACAGAAGTGGGAACGTGATGTTGCCCCTGGTGACCCCACAGTCTGGGCACATATTTGGGAAAACCTGCACAGTGACTGGAAGAGTTCAGTTTCCAGAGTAAGGAGGAGGAGCTTCAAGCTTTACCAGCTGGGGGCTCGGTCCTCCTGCACATGAGAAGACTCCGTGTGCTCAGGGTGCTCAGAGGGTCTGGGGAGAGTGCATGTGCCAGGGCCCCAGCTCCATGCCACCATCGTCTCAGCAAGCTCCTTCCTGCCTCATCTCCAGGTCCTGGGTCTACCAGAGGCTCAGTTTTCCCTCTCTCCTCTCTCTTGGGCCCTCCCCACTCCTCCCTCCTTCCCTCCTGCTCTTTCCTCCCTCTCTCCCTAACTGTTCCAAACTCTCAAGGCTTGAGCCCATGGAGGAATTCACTAAGAAACCAAATTCCGAGTTCAGGCTGACTGCAGAACTCCCAGTCCTCGCTGTCGGGGAGATTTCTGGGCCTTTAATAAGGGGAGAATTTGATCCTCAGGCTCCTTGTTAAGATAAAGACCTGGCTGGTTTATGAACTCTGTCCAGCTGGGCTACAGCCTCACAGAGAAATAATTAAACACTCCCTGCCTAGGAATGGTCAGGGTCTCCGAGAAAACCTGGTCTGGATCTTGAGAGAAAGGGGAGAAGGGTGATCCATCACCCCTGGGGCAGGAGTCATTTCTTGAGAGCCTACAGCTTGAGAAGAGGGTCTTTTCCTCTCTGGAAGAACCCGCTTCCTCTCCGTCTTAGAGAGTCAGAGTTCATTTATGGGATACCTGCATGGGCCAGACACTATGCTGAGTTTGGGGTGAGGATGGGGTTGCTCAGAGGACAGCCAGCTCATTAATACCATTTTAGATGGAAAGAGACTGAGCCCGGAGAGAAATAAGTTGTCTAGTGTGACAGGTTCAGGACTTGGCTGCAACCTCACTTGACATGACATGCCCCCACATGCCAAGCAGCTCTGACCCCCCACCCCCCGCCGCCCCGTCTGCCTCTTCAGCCAGCCCTCCCTCATCTCTCCTAGGAGCCTGACACTCTTTGGGGTTGGCATTTCAGAGTTTTAGCTGCTAGACCGTCAAGACTGCATGCAGGTGGATCTGTGCCCACCGCCTCTCAGCTGGCCCTTCAGCTCGAATCTCAGTAATCCGTTTACTGCAGGTGAACCACCTCTTAATGTCGATGTACTTCAGTGAATAAGGCAGGGCAAAGGAAGACTACGTAAGAGGAAGGATTTAGGGACACCTGGGTGGCTCAGCGGTTGAGCGTCTGCCTTTGGCTCAGGGTGTGATCTCGGGATCCGGGATCGAGTCCCACATTGGGCTCCCTGCATGGAGCCTGCTTCTCCCTCTGCCTGTGTCTCTGCCTCTCTGTCTGTGTCTCTCATGAATAAATAAATAAAATCTTTAAAAAAAAAAAAAAGAGGAAGGATTTAAATGGGTTTAGAGGGAGGAATGGTGTCCAAGAGAGAGATTAGGAAGGGGTATACTTGTGTGGTACACAGGTGTACATACTCATGTGGGCAAGGCCGCATGTTTAGCATGTATGGGCCATTCCAGAAGCCATAACCTAAGGGGTCCCGGATGAAACATGGCATGTTTGCAGAATGGTGATGCGGAAGATCTGAACTGGAAGGTATACTCATGATGCAGGCACGCAGGAAGGAAAGCAGAAGGACAAAGGCCCTGGGGGTTGGTGGTGAGGGTCAGTGTTGGGGGTGGGAGAGCATGGACTTCAGATCTCCACTCCGTGATTTACTAGCTGTGTACTTTAGGGCAAGTCACTTATCTCATCTTGTTTCCTCCTCCGTAAAATGATGACAGTGCTCACCGGTGTGCAAGCATGAAGGATATGATGCACGTCAACAGCACGTGGCCCCTTCCAGGTTTCTTTGTGGCGTGCAGGAGAAATTCGCATCTGCCTTTCAACAGCAGCAGGGGCTGTTTTGTGTGTGATGATGCAAGTCTGTAAGGAAAACTAGGGCTGATCACGAAGCATAAATGATAGACTGAAGTGTTTGGATAGCATCTCAAAGCTGGAAGATGTTTGAGGTTTGTGAGAAGTTATGTGAACAGATAATCTTTTTGTTTGCTTTTAGAAGGTTGTGGGTAGGATAGGTAACAAATCTGAAGTCTGAAGGCGGGTCGGGTAGGAAGTGCATAAAGGACCTAAGTGAGAAGAGAAATTTCTGAGAATAATGTGGTAGAAGGGGAGTGGAGAGGAAAGGTAAGGACAAATTATAGAAGAACCATAGTAATTGGGATCCCTGGGTGGCTCAGGAATTGAGCGCCTCCCTTCGGCCCAGGACGTGATCCTGGAGACCTGGGATCAAGTCCCACGTTGGGCTCCCTGCATGGAGCCTGCTTCTCCCTCTGCCTGTGTCTCTGCCTCTCTCTCTCTCTCTCTCTCTCTCTCTCTCTCTCTCTCTTTCTCTGTGTCTCTCATGAATAAATACAATCTTTTAAAAAAGAAAGAATCACAGTTATAATAGTTAATATTCATCTTGTATTTGCCATGTACCTGGTAGTGTCTGAGCACTTCAGAGACTTTGCTCATTTAACGGATCACATGTATTAACTAGTCCTACACTCTTAACACACCTGCAGTGAGCATTGTTTGGAGGGAAGGAGACTGAGGCATGGAGAAGCTGAGGTGCAGAGAAGGCTGTTTCCACCCCAATTTAATTTAGAAGGGATTTTAAGAAGTTCTTTAAAAAGCATACCCACACTCTAGAAAATTCAAATAAACGCTCATTTTCTATGTCTCTTTCATATCCAATGTAAGTAGGTCGATATATTTTCTTGTAAAAGGTTTTAGACTCTTATCCATGACTTACATGTAATAATGGTGTGCGTTTGTAAATATCATGAGCATATTGCCCCTTGTCTTCGGACGATAGTTTTATTTATTTATTTTTGTAAAGGTTTTATTTATTCATCTGAGAGAGAGAAAGAGAGAGAGACACACACACACACAGAGATAAAGAGAGTGGGTGAGCGTGAGCTGGGAGGCGGGGTGGGCAGAGGGAGAGGGAGAAGCAGACTCCTCACTGAGCAGGGGACCTGATTCAGGGCTTGATCCCAGGACTCTGAGATCATGGCCTGAACTGAAGGTAGATGCTTAACTGACTGAGCCACCCAGGGGCCCCCATGACGATAGTTTCAAATGGTGATTTAATATTTTATTGTGTGGATAGACCAGAGCTATTTTTTTCCTGTTAATATGAACATCTCGGAACATAAATCTTTGACAGCGCCTTTTATTATATTTTAAATTTCCTGGTGTTGAATTACTGAATGAAATACATTGACCAATCTCATGGATTTTTAAAAAAATTAGTTTCAGAGGTTGAATTTAGTGATTCATCAGTTGCACAGAACACCCAGTACTCACTGCATTAAGTGCCCTCCTTAATGCCTATCACCCAGTTATCCTGTCCCTCCACCTACCACCCCTCCAACGACTCAGTTTCCTAAATTTCAGCATTTCTTATGGTTTGCCTCTCTCTCTGTTAT
Organism: Canis lupus dingo; assembly: GCF_003254725.2. Classification (NCBI taxonomy): domain Eukaryota; kingdom Metazoa; phylum Chordata; class Mammalia; order Carnivora; family Canidae; genus Canis; species Canis lupus. The sequence continues at coordinate 53,225,733 of NC_064247.1, forward strand.
TTATTTATTTATTTATCTATCTATCTATTATTTATTTATTTATTTATTTGACTTTATCTATTCATGAGAGACAGAGAGAGAGAGGCAGAGACATAGGCAGAGGGAGGAGCAGGCTCCATGCAAGGAGCTGGATGTGGGACTAGATCCTGGGATCATGCCCTGAGCTGAGCCACCCAGGCGTCCCTTCCTCTTATTTTATTTTTCCTTCCCTTCTTCTGTGTTCATTTGTTTTGTTTCTTAAATTCCACATATCAGTGAAATCAGAGGATATTTGTCTTTCTCTGACTACCTTATTTCACTTAGCTGCTATAAACATTGGGGTGCAGGTGCCTCTTTAAATCACTATGTTTGTGTCCTTTGGGTAAATACCCAGTAGGGTAATTGCTGGGTAAGGTAGCTCTATTTTTAACTTTTTGAGAAATCTGCATACTGTTTTCCAGAGTAGCTCCACCAGTTTGCATCCCCACCAACAGTGCAGGAGGTTTCCCCTTTTCTCCACATCCTTCTGAGCATCTGATGTTTCCTGAATTGTTAATTTTAGCCACTCTGATTGATGTGAGGTGGTATCACATTGTGCTTTTGATTTGCATTTCCCTGATGCTGAGTGGAGTATTTTTCATGTGTCTGTTGGCCATTTATATGTCTTCCTTGGAGAAATGTCTGTTCATGACTTTTGCCCCATTTTTTCACTGGATTATTTTGTTTTTTGGGTGTTGAGTTTGATAAGTTCTTTATAGATCTTGGTTACTAGCCCTTTATCTGCTAAGACATTTGCAAATATCTCCTTCCATTCTGTAGGTTGCCATTTAGTTTTGTTGACTGTTTCCTTTGCTATGCAGAAGTTTTTTTATCTTGATGAAGTCCCAACAGTTCATTTTTGCTTTTGTTTCTCTTGCATTTGGAGACATTTCATGAACCTTAATTCATATTGCCAGGATTGCTTTTCTCCCAGAGTCGAACTTACAATGTCCTCAACAATGTGGGAGGCTATCCATTCACTGCACTCTTGCCAGCATTGGGTATTATGATTGCTGTTGTGGTTGTTGTTATTAGGAGAAATATGGCTCAATCTCTGTAACTCCACATAGCATCTCTTTACTTATTGTTGGGGCACATTGTTTTCCCTCACACACGATTGATACTTGCTGTTTCTCTTCAATCCTTTTTTGGTGAAGGCCGTTTTTTTTCCAAGCAGAAACGTGCATGTTAGGATGAGTAAAGTACACAAAGGGAGGAGGAAGGGGGTAAAGTTGAGGAACACAGGGAAACGCTTGGACCAGGTGTCACTGCTGTCTGGGAAACAGTGAGGCTCGCTGTCTTCTGGCTAGTATCTTCCTTTTCCTTCTTACCACACAAATATGTTTGTTGCAAGAAAACAAATAAAGATAAGGACAAGAGATAAAAATCCTCCATGTTCCCACCATTCAGAGATAAGTTCTTTAGCATTTCATTATATGTGCTTACAGAATTTGTCTCTTTATACACAAAGCATTATATAACAGGTATGCTACACACACACTCACATATCTCTGTATAATAGTAGCTATTTTGAGGGGTGCCTGGGTGGCCCAGTTGGTTAAACATCTGCCTTCCACTCAGGTCGTGACCTCAGGGTCCTGGGATGGAGCCCCATTGGGCTCCCTGCTCTGCAGAGAGTCTGCTTCTCCCTCTCTCTCTGCCCCTCCCCTCCACCGCTTGTGTTCTCTCTCTCTCTTGCTCACTCTCTCTCAAATAGATAAATAAAATCTTTAAAAAAAAATTGTATTTATTTTGGGCTTTCTTTCTCCCAAGAGCTTCAGGCTCTTCCTACCTTCCCTTCCTCTTTCATTCTCTCTCATCATTTCAATGCCTGTGATTTGCAGGTGTTGGCACTTTCTTGCTCAGCAGCTTAGAGGCCTGAGAGGTGGGGTCATGTGGCAAGGTCCTAGAGGAATCCTACATCTGTGGGTTTGAACCGAGTGACAGTTGGCTGAAGTTATTTTTTTTTTTTTAAACCTGATCCTATTTGCTGCCATGTTCTTTCAACTGATGGAGGACCACTTAGAGGGATTTGGAAGTAGAAACAGGGGAGGGATAAGTCTTAGGTGTGTGCTCATGTGCATATCTGCTTTGGTTCACCTCTAAGTGGATTTTCTCTAAACAAGTGTTGAAAAGGGCCATGTCACGCTGACCTCATTACTTCTGTGATTAAAGAATTAAAGTCTCAAGGACAGATTTCTTCAATAGGCCCAATTTATGATGTTCTCACCCTATCATTTACCAAGACCTGTAGTCATATGGAAGCCTCACTGGAAGGAGGACCTACAGACCCTATATAACATCCCATTCAAGCACTCCAATATCCTAGTAGGTCAACAGTTACTGTCCATTTTATTTTTTATTTATTTTTTTAACTGTCCATTTTAAAAATGAATTCATTGATTCATTATAAAGCATCCACTCTATGCCAAGCACTATTCTAGATGCTGGGGACACAGTGATGAGCAGAACAAAATTCCTGCTCCTCAAGAGTTTACATGGAAGTTAAGGGGACAGACAACACACACCCAAATGAGTACTTCAGGTGGCAGAAAGGCTAAGAGGGGGCACTAGAGCAGGACTGCAGGATAATGGTGCAGTAAAGAGGAGGTTGCTATCATGCAGAAGGTTAAAGGAAAGCCTTTCTGATGGTATGACATTCGAGCAGAGGCATGGAGAAAGTAAGAGAGTGAGCCCCATGGATAACCAGGGGCAGTGGGATCCAGGTAGAGGGAAGAGCTCCTGCCAGGGCTCTGAGGTGGATGTGTGCTCGCGGGAGGTTGGAGGCACAGTAGAGGGTGGTGTGGGATGGGTTGGGATGGCTTGAAGGAGAAGGAGCATGGTGGGAGGCAAGGGAAAAGAAGAAGTTTTGGCTGTGAGAAAGGAAGTATTTTGTAGAGCCCTCTAGGGCATTGTAAGTCCTTTAGCTTCTTCTGAGTGAAATGGGAAATCACTGAGCAATTTGAGTAGAGAAGTGAGCCGTGATCTAATGTTACAAACTATCACTGTGGTACTATACACCATGGGCAAGGCTGGAAGCTGGGAAATCAATGAGAGGACTGTTGCAACAATCCCAGTGAGGGATTAACGGCGTCTTGGACATCAGTGGTGATGGTATGGGTGTCATGAAGAGGTGGGCTTGCAGAAGGTGCAGCGGGCAGGCTTTGCTGATGGACAGGCAGGGGATGTGAAAGGACACCACCTGAAGATCTTATACCCAAATAACCAGTAGAGTGGAGTGTTATTTACCGAGATGGGGGAAGGCAGGGCAAAGTAGGAGTTGAGGTTAATTTGGGGCTTACTGACTTTGAGATGTCCATTACATGGTCCAGTTGAGACGTTAAGCTAAATATTGAGTCGATGGTTTTGATGAGAGGTCTGCGATACACATTGAAGAGCCTTTGGCATACACATAGTACTTAAAGCCATAGGTAAGATCAGGGAGGAAATGAGTGTAGACAGAAAAGGGAAGTGGCCCCAGAACTGAGCATTTCAAAGTGGCACAGGTGAGGAAATCAAAGCTTGGGGACTCAAGTGATCTGCTTCCTAGTGAGTGGCAGAGATGGGACTCCACGCTCCGTGGGTCTGACTCTGAAGTCTGTGTTATTAACCCCTTAGCAGTGCTCCGAATGCTGGAGTGAAGAGGTCTTTTCCTGGAGACATAAAATATGGGGGGCTAGCCAGGGCCTCTGACTGTGCTGGAATAGCAAGTTTGGCCCTCAGGTTTGAGCAAACAAGACACTTCATTTGTTGGTAGAACCAGATGACACATCCATCAGCTCCACCTGGTGTAGTACTCAGGGATCTCAAGGGAGCAAGAAAGGTCTGGTAATTAAGAAAGATTCCTTTCCTGAGCTGCAGTGGGTCACAGTGACTGTCAGGGTTGAAAGATTGATGACTTAATAAAGACCACCTGAAAAGGCAATTGACCAGCAAGGGAAAAAAAATCATTGCCACCCACCCACTACCACAGTATCTCCATCCAGAGAGCCACCGTGAAAGCAGAGCTGCTTGAGACTGTCTGTACCAGATGTCACTTGGCCTCATTTTAGAGTTGTGAACAGTCTGTAAACAACCAGGATGCCTTCTCATTCATTGATAAACAGTGCTCTTTGCCCAGTTCCTTGACTAGATACATAGAGACAAATAAGACTCTGTTCCCTCACTCTCAGGAGTTCTGAATATCCCAGAGGCCATGAGGACAGTCAGTGGAGATTGGTGTGTGCATGTATTCACATTTTAATGTTTCAAAAGTTTATTTCTATAATGGGATGGAGAATTAGAGCCCCATGTGTAGTAAATGCTCAGTAAGTTATTCACTAAAGTGTGAATAGAGTCGTAGAGAAAGGGCAGAGTTGAGAATGAGGACCAACCTTGCAGCTATAGCTTTGCAAAAAGTAGCTACATGATTTCAGAAAAGTTGCTTAAAAAAAAAAAATGAAAAGAAAAGTTGCTTATAGGGATCACAGTTCCCCTGTCAGAAAAGGGGTGGGATTAAATTATCCTTGGAGATCTTTGAGATCTAACACTAGGATTTGTTGAAAGGTCTGAAGAGCCCCTGTAAAAACTCCCCTTCCTAAAATGCTGCTCAATGCTGTGATGTGTGTTTCATAGGACAGGCACCATAGAGGGTTTAAGAAAAGGAATCAGATGCGTGCCTACTGAGTACGACCTGCCATTCCCTTTGTGGAGCACCTCCTTTCCCACTGTTCCTCACATCCCAAATTCTCAGGAGTTCAGATTGATGGGAGACTTGGCTGGGCATCTTGCCACGGCAAGGTGGACAATTGTGAATTATGGGCCTTTTTCAGTGCCTGCCAGCATCTGTACATATGTTGGCTGGGGATATGGTTGCTGTAGAGCTTCCTTATGCCTCGAGTCAGATGGCAGGGTCCCCACCCAGAATTCATGCAGATGGAAGGCATGTTGCTGAAGGGAAAGTGCTCTTTCCAATGGATGCCTCCTGAAAGAGAACTTGCTGTATATTTGCTTTAAATACGGGAAGTTGCTGTTTGGAGCTTCTAGTGTAGAATTTTCCTAAGGGAGACCTCTCAAGGCTGTTCTCTCTATCCTTTTGGCCATCACGTTAGTTCCAGGCCTGGCTTTTCTTTTCTCAACAGGACAATTGCATAGCTTCTAGCAAAGATCTGTCTTCACCAGTCCCCTTCCAGCCCATTCTCTACAAAGTAACTAGAGTTCTCTTTCTGGAAAAAAAAAAAAAAAAAAAAAAGTAAAAATAAAAGGGCAAACAAAATGCTCCAAACAAACTAGCTCATATCATCCTCCTGCTCCTGAGCCCTCCCCTCGGCTCTGCAGCGCTTAGAATCGGTGCGAAACACCCACTATGGCCTACGAGACCCAGGCAGCGTGGCCTGTCTCCCTTTCCCATCCCTTCTTGCCAAATTGGTCACTGTTAGGACACCTGGGTGGCTCAGTGGTTGACTGTCTGCCTTTGGCTCAGGTTGTGATCCCGGGGTCCTGGGGATCAAGTCCCACATAGGGCCCCCTGCATGGAGCCTTTTTCTTTCTCTACCTATGTCTCTCTCTGTGTCACTCATGAATAAATTAATAAAATTTTTCAAAAAACAAATTGGTCACTGTTTTTTCACTCATTAATTCCATCCACTTTGGATTTTTGAATCTGCTGACATCAGGGTCTTGTCTAATCTCTTCTCTCTGCCTGGGGTTCTCTTCTGTCTCTACTTCCTTTCTTCCTCCTATGATTCAGTTCACCTCCTCGGAGAGCCTATCCTTGACCATTTTATCTGAACTTTAAAGCTCTCCCTCTGTAGTGAGAGTTCTGGCTCAGCTAAGCGTACACTACATTGTGCAAATCTTTTATTCATTTGTTCCTTTGTGTTTTTTCCCCCCACAGCTCCTACCAAACTGTAAACTATAAACTCCAGGATAGCAGAAACCATGTTATTTATGGTTGTCGGCCTCTGCACCGCCTGCCTCTGTGCCAAGCCGGTGCTTGATGAATGTTCACTAAAAATGATGGACCTGGTTCTGCTCCACTTGCAGTCATGAGCCTCCACCCCAAGCCACATACCCCTCCTGGGTCGGAGTGCCGGTGGCTCCCCTAACAGGCGGTCTTCTTCCCTCCCTCTGCTCCTGTGTCCACACCGTGCCTTCTGCCCGCAGTGCCCTTCTTTCTTCCTGGCATCCTGAGACCTTCACTCAGCCTTCGAGACTCAGCCCACATAGCAGCACCTCTTGCACACCTGTCCTCATCCCTCCTGGCAAAATGGAAGGCACCTGCCTCTTGGTGTACCCGCACCAGAATCACGGTCTTTGTCACTCTGTGTGGTCCTGACCCTTCTCTGTCTGTTGCCCCCACTAGATGACCATCTTGGCAGCAGGGAAGACATCTGCTTTGTCTTATATCCCCAATTCTTGCTAATGCTTATCACATAGTAGGGGTTCAATAAATGCATGCAGGGGAAGTGGGCACACTCATAAGGGAACTTCCTTCGTGACATTTCAGCACGTGGAGCTTTCCTCTCTGAGGGATCCCCGTGTACATACCTCCTGTTTGGATATTCTCTCTTGGAAATTTTCTCTGGGGTTCCTGGGTCAGAGGGGCCATATTTCTGTGGGGTTTTTGTTTGTTTGTTTGTTTGTTTGTTTCTGTCTTATAGGATTAGAAAGATTGGTTTGGTTTAGAAAGCAGTTTGCAATTGCATGCTTTAGAAGGAACCTGGTGGTTAGTTTAGGTCCGTGATGGGTAGAGGAGTGAACAGCCAACCCTCCCAGATACTTTCCTCCTCTATCCACCAGTGTGACTGGTTGTTAAGGATTCATTCATCCAGTCAGTCGTTCGCTTGCTATCCACTTGTCTCCTGCTGTGTGCCAGGCACTGCGTCGGTGCTGTGAGAGGCGAGAGGTCCTGTTCCTAACATGTTCCTCGAGGATAAGGAAGCACAGACAGACAGTGTAGTGTGGCCTGTGCTCTGCTGGGAGGGGTGTGTGCGGAGTCACGTGGGAGCAGAGGAAAAAGAGGGCTTTCATCCACCTGGAGGGCTTAGGGAGGTCTTCTGACTGCAGGGGCTCTCTCTGTGAACTTTTTTTTTTTTTTTATGATTTTACTTCTTTATTCATGAGAGACACACAGAGAGAGGCAGAGACATAGGCAGAGGGAGGAGCAGGATCCCTATGGGGAACCTGATGCGGGACTCGATCCCAGGACCCCAGGATCACGCCCTGAGCCAAAGGTAGACAGACTCTCAACCACGGAGCCACCCAGGCGTCCCTCTGTGTGAGCTTTTGATAGGTGAGTAGAATTGTTTATGGATGGCGAGGTGAGAAAGGGAGGAAGAGAAAGGTAGGGAAGGTACAGGGACAGGACTCACAAGGCATAGAGCAAGGAGCAGAAGGTAGGCTTGGGAAGTTACAGAGTTCGCTGAATTCCGGAGCTTTGCTGCTCAGTTTGGTGTGTGACCCACCAGCATCAGCCTGGCACGGGGGACCCTCTAGCACAGAGGAACTTTGAGCTCTGCCTCAGACAGACTAACTCAGAATCTATAGGTGGCTCCTGCCCACATTAAAGTTTAGGAGAAAGTGGGTAAAGCGGTGTTTTCCAAAACCATCATCAAAATCATGCAGTCAGGAGTGCCTGGCTGGCTCAGTTGGTAGGTAAAGTTTGTGACTCTTGATCTCAGGGTTGTGAGTTTGAGGCCCATGCTGGGGCGTAGAGGTTATGGGAAAATAAAAACGTTTTAAAAATTACGCAATGAGAATCATCCAGAGGGGCCTCACCTCAAGTTCCTGAATCAGTAGCTCTGGGCGGGGCCTGAGAACTTGCATTTTCCAAGCGTTCCTGGGTGACGTTGATGGTGCTGGCCCCAGGACCACACACTGAGAACTGCGGGGGTGAGTAAGGTGGGAAAAACAATTTCCAGGAAATGTGCTTGGGCAGGTAAGCAGGATTCACTCCCGATGGGCCTTGGCTGGGGAAGAGTTTGGATGTTATCCTGGAGTGTGGTGGACCATCTCGGGGTTTTGATCCTGGGAGGGACAGGGTCTGACCCTGGAAAGGGTCAAGCTGGAAAGGCTGCCTTGGTGGCATGAATGAGATGAGACAAGACGGCAGACTGTCTCTCTGTTCCGGGTGCGACTGGTGAATCCTAAATCAAGGCAGTGAAGATAGCTCAGGACAACTTTGGGAGTTAAAAATGGGAGTCAGCAACTGATGGAGTGCGGGGTGGGGATCAGAAACCCCCTTCCAACCCGGAACCAGATGCAGAGCTCAGCCTGTGCCTCTCTCCCTGCTGCGGGCGCTTGCTTTTCTTGCCCAGAAAGCTGCCCCGTCTTATTTGCCTTCTCTTCACAAGGCCTCTGGCCTCATCTGACAGGTTTCAGCCTGCAGTGTTTGAAGAAAGGGGTGCAGTAAACCATTCAGAAGTAGGATTTATTAATGGGAGGCATGTAATTACTGCCAGACCCAGCAATCTGAAGAGTTTATAGCCTAAGTGTTTGGTGTCATTCATTAAAACAAAGTGGGCTCTTGGCCTGGACGCCATTACCCTGTGACCAGATCGTCTGTTTCTGTGACAGCCCCTCCCCACAAGTCTGCAAGTTGAGCCGGGCCAAGGAGGCAAAAGCAGACATGTCAGCAGGGCAGGAGTCTGGCTCTGTGGACAATGGCCCTTGCTTTGGCCCCTTGGAGGTGCAGGTCCTGGTTCCAGAGTGGGGCTCCTGGGGTGAGGGTGGAGGGATTGTGACCCATCTGCTTTTTGTCTCCTGGGCTTCTGATTCCATAGTCATAGGTCAGCAGAAGCTTCATGGAGGGCAGCCCCCACATGGGTGACTTCTCCAACACCTTCCTATCCATTTCACCCGTGTGCAGACTCTGACGGAGCCCTCCGATGCCGACCCAGAGGTTAGCATTGTCTCTTGACAAATGGGAGACTGAGGCCCAGAGAAGTTTGAGTGTCTCCCAAAGTCACAGGGCCGAGGGAACAAGCCTGTGCTGAGTTTCCACAAAACCATTTGTTTTCTGATCCTCAACAAGGCAGGCTGGGCTGTCCCAGCTCTGTGATGAGAACGCTGGCTGGTCTGGAGGACAGACCTGGCTGTTGGAGGTACTGGCTGCTACAGGACCAGGCTTCAAACCCAGGATTCATCTTGACTAGCTCTGTGTACTTGGGAAAGATGCTCTAAGCCTCAGTTTTCTCAAATGTAAACAAGGAGGGAAAAAATAGTTCCTCGCCGGGGTGTTGTGAGGACTAAGTGGCATCATAGGGCTTGGTGCTGGCCGTCCCTCTTTCCTTTGACTTGTGACGATCTCTGGGCCTCGCAAAAAAACCCCGCTGTACTACTCAGGACAGGGATGTTGATGCTCAGATGAGATAATGGAGGGAACATGCTTTGGAAAATCCATGCACACCATTCAAATGTGAGGTAATAATAGGAACAACGGATTTGCCACCACCCTGCCAAGAAACTAGCAGCTTTGGAGACAAAGAGCAGACCTGAATTCTAGAATCCTCATCATCATGATTGGTTTTGGACAGCAAAACTTTTCTGCTCTTTCAAACATGTATCTCAAAAGGTTGTTTTATTTCGAGGACCGGAGAGAATGTGTATGCAGCAGAGCTTGAGAGCCGTAGTGGGCAGTGGGTGTCGGCAGGTGTTAGTGTGCCAGGTGGGCCACTGCGCCATTGGCTGGAAGCTCTTGCAGAGAAGACGGACGTGTTATTTATGCTCGTGTTCTCTGGTGCCCTGCACGGATCTGCATATGGTAGGTGCTCAGCGATTATTTATTAAGCTGAACCAAATTGGATTTTGTCATCTTCCGTGGGTTCTTTGAAGGCAGAGCCTGTGTTTTACTCATTTCTCTCTCTTTCCAGAGCCAAGCCTAGTATCTGGCACAGAGTAGGCGCTTAGGAAATTCAGGCTGGATAGAAATGGAGCACGTGAAGAATAAAGCAGACTATCTAGTGTCTGCACCGCACCACGGGGGGAGCTCAAGGCTCCAGGTAGGAAACGAGTCTGGGATTTGTAGCCTGAGTAGGTACCGGTCAGATGACAGGCTCACTTCAAAGGCACGGGGCTCGGAGTGGAGGGGATGCGGTTTCTCAAATGCCTTTCTGGCTGTGTGGGAACCTCAGCTGGCAGCAGCAGCAGCCGGGTAGGGGGAGGTTGCCAGCGTAGTGGAGGCCTCAGCCAGGGCTACAGAGACGGAACAAATGAGCCAGAGGAGAGGAAGAAACTCAGATGGAGACAAAACACGCTTAAAATCTCCCTTCCACTCTGCATCCCCAGCAACCAACGTGGCAGTGTGTGTGTGTATGTGTGTGTGTGTGTGTGTGTGTGTACTGGAAGGAAAACAGGCTTTGCAGCCAAATAAATCTGCTTGCAGATCCTCTCAGTGCAAGCCAGGGCTGTGGTATCTTGAGCATGCTTTATTTCTCTGACTCTCTATTTCCTCATCTGAAACAATGGGATGGGTCATTCAACAAGGCTGTTGTGCAGATCTTAACAGTGTTTTGTAAGCAAAGAGCCATTTCTTAAGCACCTGCTGTCTACCAGGCACCGAGCCTTGTAGCTATCTAGATTTATTTATTTATTTATTTATTTATTTATTTATTTATTTATTTTAAAGATTTTATTTATTTATTCATGAGAGACAGAGAGAGAGAGAGAGAGAGGCAGAGACACAGGCAGAGGGAGAAGCAGGCTCCATGCAGAGAGCCCGACGTAGGACTTGATCCTGGGTCTCCAGATTCACACCCTGGGCCGAAGGCAGGTACTAAACCGCTGAGCCACCAGGGATCCCTGCTATCTAGATTTAATACGTGAGTGCCTTCACCATCCTGCAAGGCTGTGTTACAATCTCCAGCCTCTATTTTGGAGTGGAGGACACCAAAGTTCAGAAGCACCGAGCAGTTTGCTCTAGCAACAGTGTTGATGCTCAACTGAATTCTTTTTGCAAAGCTCACCCTGTGGCTGTGGATGTGGTGATTGTATTTTGTGAATCTTAGTCAAACCTCAAACTATCCCCCTAGCAGCAGCTTTCCCTCATTGTCAGCATTTTTCTGACGACCCCCCCCCTTTTTTAAAGTGAAACCTTGTTTTAACTGGGCAGCCGATGGAAGAAGGGGGAGTTCCACCAATGGATTTAAGCATGACCTGGTTCTTAGTCCAGGTGCTCTTTGGCTTCCATGGGATGTAGACCAGGAAATTATTTCTAGGTGTTTATGTGAGGGAAGAGGAAAAGCCACTGAGAGGGAAACTTTTGGGTGATCCAACAGCGTCTGAAATATCAAAACCATCCTTTTAAAAGAAAACTAGCAACTCTTTTGACATTTCTGGGGAGTCTTTCTTTGAAGCTTTAGCCAAATATGAGATAAATGTGGAAGATCAGGGAAGCAAATGAACTTATTGAAAGCTACCACATGCCTATGTCTTCTCAATGTATTTCTTCTCACCTTCTTAGAGTCACGCTGATGGTAGGCATGGTGAGTGCCACTGACCACGTAAGGATGCTCAGAAATGTAAACACTGAGCTCACACAATGATCAGCCATCAGAGCCAGGGTTCAAACCTTAGTCTCTTTGGTCCTGAAGCAAAGGCTCTTTTTTCTACTATTCTCTGCTTCCCTGTTGCTACGTCTAAACTCCTCTCTGTGAGGAGCCTCATCCTTTGTCCTTGGTCATGGACAGCCCCAGGGAGACCCTGGGAAAAACTGGATATCTGCAATTTCAGAAGAAAAAGGACTTTAGCCTTGAGACTGCATGAGACCACACAGGTCCACAGCAGCAGACAGGGGAGCATAGATTTTGGAAGGTGAGCTTTGTGAAATGGACACCTGCTGGATGCTTCCATCTTTGGATGTGGGCTCAGGATTTAGGAACAGGCTGTGTCTTTTTCTTTTCCTTTCCTTTCTTTTCTTCTCTTCTCTCCCCTTTCATTTCCTTCCCCTCCCCTCTTCCCTCCTTCCTTCCTTCCTTTCTTTTTTTGGCAGGATACGTCGGCTTAATGGAGGAGTGCAAAGGAAGCAGGGAAGGGGAGAGCCTTTTGGTTCATCTAATTCAAAGTGACTATCATGGATTGAAGTAACCCACGGGTAGATCCCATTATTTAGTGGCTTTACTAAGATCCAGGCTGCTAGGAGTGGAAGATGCCCTACCTGTCTTGATTTGTTTTGTTTTGTTTTGTTTTTTTAACAAATTTCTAACAGGATTTATTATTTATTTGTTCATTTATTTATTTATTTATGTTTACAATTTCTTGAAGTATAGCTTGAGAAAAATAAAAATGAGCTACCAAATACTTGGTTTGCGTGCCATCCCTAAGGTTCTTCTAGGGGATGGAAAGCACAGATTTTGGAGTTCCTGAGATGTGGGTTTGACTTTCAGCCATATTGCCTGCCTATGTGGCTTTGGGAAGCCATCTAGCATCTCTGGCCTCAGTTTACACATCTGTAAAATTGTAACTGAGGTGCCAGAGTCCCTGGCTCCGGGCACCCCAAACAGATCAGGTTTGGCCACTTGCCGCTGACAAAATCCAAAGGCAGAGATGAGTGGGGGTGAAACAAGAAAGTTTATTTTGGTGAGGCCACCACCGGGAAGAGAGCAGACCGGCGGCTCAAAGTCTGTCTCCAAAGTGCTAAAAAGACTCCTAGGTGTCTATCAGGAAAATGTGGGACAAAGGTGGGTAGATAGTACAGGTGGGCAGTACAGGTCAGGTCGATCATTATCTCAGGGACAATCCCTTGGGGTCTTGCTGGCTCAGGGCAGTCCCTATTGTTTGAGGGGGTAGCTTGGGTTTCCATGGGGGGGGGGATGCTTTGCCCACAGGGTCTTTTGCTTGAGTTAAAAGATAAGCTGCAAAGAAGCACTTAATTGGTGAGAAAGTACAAACTCAAGCCAGAATGAATGCTGTTTAAGGTGCAACTGGGTGCTCCTTCATAATGAGTATAATCATGTCTGCTGCTTCAGGTTACCATGCTTGTAAAGTGCTTGACACCTCACAGACAGTCATTAGATGTTAGTTGCTTTTTTTCTCTCTGTACACCAAGTGTGGATTCATTATCTATACTCTCTTACAAAGGGAGGTGTGCATGAGCGATGACCTGTATTTTTTAGGACATCTTGGATCCACCCAGATTGTTGGCAGGGACCATCAGCCGTGGTTTAAGACTTAAGCCAGTGCCCATTATGTCATTACGGAGCCTGCAGAAGCGATTACTAATGTTACTTTTCCAGTTCACTGCAGAGCAGAGGGGAGAGTTTTTCACACTGCTGGCGTTTTGTTGGAGCACGACGATACAAATCACAGATGACTTCCTCGGCAGATGTGGCTCCGTAGAACTGCAGTGTGGGTTTACAAGGGGTTTAATGAAAACCTGGCAGCCTTCCAGGCTTGAAGCAATCCTCTGGGGTTCTCAGCTCATGCACATACAGGCCAATCTGCAAATGTCCACCCTGTTGATGGTAGGGTAAAGAGTTTTTACCTGGGAAACAAAGCCAAACCTATCTGGCTGAGTTCACAGCCTTGGGGCCCAGGAGATGGAACAGTGACATGGAAGGGAAGTTGGTAGGAGGAGGGCGGCCCGCATCTGGAAGGTGTCCAGATGGCTGCTGCCCAGCTGGGGGTGATCGGGGCCCAGGATGGAACGATGGCTTTCCCAGATGCTTGGGGCTCATACTCTTCTCTTCCTTGCCATGGGCTAAGCTAAAAGGAGTGAGCAGGAACCACAAGTGGGGAATATGGAATAAGAAAATTGTTTCAGTTAAGTCAATAATATACATTAGAACTTGTTGCCTCTGCCTGAAATGCTCTTACCCTTTGATTGGTCAGCTTGCCCTGTCCTCTATTTTATTTTGGCTTCAGCATCATCTCCTTGCAGAAGCCTTCTTAGATCACCTCCCTGAAAGAGAACCTCCAAGTCCTTTGCCATATTATCTTAACTAGGCGTTTGTCACATATCACAAGTTATTTGCCTGTTTATTTTCTGTTTTGGTCCTTTCCTAGAACCCCTTGTGGGAAAGAGCTCTGTTCATTTTGTTGACCGATGGCACCCAGTGCCTAGTGGGGTGCCTGGCACATGGTAGACATTCCATAAATACTGAAGCATGAGTCAATCAGTTGTGGGACAAGAATAAGGTAGACCAGTGATTGCAACTTAATGCTACCATTTATAAGCTGCATAACTATCCAAATTATTTAATCTTTCTTAGTCTGGTATTCATCATCTATAAAAGAGATAAACATATGATAGAAGATAGCTGTTCATGCAGTGCTTAGCACATAAAAAATGCTCAATAGATTGAAGCTATTATTAGTCAGTCCTTGAAGAATTAACTACCAACAGATATTTACCCATATTTCTATTCAGCTAATATATGTTGAGATCTAGTATATGTCATGCCTCATACTAGGCACTATTGCATGCATTATTTTATGCAATTCTTCACAATAACCTCGTGAGAGAGTCTTTCCTGTTAAGAACAAAAGAACACAGGCTTAGAGTTAGTGTCTTGAACAAGCTTACTTAGCTGCTCAGTGGCAGAGGCAGTACTAGCTCCATTTCTATTTTTAAAGCCATAATTTCCCCCCATAATTCCAGGCTGCTTCCTATTAACACTCACTCTGGATAAATAAACATAAGGAAGCCACATTCTCTGTCCTCTGGGGACTCTGGTTTAGGTGATAAGACATATGTAAGAGTAAAATGAACACTAATAAAAACCAAAGGTTTTTACACTGCTTTGAAGTTTACAAAGATTGTCCCAATATTTACAACACACTCAAGTTTTAAAAGATTATTATCCAGGACATGTAAATAATTCACACAAGTCAATAAGAAAAACAAACAACTCAGTGGAAAAATTAACAGATTATGAACAGGCAGTTCAAATGGCCAATAATCATATGAAAAGATGTTTGGCATCACCAGTCATGGGGAAATTCAAACAAGAACGAGATACCATTTCCCATCCATCAGATTGGCAAAAATAACAGCATGCACAGGGTTAACGAGAATGAAGAAAAGTGGGAGCTATTATACCATGCTAATGGTACTATAAAATGGTAAAAGCAGTTTGGGAAGCAAGTGGTAATACCCAATAGAAGGACTATGAACATGCCCCCTTGGAACCTCGAGGCAGTCAGTACCTTAGAGCAACTCTTGCACATGTGCAGAAGGAGATGTACAAAAATGTTCAGTTCCAGAATTTTATAGAATAGTTAAATATTGCAAATAATATGAAAGGCAATGGATAAATAAACGGGTCTTTTGTAGATGAAATATGAACCAGCAGCCGAAGGCATAAAGTAGAGCTCTGCTTAGCGACAGGGATAAATCACAGACACATATCATTAAATAAAAAAGAGCAAGTTGCAGAAAGATACAGACAAGATCATTTATGTACATTTAAAAAACATGGGAAAGCAATTCTGCATGTTTAAAATGACCTGTCTTTCTGTAGCTTAAAGATCTGGTCAGGAAGGGTACATGCCCCTGCATGATGATAATTACTTCTGGGAGTGGGGGGGTTGAGGTCTGGGAAGCTTACAGAGAGGGCCTTCTACTGAACCTTCAACTAAATGTTTTAAGTTAAAAAAATAAAAAAAACATCTGAAGCAAATATGGCAAAATGTTAACATTGTCAGATCCAGGTGGTGGGTTCAGTGTGTTTGTTCTGCTAGGCTTTGAAGTTGCCTGTGTGTAAGGGGTAATTTATAAAGCAAACAAACAACACAGAGCTTCCTCCCTCACCCTTGTGCACTGCGCTCATCATTAAGGCCCCAGAGCCAGCCACAGAGGAGCGATGTGCCATTCTCGGTGTCCTGCCCCTCCTCTCCTCGCCCCTGCCCCGTTGTGCTGACTGGGCCAGTGTAAGCCGTTGGGCAGGTGGAGAAGAGAGGAACTAATGGTTGGGGTTTGGGGGGGGGGTCAGGGAAAAGAGGGGGAGAACCAGGAGAGCCAGGGATGCTGAGGTTTTGAGAAAAGGCTGAAGAATCCAAGGTTCAGAGAAGAGGAGCAGTTTATTCAAGGTCACACAGAGGCAGAGCTGGAATCTGCCCCTGGTAACTTAACCTCACGTTCAGGCCCAAACAAGTGTGAACCAGGAGCAGGAGGCGGGGACATTGGAGGCCACAGGTGTAGGTCAAATCCCAGCTCTGCTCCTTAGTGGCAATCTGGCCTTAGGCACCCCACCTAACTGAGCTTTCTCAGAGTAACATCCGGAGGAACATGGGACATGATGTGCATAAAGCGACTGGGGGGGGAGGGGCTGGTACAGTGTCCAACTCTTGGTGTCGACTCCTTGCAAACAGGTGCTGTCACTACCGGTGTCAGCATTCCAGTTGTCCCAACCTTTCTTCAGTAACTCGTTTTATTATCTTCCATCCCACCTTCCCTCTTCCTTAACCCAACAGGACAGTTTCCTGTGGGCAAGCATTCAGTTTATCTGTGTCCAAGAACTGGTCTCAGCATTCCAAACCCAGAGGCAAATAGAAATTTCACCTCTGTTTCTCTGGGGCCTTTGATCCTCTGAATGCAGTCTGAGGTCTCATAAATTTTGGGAGCAGCCACATCACATATCCCTACAAACTATCAATGAAAACCCTTCAATCTTTTTATTTTGTTTTTCCAGGGTTATTGGGATATAACCAACATGGAAATTTGTGTGAGCTTACGGTGTATGACGTGATGATTTGATATGTGTATGTTTTGTGAAATGCCTGAGCCTATTTATATCACTTACAATCAAAACATAACTTTTGCTCCCCCTTTATAGTTGGATTTTCAGACTGAAATGTGGAATCTCAAATAGAAAAAAGAGGAAAGACCAGGACAAGAAAAAAGATCCTACGGTGTGGAGGAAATGAAATTCTTCTTACTCGTGAGCATTAGAGAGACTGCCCTAATTTTGTTCTTGAATTTCAAAGAGTTCTATGACATAAAAATGTGGAGAGCATGGAGATGAACACATATTCCTTCTTTCCTTCCTTCTAGTAGAACCATTCTGGAGAACAGCTCCCTTTCCATCCCCATGCAGATGTTTAATTTATAAGTATTATCATGGTCTTATGGATTCTTCTTTTGTTTTTGTTGAGGATGCTATAAATCATTGCCGTCATTATTTATCTTGATTTCCCAAATGATTTGACCAGTGGGATCCCGTTCCTTCAAACCAGTGCCTATGTTTTTTTGATATGTATCCAATGATCTGTGAGTACTTCCTTATTCTCTGGCATAAGATGTTCCAGATTTACCTTGTCCTCTCTTTGCCCCAGAGCCAGAATCAGCTATTTCTCCAAGGAGCACTAGCTGTTTTCGGTGGAGAATGGCATTTAGAAACCAGGATTCGGACATCATGTGTACTCTGTATTACTGGGGTACCATTGCTTTTGCGGCCTTTCAGTACAGAGCTGAAATAAATAAATGTATGTGTGTGTATGTATCTGTATCTTAGAGATATTGGAGTCTGTGATGGTTAATTTCATATGTCATCCTGATTAGGCCATGGCACTCAGATATGTGGTCAGATATTATCCTGGATGTTTCTGTGAGGGTGTTTTTGGATAAAATTAACATTTAAGTCAATGGACTTTGAATAAAAAAGATTGCCTTCCATAGTGTGGGTGGGCCTCATCAAATCACTTGAAGGCCTAAATAGAGAAGAGACACATTTCTCCTGAGCAAGGGGAGATTCTACAGCAGACAGCCTTTTGATTTAAGCCACAATACTGGCTATTCTCTGGGTCTCCACCTGCTAGCTCATCCTGCAGATTTTCCCAGCCTCCATAACTCTGTGAGCTAATTCCTTAAACAAATCCCCCTTCAATATATGTATACATCCTATTGGTTCTTTTTCTCTGGACAACTTGACCAATACAGAATTTGGTATCTCTAGTCCAAATTCAGTGCTGTGAGATCCTTGCTCACTTTACTCATTCATATTTGTAATACCCATTCTTTTACAGTGAGAGTCTGGTTTCTAAAAAATGTCAATATATTTATTCATTTGTTCTAAACCAATTACACATGACAAATCAATTATCCTGGACACTTCAAAAATGCCAATGTCCTGAAAGAAAGGATGGAAGGAAAGAAGGAAGGAAAGAAGCAAGGGAGGAAGGAAGGAAAAAGAAGGCAGGCAGAAGGAATGTTGTATAGAGATAGAACTAAAGACACAGGACAACCAAATAAGTGTGTGATACTTGTTTGAATTCTGGATTGGAAAAAAGAAAAAAAGCTATAAAGGACATAATTTGGAACCTTTAAATATGGAATAGATATTAGATAATTTATAAATACTAAAGTATTGGGCCATAATGGTATCATCTTAAAGAATATAATGGTAAGAGATAGGAGATGCATGTCAAATTATTTAGAGAGGCAGTGTTTTTTGTTTTTGTTTTTACTTATTTAGTTTTAGTTTTTAAAATATTTATATTTATTTGAGAGAGAGCACAACAGGGCGGGGGGGGGGGTAGTAGGGGAGAGGGAGACGCAGGCTCCCCACTGAGCAGTGAGCCCAATGTGGGGCTTGAGTCCATGACTTGAGCCGAAGACAGATGCTTAACTGACTGAGTCACCTAGGTGCCTCAGAGAGGCATAGACGGGTCACAAAATATAAACATGCTAATATAGATATAGATTGATAGAAGGAGTGTGCCTGTGTATGTGAGAGGGAGGGGAAGAAAGAAAAACCAGTAGTGGCAAAATATTAGTAGTTGGTAAACCTATGTAGAAAAAATGGTATTAATTGGACTGTTAACTTTTTCTTTTTTAAAGATTATTTATTTGAGAGAGAGAGCACACAAGTGAGAGGAGAGGCAGAGGCAGAGAGAGAGAGAGAGAGAGAGAGAGAGAGAGAGAAGCTCAAGCAGACTCTCTGCTGAGTGTAGATCCTAACTCAGGCTCAATCCCAGGACCCTGAGCTGAGCTGAAACCAAGAGTCGGACGCTTAACCTACTGAGCCACACACGTGCCCCTGGACTGTTAACTTTTCTGTTGAAATTTTTCAAAATAAAAAAAAAAATGGGTGAATGGTAGCAGGCATTATGTATCAAATATTATAGATCTAGTAGCAAGAGTATTATATATCAAGTATTATGTGTTGGGAGCAAGTATTCCATACCAAGCACTGGCTAGGCTTGTGTGAAGCACTGTATGTACATCGTTACTTGTGTAATCCTCATGGTGGTCCTCGGAGGTAGCTAACATTACTTAACAGTTGGGGCATCTGAGGCTCAGGGATCATCCAGCTAGCAGGAGGGAAACTGAGGGTCAGTGACGTGACCAGGCCATCAGGCAGAGAGTGGCTGGGGCAGGCCAAGGGCCGAGTGTATGGTTCTTACTTGGGAGCTCAGTCTGTTTCATTAGAAAGGTTCTTCCTCCTTGTTTCTTGCCCGTTGGGGTTCCATTTAGAGAAAGATGTCTACAAACTCTGCCAGGCTCACTGCAAAGAGAAAAGATTCTATTTCCCAATTCCAATTTGAAGAGATAAGGCATCCAGTTTCCTGTTCCGTGGCTTTTATTCAGACCGTTTATACTCATTCTTGGCAATGTATGTTCTCCTTGGTTATTGGGTCACAACTTTATCAGATCCCAGAGATGTGAAAACCCAAGCAGGCAGCAGAGCCCTCAGACTAAAGGCAAGCATTCCTATTCATTAACAGAGGGACAGTGATTCTTTGTCTGCTTCTAGCTATTCACACGCTATTCACTTGAAACACAAGCATAGAGTTAGCCTGGTACAGTGTTCTGCAAACTGCGGGTCATGACCCATTAGTGGGTCTTGAAAGCAATTTAGATGGTGGCTGTCAGCATTTGAAAAGTGAATTTAGAATCAAATTGGATGGAATAGCAAAAATCAGCAGCGTATGCTCATTATAAAGGTATTGTTTTGTGAACGCACACACATACATGGAGACACACATACATATTTTGTGTTTGTGTTTTGGGTGGTATAGAATTTATTTTTTGCTATGAGTCATGGTTAAGACAATTCAACAGCTACTGGTCTAGGACAGAGGTTGGCAAATGTCTGCTTTGTGAACACAATTCTTGGAACAGAGCCATATCCACTTGCATATGTATTGTCTTTGGCGGCTTTCACGTTGCAATGGCAGAGCTGAGTAGTTGTGACACACTGTATGGCCTACAAATCCTAAAATATTTACCATTTGACTCTTTAGAGAAAAAATTTGCTGGCCTCAATAGTCTAAGGTATTGAGGCAAAGCTTCCAATTTAAAGTCAAATGAAGCTCCCATTGTATATAATCTCCAGAATTTCTATCATAGTATTTCTCCCCCAGTAACTATCTGGGTTATAGTGGTCACATACAGACTCATGTAAATATATATGTAACTACAGAAAAGTAGGCACAACAAAAGCAATTACTGCCTAACTATATATTTCCAACCTAATACCAGGAGTATTCAGATGCGGTGTCCTGCCAGCACATAGCAAACAGGATGACCTTTCCATTCTAGGAAAATATTTCGATGTTTAACCTCATTGCACTCAACCAGACGTTTCCTTGCACAGATTTTCAAGTGAAATATTTCAATCCTGCATTCATCTTGGGGGCCACATGTCTTATCCAAGTTAAATATTTCCAGAAAATAAATGTCTAGACACCGTCTCATATAAATTAAGCACCCGGTTTTTAAAAGATTTC
The DNA here is from genome assembly GCF_003254725.2 of Canis lupus dingo. Lineage (NCBI taxonomy): Eukaryota > Metazoa > Chordata > Mammalia > Carnivora > Canidae > Canis > Canis lupus. The sequence goes on from NC_064247.1 coordinate 53,246,397, forward strand.
TAGCAGACCTCCTTTTTGGTGTGTGAGTGAGTATAATTTTACTCCTGTGAAAAATTCTGGGTAAGATCTGCTGTGCCTACGTCTGTGCGCTTGTAGGTGGCTAATGAGTGCTGCTTGGTTATTAGGGGATTGTACTGGGTCAGGGCAAGGAGGGTGGACTGGGGAAGACAAGGCTCCGGAGTATATTTCCTAGAAGAGCCAAAGACTTCCTTTCCTTTGAGGTCAGCCTTTATCAAACTCTTGGACGAAAAAGTGAAAATATGTTGAAATCTACCTCAGAGAGACTTAATCATGTTGAATTCCCTCATTGAAGAATAAAGAGTATGTGAGTAACAGTACATGAAGATAAAATTCTGCGGGATCTCTTTGGCTTTCCATTTTACTCATTTATTTGAGGTTTTTCAAACCAGGGGCTTTGTTTAATTCAAGTAAGCTATTTTTAGTGCTGTCGATATTTATGCGTTTTTTTTTATATACAAATGTGTGTGTTACTGTGATGTAATTTCTTTTTTCACTCAACATAAAATCTTTAAGAAAGACCAAAAACTTAGAGCTCGAAAATTATTTTTAAGCTACTCTTATTAGATTTTGTAATATATATTTATGTTTTACATAACTAATGTTATAAACATACATTTTATACTATATAAGTATTATAATCATAAGCATTATAAAATGTGTTATAAAATTGAATATAATAAATATAAATTTTAAATATTTATTTTTCATATAAATAATCCAAATACATACAATATATTAATAAACAAATAGACTTTATATATATAAATGAATTACATATTATTTATATTCTTATATATTTTTTGCTACACTTAATATTATAAAGAATTCCATGAGGGAATTTTTATAGTGGAATATATTTAACTGCCAGAAATTCTATGGAGACGCAATTCAAGAGGTTGTCATTATGTCTTCCTTTTCTAACTTTTTGCAAAATCAGGCACGGCACTCTTCTGTGCATCACATGGTTTTAAAAAAAAAGGGGAAAACTTTGGGAGAGGATTTAGGAAATGGAGAGGAGAAAGAAAGGAAGTTTACTTTTACTGAGATATATGTAAAAGCCCTTTCTTTATTCTCCTTACCGCAAATCCAACAAATGAGAAATAAAAAGATTTCTGGGTATGGCATCATTTTCCACATATTCATTCAAGGACTGTTTAGTGGGTGTCTCCTGTGTTCCAGGCACTGGGCTGGGTGCCAGAGACCAGTAAGAGCAAGGTTTGTGTTCTGGGAGTTACCACACAGAGGGAGTGAGGTGGGGGAAGCCACAGAAAATATATAAATAAACGAGATAATTTCAGGTAGTGGGAGTATTAGGGATAGAACAATACCAGATAATGTACTGGAAAGAGTGAACACTTTAGCATGGATAACCTGGGAAGGCTCCTCCAAAGAAGTGATGTTTGAATCAAGCGCCACATGGGGAGAAACCCAGCCTTGTGGAGATCGGAGGACGATGGTTGAAAACAGAGAGAAGAGCTGAGGAGGGACTTGGGAAAGAACTCCTTCTGAGGTCACATCTTGTATGAATGGTCTCTGGATCACTGTTTCAAAAGGAAGCATCTTAAGAATCTTGTAAGATAGGGCTTGGAGGTCAAATGATGATGGCAATTGGGTGAGGCTAATGATGCTTTTTTGCTGCGTGGGCATTTCTTAGCAAACACCATAATAAGGTAGCTGGGCGGGGGGTGGATCTCTGAATTCTGAATATGAGGTTTTGCAGAAGATTTATTTTTCAAAGATGGCATGACGATCTCACCCATCCCACATGCTCTTCCTACAATATAGCCTTGACATTCATGATTTTAATGGAGGGAGTCTAGTTGCCTCCCCTTGAATCTGGATGGAGTTGTGACTACACTAGAAGTGACCCTCTGTGATTCACTTCCCTCTGGTTCTGCTGGGATGGTAACTCTTAGAGCCCAGTGGCCACACTGTGAGGAAACTGAGGCAGCCACCTGGAGTGGCTTCCTGGAGGCGTTCTGATGGCCAGCCTCCGCGGAGACTCTCACCACCACTAGCAGTCTCAGACCTGTGAGAGTAAAGGAGCCTCCAGGTGATCCCTGCTGCCCCCTGTCAAGTCATGCCAGCCTAAGATCCTCCAGATGAGGTCCCAGACTGCTGGGACCTACTGCTCTGCCCTTTCCCAATTCTGACACACAGAATCTGTGAGCACAATAAAATGATGACTTTTATTTATTTTAAAAAAAATTTTTATTGGAGATCAATTTGCCAACATATAGCATAACACCCAGTGCTCATCCCATCAAGTGCCCCCCTCAGTGCCCGTCACCCAGTCACCCCCACCCCCTCCCCACCTCCCCTTCCACCATCCCTTGTTCGTTTCCCAGGGTTAGGAGTCTCTCATGTTCTGTCTCCCTCTCTGATATTTCCCACTCATTTTTTTCTCCTTTCCCCTTTATTCCCTTTCACTATTTTTTATATTCCCCAAATGAATGAGGCCATATAATGTTTGTCCTTCCCTGATTGATTTATTTCACTCAGCATAATACCCTCCAGTTCCATCCATGTCGAAGCAAATGGTTGGTATTTGTCGTTTCTAATGGCTGAGGAATATTCCATTGTATACATAGACCACAGCTTCTTTATCCATATGATGACTGTTTTATACTCTCAGGTCTGGGATGGTTTCTTTCACAGCAGTAGACAACTGGACAGGTCCTGAGTGCCTTTATTGTCAGGTATGGACAAGGGTGGTCTCTTCAGGGGAGAGAGGATGCCTCTCACATTCTAGTGCCATTGGACTAAAAAAGTCAACTTAGTGGAATCTCAGAGCTCAAGTCTTTCACTACCAACATGGCAGGCAGATGGACTCTTCAAACAGGCCAAACTGGGCAGGAAAGAGGAGATGCTTCACTTTTGCACATGCATGCAGCTCATCAGCCAGTCATCATCATCTGTGTGCCTGCACCCTCTACCCACCAGCTTTAGTGCTGATCCCTCTTCCACATGACCTCTTAACTTTCTTTGCAAACTGAATTATTTGCCATCCTTAGAGAGTGGTGTGCAGTGTCCCACCCCAAAAAGGTTTGTTCAAGCTGTTCCTCCCTGCCTCCAGTCCCTGTGTAGAGGCAGCCTCCCCAGCTAGGCAGGGTTCTATCATTCACCCCCTTTGCAGTTTATAGCCTTGAGATTAAGAACAGCCTCTGGAGACATCCTGCCTGGTTCACGCCCTTGCTCAACAACATATTAGATCACGAGCACACTCCATAAATGCCTAAGGTTCGGTTTTCTCATCTGTAAAATGCGGATGTTTGGTGACAGTGCGTGTTTCAAGGAGAGAGGGTGAGAACTAAATGAGTTGATTTGTGAAAACACTTTGCAGAGCATCTGGCTCCCAGCACTAGAGTAAGTATATCCATATGAAACATATTTATAATCTAATATGTAGGAAATTTATAGGACATACCTAGGATAGGTATACATACTTTGATATACCTACATAGTTATCCATAACATATGTGTCTCTCATATATATATATATATATAGTTCTTGCTACCCTCACTATTATGTTAATTGTGTCAGAGCCATGTGATTACATGTATTCCTTATCTACCTGCCCTGCAAACTCACTGGTGTGACTGAGCAGGTCTTAGGCATGTTGTTTCACCTAGAACCAGCATAATGCTCTGTCTCCTCCATGGCAGGGTATCAGCCTTATTCACCTCTGTGACCTCAGAATCCAGCACAGGCTTATATGTAAGAATCCTATAAATGTTGCTTAAATGAATGAATGGCTAAGTGATCCGTCTGGGATGTTTCAATAGTTTGTGCAGCCTAACACTATGATGTTGAAAAATCAGGGGCCCCTGGGAGTGGCTCAGTGAGTTAAGCATCTGACTTCAGCTCAGGTCATGATCCCGGGGTCCTATGATCGAGCCCTGCATCAGGCTTCCTGCTCAGCGGGGTCTGCTTCCCCCTCTCCTTCTGTTGCTCTCCCTGCTTCTGCTCTCTCTCTCTCTCTTTCTCTCTCTCTCTCTCTGCCAAATAAATGAATAAAAAAAATCTTAAAAAAAATCAGTGTCTTGTTCCACATGTTCTCTGACTGTCCATCATCTGAATGGCAGAGGTCTGAGACATTCCAGTGATTTGATATGTCGGTCTTGGAGAGGGAGCCAAGATCAGAGAAAACTGAGTCAGTCATTAACCATGAAGGGAGGGCTAAAGCGGCAAGAGCTTTTACTGTGCTGTGACATCATCCCCTATCCGTTTATATGGGTGAAAAGGGTTTGCCAGTGGTCCAGGGGATTAAAAAAGAAAAAGTACCTCAACCTTCTTCATTCGTTAAAGAATGTAAACTGCCCCAGGAAATGGCTTGAGTATTGAGGTAATTTCCTAGATGTGTTGCAAAATTCATTTGTCATCAATTTCAAGGCAAATATGAAGAAACTGGAAACCTGGCTGTGGATGGGGCTGGAAAGTGAAGGGGACACAGACACCACACTTAATCACCCATGGTGTGAGTAGGAACTTTTGAAACATGACATCGTGAGCTGAGGGTCAGGTCAGACTGCAATGACAAGGCACCTGAATATGGGATATGAAAGGAGGAAATCTCCCCTGGGGGGAGTGGAGACCAGTTGCAGTGGCATGTGGTCATGTGGACTTACAGTCATTTAAAATTATTTTAGTACACACTCTAGGCCACAGTGTGCTGAGGACACAAAGACCAATACCACCTCTGTCACTCAGGACACTCACAATCCATTGTGAGTTACCAGCACATGAGCAGATATGTGTACTAACTGTGGTTGGGGGCCAAGAGGAGGAGCAGGGCCTAACCTTCTAACACAAGTCATTACTGCCAGTGGTGGGAGGGAACATCCCACATGCCCACCGTGGTGTGCATCTGAAATTGCAAATGTGATCATATCATTGCCTTCTTAGAACACCTTTTTAGAATAATTTCTATGGACTGAATGTTTGGGTCTCCCTAAATTCATATGTTGAAGCCCTAATCCCCAGTGTGATGGTATTGGAGGTGGGGCTGTTGGGAGGTAATTTGGGTTAGTTGAGGTCATAGGATAGGGCCCCAGGATGAGATTAGTGCCCTTATAAAAAGAGACTAGAGAGTTGTCTCTGGTTCTCTGGCTGGCAGGCTTCTCTGTCATGTGAGGATATGACAAGAAGGCCCAATCTGTAAGCCAAGGAGAGAGTTCTCAGCAGAACCTGACCATGCTGGCGCCCTGATCTCAGACTTCCAGCCCCCCAAAACCAAATAAATTTCTGTTGTTTTAGCCACCCAGTCTGTTGTATTTAATGTAGCAGCCAAAGCAAAGACAATACTTAAAAATAACAGCTAACATTTGTTGAGGAGTCAGTATATGTCAAGCTCTATTCTAAGCATTTTTTAAGAAACTTGTACTGACATAATATCCATAGCTCTGTTTGGCTAATAAGAGATACTTCAGGTGTCTTTGCAAACCACTCAAGGCTCTTAATGATCTGCTTCTGACCTTTGTTCTCCAGTTTCATTTTCTGTTACTCCCTTAGAGCGAACCTCGAAACCCAGGTATGCTCAGATGCTTGAAATTTCTTCCAGAGAAGCCTCCATGCTTCGGCATCTGCTGTTGTCTGCTCTGCCGTTCTGCACCTTGTCAGCAGGGTCTGTCCTAGTCCGTCTTCAAGGCTCTGTGGACTGGCCGCTTCCTCTGGGAAGCTTTCCCTCATTCTCTAGGCCGAATTCATAGCCCTGCCCCGTGCATCTTTGCTTATGCTGCTCTAGTGGCCTGGAACACTCCCTTTTAGTGGTTATCACCCTGTGCTTCAAAACACATCTTCATAATGACGCCAGGTATGAAGTCTTTGCTAACTCACCTGAGAGAACCGGCCATGCTCTCCCCCCCACCCCCACCTGACAACCTCCTGTTGTTTCACCTGTGACACTGGGCTGTGAGCTCCTTGAAAACAGGGGCTGTGATCCTATCTACAAATCTTCAGCCCTTACTGTTTGTCAAATGCATGAATGGATGCGTTCACCAAAGCACAGCATAAATAATCCACCTGCGTGTCATTGCATACTGCTATGTATCACGAGCCCCTTGAGAGCAGGAATTTATTCTTATTCTATCTTGCACCTCTCCATTTTTCCCCTCTGTGGCACTGCTACTCACACTGAGTAAGAGGCAGTGCTTGTTAGGTGAGTGAGTCAGGACTCAGAAAATTCATCTGCCTGCTTTTGGGTTATTTTTTAATCTCTAAATCAAGAGAAGTGACACAATTAAGAGAGTCAAGGGTGGAGTGGAAAGAACACTTTACAAGAAACCTGAAGCTCTGGGCTTCAGAGCCAGAGCCTTCTTCATGACCTTAACTAGTCATTTACTCCATTTGAATCTATTTTTTGGGAATGACTTGTCAGCTAGACTGTTAATAATATCTAACACACAGGGTGGTTTTGAACAAGACAGTATACAGAAAATGCCTGACACTTGAAGGTGCTCAACCAGCATTAATTTCCTTTTACTCAGTATCATAATGTGGCTTCAGTGTGGTCAGTGCCTTAAAAGCGATGGTCTGTAGGTCTTTGAGCATAACAGACAGTCTAGGTTATGTCCCTCAGTCAGCTGGATGTCAAATGGTGTCCTTGAAACCTGACACTGGACTTTGCCAGAAAGATATTAGCCTACTCCTAACTTATACTATTTTAGGATTTGATGGCTTTGGAAAGAAGATAAGAGCTGACTTACGCAGATAGAGGGTGTCTGTGCCCTGGAAGAAAGTGCCAGAACCTCAACCTCAATGCCACTTGGAAAGAACTAAGAACACTCCAAAGTTAGGCATTCAAAGGCTATTATTTTTATGCCAACATAAGAGTTTATTCAGGAAGTCGCAAGAAAAAAAAAAAAAAAACAAATCTCAGAGCAGTGAACTCCAAGGGAACTGGAAAATTCTCTTACCCAGCTGTTGATGCGTGTTCAACAGTCAGAAGATGGAAAGAATGGTGTGTTTGTCAGGATAGTCTTGGTGATGCTGTAGTTATAAGTACCTTCAACATTTCAGTGACTTAAAAGAGCAAAGATTTATTTTTTGTGAACACTACATGTTGATTATGTGTAAGCAGGGTTTTGTTATTCTCACTCAGGAATTGAGGTTGATGGAGCCTCTCCCAGACGTGATGTTGCCAGTCATTGTGGCACGGGGTTTGGGTCATGGTAAATTATGCACTGAGCTTTACAGCTTCTGCCTGGTAGTGACATCTGTCACTCTTGCACACATTTCTTTGTCAAGCACGTCATACGGCCTTACCAATTTCACAGAATGAGGAAGTACAATCTTACCATGAGCCCAGAAATAACAGTGAACCACAATAGGAGAGAGGGAATAGATTCAAGAGGTATTTGAGTGGTCGAATTAACAGGATTTGGACGTAGGATAAAAGGGGAATGTTTAGGATGATACCTTGGTTTCTGGTTTGGATGACTGAGTAAAGATGGTGTGATATACATGTGCCATGTGAAAGGGATATTCTCAGTTTGGGACATGTAGCATTTGCTCTGGCTGAAACCCAGGAGGAGAGTCATTAGGTGAGGAGTTGAATATATGATCTGGAGTTTAGGAGAAAGACATAAGCTGGAGATAAACGTTTGGTGGCCGTCAGCTCAGCAGTGGTGCTTGAAGCCAAGGGAGAGCAGATAGAGGAAAAACGAACTCAGAAAAGTGTGACAGCACCAAGTGTTGCTAATTGGGACATTCATGCCATGATGAAAGTGCCGATCGATAAAAAGCATCTCAAAAAGCAGTTTTTGAGGCACAAAAGCCTCTTTCCCAGCAATGCTGGCCCTATTATATATCCCAGCCAATTTCAGAGCAGATATATACAAGAAGTTCATAGCAGCATTGTTATACTCACCAAATATTGGAAACCACCCAAATATCCATCAACAGTAGAAAGGCTAAATAAATTGTGGAGTATTCATACAAGGGAACAATGCAGCAATACCAAATAGTGGAACAGTCTCAGGAACAACATAGATGAACCTTAAGTACATAATGTTAAGTAGAAAAAGAAAGTTGCAGAAAAGAACATCCAGTGTGATTTCTTTTATGTAAAGTTCAAATGTTTGCAAAACTACACACATGTGGTAAAACTTAAAAAATAAGCCAAGGAACGATAAACATGGAAACCATGATCGTGGTAGTCTCTGTAGGGAAAGGGTAGGGGATCCACCTGGTGAACTTGGATCAGCACTTTTGCCTCCCACGGCCTCACTTTCTGCATCTAAATGACAGGGATGATCACATTTGCCACGTGGGTTTATTTTGAGAATTAAATGGTATGTTATCGAGTTCAAGAACTGTTTGTTGCATCTGAAATTATCAAGTAGGCCTTTTGCAAAAAGTGATAGCCATAGTTACCCAGAGGTGCTCGGTGTGGGTAACCCGGGGACTGTTTTGGAAAGGTTCAGGGTAGAGAACAGTTTCGAGGTCTATGGCTTATATAATACTCTTGAAAAAAACAGAATGGGTTGTGGCACAGCAGGGAGAGACCGTATCTTTCCCCCTGCTCTTTCTTCCCTCGGAGACTTTTGTCCACATCTGGCTTAGGTCATCAGGCAAAATTAATTTGTTGGTTTCACCCTGCTGACATCTGTCTCTGTCAGTGCAGCCCCAGGCAGCTTGGGTGCAAATCAGCACAAGTATCAGCCTTCTTCCCACGGAGGCCAGGAGAGTATGCCCGGATCAGGGAGGGGTTTTGGGGGTGAGGGAAAAGCAATTTTATGGTGTCGTCTGAATATTTTGGATTCACTAAGTGGCAAAACTTGGTCAAGGGCCACCTTTGGATTTTATGATAGATGTTGAACATCTCGCTTGCAAATAGTAAGAAAACAAAACAATGCAACTGCTTTGTTTCCTTTCTTGTTTAATGTAGAAAAGTTGAATAAGAGAGTATCAATGATAATAAGCATTGCATTATATATGTTTAAAAAAAAACTATTGTATTTTAAATGCACATAATCTTTTCTCTGTAAAAGTAACTATTCATGGTCTCCTTTGATACAACAACTTCTTGGGGTAGATAGGACAGGTATCACTGCCTATTTTATAGCCAAGGAAAGAAATAATCGAGTCCACAAAGGTTAAATGATCTGTCCATCTGTCACCAGCTGAGGAGTAGAAGGTGTGGGACTTGAGTTCTAGAGCTCTGATTCCAAATCCTCATTGACTGTACTTGGCTTTTCTTTCTCCCATGTCTTTTGCTTGTGCTGTGCCCTCCACCCGAAATAATGTAAAGGGAAGGAGTAACTTCCTTATGTCACTATCCTCTCTGACAGCCATGTGGTCCAGTGAAGGAATGAGATACAGAGCTCCTTGTCCTGGAGAAGGGTAAGCGGCACTGTGATAGATGAAATCCAAGTATGGAATGGTAGATTGGACTTAGCCCTTCCAAATCTGTGATTCAGTATCATTACCCTGAAAGCCCCAGGGCTAACAATAATAATCCTTGGACACAGAAGCCATGCTGGGAAGGCAGAAGCGTGGAATACAGACTCTGAGCCAGAGGACACCCATTAACTCACAGAATCCCAGAGCATCATAACCAAAGGAGACACTGGCCTAGCTCTCTGCACCAACCATGAAAGTCTTCCTCTCCCCTCTACAGCCTACTAATGAGGACAGCCCCAGAAATTTGGAAAAGGATAAACACCATGCCTGTTCTTGCTCTGAGAACCTTTGAAAAGTTATATCTTGGTGGGTTCTGGAGTGTGGCCCAGGCCTGGAGTAGGTCCTAGGAAGCACTCTTCCAGATTCCTGCTGGACTGGACGTTGTAGGAATGAAGACAACTGACAAAATGAAGGCGGGGAACTTAACAGGACTCTGGCTAAAATGCATAGAGAGAAATAATTTACTTCAAAAATTAACCACTGAAAAGCATGTATATATTATCAACAAGTGAGCAACAGGCGAAGTGGACCCCCGTTACTGATTTCTGGAGCAGAGGTAAAGTGGGTGGGGTGGGGAAGGACTGCACTTTGGAGCTGAGTAGCTTTTTTTGTTTTTTAAAGCATTTTATTTATTTATTTATTCATGAGAGACAGAGAGAAAGAGAGAGAGAGAGGCACAGGCAGAGGGAGAAGCAGCAGGCTCCATGCAGGGAACCCGATGCAGGACTCGATCCCGGGACTCCAGGACCATGGCCTGGGCTGAAGGCAGGCACCAAACCACTGAGCCACCGAGGGATCCCCAGCTTTTTTCTTTTCTTTTTTTTTTTAAGATTTTAAAAATTTATTCATGAAAGACACAGAGACATAGGCAGAGAGAGAGGCAGGCTCCCTCTGAGAGCCCAATGCGGGACTCAATCCTGGGACCCCAGGATCATGCTCTGAGCCAAAGGCAGACACTCAACCACTGAGCCACCCAGGTGTCCTGTGGAGCTGAGTAGCTTTGAGTGGAAATTCTGGGTCATCACTGTCTCTAGGTGACTTGACAGGGTAGTCACCTGTCGTCTTTCTTGCTTCCTTATCTATAACTGGTAAATATTCGTGTCTCCCTTTCAGAGCAATGAGGTGACAAATGTACATGTACATACATGGTATATAGTAGTAGGTGTTCAGTAAATTCCAAAATCTTTCCCTTCTCCTCAAGGGTAACAGAATGTCTAATTCCTAAAAAAGCAAAATGTTGTATGACATCAAGAACAACTAAAAACATTAAGCAAAAAATTTAGGAAATTGTTTACAGCTTTCCATAGATCAAGTATTGGAGTGAGGACCAAGAGCTACTGTTTATCATCCACCATGTAGCACAATTTGAAACAAAAATGGGAATCTGCGGGTCATTAATCTGGCTCAAGGGGTCACCATGCCCAAGGCCAAACCAGTTGCTCTTCACAGTGTTGCCCTCCCCTGGGTTTTCCCCTGCACTCTGGGAGCTCCCTCTCCTCCCCCGCGCCCTGTCAACAAGACTGATGAATTCAATACCCCCCTCTCCCCAGCTGACAGCCCCCGAGAGCTGACTCCAATCAGCAGGCCCCCCTAGTCGCCTGACTCAGGCCTCCCCAATCAGAGGCGGGGTCTGCCGAGGAGGACAGACAGACAGGTCTGGAGAGGCTGGTAAGTGAGAACTCCCCAAGTGCCTCCGCCAAGAACAGATTTGACGAGGCTGCCATTCACCCTGTCAGGCCGTGTGTGGGATTCATCAGAACCCAATCGGTCCCTCCTCCACCCGTCAATGTGCTCTAAGGGGTTTTTCTTTCAACTTGATTGCTCTGAGGGCATTGGTAAATCCACCGAGTTGTGATCCATCAATGCCTGTCAGTGCATTGTTCCAGAAGCGTTTATGCCCTGAACCAGGAGAGTGGGAAGGGCTTCTTGGTACCATCGTAGGACAGATTTTCACTGGTTTATTGATTCATCCCACAAATATTTACTCAGCCTGCTGTTTAACTATGGAGATGAACCGGGGAGGAGGATGTTTGCTGGTGGGCCTCCCTATAAAGAAATCCCACTCAGTGAAATAGCATCTAGCCATTGAGACTGAAGGGCTATGAATATTGAACTGTTACTGAATATACGAGTCAGGCATTTTACCTATATCATCTAGTTGTCTCTGTGATGTCACTGGATGTACTATCTTCATTTTATAGATGGGGAAACTGAGGCTCATGGGGGCTCAATGACTCATTTAAGCTCCATAGATAGAAAGTGTCAGAAATAGGATCCGATGTGGACTGGCTCCAAATCCCAGGGTCCTCATTATATTTGCTACATTGCGTGTTCCCACACCTCTTTTTAGTTGTTGGTAGGATAAAAAGGAAGATAAAGCTGTTTGTGGAGACACCTTGAAAAATACACAGCTCTCTCTGCTGAGAGAGCTTCATACTGCCCTGGGTATAACTTGCAGTGGGTAATGGAGCATTTGATTGACTGCTGTCTCCCTGCAAGTTCCAGAAGCCTCTCTGGTTTCAGTCTTGGCTGCCTCTGAGCAATGGGACTCTGAGCTCTGCCCTCATGTGAGTCTCCTGGGCTGAGGTTCCCGAGTATGGCCAGAACCTGGTGGTACCGTGCTGCCCACAGAGAGATGAGGTCAACCTAGACATTGCCCAGGGGGTTCAATCCCAGTAACCACTGATATAGGCTACATTCAACCTGATAAAACTGTTTATTTTTAATACCCGTTTGAAATAAGCTTCCTTTCCAACCTCACGCTAAAATAGGAAGAGAGCTTTTCTATGTTCAGAGAGATTTCTCTTGAATCTCTCAGCTATTCACTGTAGAGATTGTATTATTCAGATCTGGAAGAAATGGAAATAGAGGAAGAAGAGACCATGTGGAGTAGCAAAAAACACACTGAGCTGAGGATCAGGGTCCCATAAGCTCAGTGATTCACTCACTATATAACTTTGGGCAAGGTGCTTAGCTTCTGTTTCCATTTCTCATCTATAAATTGGGGATGATAATGCTTTTTTATCTTACATAGTTATTGCACAGGTCAAATGTGGTAATAATTTCATTGATTCATTTTCTCCTTCATTCAGTAACCGCTAGACAGTTGAGATAGAGAGATGAGTAAGAGCCATGGCCTGTGTCTACAGAGCTTACGGAGTGGCAGAGGTAGACATAAGTTAACCTGGATAGAAATAATTGTTGGCAGGAAAGGTGTGGGAGGGGGATGAGGAGTTTAGGGTACTGTAAGGGCTGTGGCTGACCGTGTCCTATTAGGTGAGTCTGGAAGGGTGAGGAGTTGGTCAACTGATGAAGGAAGTTAAGTGAAGCAGCATGCATGAGGTTGCAAAGGAGTTTGGCACAAACCAAAATTGGAGAGGTCAGTGTGTAGGGACTGAAGTCCTTGTTTGCTGGGAACAGTCCCCGTTGTGGCCCAGAATCATTATTACTAGGGCCTTTTGCACTCTAAAGCATCTCTGGAGGAGAAATTACAAAGTGCTCTCACTCTCATGCTGTGAGCACAGTGGATTGTTAGGCTAGGGGCACACAGGGACAGACTCAGGCTTTGCAGGCTGTATGAAAGGGTTCGGTCTCTGCCCCCAGGGGGAGTAAGTACCAACTGGAGGGTAAAAGATGGATAATAATATTTAGGATTTCTGTGTGTCTGCATTATGCTCTGTGCTTTAGAAGATGTAGTAGGTGCTCTTGCCATCCCCCATGCTATATATGAGGAAACGAAGCTTTTCAGAGATCAAGCAACTTGTTCAGGGCCAGGCTTTGCCTAGTTAGTAGCAGAGCGCTGATCTAAAGCCAGGCCTCATTCCAAAGACAGGGGTCTTTAACCACTCTGACACTACCTCCTCATGAGAAGGTCTTGTGCTAAAAATGTATTCTGTTTAGGGCTCCTGCTGCTCTGAACACTTTGCTCACTTTAGTACATGCTTATTGGAATGAACTGAAGCCTCCACGGCAAAGTTTCCCTGCTCTTCTCCAGAAACGATGGACGTGGGTGTCAGGACAGATGCAGAACACTAGCAGGAATAGCCACTGTAGCATAAGGGCTCAGGACTAAGGCCCCATTTCTGCCAGCTGTGACCTGAGCAAGGCCATTTCACTTCTCAGGCCTCATCCCTTGGGTCTTCTTCAAGGACACACCAGTTGTGAAAGGGCTGTGTAAGCTGGAAGACACAACCATGGTAACAATAACCAAGCACATGGCAAACATTTGTTGAGAACTTTCTTCTTACCAGACTTATGTTAAATGATTAATGTATTTTTTTTCGCTTATAATCCCTCAAAACAACCCCATGAAGTAGGTACTATTATCACTATTTATTTATTTATTTTTAAAGATTGTATTTATTTACCTGAGAGAGAGAGTGCACCCATGTGCACAAGCTGGGGGAGGGGCAGAGGGAGAGGGAGAAGCAGGTTCCTTTCTGAGCACAGAGCCTAACTCAAGTTTCCCTGATCCCAGGACCCCAGGATCATGACCTGAGCAAAAGGCAGATGCTCAACCAGCTAAGCCACCCAGGCACCCACTATTATCACCATTTAATATGTGTGTAAATTGAGGCACAGAGAATTATTAACTTATCCAAAGTCACAAGCTGGTATTTGGAGTCGGCTAGGGCTCTTAGCCATTAATTAAATAATTAAACAGTTTTATCCACTCCAAAGAGGACCAAGTGGCTCTGAACCATTTCTCCTGAGTCTGAGAGTGGCAAGATGGGCCGAGGGTATTCAACAGGGGGTGAGGTGGAAGGTGGAGAGGCAGTGACTTGTGGGGGTTCTGTCCAGGAAGAGACAAGCAACCTCAGGTCAAGGACCCCCCACAGGGTTTGAGGGGTTTGAGATGGCCAGACAGGGCTGGAGAGGGATCAGTGATGAAACTCAAACCTCTGAGGACACAAATAGGTCCCTTTCTTCACCCCAGAGGCTTGGTGAATGGGGCAGGACTGCCATCTGGGGCAGTTTCCAGGTGGACTATATCTGGGGCACTTCAGGGCCGTCACACGCTTTCTTTCACCGGTCGGTCAGCAAACACTGCGCAAGCCCGGACTCCACTCCCACTAACTGTCATATTTGAGACTTGATGATGTATCAGCCACTATTTCATATTCTGCATGCACATTACTCAAATTAGCTTCAAATCCCCCTGAAAGGATTTATATTCCTGTTTTGCAGATGGGGAAACTTGAGAGATAAGATCTTAAGCCCAAGGTCCCATAGCTGGCAAGTGGGTTTGAACTTGGACTGCTCTGCCTTCCTCAGTTGCTGGGCAGGGTTGTCTTCACTGATGGAATACTGTGTGGAGCCATCTCAACTCACTTTTACGGGCCACCGGCTCTGTGGTGGGCCCTACTGGATGCTTTGGTGGAAGGTCATTCATTCCATGTCGGCTCTGCTAGGGAGCCCCGGGTGTGGTGCTTAACCCTCCTGGGCTTCTGTGTTCTCACCTGGCAGGTGGGAGGAATAGCAGCACTTTCCCCGGTTGAGTATCCGATGAAGTACCATGCAAAGCACTGGAGGCGGAGCGTGGTAACCAGCGGGCACTCCAGAGTGTCCATCAAAGGAATCTTCTCCTCGAGGGGACCTTGTGGTGTGACTCCTTTATCATTCCTATTCCAGCCTGGGGCTGGTACCCTTGAGAAGACAGAAAACATCCCTTGCCTCTGGGCAAAAGTAGACCTTGAGCTACTTTTAGCATCATAGGTGCTGTTTCTTCTCACCCTCTCCTCTTCCTCCCTTTCCACATACAAGCTTCCAGGTGGACAGTTGGATAATGGCCGCATAGATACCTGTGAAGCCATCAACCTAATCAGAATAGTAAAGGTAGTCATCGCCTCCTGGAATTTCCTCAGGCCCCCTATCTGCGCTTTCCCCATTCCCAGTTCCAGGCAATCACGGATCCTCTTTTTGTTACCATAAATTAGTTTACATTGCTAGCATCTCCTATAAATAAAACCATATAGTAAGTATTCCTTAAAAAATTCACTCCTGGGGCACCTGGGTGGCTCAGTCGGTTGAGCGGCCAACTCAGTTTTGGCTCATGGTCATGAGCTCATGATCTGGCTCATGATCTCAGGGTCATGAAATCAAGTTTCTTGTTGGACTCCGTGCTGAGTGTGGAGCCTGCTTAAGGTTCTCTGCCTCTCCCTCTGCCCTACCCTTCTCCTCGTGTGCTCTCTCTTAAAAAACAAAAACTCACTTCTTTTATTCAGTATAATTATTTGGAAATTTGCCATTTTATTTCAATCATTCCTCTGTATTGCTGACTACAAGTCCATTGTAAATATTGACCATAATTTGTCCATTCACCTGCTGATGAGCATTTGGTGTGTTTTCAGTTGTTGGCTATTAGGAATAAAGCTGCCAAGAACATTAGCCTTAAGTTCTTTTTTTTAAAAGATTTTATTTATTTATTCATGAGAGACACTGAAAGAGAGAGAGGCAGAGACACAGGCAGAGGGAGAAGCAGGCTCCATGCAGGGAGCCCGATGTGGGACTCGATCCCGGGACTCCATGCCCGAGTCGAAGGCAGGCCCTAAACTGCTGAGCCACCCAGGGATCCCAGCCTTCTTAAAAGTTCCTTAAGGTAAAATGGTTGGGTCAATGGATGGATGGGTGTTTGACTTTCTTAAAAGCTGCCAAACTGTTTTCCAGGTGGTCGCAAGCTTTTACATCTCCACCAGCAACCTGTAAGCGCTCCATTTGCTCCACAGCCTCCCCAAAGCTTGGTATGTCAGTCTTTTATAATTTTGCCCTTCTAATAGACAAGTAGTGTGTCTTACCATGGTTTTAATTTGCATTTCTCTAATGGCTAATGATGTTGAACATCTGGTCACGTGCTTATTTACTATGCATCTGTCTTTCTTGGTAAAGCGTGTGTTAAAATCTTATTCTGTTTTTAAAATTGGGTTTTTAGATTATTATTGAATTTTGAGAATTCTTTATATATTCTAGACACAAGTCCTTTTTCAAATACAAGATTCAAAAATATAGTGGCCCAGTGTGTGGTTTGTTCTGTCATTCCCTAGTGTTCTCCTGAAGCTTACTGATGGTTCAGTGTTTTCCTCTGTGTTTGATTGTGGCTGGTCTTTTCTGTTCATTGTCTTTTTCAGTGTTGACCCTGCCTTTAATCTCACCCAATTCACTTCATCTCAGACATCATAATTTGGTTTAGGTCTTTTCTACAACTTCCATGTCTCTACATGTTCAGTCTTTCCCTCGAGCTTCTTGATCACATGGAATACATTGATAATCACTGTTTTATGTCCTTGGCTAATTTTACCTTGTAGGTTAGTGTCGATTGGTTGATTCTTCTCCTCATACCAGGTCGGTTCCTCCCCCTGCCTTGGGTAGTCCTCAACCAGGCACACTCCACTGCATAGGTGAGGGGACCATGCGTAGATCTCAGGAGTCCTCTCTCTCTCTCTGTGAGTCTCCTTCCAGCACTCTGCCCTGCTAACTCTGCCTCCCTTGGTCTTTCCAGACTCCCAGCTTTCTCTCTGCAAATCAAGGGGTCCATATGCCTTCATCTGGGTCCTCAGCCAGTGCTGTGGCCCAGAAACTCACTCAGGCTATAAATGGGGTCAATTATAAGATTTCCCCAATTTGTGTCCCATCTTTCAGAAATCATGGTCCTTCCTTGCCTAAAAGTCCAATGTCTGGAGAACCATTGATTTTTTGTTTGTTTTTTTTTTTTAGTTGTCTTAGGTAGGAAGGTAAATCTGGTCTCTGGTACTTCATCTTGGCCAGAAGTAGAAGTCTCCAGAGTTTCTTTAGTCATAGAGAACCCTTAGAGTCTCTTGTCAAAATTCTCCTTATTAGACATTAGGAAGCTGAGGAACTACCCATATATTATGTACAGTACATAGTTTGGAGTTTAAAGGATGTAATGCGCCATATTTGGTGTTGGGATTGGAAACATGAATGCCATTGAGGCAGAAGCTAGGTTGTAAAGGTAACTGAATGCGGGGAGCAGGGCCTATCCCGTGGTTGGTGGGGGAGGGAC
The DNA here is from genome assembly GCF_003254725.2 of Canis lupus dingo. Taxonomy (NCBI): domain Eukaryota; kingdom Metazoa; phylum Chordata; class Mammalia; order Carnivora; family Canidae; genus Canis; species Canis lupus. Next base: position 53,263,838 of record NC_064247.1, read on the forward strand.
TGAAGAATCATTTTAAGTTTAGAAATGGCATAGTCGGGCTGGAAAGCCTAATTAATATTTACACATCGCTTTTTTTTTTTTTTTGTAGTTGGATTATATTCACCTCTACTTCTAGTAGGGAGCTGGCACAAGATCATGTGTTGTACTTGCTGAGCTCTGGACCATAGTCTGCTCCCATCTGTGCAGCTCTGGACACATCAGTTCACCTCTCGTGGGCCTCAGTTTCCACAGCTGTAAAATGAGAATCCTAATACCTGTATCCACATGAAGTGACTGCAGTGAGGCTTCGATGAGAATGACAGAGGTCTGACCATGGACTTCAAGTGCCCAGTACGGTGCCTGGCAAATAGCCCTCAGGGACGATGAGCAATTACTAATCAAGAAAGCTGAGTCTCAGTGAGGCTGTTTTGATGTGGTAACAGAGCAAGCAAGCCTCCACTTCAGCTCTCTGACAGCTTGCCATGTCTGTGATCCTCTAAAGCAAAATTTAATCCAAAAGATGTAATAATGATTGGTTGAGGCGAATCCCGACAGGGCCACAAAGACATACGTAGTGGTGGCTAAGGAGTATCCCCTGCCCTCGGCCGTTCCCTGACCCAACGGCCCTAGCCCGGCCTGACATGACTTTTCTGAGCAACGCATGTTGGAAGCTGTTGGATTTCTGCCACACAGAGGGCTACATTTAACCAACTAGAATGAAGAGTCAGAGCTAGACTGTGGTGTGCCATGGTTTGTGGTCATATGTTTTAATATGATGTTTGGGGCAAAATTCAACTGTAAGAGGCTCCATCACGAAATGAAAGCTTTTATTTGTGTATGTTCTCCCATGGTCCAGACCTTTGTACTAGCCATTCTCTCCGCCTCAGGTGCAATGTCCTCTTGATTCGATGCTTCCTGCGTGTCTGATTGCCGAGCGGGCACTCTTTCTTCAGTTCACAAAGACTATTAAACCTTTCTTGACTCCCCCAGACAGATGATATATTCTTTCTCTTGAGATGCCTCTGCATTTTGCAAATACTGCCATTTTCATAATGGTCTTCTTTCCTTTTCTCTCTCTCTCTCTCTGTCTCCCCTTAGACCGCAAACCCTTTGTGTCAGTAGAGCGACACTACCTTTGTTTACCGTGGAACCCGTGCAACCTAGGGTAGTGTCTGTGCTCAACACCTATTTTTGGATAAATGAATGAATGCACAGACAATGGGAATATAAGGTGAACTGATGTAACACTTGCACATAGTAGGAGCTTTCTTTTTTCATTTCCGTGCCTTATATTAGCTTGAGCTTTTAGATGCTCATATGTGATCTTGCTTATCTCTCTCTATTTATCGTTATTTACTGTCACAGGGCATTCTGGGGGCTCAGCAGATGCTGGCTGAATGAATGAGCAAGCAAGCCTTATGCCTTAATTGCTTTATCTCTTGCATGAAATGGTTGCATTAGATAATGTATCACTCGGCGAGTATTTCCTGAACCTCTGCCATGTGCCAGGCAGAGGCTGCATCAGTCATGGACTGTATCCTTGAGAAGCCTACAGACTAGTAGAATTCAGACAGGCACTGCAACCCAAGATGGAAGGTGAGGGGTCACAGCTTGGGATGTGGCCGAGACTGATGGGAAGCCACCGAGACTAACGCCAGGCCTGTCCTGTGGGATGTGGGTGGGACTCAGAGCTCGATGCAGCCATAGCTGTGAAGAGAAGATCCAGATCACATCTCCTCCACTTCCCAGCCAGAAGTCACCTTTTGCTCATTTGTTCTCATCCTGGCACTTGATCAAACCCCTTTTAGAACACTGGCTCCTTTTCTGGAGAGTTAATGGTGATGGTTAATCTTATGTGTCAGCTTGATCAGGCCACAGGCCACCCTGACATTTGACCAGACATTATCCTGGTTGTGTCTGTGAGGGTGCTTTTTGGTGACATTGGCATTTTCGGATTGGTAAACTGAATAGAGCAGAGCGCCCTCCCTAATGTGGGTTGGCCTCATCCAGTCACTTGAAAAAAAAGGAGGGAACTCCTCCTGCCTAAGGGCTGAGTCGGGACATCAGTCTTCACCTGCCTTTAGATACAAACTGCCTTTAGAGCTTCTCAAGCCTCTAGCTTCTTCTGGACTGAACTTTGCCATCAGCTCTCCTAGTGTTCAAGCTTTCAGCCTCTGACTGGAGCTGCACCATGGCTTTTCTGGGTCTCAGGTGTGCTGACTACAGGTCTTAGGATTTCTCAGCCTCCATAACTGCATGAATAAACTCCTTATTATTGATCTATTGATCTGTCGATGGATCTATCTACCTACCTATCATCTATCATCCATAATATATATATATATATATATATATATATATATATATATATATATATTGAGAGAAAGAGAAAGAAAGGGAGAGATCTGTTTATTTCCCTTTCTCTCTCTTATCTCTTACTATTTCTGTTTTGCTGGGGAACCCTGACAAACACAGAAGGTGAGAAAGAACCTGCACTTTCCTTTCTATTATTATATCCATTAGCTTATACATTTTATGTAATACCCCTCTGAGGATGGATGTAATTTCCAGTTTATGGATGGGAACAGTGAGGTTCAGATTGGTGAAGCAACATTCCCAAGGTCACACAACCAGCAAATGAAAAAATCAGTTTAAAATCTCATTCCCGGGGCCCCTGGTGGCACAGTGATTGAGCATCTGCCTTTGGCTCAGGTTGTGATCCTGGAGTCCTGGGATTGAGTCCTGCATTGGGCTCCCCGTAGGAGAGCTTCTCCCTCTGCCTATGTCTCTGCCTCTCTTTTTGTGTCTCTTATGAGTAAATAAATAAAATCTTTTTAAAAAAAATCTCATTCCCAGGGCACTTGTGTGGTGCAGCTGGTAAAACATCTGACTCTTGGTTTTGGCTCGGTTGTGATCTTGCTATCTTGAGACCAAGCCCCACATCCAGCTCCATGTTCAGTGTGGAGTCTGCTTGAGATTCTCTCTCTCCCTCTCCCTCTACTCCTCTTCACCATGCTCTTTCTCTCTCTAAAATAAAGCACTAAATCTTTTTTTAAAAATAAAAATAAATAAAATCTCATTCCCTTTAGCATCATAGCCTATGCTATTTCTCCTTCACTTGACTACTTCCTTCCCTGCATGTTTTATCTCTCTGGTAGATACTAAGGTTTTGGTGGATGGAAACCAGTTCTAATTATTTTTCCTCTGCTTGTCCACCTATAATTTTTGTACTTAGCACCATCTCTGGCACAGGAGGGGAGGGTGGAGGTGACCTCAGGGATTGGTGAGTGATCTGTCTGGATCAAGGGACTTCTCTGCAGGACAAGACTTTAGACACCTCATAGCCCTATGCATCCCTACTTTTACCGTTGCTTCCAGTGTAGCTCTCTTTCTTCTCCATCTCCATGCTGCTGTGAGTTATTATATGGCCATATATTCCCCACGGTGATTCCAGTGTGTTCTTAAGTTTGCAGTGAAAAGTCAAGGATCACACTCCCTAGGAAACGCTTCCTCAAGCCCCTTCTGGCACTTTGACTTGCCTGTGCCACCTGGGCCGGGAGCCAGCTGTGCAGCGGGGTTGGGGGGAGAGAGTGTGGGCTGAAGAGGACAGGGAGACCCTGACAGCTTGCTGGGCCCATGCTGGGGAAACTCTGGCTATAAATAGAAGGAATACTAAGCTGAATGTTTTTAATATGCACATTGAATTCATTTACTTAATGAAGAATTTTCCTGGAAAAGAGAGCTGAGCTGTCAGAGCTGAGCTGTTTTGGAGTACGATGTAAAAGAAAAACTCAAGAGAATTATTTGCTGTTTGGATTTATGCTTTTAAAATAGGTCACAATAAAAAGCAACACTGTAGGGGCAGAAATCAGGTCAGTGTTCATCAGGGCTGGAGGTGGGGGCGAGGGACTGACTGGGAAGGGGCAGGGAGGAACTTTCTGGGGTGAGGGTAGCGTCTTGTATCTTACTGGGGCAGTCAGTTACAGCTGTTCACGGAATTGTTCATCCAAAATAAATGAGTTTTACTGTATGCAAATTATGCTTCAACAGCTCTGATCTATCATGTCACAGTGTTCCGGCCAAGGGAGAAAGAGGAGGAGTGGAGAATGAAAGTTTTCAAGCATCTACTTGGGGTGGAGTTCTCTCTAGCTTCTTTAGATAATTTATCTTGTTATATATAAAACCAAGGTGAGTTAGAGATTATCATCTGCCTTTTGCAGATGAAACAGCCAAGATTGGGCGATCACTCCGGGTCCCACATAAACTCCTACTGGACCTCATGAGGAGGTTTTGGAATTCCATAGTGACCTCCCTCCACCTCCCCGGATGTTGGGAGAGATAGAGCCAACAAGTCTGGGAATACACAGAACTGAGTTTGTGCTCCTTATATTAAATGCTTCAGACAGCTCTATGCTCTTTCTCCAAAATGTTCCTCCATTCTGTATTCTTTGGCTGTTTCTGGCTGCATCTGGGAAAAGGTCTTAATAAGGTGCTAATGGTCTTTAACAGCTTTATTTAGTACCTTTCGACCTCCCTTTTTATCAAGTGTGCTTGACTTTGGACAGATGTTGAAATCTGAAAGGGGGTAGGGTGTGCACTGTAGGGCCTGCCATCGTTCCTAGACCCCATTCCCGAGGCTGACACCATTAATCAATCATGTTACTCTATGAACTCTGACTTGCTCTTGCCATCCTTCATGCCATGGACTTCTGAGCAGTGATTACTAACCCATTTGATTTGGTCCTCAAACTCAAGAGGCTATATTTGCCATCATACCTGTGTTTGGGAGGCCTAATGTAGGTGCATTTATAAATTGAGGGTGAAATCTTATCCTTTTCTCTGCTCAAACCTGGAACCTGGAGAAAAGTTGGCATGTGGATCTAGTGGCAAAAGTAGAAAAAGCACGGATTAGACAGAGTTGGACTTGGACATCAGCTCTGTACAATGTCTGCCCATCTCTCCCACAACACTCATCGTCTTCATCTTTGAGACGGGTATGATAATAGTTCTCCAAAGGTGTCATGGTGAAGTGTAAATCCTATGAGATTACTCATAGGAAACAAAACTCACCATGCCCTCAGCTCTGTGCTAAGGACTCTTAGATGCATTAGCTTGTTCAACCCTTATAACAAAGTAATGCGTAAAAAACTTTTTAATCTGCCTTAAATAGGTGATACTCCATTTGTTCAGGTCACGCATGAAAGAGTGAGGTGGTGAAGCGAACTCAGGTCTGACTCTGAAACTCATACTGTCAGTCACAAGCTACACTGTCTTGTTCCTGGCATGGGGCAGGCAATCTTTGGGGTGCCACATCCCTTATTGCAGGACCGAGTTGACTGACAAGGACTCAGACAAGACTGGCTCATACATCAGACTGGTACAGGCCCCGAAGAGAGGACTGATACAGGCCCGAAGAGAGGAAGAAGGCCTCTGCAGCAGGGAATTCTGGGAGCGGTAGAAGGTACCAGTACCATTTTGGGGATCCTGCTAGTCTGTATGGGGCCTGTGTACAAATTAGAAAAAAAAGTGGCTCATCTGGGCTAAAGAATTACAAAAGTCACTCCCTCTGGGAAGGCACAGTTCAATAGGAGGCAAGGCTTAGAGCATTTAGATGAAAAAAAAAATGGGTACTTTCTTCTGGGTGGAGGAATTAGTACAGGGTGGCATTTCAGCAGGCATTCAGTAGTTTGACTGGTGTCTTTGTGCAGTACACAACCTGTACAACAATATAAAGTGACTATTATCTTGACAGTTGGGAAAGGCAGTCTTAGGGACTTAGAAGCAGGTGAAAGGTGAATGTCCCAATAGGTAATTTTGTTAGGCAGATAACATCATTGGCCTGAAACGGAACTGGATTCAGCTCGGAATGATTCCAAGGCCAGACTGACTGATAGTAAGAATTACTGAGGTCGGAGTGTTTTTTAGTAAAAAACACAGATTTATCAGCCCCTTCCCCTGAACAATCTGACTTAGTAAATCTGGGATGGCGAATTTTTAGGATCCAAAAAAGGTTTAAGAAATACTATTCTATCCCCTGCCCTTCACACAGTATTGCTACTGTCTCTGTTAGTAGCCTTGATAACCATCTGGCCTGTTGGACTCTCTCTTGAGAGCAGGCCACGTCTGCGTCCATAGCACAGTGAGCAGGGTCTGGCACATACAATGAATAAAATAGTCAATCAACAGAGAAACCGTGCATCCACTGAGTGGCTTCACAGTCCAGAGAATTCTGGCTTACGCATCATGCTGTTTATTACTCTCTGCCAAGGTAACCTCACTTCCATGTCTGTATTCCTTCCCTGCTTCCTCCCCTCTTCCTACTCCCTTAGCCACCATCTATTTTTTCAACCTACCCTTGCAGGACAGGACCCATCATTCTGGGAGACCCTTTCAGACTTATCGAGAGCATGGCATGTTTCCTGATAGCCACACCTGCTTCTGGGCCTGGGTGCTGCTTCTAACCCGCTGCGTGTGGTTGCACATCTTTAGCTCTTCTTTCCTCCTGGATAAAAAGGAATGGTTTTGCAGTATGATTTCTGAAGTCTCTTCTGACATGCCGGAATCCTCTGCATTGAATACAAGATTTCTGGTAAGTTCTGTAAGATGAGAAGGCTTTATCCGAGGCCTTCGCATTGGCATCATAGAGCCTGCTGGTTGCAGCCTGGGCGATGAGCAGCTGTAGTCTGGGATTTTCCTGAGGTCTGCTTTGCTGGTGGATGGCTTTCGGTCATGGGCCTGCTCCAGCAGGTTCTGGCCCCCACCACGGGCAACTCAATAAATACTGGCTGCCTGACGGATGTGTGGGATGGGAAGCCAACTGGATACTTGAGGGGCCCTGGAAAACATGGCCGTTCAAAGGCGGGCAGCTGTGCTGAGTCGTTTTCCAAGTGCACTTATCCTTCGGGGCTTTGACTAGCAAGCTCCATCGGAAAATCACAAGTGTCTGCTTCCAAGGGAATGGCTTCTAGTAATAATAATAATAATAAAAAGGAGCTTTGAAGGCTTCTTGGAAATCAGCTTCTATAAAATAGTGTTTTGAGAAATTGAGCTGCAAGTCAAGCAGAAACATGGATTGAAAGTCTCCCTTTGCATACTCATTCTTCTAGAATATTTTATTTTTAAATATGAAAATGATGGGTGCATATGGCTAAAAAAGCCAAATGGCATGGAAAAGTACACAATACAAAGCAAAAATCTCCCTCTGTCATCTCCCATCCCATGAGGTAACTATTTCTTCTTTGTGTATGTGATTATTCTGTGAGTTTACAAAAGTCAAAAAAAAATTATTGTGGTAAAATGTCTATAATGTAAAATTTAGCATTTTAGCCATTTTTACGTGTACAGGTCAGTGGCATTAAGTACACTCATGTGGTGGTGCAGCCATCCCCCCCGCCCCCCCGTGTCTCTACAGCAATTTTCATCTTCCCCCAATGAAACTTTGTACCCATTAAACAGTACCTCCCCAATCCCACCTACCTCCATCTCTGGCAAACCGCCCTTTACTTCCTGTCCGTCTCTCTTTCCATTTGTCTACTCTACGTGGGGGGAGCCATGCAACATTTGTGTGACTGGCTCATTTCCCTTAACATCAACACATTCTTTTTGATTTTTTTTTTTTTAATTTCAGGTAGGTCACCACTGTCACTCTAATTCTTATGCTTGTGTGGTATTATTTAATCTCTCAAACTTAAATAGTATTTATTGATTCCTGCCATGGGAGATTTAGGTCATTACTCTACTTCCAGAATCCCTTCTCACTCTCCAACTCTCATGCTATTAATTGCAGTTCTTCAAGTTATTTTTAGTATTTTGAGTAAGTGGTCCTCTCTAATGAGCCTCAGACTCATACCTCCAACTACCTGCTTGATGTCTCTGCCTGGATGCCTAACAGACATCTCAGACTTGCAATGTCCCCAGTGAAATCCATGGTCTTGGGCCCCACCCCTCCCTGCCTCTCCAACCCGCTCCCCACCAGACTTCCCTATTCAGTAAATGCCAGTGCCATCTTCACAGTGGCTCAATCTCCAAATCTTATAACCACCCTCTTTCCCTCACTCCTTTTTGATCTCCCTCATGTCTTATGTCCCAACTGATGGAAAGTCCTACTGACTTTATCCCAAAATGTGTCTAGACCCCATCCACTCCTCATTACGTCCCCTTGTCCAAATCATGGTCATTTCTCACTTGAATTATTGAGATATTCTGACTTATCTCCCTGCTTCCTCCCTGGCCTCCTGGAGTTTAAGTACAAAATAGTAGTCAGAGAGGTTTTTTTTTTTAACATAAGTATCAGATTGAGTTACTCCTCTGCTCAGCCAGTGGTTGATTCTCATTCAGAGTAAGAGCCCAGTCCTGATGATGGCTGAGGAGGCTCCATAGAGTGCTTTTCAAACTGTAGTGTGCATAGGGTTCACCCAAGGTCTTGTTAAAGTGCAGATTCTGATCATGGGTGATGGGGTCTTGCTGGCTGAAGGATGACACTTTTACTGCGAGACCACAGGATCTTCTCCATAACCCACATGGTCATCTTCCCTCACCTCTTCGGTCTGTCTCTTATACTCCTCTTTCCTCTTCTTGCTCTGGCCTCAGGGTCTCTACGTGGCACACTCCCTGCTCAGTCTTTGCACTTGCAGTTCCCTCTGCCTAGAACTCTTCTCCCAGATTTGTAAGGCTCACTCACTGCTCTCCTTCAGGTCATTTCCCAAGTATCATTTCTCCTGAGACCTGTTCTCCTCTCTTTATTTAAAATGTCATCCCCCCCCCCCAAAAAATGTCACCCTATTCATCTATGGATTTCTCTAGCCCCTGTCCCTGATTAATTTTTCTGTATAGCAAAGGTATGAACTATGGCCTTAGGCAATGGATCAAATCTGGCCCACTCCTTACTTTTATAAATAAAGTTTTACTGGAACAAAGCCATATGCATTTGTTTATGTATTGTTTACAGCTGCTTTCCTGCTATACAAAGTATTTGTAGCAGAGACCTAATGGCCTGCAAAACCTAAGATATTTACTATCTATCTCTTTACAGAAAAAGTTTGCTGACTCCCGCTTTACATCACTGATCACCATCTGACTCACTAAGTAAGTCATGCACTTATTTATAGTCTGTCTCTACTCACTAGAATATAATCTCTCTGATAAAAAAGGGTTTTTGTCTATTTTGCTCACTGTTATATTCCCGATACATAGGAAGGTGCCTAGTAGAGAGAGTCGCTCAATGAGTGTTTGTTAAATGAATGATTATAAATTAAATATATATAGATATATTCATACAGTTTTACACACAAACTGATGGTTGCCAGAGGGGAGGAGATGTAAGGGTGAATGGGTAAAATAGGTGAAGGGGTTTAAGAGGTACAGATATCCAGTTATAAAATAGATAAGGCAGGAGGATGAAAAGTACAGCATAAGGAATATAGTCAATAATACAGTAAAAACACTTATCTTGGTGAGCATTTTGTAATGTATATAATTGTCGAATCACTATGTTATATACCTGAAACTAATTTAATATTGGATGTCAACTATACTTCAATTAAAAAGTCTCTCTTTCTGTCTTTCCTTAAACTGTTCTTGTGTCAACCGTTTAGACAATACTACTGATTTCCCATCGTGTAACTATACTTTCTGTCCTTTCACCTCCCCTCTCTCTTAACTCCTGATAGCCAACATTATGTTCATACTGTTAGTGTTGATACCAGTAATGTTTGGTACTATAATTATAACTAAATCTCACCTGTTTTGTCTATTGGTTAATTCTAACCCCTCAAAAAAGGCATCTCAAATATTATAATTGGGTAAACAGTATTTAATACAGAATATAGAAGTATTACTGAACCTATGGAGAAGAAATGGTTAATTCTAAGCTTAAGAGAAATATTCCTGTTATCAAAGGTAAATAGATTTCTTTCCTTACTCTCTGTCACTTAAATTCATATATATTTGGTTCATGAAGTTTGTACAACTTTTCATTTTTCCCAAAGTTCCTAGTGGATATTTTAAAAATTTGTAGAATATGCAAATGTATTCACCATATATTAGAGGTCATGGGGCTTCTTAGCCTCTGATTTTGCAGTGGAATTTGCTTCCTCCTTTAAGATTTTTTTTCCCACGGAAACTTCTGGCTTTTTCTTTCTTTCTTTCTTTCTTTCTTTCTTTCTTTCTTTCTTTCTTTCTTTCTCTTTCTTTCTTTCCCTTTCTTTCTTTCTTTCTTTCTTTCTTTCTTTCTTTCTTTCTTTCTTTCTTTCTTTCTTTCTTCTTTCTATTTCTTTATGAGAGATACAGAGAGAGAGGCAGAGAAAAAGAGAGAGAAGCAGGCTCCATGCAGGGAGCCTGATGTGGGACTCGATCCCGGGTCTCCAGGATCACGCCCTGGGCTGAAGGCAGGCGCCAAACCACTGAGCCACCCAGGCATCCCAATTTCTGGCTTTCTGTTCCAATTTTGATGAAATGCTTGCTGGATTTACTGCATGGCTGTAAAGCCAGTTTTTACATTTTACTTCTGGATTAGTTCCACTGTTTCTTGCATCATATTTATTTCTCTTTCTTAGCTTCCTTTTTCATTTTGCCAGAGTGTATTCCCAAGTAATTGTTTTCAGAAGAGGAGTGTGGGAGGTAACTGTACAGTTACCTGTTGCTGCTGTAACATATCACTACAAGCTTCATGGCTTAAAACAACACGCGTTTATTATCTTAACACTTCTATAGGTTAGAGGTCTGACATAAGGCTCACTAGGCTAAAATCAAAATATAAGCAGAGCTCAATTCCTTTCTGGAGACACTCAGGGAAAATCTGTTTCCTTGCCTTTTCTGGCTTTTAGAGGCCTCCGCATCCTTTGGCTCATGGCCGCATTCCTCTGCCTTCAAAGTCAGCAATGTGATATCCCTCTGACCATTCTTCTGCAGTCACATCTCCCTCTGACTGCAAAGGAAAAAGTTTCCCACTTTTAATGACCCACATCAGGGTCCTTAATTTGTTCATATCTACAAGCCCACATAAGGTAACATAATCATAAGTTTCTGGAATTAGGATGTGACACCTTGGGTGGGGAGTAGTCATTCTTTGCCTATTACAAAATCTTCTGGAGTCCCCCCAAATCCTGGAAATTCTTAAATTAGCTTCACACTGCTTATCAAGTTCTAAACCCAAAAGCATGTTCCCTCATAACTTCAGAGACACTCTTCCATGTCTTTTGGGGTCAGTGATTGTTGATACAAAATCTGAATGCAGTCTGATCCTTTGTCCTTTTCAGGCACATTTATTGCCAAATTCCCTGGCATCTTTTAGGATTGTCTTGCCACAATTTCACCAGGTCATGACTGAGAGTGGGCTTTCATTTTGTTTGTTTGTTTGTTTATATCTGTCATGTTTCACACTGAAATGATCCTTTCAACCTCGGAAGACTCGAATCTCTATTTAAGGATGAGGAATATGTTTTTTTCCCAATTTTTTTCTTTGATATCTATGCCACCCCAAGGCTTTCACTAGTAGCTCCATATCTGAAACTCCTATTATAGAAATTCTGAGCCATCTGGACTTGTTCTCCATTTAGTCTGACTTACAATTTTCACATATTTCCCTCCTCTTGTCTTCTGGTACCTATGCCATGGGATTTCTTTGACTTCATCTCCCAGAGGACTCATTTGGTCTCTAGCCATGACCAACCTATCATTTGGCTCCATTGCTGAAACTTTTTGCCTATTGGTGAACACAATTCATATTTCTAAGGACGCTTGACTACCTCTTTCTCATGGGGACAGTAACTTGGCTTGTGGTGAAATATATCTTGAAAATTCTCTTCTGTTTTTTCCTTATTTCTGTTGCATCCAGGCGCCACTGCTTGTTTTTTTTTTTTTTAGTTTTGGGATTTCTATTTCTCATCAGTTTTCCTCAAATGTTGACCCAGTTGGCTTACTTTTATTTGTGACTCTCACTTGACAGCACAGGCAACTGGCTGCCATGGTTTCCTTTAGTGATTCAGGTCCACTTATCCAAAAGGCCTTTTCTCCAGGTGGGAGGGCTGATGGAGAGCTCTGTGTAGATGAGCAGGTCCTCTTGGATGGCAGGCTGGTCCTTATTGTGCATGGTAAAGAGTAGAGCAGTTTGCTTGAGCTCCTACAATTTCCACGGTGAAAAGGAATGTGCTGTGGGGTTGGAGCCCTGCAGCATACTTTCTTCCTGGTTGGAGGATCTTTCTCCTTTTTTTTCAGCTCAAGATGGTCTTGTGGCTTTGCCCTGAACTCTTCTCTGCCTCCATCCCCAGCTGTCATGCTGACTCTGGGCCCTCCTCAGGCTAGCCTTGATCCCTTCATGATGACCATCCCATAACCCTTTCTGGCTCCCCAGGCCTGCTCACTCCTGTTCCCAGGCCATTCTAGGGCTCCACCATGTTACATTGGATCACACACTCACTGCAGTCTTCTGTGTCTCTCCCTGCCTCTTGTGTTCTAGCTTATGCCTCAGGCCTCAGTAATTGCTTTCCACCCTTCAGAGATTTGTGTGTGGATTGCACCCAATTTTTTGGTCTGTTAATCAGTACTGTCAGGGATTTATGTATTCTATTTTATACATCTTTGTTAGCTGTTCAATGGGTCTTATCTGGGAGCCATGTCCGGTCTGCCATCTTGAACTATAAACCTGAAATTCTAAAAGTCCAAATGCAATTCAAATTGAAAAGAAAGAGCTTATATCATATCCTCTTGGAAATATTCTTCTTCCCTCTCTCCCAGCCCAGCTTGTCCCAAGGCCTCTCCTTGGGATTCTACTGAGAGTACCTTTTGTTCTGTCTACCATGTCACATTGTGTTATTCTTTGCCTCTATATGTTTGCTGTGCCTCCAGGCTGTAGGGTCTTTGAGTACAGAGTCCATGTTCATCTCTAAATTCCCAGTGCTACACACATGGTAGACAGTCAGTGAATATTTACAGACTGTGAGTGCATTCACACCTACTATGAACATGGGAATCCAAGATACTACAATATGGCTTTAGCTTTCAAGGAATTCAGAGCATAGTGGGGACAACAGACATGTGTACTGATAATTCTAAGACAGCGTAAACAGAGTGATGACATGTGTGTGGGGCTACAGGCAGGAAAGCAGATAACTGTGCTTGAGGATGGAGAGAAGTCAGGAAAGCCTTCAAAAGGAGATTATATTTACGTTAGTTTTGAAGAGTGCATTGGGGATCTCTGGTCATTCCAGGTATATTAAAGCATTCCAGAAATAAGACAGCAGTTCAAAGTTAATTATGGCTGGGGTACAAAGTATAAGGGGGTACAGTGGCAGAGAAAGAATCTTAAGAGATAGACATGGGGCAGAACATGCCCAGTGTCAGCAGTGAAAGTGGACACTTTGTACTTGATCCTGAGAGGTGCTGCTGGGGGCTTTTAAACAAGGAGTAGTATTGTCATATTGGCATATTGTAAAGATGTTGACTGTAGGAGAGAGGATGGATGGGCTGAGTCCTGAAGATTTGAGATATAACTGCAATAGTCTAAGTGAGAAGTGATGAGATTTTGACCAACGGAGCAAAAGCTGGGATAAAGTTGAAGAACTGGGTTTAGGGAATGGCAGGAGGACAGAACTGTGGGCTTTGGTAACTATTTCGTGTGAAGGACTGATGAGAAGGGAAGAGTCAAGCTCCTGGAGGCCCTTCCAGTGCTGGGGCTCTAGGATCCAGTGATCTCAGGAAAGGACACACGTGCCTTTTTTTTTTTTTTTTGGTAAATCTCAAGTGAAAGGCAAAGAGGCTAGAGCAGCAGTGATTTATGAGATTTAACCAGGCTGTTTCAGTCCTTTCTGAAACTGCACATTTCAGCTGGAATGAGGGAAAGGCGTGTCTTCATTTCTGGCTTTGACAGCCAGGCTCCCCATTTCCTTCATAGGAAACTGATTGGGAGTGGGATGTCCTGGTGAGGTACATGAGATCAGCTTCTTATCAAGTTTGGATTAATTTTTAAAGTGGGATTAGCATCCAACTGAAATGGATGTCAACTGCTTGGAATGCATCTTTGGATCTGAGTGATTTTGATATGAACCAAATGTAATCCCCTAGTAAAGTTTTTGTTTATGTGGAACCATCTTGATATCTCGATCCTGCCCCAAGTTTAACTCTTAGGAACCCTCCAAAAAACCCAAACAAACAAAAGGAATATATGTCTCTTGTATTGCCCTTGTGCATCTCTACCTCTTTTTTTCTTTAAATATACCCCTTAGTTCTTCTTAATCATGACAACACAACTCAAAAGCATCCAGGAAAAGTGAAGGAATAGATCTTACCATATACAAGCACTTTGTATGTGATAGGCACTCCCACTAATGGCACTGCATGGACCTGCACAATCACATTAAACATAAGAATCATGATCCTCATTTGACAGCTGTAGAAATTAGGCCTTAAAGGGGTCTTCAAGTTAGTAAATGGTAGAGGGAAGTCAAATGTAGTGCCATCTGATGTATGAAGTACCTATCATTGCCTGACATTATATCTGCATTACTCCATTTAATCCTCACAGCTATGGAAAAATGTAGAGACTTAGAGAAGCCTCATAAAAAGAGGCTTAGCAAGATTAAATAACCTCTCCAAGGTCACTCACCAGGGAGACCTGAGATTTTTGTTTCCCTTCTTTATTATAGGCCAAAGGTACACAATATATGTCTAAGAGGTGTTAAGAGGCATATGGGCAATATTATATGTCATTGCAGGAAAATTCTCCATGATGCTATTCAGATAAAGAGAGAACCTCTTTTGAAAGCTCTGTTTTCTTGGCGGCCATTCCTGAAGCCTTGAGTGTTGGAGAAGGTGGAAGGGCAGTAACTTATTCCAGGCCTTGGATTGGACCATTCCATATTCCACACACAGTGCCAGGACTTCAAACAGCCCTTTGAGGTGGGTGTAATTATTCCTGTTTCCTAGATGAAGGAACTGAAGTCCAGAAAGGTTGGCTAAAGGTTAAGTAACTCATAAGTTTTCTACCCAGGTCCAGCTGACCCAAAGCCCCAGGTTTTCAGGATAGTCCTAACCCACTTGGAGGGCAGTTATTTAGAGAACCTGTGAAAAGGAAGAAAGTGATCAGGATGTGAGCCCTGGGTTGGTATTTCACTTGGCCCATTAAGGTCCCTTAAGTAGGTGGTGAATAAATACCCTTTGATGAAATCTGCAGATGATGCTAAGTCAGGCCCTCTGTAAACATGAGTAACATAAAAGAAATACGAATGACCCCAGATGAAGGAGATTAGAAGTGCAGGCAGGAAATAACAAGACAAGAGAGATTACCACAAGGGAAATTCTGAACTAAAACATGTAGGCTGGCCAGTGGGACTAACTTAAGCACCTATCAGTAGTTCAGAGCTCTGCAATTGGAAGGTCCACAGTGGTCACCGTATCCAGCTCCTTCATCTACAGATGAGGAAACTCAGACAGGAGGTGGAAATTAGCCAAGGCCATGGTCAAATGAATGGCAGAGCTGAGATGAGCCCCAGGTCTCCTGTCTCATAATTGACTTGTCTTTTCATTACGGCCCATGGGTTTCAGAGTCAGAGCTCCTTAAACTTAACTCTGCCCTGTAGATGCTGTGTGTCTTCAGGCATGTTACTTAACCTGCTGGAAACTCACTTTTCCTATCTGGAAAAGTGGTAAAGTGATACATATTCCTTAGGGTTATTTTGGGAAATGAGTGAAATGATTGGTACCTGACATATAGAGGTTCAAGAAAGATTAATTCGCTCTTTCATTAGCAGCAGAGAAATGCTGTAGGGGCAACAGCTACGGTACAGGGTATGTTGTCTCCATTACCACATACATGGATGGATACTGGAGGCTCTTGCAGAAAGATGGGCAGTGGATGCAATGGGAACAGGTAATGCCATACAGCTGTAGTCAACAGCGTCTTCAAATGAATCTGTCAAAAATTTATCACAGAGGGCCTATTACATGCAGGATAGACTGTGTGCCACCTCAGGGGCTGCGGGATAGTGGGGAAGAATGATGTCCCCAGACCAAAGGTAGCAAAGTTTGGGAGGAGGAGGTGGGGTGTGAAAGGATGCAGACATTGTCTATAACCCTCCCCTGGACTGCAGTAGACCAGAAACGGAGGAGGAGGAGAAAGCATTCATCTTCCGCAAAGTTGGAAGCTTTGCTTATTACATTGACTTTGCTGAATTAAGATTTTACTTCAGGATTTTTTAAAACTATTTTATTTATTATTCTTTTTTAGTAATCTCTACATCCAACATAGGCTCATACTCACGACCCCAAGATCAAGAGTCATATACTCCTCCGACTGAGCCAGCCAGGAGCCCTTTATTAAGGATTTTAAATGACTACAAAACTTCTGATCATCTAAGAGTAAACAAGGCAGTCAGGGGCCTACCTCATCTTCATCAGGAATATAGGAAAGACTACCCCACTGAGCAGGTGAGAGACATATAAAGTTCCTTTATTGATTGCAACTCTTGAGTGGCTCGTGTGCGCTGGTCACATTAGCATTAGGATTCATTAGATTGTGCTCTTTACATTGGCTTGTTTGATTTCTTATGGGATGGTGAGTTCTTTGATGAAATCAGACTGATGGTTGGAAAAGTGCCAAGTACACAGTAGGTCCTCAGTGTGTATTGTGGACTGAGCTGCATAGAGGAAAAGTTACATGGGTGTGTAGTAGAGTAGACTTCTCCCAGATGCTGACCTTTCTCTTGGGTTGTCCAGCTTTCATCCATTCAGCAAGCACTTGTTGAGTACCTCATGTCATTCACCACATAGTCTTTTCTCTTGTGTCACAAGCGAGTGTGACACCATGCTAACCATCTCACCTTTGGGATTCATTGGGAACATACTTTTATTTTCTCATCTTTTGTCATTATCTTTGTATGGTTCTCCCTGCAGGCTAGGACAGTGTTGTTCACATCTCTGATCCCTAGCACAGGAGCCAGGATCTAGAAGCTGCTTGATAAGAATAGAATGAAAGGCTAGACGGAGCAAATCTGAAATGCTTATAACACTCTAGATGTCAACTCTACCAAACTAGGAAGACAGCTCCAATACTGTCTCAATATTTTTGGAATGTAAATTCTGTGGTGTTAGATTAGAAGCTGCTCTGACTCAGATCCAGAACCACCCCCCCCAGCTACCTGAGAAGTATATGATTTTTTGTTAAGATGTGGTTTTGAGAATAATGAGGGCAGCAATATTCATCATAAGTGAGATATATGAAGGTATCTAGTAAAAGGATCTCTAGGTTGGTGCCTCGTAAACAACAGGCTTTGTTTCTCTCTCCATTTATGTATGATTTCATATATATATATATATATACATATATTTAAATTTATATTTATAAATTCATAATAATAAAATTGTTTTTAGTAATAATATAATAATACAAACATAATATATAGATAAAGAATCTTTTATAATTTATAATTATTTATCTGTAATTATATATTTTATACATATATATTTAACTTATATAATTTATCTATGTAAACTATATAAAAATCATATATTTATAATTTTATATAATATATAGTTATATATTATATATAAATTATATATAAAATTTTATTTAATTTAATTACATATAATTTTGTATATAAAATTATATATAATTTTATATATAAAATTTTATTTAATTATATATATATAAAATTATATATATATAATTTTCTAGACCCTCTTTCTCTTTGTTCTCTGTCCTTAAAACCCAAGGAGCATCTCAGCACAGGAGTCATAAAACTGGTTGGTAGTAACAGTCATGATCAAGGATTTGATCATGTTGGAGGAGAGCTGAAATCAAACAATATGATCTGATACTGTGGTGTGCAGAACATGGAAATGTTCTCCAACTCAAATGGTTTGGGTTAGAGCCCTGTCCCAGTCACATAACAACTCACAATCTTGGCAAATAAATTACTTTTCTGAGTTTCTTTTCATTTACCTTTAAAAGAAGTCAATAAGATGCCTGGACCTTTCTTGAGGGCAAAATCTGTGTCTTACTCATTTCCATGTTCTTGGCAGCTATCAAAGCAGCTGGTCTACAATCATAATAGCAATATACATAATAAGAAATAACTCTTTTTCTAAATATTTGAATGAATTCACTTAATCCTTACAGCAACACAAGGAGGTAGGTACTCTTAAGTTTTCATAAATACTTGGAGAATGGAATTTCACTCATGCATCAGTAAACAAAATTAGAGCCAACAATGTAGCAACACTAATGTGTGACTTCAAGTGCCTTGAAAATATAAGGTAGCATTTGTTATTCTATTTCTCTACTTTGATGTAGAGGACATGCTGCTCAGGCTTATCATAAAAAAGGGAGGGGATGATTTAAAGATATTTTACAAACATTGCCCTTTGTGCAATTTCATTTAACCTTTGAGTACAACTCCTTGAGGAAGATACAATTATCACATTTCATAGATTTGGAACCTGAAGCTCAGAATAATTAGGTACTTAGTGACTTGCTCAGGGGCTGTGCAACCATGCCATGGAAAAGTTATGATCCAGATCTAAGTGGGCTGTCTGCAAAGGCCAGGCACTTGGAGAGATGGCTAGGTAAGGGGAGAGGGGGAAACGCAGAGGGAAAAAGGAGGTGTCTGATAAGTTTGCAGTGGGTTAAAACAGAGGTTAAAAGCATCAAAAGAACTGAAACCTTGCACCCCACCCCTCCAACACCATTCAGATGTTTTTCTCATTCTGACAGTCAGAAGTAGATGTCTCTGAAGTACCTCTGTTCCCAGGGAAAGGCCAACGATAAGTCTGCTGGGAACTGTGCAGGATAAGGAGAGTGTTATTTCCAGAGAAATCTGAGAGGCTAAGCGGAGGTCAGGCATTGAGGGGTGTGTCTATGGGCTCTTTCACACAAGAACACCATGATCGCACTGGTTGGGTTATTCTTTTTACTCTTTTCCCAAATGCTGTTGAGGCAGTGTGGCACTGGAGGACTGGGTTAGAACTGAGGTAGGAGCTGCTGGAATGGGAGCTTGCTCTAACTTGCCTCAGTGTTGTGCCCAGGTCCTCCCCTGGGGATCTCAGACAACAGCAGGGGGTCAGGGCAGCTGACATGGGAAAGCCCTTCCTGTTCTAGAGTCTGCAGTCTGAATTTATTATTTTTTTTCACGTGACTTCCCACATCCTAGGGAGGGTACTTCAGTCCTAACCTTGGGAGAGGATAGGCACAACAATCTTTCTAAAGTTTACATTTCATCATGTCACCTCTATGCTTAGCCCTCTGGCAGGGCACTTCTGCAGGTTTCCCAATCAAGGAGTCCATTTGCTCTAAAAACCTCAGACACTCATGCTAATTAATTAGGTCGAGTGTGTGTGTGTGTATGTGTGTGTGTGTTGGTGAGGGGGTTACTTAACAAGTAGAGTCCCAGGGTTCAAGTCCACCCAGAACTAACTGTGAAATCTTGAACAAGTTATTAACCTCTCTGGGCTTTGGTTTCCTGCTGTAAAGAGAGTCGTACTAGTGCCTGCCTGATTGGGTTGTTCTGCGGGGTGAGCCCTTTTCCGTAAAGCACCTAGAGGAGTGCCGGGCCTACAGTGAGCACTCCCTGAGAGAAGTTCTTTTCATGAATTCTCACCAGCTCTCTCATTTTACACGTGAGAAAATGGACCCTGCATAAGTTTAAGCAACTTGCTCGAGGAAGAATGGTGAAAATTTGAGGATATTTAAAAAAATATATTTTTTAAAGATTTTATTTATTTATTCACAAGAGACACATAGAGAAAGGCAGAGATATAGGCAGAGGGAGAAGCAGGACCCGGGATCATAACCTGAGCCAAAGGCAGATGCTCAGCCTCTGAACCACCTAGGTGTCCCTGAGGATATTTTATGATTGTGTCTCAACCCAGGACCCAGAAATGCCTGGGTTGTGCCCTGCTGTTCACTGTCTCTTCCTAACTGTGCTCAGTTTCTGCCCCACAACTGAGGCACGTGGTTGAAGCAGGAAGCAAAGCACACATGTGCTGGCCTAAAAGGGGTCACAGCCCAAGAACAGCACACTCCATGTAGCCTTGGACCAGACTGATGATTCCTCCCAGAAGCCAGGAGACTGGAGGGCCAGATGCTTGGAAAGGGTGACCTAGCCCCAACAGCAGTTGTAATTGAACTGCATCTTGACCATGTTCAAAGCCATTCACACACTGTCCCCATCGAAACTCCTCAACCTCATCTTTATGCTGTTTGTATTCAGGCCTCATCTGGATATTCTGTGTCCTGGGTCCTCTATACACCTGTTTGTTCAAGCAGGAAACAGAGTGGCTTGACACCCCCCCCCCCCCCCCGCTGTTTTCTAATCCTTCCTGTTGTGACCAACAAAATCCTGAGTAAAACTTTCCATCTTATTGTTAATTTAGACTAAGCTTGACCAAAGGATCACAATGTGTTGGTATCATTTGAAACTGCAAAGTCTTTCCCAGGGCACACTGAATGTAGGTAAGGAGTCACCACAAAAGAAAACTGGCAGTGATTCAATCTGCATATGCACATCTTTGTTATTGAACCAAACAAGAAAAAAAAAATGTATGGATTAATCAAAGTTTCTTGTGGAAATTAGATCTGCATTATATGATATGAGAAATTGGGTTTGGTAGCTATTATAGCCACAAAATAAAATTCACAATGATGGAAGCTATAATTAATAAACTGGGATGGAGACAATAAACTGATTCAGGGAATCAAATCTATACAGGATTGAAATGAAAATTTTATTTTGAAGAACATAAAATAAAAGTGAAATTAGAGAAATTAAGCATAATCTACCTATAGTACGATAATGATTTAAATTTCTACATCCATAAGTAAGGTCCATCCGTGGGGTAGGTGGGGTCAGAACATCTGAGGAATTCAAGAACAAAACCAACATCTGAAGGATCAAAATGAATTCTACTTAGCCCAGCACAGTGGCTTGTGTGACATGTTTGGTGACACATTTCTCTAGGAGCTAAGACAGTCCTGGCTAAATGTACTGTTTTACATCCTAATAAGATGGTCGTGCAATTCTTGATGACTTTACCTTCTGCTACCTGGGATGCCCTGTGTTTTCCAAAATGATCAAGGTCTTTTTCAGTGGTGTTTAGCAACAGATGGATGGAATGCAAACAGAAAATGAACATAGGGGGATCCCTGGGTGGCTCAGTGGTTTAGCGCCTGCCTTTGGCCCAGGGCGTGATCCTGGAGTCCCGGGATCGAGTCCCGTGTTGGGCTCCTGGCATGGAGCCTGCTTCTCCCTCCTCCTGTGTCTCTGCCTCTCTCTCTCTCTATGTCTATCATAAATAATAAATAAGTAAATATTAAAAAAAAAGAAAAAAGAAAATGAACATAGGTTTCACTATGTGCTGCAGCTCCTGTAGAGCATCTGAAGCCATTTTTCCTGAGCATGGTATACTTTAGGGGCCAAAGTAAGTAGCTTCAACAGCTGACATTAAAAATGGGTGCCTGGGTGGCTCAGTCAGTTAAGCATCTGACTTCTGATTGCAGCTTGGGTCATGATCTCAGAGTTGCGGGACTGAGCCTCATGTCAGGCTCTGTACTCAGTGTGGGCTCTGCTTGAGATTCTGTTTCTCCCTCTGCTCCTCCCCTGTGTGTGTGTGTATCTCTCGCTCTCTCTAAAATAAATAAATAGATCTTTTTAAAAAAAAACACAAAAAATACTACCTAAATATCACTTAAAAAAGAAAAAAGTACCTAAATCTTACACACACACACACACACACACACACACACATAATTGGCCCATTAAACTTTTTCTAGAAACATTTCCTTTGAATGTCCCTTCATGACTTTAGTCATTTCCCAGTTATTGATTAAATGGGACACTGGATGGTTAGATATGGTTCATGCCTCCAAAGAAGGCAAGACACAGTCACTCACACATAGATAGCACAATGTGCTGAGTTTAAGAATACTACTTAATATGCAGAGGATATGGTAATCGGTTTTGCTAAATAAGTCAGAGGAGGTGATACTTAAGTAAAATCATCAAAGTCCAAAGAATGAATGTTTCCAGTTGGGCGCACAACACGGATAATATAGTGGGGAAAGTATTTCAGGTAGTTGGGGGTTGACAGATGAGACCAGGGTCTGGAGATGAGGGCTCATGGGAACTGTAGTGGTGACCGCTGCTGCCTCTTCCCAGATCAGAGTGAACTCCTGTGTCCTGTCTAGCCCTGCCGTCCAGGCACGGGTGCTCTTCCCAGTTGGATATCCACTGGTTCCCATAGAGCTAATGGGAGTTTTGAGATGTTGTGGAGCTGTCCGAATAGCATCTCAGGGTTGCTGAGGGATTTTGGTTTGAACTTAAGGCACAGGTGGGTGTAGATCACATTCACTCCCTGACTATCTAGTAGCTCGAAAGCTGCTGGTAAGGAAGGGGTTTGGGGTCAGGAGGACGTGGCTTTAACTCAGACCTCCGCTTCATCATCTTGAGTCTGAGGCACATGCCCCTGTGGAGGTACCTAAAGACTTTTATTTATTTTTTTAAAGATTTTTATTTTTATTTTTATTTATTCATGAGAGAGAGAGAGAGAGAGAGGCAGAGACACAGGCAGAGGGAGAAACAGGCAGAGGGAGAAGCAGGCTCCATGCAGGGAGCCTGATGTGGGACTGGATCCCGGGTCTCCAGGATTCACGCCCTAGGCTGAAGGCGGAGCTAAACCGCTGAGCCACGTGGGCTGCCCCCTAAAGACTCTTCAAGAAATGTGCAGGCATAGATAGTTTTAGGGGAATCAACTTCTAGCCCCTCAACTTCCATATATGTTTTTTCCTACCATTGATCTCACCAACAGTTTTCCTTCTGGCAAATCCTCCTTTCTTTCCCACAGCACCTTTCATCATCTCCCTCCCTACCCCTCTTTTAAACACCTATTGCTTTATGGTTTCAGGAAAGTAAATCAATTTTAAAATTTATGCATACATTTCACAGAAGTGCTGAGTGATCAATAAATGACTAAGCTTCTAGCATAAAAAATCTAATACATTAGGATACAATCCTGTGGGAGAAGTGACCTAGAAACAGGAGTTCAAGGAGTTTTTCGAGAAGAAAAAAGAATAATGTACCATCTCCAGCTGCTACAGAAGAGTTTGTTTGTACATTTTTCAAATGGATTGTGGTGGGTTTTAAGTAACTGGTATTTAGACCAAATAGGGTACATGCAAAAGAGCAATGTAGCAATTTTATTTTAAAATGTCAATATTTACAACATGTTGTTTAAAGTTTCGCTGAAAAACTTCAGATGTCAACTTAAAATGTGTGAGGGGGTACAGAGCTGTTTTAAGGGTACATGAGGAAAAAGTGTGCAGACCTCTGTTCTGTTGAGCCTGCCTTGCATGGCATTGCTGGCCTGGGGACTGGATTTTCTTCTTTGTACCAGCATGCATCCCACCCACTATCCATCACCCTCAAGAGTGGGATCCAGAAGCCAGGAGGACCCCACAGTCCCATTCAGGTTCCCTTCCCCAGTATCCTTCCTGGGGATTTGTTACCACTTTCTCAGGAGACTTCACACACAAAAGCCTTCATCCTGCATACTTTCTCCCATTATTACGTTCAGAGGCCCATTAGAAAAAGATTAATCCCTTTGAATAGAATCCAAACCCTTAGCAACACAACCTTTAGGTAAGAAAAGCCACTCCTTTAGAAATAAAACTAGAGTAGCCTTGATTATCTCTGAGGAGTGAGGTGTGTTAGAGTTCCTCTTCCTCCTCCTCCTCCTCCTCCTCCTCCTCCTCCTCCTTCTCCTTCTCTTCTGGGTCGGGTAGCAGAGCTGTCACTAAAGTGCAGATGGCTGGGCTGGCACGAATGACCCTGCAGTGGCCAGTGGCCGTGGAGAAAGAGAGTACTCTCTTATCCTGCTGCCACCCACCGCTTCTGAGCTCTGAGACCTTGGGCAAATTCCTCACCCTCTCTGAGTCACAGACTCACACCTGGAAAGTGAGATCTTAATGTGATCCTCTTGCAGTTTTTGTAAAGATTATATGAGATAGTTATGAAAGTGTCTAGCCTGGGGTGAACAATGTAGGCGGCAGTCCAGGCGTGATTATTCTGAGCACGGACGAATAAGCACCCTTCCTTTCACTGTGTGTAGGGAAATAACAAGGTGAAGAGGATGACAGTCACCTTTGTGAAGTTGTCAGGCTCCTAAGAGAGGCAGAGAAGGGAAGCAGGCAGGAAGAGTGCTTCGAAGACAGTGGGGAATGCGGGCTATGTGACAGGATATGCAGACATCCTGAGGACCACAGGACCACAGTCTGGTGTTGGGGTTGGACAGTAACATCTAAGGGAACAACTGCAGGCCCAGAAGGATTGGGTAGGCACAGAAGAGGAAATATCACCATGAGCCTGGAGGCAGAGATCTTGGGCTAGGTTGGGACAGGGGTACCGTGGTCAGGCCGGAGAGGTAGGAGGGGGTTGTGTGCCATGCTAAGGGGCTGAGACTTACTCCCTTTCCTTAAAGAGGAGCCACTGCGGGGGTTTGATCCCGGAATGCCCTGGCCTGATATGGGGTTTAGAAATCTCCTGCTCTAGTGAGGCCCAGAGAGCGGGTGCCTGGTGGAGATCAGGGAGCCTGTTCAGTGCCCAGAGAATGTCTGCTGTATCTCTGTAAATTCAGGGCCCAGGACAGGGCCCATGAGGGAGTAAAAGTCTAATGCAATGTTGTTGAATGAACCGATCAGTGACTCAGCAAACTAATTTCTCCTACTTTTATATCAACGAGGGCAAAAATGACTGCTGAATATACTTTCTCATCAATACCCACTTAGGCTGTCCCTTCAGTGCTCTCAGTAGACTCACACCTACGCACCAGGCAGTCTAAGCGATCAAGCTGCCTGCTAGTTAGCGGAGGAATGGCCCTAAGCATCCCTCCCCGCGTCCCCATGAACTCTGAATCCTGTCTCACCGCTGCTCTGCTCTGTCCTATAACTTCCTTGCTGAGTCTTGTTCTGTTTGGTGTCCCTCTTTCATCCTGGGATTTACCTGCCTCCAATCTAGTGTTCTCAGAAGGTGCTTTTCTCTTCACCCCAGGCCACTCCCACTGGCCAATCAGCATGCAGTTAAGAACCCGACCCCCAACAACAGATCTCCTTTTTCAGTTCAGCCAGCATGCTGGCCCTAGTATAGAGACAGGGTGATTTCCTTGGTTTTGAGAGTTATTGACCTGACCTATTCCACTTTGGAGAATTTTCTCTAGGACTTCACCAGGCCAAACCTTGGGGCTTGTAATTATGCTGCCGGACAGCAGGAAAGCAGTGGAGGAGGGGAAATCAATGAAAAGGTTTCTTATCATAAGCTCCTTCTCTAATTTGGGGAAACAGAAATCTCTGCATGTTTTCTCAATAAGCACTTCATCAGAAGCCTTCTTATCCTGACAGGCTTCACTCTTTCATAAACACAGCAAGAATAACCTCTGGACGCTGGCCTACCATTGTCAAGTATGAAAATGTGAATTCCACGGGTCACTGTTTTTGCAGCCGCCAGATGTGGATGAAAGGAGAAGGGTGTTTTATTGTGTTTTCTCAAGAAACAGAGAAAGGTCTGTCCTGAGATGGGCCTGCTTCCCTCCCACACAAGTGGCCACCATGTGGCCAGAGGACAGCTAGCTAATTTGCAAGATTAAGCTTTTCCAAATATTTAGAATTGGTCTATTCTGTCTTCAGCTAATAAAATGGATTTCTGCTCCAAAATGGATTTAGGAAGCAGACACAAGAGCTCCTAAGGGCTTGTTGGCAAGTTACCTGTTAACAGGGTCCATCTGTCAAATGGATGTACAATGGGTAGGCTCTACATGGATCTCCTACTTGTCCTCCCGAGGATGCCGACGTTCATGCAGAAATTCTACTCAGAACAGATGGAGGCCAGTGCCACCTGGTTCTGAGAGATGCCCAGGACATAAGCTTCTGCCCTCTGTCACACACTCATCCCCTATAAGTACATAAAGAGCAAGCATACATTAAAAAAAAAAAAAAATCCTATACAGCAAATGAGAATTCTACCTAAATTGCAAATATCTTTATTCAATTCAATGTTTCATTCACTAATTTGATATTGAGTGTTTACAATGTGTCAGAGACTTTAGGTACCAGGGAAATAGATGAGGAAAGATGTGGTCCCTGCCTTAGAGGAGCTTGTAGATTATTTGGGGGATACAGAGTTATAAACGTCTATAATGTAAAGTACTAATAAAACATAGGCCGTAAAAGGAACTTTGGAGAAGAAGCCCAGAGTTGTCTGGGGGTGGGGGCAGGGGGTTTCACAGTGCAAGTTGCCCTTGAGCAGAGCCTTAAAGAATGAGTAGGAGGTTTCCAATGGGGGTAGTGTGGTCAGGACAAAAGAATAGACCCTTTGAGGCAATGCTGTGTTCAGGGAGTGACATGCGTTCATGTTGCTGGATTGTGAAGTAGGAGGAAAGGGAGAGGTGGCCCTGAGGACATGAGGAGGAAGGCAAGGGCCCAGCCACCAGGGGCATTAGTCAAGCTAATACTTTTTACTTTATTTTTTTTGGCTCTGTAGGCACTGGGGACACAGTGGGGCTCTTAAGAATGTTGACTAAGAGAGCAAAGTGGTCACGTCATAGTGCAGAAGATGGTTTGGAGGTGTGTGAGGCAATATCTATTCGGTCCAGATGGTGAAGCATACCTGCTGGTAATTAACTATAATAAGGGGTAATGAGCTTTAATAGGATGAGATGGGGCTCTTCTCTTCGCTCTTCAGATCTGCTCTCCACCCTTCTCTACCATGCTCCGTACTCCAGGATGCTGACCTGTATGCACTGAATCAGTGGGTTTCCTAGTCCCTGGATTTGATTGGGTTCTGCTAATGGGAGCTTGGGCAGGAGATGGAAAAGAGAAAGAAGAAAAAAGTCATGGTATTATTCTCCAGGGGTTACCTTGGACTGACTTTGTGTCTTGAGAGAAATCATAGCTCCTCCCCACACCACTCCGTCCTGCTGAGCTCCAGGTAACCTCTTCCTGTCCTTCAGACATG
Source organism: Canis lupus dingo (assembly GCF_003254725.2). NCBI lineage: Eukaryota > Metazoa > Chordata > Mammalia > Carnivora > Canidae > Canis > Canis lupus. The sequence goes on from NC_064247.1 coordinate 53,290,804, forward strand.
GGGATGTTAAAAGCCTCACCGGCTCATGGGTACTGTGCTATTTCTTAGAGTTTCCCTCCAGCCTGCCCACATCTCCCTAAAGAATGCCTTTATTAAATACTTCTGAATTATCCACATATAAGCGGGTCATCTGTTTGGTGCTGGGACTCTGTACTAGGTGGCAGAGCAGTTTGGTTCTGCCTGGGGCAGGGAGGAAGGAATCAAGAAGCCTTCAGAGGGGAGGTGGCCAATGAGCCCTCTCTTGACCAATGAGCTTGAGTTGCCCAGGCATCAAGAGTGTGAAAGGCATTCTGGACTAAAGGAATAGAATCCACAAATGAACAGCAGAATGCAGTATCTGGGTGTACATGGGGAGGCCATGGATGGGAAGGTGCCCGCAGAGTGATGTGAGATGTTACAGACGAGGGGCAAAGGTAAAGTAGGTCAGAGCCAGAAGAACCTGAAATGTCAGCTTAGGAGTCATCCCCAGAAAAGGGGCAAGAATGGGGGCAGCACCAGGAACTGAATTACGTGAGGAAGATGGAAGGATCTGGGTATGTTTTGCTTATAGAAAAAGACTTGGGAACATGACCATTGTCTTCAGATATGTGAAGGATCAGGATAACAGTATGGCAATCTGTATTGTGAGTTCATATTTTTTGGCCCAGTAATTCTGTGTCTAGGAATTCAGCCGAAGGAAATCATCCAAAATGCAGACAAAAATGTTCATTGCTACATTATTTATAATAGTCAAGAATTGGAAACAACCTAAATGCCCAGTAAAAAGAGAGTTGTTAAATAAATTATGGCAGAACTTTACAATATGTGGTTGTTAAAATAAAGTATATAAAAAACTTAAAGGCATGGGAATATACTTTTAATATTGTGTTAAGTAAAAAGCAGGATACAAAATATCTATACAGCATGATCTCAGGGATCTATAAATAGATGGACAAAATAAAATTGTGAAACTCTTATCCATAGTTACTGCTATTGATGAGTTTGTGGGTGAGGGATATTCTCAGTGTGCTTCAAAGATTGTTTGTAAGTAGGACTTGGGAAGTAGTGTACTGTAAATATGAGTACACAGCCTCTCGGGTGAAAAATAGTGAACGAGACTCCATGTAAACCTACAGGTTATGCTGTTTACTCCCTCTACCTCCTCTACCTCTCCCACCTCCACCACCATGACCTGCACCTCCATCACCACCACCTTCACCTCTACCACCTGTACCTCTACTACCCACCCCCGCACCACCTCTTCCTCCACCTCCTCCATCTCCTCCACCTCTACTATCTCTCCCGCCACCACCTCCACCTCCATTGCTACCACTTTTACCTCCTCTACCTCTACTACCACTTCCACTTCCACAACCTCTACCTCCACCATTTGCATCTCTACTCCTCCATCACCATCACTTCCATCTCCACTACATCCATCACCTCCACCTCCTCTACCCCTACTATCCCCACCACCATCACCTCACCTCTATTACCATCACCTCCACCTCTACAGCCTCTGCTATATCCACCTCTACTCCCTCCATCTTCTCTGCCTGTACCACCCCCACCACCACCTCCATCTCCATCATCACCACCAATACCTCTACCTCCACCACCTCCACCAGCACCTCCACCTATACTACCTCTATCACCACCATCACCACCTTCAGCAGCATCATCTCTACCTCCACCACCTCTACCACCTGTACCACCTCCATCTTAACCACCAGCACCTCTACCGCCACCACCTCTACTACGACCACCTCTATGTCTATACCTCCATGTCCATGACCACCTCCACCATCTAACCCACTGAGCAGGTACCAGGTACTAAGCATATATGTTTCCCTACATGTTATATCTCTAATCCTCTCGACTCTGTAAGGTAGGTTTTATTTTTACTCATATTTATCAAATGAGGAAACCATCTCAGAGAGGTCAACCAACTTATCCAAGATAACACTGCAAGGACATTTCCAAATTGACAGTTGAACCTGGGTTGTCTGACTCCAAATTGTTATGCCAGGCTGCTAGTGCATTGCTTTTGTGTAGTCATATCACTGTCTCCAGCCAAGTATCATCGGCTAGAAGTTTGTCATGATAATGAACCGCAGTGCTCAAAATGGTACATATTCTTGGTAACACCTTAGGAGATGTCGGCTGCAGTTAAAGTAGGTGATGCAAGATGAAAAGAGCTATAGTCCCAGGATGAAAAAAGGGCTCAGAGGAAATGGAGTCGATCTTGGTTAATAAAAGCAAATAACTACTACTTATTGAGACTTTATCATGTGCCATGCAGTGTTCTGAGTTTTCTCCATGTACTAACTAATTTAATTCTTACAAATACCCTATGAGTTTAGTGCTGTTATAATCTTCATTTTACATGTTAGGACACAAGACTTGACGTGTCACCTATGTTCACACAGATAGACAAGATATAGGGCAATGAAGACAAGACATCCAGCCCGCTCTGCTCCTTGCCACTATTGCAGTACTGGTTCTGTATCTGTGCATAATGAAATGATTTTTTATTTATTTATTTTTTAAAGATTTTATTTATTTATTCATGAGAGACACACAGAGAGAGGCAGAGACACAGGCAGAGGGAGAATCAGGCTCCCTGCAGGGAGCCTGATGAGGGACTCAATCCCAGGACCCTGAGCCACCCAGGTGTCCCTGAAGTGATTTTTTAAATGTTTGGTCTTAATGGCTAGAATTCCACTCAGGGAGATAACTGTCTTTCTTATGAAAATACCTGGAAAAACTATTTGGGAATAAAGGCATTATCAGGAGTTTCAGCAACAAAGGAAGAGTCAAACTCCTCTGGCTGAGAATGTGAGAGGAATTTGCTTTTTGCTCTAGAAGAAGAGAAGAGAGGGGAGGTGCAGAAAGTGCAGTGCAAGTGAAGAAGCCAGTGAGGTGGAGCATGGAGAACGGCACCTGGTAGTGTGCAGGAGGCCAAGAAAGTCTTAAGGACAGGCTGTACCTTAATGTGGAAATTCCTAATGTTTTAAATGTAAATCTCTCCCTCTGGAACGTCAGTAAGTAGTACTATGTTCATAAACTGTGATTTTATTATGATGATGGTGATCATTATTGCTATTGCTAGAAACTGAAGAATGGACTGAATTTTATATTGTTCTCAATGCTGAGTGGGGACAGTCTGCAACTTTAACATAGGAGCCTAGACACACACACTCTCTCTCTCTCTCTCTCTCTCTCTCTCTCTCTATATATATATATATATATATATATATATATATGCAAGGGATGCCCCTAGAATTTGCAGATATCTGGAGGAGGGCTTCAGACATTCACAGGGGACTCCAGCTGTTCCTTTGGAGATCTCTGTGCAGGAACAGAGGCCCCAGGGAACACCTCTGTCACCTACTTCAGCAGGTTTAAACCTCCTGACAATCCTATCATCTTTTGCTCTGGCCATTTTCTTTCCAAAGGAAATAAACAGTGTTCAGAGAGGATATGGAACTTTTGGGTCTATGACAGTAAGAGGGAGACCCAGAATTTGAAGCCAGGCTGGTCTGATTTCAAGGCCCGTGAACTTCCCAGAACTCCTCAAGGTCTCACCTGTCTTGATTTTTTCTTCTCCATTGACCCTCTGTGGGAGAGCCTCATAGCTTTGGTGGTGGGGATTCTGAATCTCTAGGAATTGGGATGGCCCAGGGCTTAGTCCAGTGGCAGGACCCTTCTGCCAATTCAGCAATCAGGGTGGACTTACATATCTGGCTCTCAGTAGGGCAAGGGAATCTAGATCACCTCCGTGGGGGTGAGCCAAAAACTAATTTAAGGTAGTGATGGGAATTGACCTGGAATCTGGTAAATATTGTAAAGCAATAGTTTCGCAGTCTTAAAATTGCAAAAAATCACATTTTCCCAGTTTTTAACCTGCAAATCTTTAGTAAGATCTGCTTGGCCTTGTAATAGAATTCTCATAATTTTAAAGTATCTTTAAAATTGAAAACAAATACATGTTTATTGTAGAACATATGTTAACTGAACATTTCCTTCTTCTATCCTAAATTGTCTTTCATTCTTTTTGTCCACTTTCTTTGGATTTGGTTCTTACTTAAATGTAAAATAGACTTCTCCTATAGCCACAAAAGAGGCCAAATATCTTAGCATCTCACTTATATAACAAAGGTCTTTCTTGGTTCCCCAGCTAAGAGGTGGGGAGGAAATGCAGAGGAGCAATCATGATAGGGAGCAGTGTTTCCCAAATTGTATTTTCCGGAAATGTAATTCTATAAGACGTTAATGGATGTTGTAGAAGGAAAAGGCTGAAATGACTTGGAAAGTGCTGTGTTAAATTTACAAAATAATGGTTTCTAAATTGCAGCTGAACTACAGGATATTCTATAGCCTTTGGTATTAACAAGGATTAAGACTTTTCTAGCAAAACGGAGAGGGAGACAGATAACAGAAAACAACTAAACACTCAGGACCCCGTGCCCTTTGGGCAACCCTGGTGTGGAGGGAAGAATATAGGACAGGGTAGCTAGAAGCCTGTTCTGCTCTTGGTCTGCCTCTGATGTACTTTATGACCATGGGCCCATTCCGGTCATCCAACCACTGGTAAAATAAACAAGGACGCATTTGAGGTGAGAGTTGAAGGATGCATAAGGAGGAGCAGAGGTGTTCCACGTGGAGACAATTGAATGGGCAAAGTACAAGGCACTTTCCTACCCAGAGTGATAGGAAACCAAATAATTCTGCCCCTGTTTTATAACAAGTCTACCCTGTGAGTAGAAAAGGCAACCAGTGTGTTTACTCAAAGAGATAGACTTTCACCAACTTCTTTTCATTCCTGTTTCAATGCGGAGAAACCTACCTGCCTTTTCCTAAGTTTCCTGCCCACATAGGTAGACCACACCATAAAAAATTCATATTTGAAATAAGAAACCTCACAGCTTCTATCACTTTGACAGCCAGCCTTCGGGCTTATGGAGAAATTATAGCTGAATGTCTTTAAAATCCAGTGAAGGACTTTTATGATCCGTTCCTTGAATGGCAGGTTTAGAATTTTCATACATGGCTTATTTTTACTAATTATATAAAACATCTACGCAACCAATTAGAAAAGTATTTGTTTTATTGAGCAAAAAACAGCATGTACCAGAGCATTATTTGGATTACTAATTGCGAAATAAGTTACTCACTTAAAAACAAATCTTGAATTTGCAGCTGATCAGCATTTTCTTTCTTTACTGGTTGAACGAATGCACAATATGAAAAAAGAAAAATAAGAAGGAGATAAGGGCATTTTTGGAGAATGCAGAGTAGTTCATCTAACACGGCTAGAGCAGGATGCAGAGAGGGACATGAGACAGGGAAAACCTTGAGCAAAAATTTAGTAGCTCTTGGCTACTAAATTTGTTTTTTTAAAGATTTTATTTATTTAATCATTAGAGACACACACACAGAGAGAGAGAGAGAGAGAGAGAAGCAGCTCCATGCAGGGAGCCTGATGCAGGACTTGATCCGGGGCTCCAGGATCACGCCCTGGGCCAAAGGCAGGCGCTAAACTGCTGAGCCACCCAGGGATCCCTTGGCTACCAAATTTGGACTAACATAAGCAGATGAAAGTGAGTTAGCCTACCAGCATTTCCAAAGAGCCAGTCTGGCTCTTTCCCCACCCACCTTCACACCCAATCCCATCTATTCTTTCACGTGTCCCAGTGGTTAAAAGTCATTGTTTACTCCAAAGCCAGGTGATTAGGCCTCAGTGTTTTTGTTTTTGTTTTGTTTTGTTGTTTTTGTTTTTGTTTTGTTTTGTTTTTAACTCCTTTGGTTCAAAGACCTCTCATTCCACCAGCTCATTCAGAGGGAAAAGGAGCTTTGGGATAACACCATCCTCTTCAAGCTCCAAAGTGAAGTTCGATCCATGTCCTGCCTCATGGACTCTGGGAATCTTGGGGCTGGAAGGGACATCAGTTGGAGAAATTGAGGTTCAGGTTGAGGAAGTGCCTTGCTGGGGACCACACAGCCAGGCGGGGAGCAAGGCTGGGACTGCAGCCCAGATGTGTTTGACTGTGCTCCGAGTCTCGTCATCCTCTACATTTCTGAAGCCACTTGTCTTTCATTCAGCAGACTTCTGCACTTCCAGGCTTCCTGCCCTAGAAGAGTTTCCTGTTTTACCTCCAAAGCCATCAGCAGCCCTTAGGCCCCTGCCAAACATCTGGCACTTGACAGGGATGGTCCCTGCTTCCCCCTCTCTGCAGGGTGCCGAAGGGGTGGGTCATGAATTATGCCTTGATTCCATCCAGCCAGGCAGAGTGTAAATAAACAGAAGCATGGAAAGCATGTGTGTAGATGGATAGTGAACGTTGTGTATCCCTCTCTGCAGCTATCTGCAGGAGAGCCCTGGTGGCCCATCTCTGGGGGGTGTCTCAGGCTTTGTCTCTCCCCTCGGTAGGGGCTCCTTGAGACCAAGGCACTCTGTGCCCTCCACTTCTACCCCTAAAAACCATCTCCTGTGATACGGAACTGTGTATGCTTCCCACAGCATTCCGTGTTCTTCCATATGCCATTATTGCATTCTTTCTAGGTCCCTTCTTGGGAATTCTCTCTCCTGATATGTGGGCCTTTAGAAAAGCTCAGTTTGAGAGAAACTTCTGTGAAGCATCCTTGATTTCCTCCAAATTTCAGGGCTGCTTCACCTGTTCTCATTCTGTGCTTTCAACCACTTTATGCTTCCATTATAGCATTCATCTTATTGGATTACACTTGTTCCTCCCCCCACCAAGAATATAATAGTTTACATTAATACCCACAATTTATTAAGCGTGGACAGTGTGCTAAGAAATTTGTTTAGAATGTCACTCATGCTACTATAGGTAATTTTTGGAATAACTTTGTGAATACGGTGCCCTGATTTGGGTTTCACTCAAAGTAGAGCCTGATACAAGGACTTGGGTACCTGTACAGAGGATCCCAAGAAGGATTGAGGGAACAGAGTGAGGAAGACAGGGAAAGAGGAAAAGACAAAATAAATTTGTGTTTTTGAGGTCACTGTGGTAGGCAGTGTGGGTTCAGTTCTGACTTCTAGAAAAGTGGGTGGCTGGAGCATTTACCCACCAGATATGCCATGTTGATTAGGAACTGTCCTGAGGTCTTGGGGTCCTTGATGCTTCTGCGTTTCTGAACTGAGCTTACCTACACAGAACAAGTAGATGATGGCAATATTGGAGGAAGCCCTGGGGCTTCCTGGGGCAGAATGCTGAATGATGAAAGATGCTTGATGGAGGTGGAAAGGTGGCAGTACAAGATGATTCTGAGCTTGCGTGGAAATACTCCTCATAGTTGCAGCTGAAATTAGGGTGTGATGAAGGTACCAGAGACATCTGCTTTAGCAGACAGCCCCATTTTACAGGTGAGGGAACCAAGGCCTCTGCCTTTAAACTGTCCACTCGTATACTAGACTCTGAGTGTCCTGAAGGTATGGATCACACCTCTTTACTCTCTGCAGCTTCAAGGGCTAGCAAAGAAAGACTTGGCACCTGATGGGAGCTTAGAAGGTGATACCTGAATAAGCAGAGGCATTGGCAGAGTGGTAATTTGGAAACTTGCAGAGTTGATTCTCACTTAAAACATTTATCTGATTTATGATATGCAATGCAAGGAGCTTACAGCCAAGAAGAGAAGGCACATAGTAAATGAGTATCAAAAAAAAAAAAAAAAAGATCTGATGAGTGTTTCAAAAGTAGAATTCTGTGTTATGAAAAAGAGAAGGAGGCTCACCTAGTTCACTGGTCAGGAGGGCCTTTTGGAGGAAATGAAGCTTACCTGAGTACTCAAAAAGTAAATTATAGGGGAGGTGTGTGAGTGGAAGGAAAGCACATTGAGAAGCACTGGAGGACTGAGTGGTTCAAGAACTAAGAGCAGATGGTGTAGCTCTCGGGTGGTGGGAGTGCAGCAATGGCTGGTTGTAATTACTAAGGCTGGAGGAGTTGGAGGGGCCAGATTTTTAGAGGATGATGTTGTATGGCAGGTTAGGAAAGACCCTTCTGATTATGGTAAAAAAAAAAAAAAAAGAAGAAGAAGAAGAAGGATTAGAGGAAAGCAAGATGGGAAATGGGAAGGCCCAGTTGAGGGGGGTATTGGATGATGTCCAGTAGAAACATGATGGCCACATAGCTAGTGTCATAAGGTGGTGGGATTGAGAAATGGATGGATTCTGGAGACATGTCCTGTCCCGAGCCACTGGAGAGGGTTCAGGCTAGTGACAGGTTTGGATAATATTAGCATATAGGTGATGGAGTGGACATTTACCATTGTTTAGCTTCCCAGTATTCATTTCTACTTCCTAACAGCACTTAATTTCATTTAGGGGAATTTGTTTCCTCCATTGTGTGTCTTGATTGGACATTGTGGGAAATAGGTACTTGCCTCCTACAATAGAAACCCAAGAGGGCCCTGGAAGCACACTCTGTGAACGTTAGAGGCCATTGTACTCCATGTAAATCCTGATCTAATGGCTCTAGATAAACAGTTAAACAAGATGTGCAAAGAAGATCACTGAGTGACCCAGGTCATATAATTTTGCCAGCTTATCTTTCTGTGTTCAGTGTCCCTCTTGCCCTTGTCAATACTAATAGAAGAAATACCACTCTTCTCTAGAGTGTGTTCTGTGAGAAGGTGAAGTCTGTATTTATAAAAGCAATTTTTGTTAGCATCACAGAAGCCCCCGAAGCTGTTCGAGGGCTGTGGTTAGGGTGAGGTGAGGGTATAGGGACCAGTTAGGGAAGGGGACATGTAGATTCTGAGAATAAGACAGACACCATTGGAAGCACATCAGAGACAATGAAAGGAAATAGATCCTGGGTAACATGGTTGGAAAACTGCTGGATCAAGCCACACCTGAAGGGAATTGTGTTAGTCAGTGAGAGGGTATGTATGCTGCTACAACAAAGACTTGCCAGCAGCAGGACTTCGATAAGATAGAAGTTTGCTTCTGTCTCATATCACAGTCCAGAGGTAAAAGGTCCAAGGCTGCAAGAGTAGCTCTGCCATTCTCAGCATATGCCTCCCATCTCTCCATCTAGAGGGACTGCTGCCAGGGATCCCTTTCTCAGCCAAGGGGCAAGAGCAGAAGAAGATAGGGGAGCAGTTAGTTTCTCCTTTAAAGAAGCGACGTGAGAATGGTACTCCTCTCCTTCATTTATGTTTCCCTGCGTGCTCACAGGCAGGTGCAACCCAGGCTAGGAAATGTGGTGTCAGAGTGGGTGTGGAGGAGAGAGACACAGCCTGTGTGTCTCACTAGGAGACAGGGTGCGCTCAATGCAAGGGAAGAACAGAAGGAGAGATATTAGGAGTATTGATCAGGTTTGCCAAAGCAATAATGTTTTTAACCTCTTACAAGGCAATTTGAGTGGCGTTCCTGTCCTTTACAATAAAAATTGGACTAAATGCGACAGGATTTGCCCCTGAGCCTTTGCTCCTCCCCATCTGATTGCCTCTCTTTGACCCCCAAGGAGCATTCCAATGTGTGCTTGTTTGAAAGCTTTGAATTACTTGTTGAGGGGGGCTGCAGGAGGGAGCTACCTGAGATTCTACTCCGCGACAGCTGCTGTTGTTATTTAGGTATCTGACATTAGGTATCCATTCTTTTTCTTTCTCCTCTGGTTCTAGGTGAGGAAGGGAGGTGGAGAAAGATTTACACGCCAGTGCAGAAGTATGTAATTGGGTGGCCAGACAGTCCTGGTCCATCCGGTTTGAGCACTGCCCACACTCCATGCCCGCAGTGGTGCTACAGTGTGCAGGTACCTGAGGGTGTCAGAATTAATGGGCGGGGGGAGGGGGAGCGGTTGATCAGGGACTATTGACAGTGTGGAGAGGCACTGGGTGTGAGGGCAGGGAACAAGAAGGCCACCTGTGCTGCTTGTGTGTGTGTGTGTGTGTGTGCATGTGTGTGATGTATGTGTTATATGCATGCGATGTGTGTGATGCATGTGTTGTGTGGTATGTGTATGGTGTGTGTTTTGTGTGATGTATGTGTTGTGTGCATGTGATGTGCGTGGCTTTGTGTGTGTGTGTTGTGTAGTACGTGTATGACTTGTGTTGCGTGTTATGTATGTGTTGTGTGCATGTGATGTATGTGCTGTGCGTGTTCCCGAGTGCTTGCCCATCCACAGAGACAGGGGGCAGCCAGGGGGACACAGGTACTGGAAGGGCTGGTGGGAAATCAGCCCCCAAGCCCGCCCTTTCCCAAGAGCGGCACCTGGGCCACGACACCCCTGACTCCTCTGGGCCCAGGCGTTGGCGTGTGGCCTCGGTGTCTCTGTGAGGGGGATCTGCAGGCCTGGAGCCCCCTGTGCTCTGACGGGCTTGAGGAGGTGGCTTGGAGGAGGCCTGCATCACTGGCGGCTGGAACTGAGGCCACTTGGGGCCCTGTCTCCGCAGGAGGCTGGCTGGGAGCTCGCTTCTTTCCCAGGCGCAGCAGGAGCAGGAAGCGCAGGGCTGCCCTAGGGTAGAAGGAGGGCTGGAGGCACTTGGTGGAGGAGCTGGCTTTCCTGGAAGGCAAGCCCACCCTCTACCCTTAGGCTGAATTAAGGCTGCCCCGATGTCTCATTCCTGAGAGTCTCTGAAGAATTCTATTGTCTGCCCTTCAGGAACAAGGAAACGTTCTTCGGGGACACAGTGAGGACACCTAGCAGCCAAGGACACCGGGAGGAAGCAAAGGGTCCCGGAGTTCTCTAGAACCTGCTGGAAACTGCCTTTTGTCATGTGTTCAGGGAGGCGTGCTCCACAGTCAGCCTAGAGGAGCAGCCCCGGCCCTGGGAACCCAGCACAAGCTGTAGCTACGGTCACCCTGACACCATACGTGGGGGTGTCCAGCCTCGTGTCTGTCAGACGCCGGTGTGCCCTTTCTCAGCCAGGCCGAACTGCTCCATCCTCCTGGATAAACATCATACACTTTCCTCATCTTAGATTCACTTGCTTGTCTGTAGCCCTTTCCCACCTATATGTGCTTATCCTTCAGGGCCCGACCAAATGTCGCCTCTTTTGGGAAGCCTTCCTTGATTGCCTCAGGCAGTGGCTTATGTCTGCCTTCTGAGAGCGCACGTTATTTTCACCTGCGTATCTGCACGCCTGACAAATCGTCTCACACATATTGGTAAAGGAATAGTCCGATTTACTTAAATGTTGTTATTATTGAGAAGGGTTATATAATCTTTTAATCGTGTATATGTTCATGGATGAGATTCAAAAGATTTTCTGTTGAACCCTGCGTTGTAGTTTTTTGGTCCAGGTGTGTGGTGACTGCCCCTATCCAAACCTGCATTCAGGTGACAGGTAACATGCTGTGAGTGACATGTCACTTGGCTGTGATTGTGCTAAACTCTTTAGCAAGCCTCTATCCTGATTCTCCATTAAAATAAAGAAGGCTAACTGCTCATGCTGAGATCCTTCCCGCTGAAAAATGCTATGGGTCCAGGTCCTATTTAAAATGTGACCTCCTTGGGGCACCTGGGTGGCACAGTGGTTTAAGTGTCTGCCTTCAGCTCAGGTCATGATCTCAGGGTCCTGGGATCGATGCCTGCATCGGGCTCCCTGCTCAGTGAGGAATCTGTTTCTCCTTCTCCCTCTGCCCCCTGCTCATGCTCTCTTTTTCTCACTCTTTCTATCTCAAATAAATAAATAAAAGCCTTAAAAAAATAAAATGTGACTTCCTAGGAACATTTGTATTATAACGGGGTCACTTCACTAGAGGCAAAAAGCCTTAGTGATGGGAAAGCCTTCAACGGAGGATTAGAAATAAGAGTTCCAACGGCAAAGATTTGCAGAACTTACTAAGGAGTGATGAGGTAAAGACCCTTTATTTAGCTTCCTTTGAGTATAGTCACTCAACTTGGTGTGAATATCCCTAGCCTTTATGAAAATACAGCCAAGGAAAAGATATGGAGGGAACTTAATTGTATATTGCTAAGTGAACGGAGCCAGTCTGAAAAGGCTACATGCCGTATGACAGCTATATGGCATTCTGGAAAAGGTGAAATTGTGGAGACAGAAGATCAGTGGTTGCCAGAGGATAGGAAATTGAGGGAGGAGCAAAAGGCAGAGCACAGAGGATGTTTAGGCAGTGAAACTATTCCATATGATACAGTGATGGATGGTACACGAGGTGCGTTTATCGAAACCTGTGTGTGTACAGCACAGAGAGTGAAGTCTAGCGTAGAATGTGGATTCAGTTAGTAATGTGCCAATATTGCACCAAATGCACCACACTCATGCAAGATGCTAATAAAAGGGGAAATGGTGTGTGGAGGGAACGGGTGTGTGGGAACTCGATACTCTCTGCTCAATTTTTCTATAAACCTAAAACTGCTTAAAGTCTACTCATTAAAAAAAAAATAATCACGCATCTCCTTCATTATAGCTAACATTTATATAGCACTTATCACATATAAGATACCATTCTGTGCACTTTGCATATGTTGACTTTTCATGAAAAATCTCACGTCAAGCCTGTGAGCTAAGTACTACTATTCTTATTTGATGTTATGGGTGAAGGAACTAAGGCACAGAAAAGTGAGGGGAACTTGCCCAGGGTCACATAGCTGGTGATTGGCAGGGCCCACTTTGACCCCACTCAGTCTGGGCCCAGAGTTCACACCATGCTGTACTACATGCTTCTGTTCTATAGCATATGCTGGATGTGTGCTACATATATCTGCCCAGGTCTCCCTCCTCCAGGAAGCCTTCCAGCCTTGCTACAGGCTGGGGTAGGTGACTCTCTTCACTCTGCAGACATAACCACATTTGGCAATATGTTTGCTGACTGCATATTAAATAATTGCCAAAGAAGAGTTTGAGCTATGTCTTGTCCAATCTCAGAGAAACTGTAGACTTTTCACTAAGCTCTCCACAAAAAGGTAGCCAGGTGAGTGATCTTGTTCTCCCAGTCACTACCACTTCCTTTTCTGGCATTCTGAGTTTTCCCTCTTGATGACCCCATCCCCATCATGGCTTGGTGTCAGTGTCAAGGTCACCACTGAAGTTTACTCGTCTACTTTTTTCTCATTGTTGAAAATAAAAATAGTGTTGGTCGAATTCCTGTCCTTCACCTCTGCTCTTGCTCTTCATGTTTCCTTAAAACTTCATCTGCAGAAATTCTCACTTCTGGGACAGAGTTTAATCTGAGGCAGAAGATGATGATTCAATTGGGGAAACAGAGATCACTTATGATGCCCCCTACTCTCTGGAAAGTCATTTCTCTCGCTTGCAAAGATACAGAACAGGAATAGAGGAATGTAGCCCCCCCTTGTCATCGCTGAAACACTACACCATCAGCATCGCTCAGTAGACCACCTTCATCTCCCCAGTTCACCATGATTCTCCCTTCACAGGATTCAGACCCAGGAGACACAAGAATGGGTGTGGCCTCAGTTCTCCCCTTTTTCCCCCTCCCACACCCTTACCCCCTACTCCCACACCCTTACCCCCTACTCCCTCCACTTAGAGCTGGTTGCCAAGCATGGAGCCAAAGAGGGTCTGAAAATTATGTGCACCCTGGCAAGCCGGAAGGGAGTGGTGAGGGCAGCCCTTCCCTCCATCAGCTGGCTCTGCAGCAGCCAGGGTTTCCCTCTTTTGCACCTCATTCTGCACAGCCTAGTGAGAGTGCTCTCCTTCTGGGGCCCTTGTTTCCTGCTTCCCCTTTCCTAGACTAACTCAACCTTCTGCTCAGTCCCAGCTGAAATGTCAGTTTCTCCAAAGATGCTCTGCAGGCTGCCCTTACAGGTTGGACTGCCTGTTGTATGTACTCACAGGGTCCTGCAGGTCCCCTAGTGTAACACCCATCCCTCTTCATTGTAATAAAAGTCATAGCTTGACTTTCTAGTTAGTTAATAAACTATGTAGGGGGAGAGAATGGCTCTGTCTTATTTGCCATTTGATCCCTCCCTCTAGTGCCTGGATTAGGGGATGTGGTGGTTAAGTGTCTGCCACGTAAATAAATGACCCCTAAAGCACCAGTCAGAGTGGGAGTGCAAAGAGATGGCCCTAGATCCAAGGTCACCATCAGGAGGGCAGCAGAAATAGTCTGTGCATTAGTTACATTTGGCACCACGTTGGTGTGTGCTTAATAAATGAAAGAACATTAATTTCACTGTGCTCAGAGGTTGATCCCTCCCACCCTGAATTAAATAAGCCTTCAGTACAGAAAGTATTTTTCCCCCCAAGAATCAGCATGGTCTGTGCTAATATATTTTGGGGGGAGCTTTGGATCATAGATAAAAAAAAAAGAGAGTCTCCCCCTTCCAAACCACTTCCTTGAGGATGCACTGAATCACAGTGAATTGGCCAATTGAGCTGCCAGCAGGCCCCTTAGAAAGTGGGTTGTCAGAGACTCATATTACGTAGGATTAATATTAGGCATCTCTGTCTCAGCCCAGTGAAAGGCCTCAAGTGTCCTTGGAATTTCAGCGACCTTTCCCCATCAATGACAACATTGTTCTCAGGGCCGATGGTTTAATTCATAGGAAATGCAATGTACTCCTCCTCATCACTGCCCACCACATCTGGGATGGGGGGCCTGGTGCCTGGGAGTGCTGAGCTCCAGGCACTGAAATGTTACGTTTCCCTTGCACAAAACCTCCAAGGCTTCAAGAGCTCCTGATAGCTGTTTTCTGAACCTCTCCACGATCTTCTCAGTGGTCTTAGCTGGGAATTAGGAGGCGGTGGCACAGGTTCTAGGAGCCTAGCAGGTCTTAAACCTGTCATCAGCTGAGCTCCTCGGATCCAATGGGGTGAAGCTGCTGGTCAGAAAATCCACCTAGGACCCTGGCAACAGTGTAGGGGAGGATCTAAGCCCAGACGGACCATGGTCATTCAGGGAAGGTCCAGGAAAACTCAATATGTTCAACTCAACAATATGCATTGTTGACATATTTGTTCCTAAATCCTCTCTCCAGCCTCACGAGGTTATTATTTCCCTGCCTCCGTTTTACAGACCAGGGGGCTGTGGCTCAGAGCGCACAGCAATTAAACTGGAACGGGATTTCCAGTTCCACCATGAGGCCCGGCTGACTTCAAACATCGGGTAGGTGGTAGTGGTATCTGTTGAATACCTGGTGGTGTTACACAGCATGTCAGGGGGGTCTACATTCTTTCTCTTACAGCCTTTCAGGGTAGCAGCTGAAGGGAAGATGGAGCTTGCTAATTCTTTTCTGGTGCGATTCAGCATCATCAGGTAAACTTCTCCAGGCAGTTTGGCAGCTCAGGTAGTGAGGGTGAGTGGGTGGAGCAGATGAAGGGTCTCAAGGCTGGTGAGAGGCTGGTCTAGGTTGGCCAGAGGGACTGAGGCTAGTCTGGGAAAGCAGGGATGGGGCTTTTTCTAGGTGAATCTCTCACACCAGGCTCATGGTTGGCATTCACAGGGTGTCTACTGAATAGGTGTGTGAATGCTAGCAGGAGATCGATGGACAGGCAAGCCAAGTTCCTGGAGGGTCCAGTGGGGCCCTAGAGTAGTAGTTGTGTAAGTGAGCTGTGAGAGCTGGGGATCTGAGAGGGGTGGGTGGTGGACTTGAAGAGTCTCAGAGGGGGAGCCATCAGAATGGTGACAAGAGCCATTGTGGGCCATTCTGGGGCAGCTGCATACAAGCATGTGGCAGTGGCCACTGGCGTTGGGGAATAAGAGGCCGATGAGGTCAGAGTGTGAGCCAACTCCCACTCATCTCCTGGGCATTTCATGCTATTCTGGGCAGTTGTGGTATGTAGGGATTGGATGGATGCAAGTGTCCAATCACTTTGAAGGGTTGAGTGTCATGCTTCTCTAAAGCTCTACTTCCAAGGGAAAGAAAATGCTGTAAACATCCACTTTGCCCTTGAGCTACGAGCAATACCTGCACTGTGCAGTCAGGAAGCTCAGATGTGGGCCTCGGTGCTTCCTACTGTGGCTTTCTACAGATTTGGTCAGTAAAGACGGAGCTAATCTATGAATACATTTTCTTTTTCATTCAGGCAATGCCTTTACCCAATCAGCCCTGGCTTCCTGTAGCAGAGGTCTGCGCTGTAAGAGAGCCAGTCTTATTTTATTTTTTATTAAAGTTCATGAACTTTGGAGGAAGGAACTTGGAAAAAAAAAGGTCTCATTACCTTAGGAATGAAGGCTCATGCTTTTTTTAATGCCAGGCATTGGCGTGGCCTTGCTTGTTATAGCCACAAATAATCCAGGGTGGAAAATTGTAGCAGAGTGGCAAGGAGCAAACAGGATAGCTTTTTGCTATGAAGCAGGTGGGATGGGGGAGTAGAGGTTAGTGAAGGGTCAACCTAAAATTGCAAGATCCTGAATCAAGCCCTGCAGATTTGAACTATGGCTAACCATTTGTATAGATTGACTCTCTGAGGATGGGCTGTACCAGAGACCCTTCCAGAAACCAGGATAATGGGCAAAGCATGGACTCAGGTGGATTTGGTTTTGAATTCCAAGTTGGCTACTTACTATAAGCTGGAGGACCTTTTGCATGTCTCCAAACTTCTTGAGTTTTGGTTTCCAAATCTGTACAATGTAGAACATATCTATCTTGCAGGATTGTGGAGGGGATTAGATGGAACAGTGTAGGAAAAGTGTCAGTCTGGGTCTGTAAAGAGAAAAGTGGTACAAGGTTGCTGACCCCATAAGTCATATCCTTTAGTGAAATATATCTTGGAGTTATCCAGGGCAGTGGTCCATATGATTGAATTGTTAACTGACCAGAAGGCTGACTTCCATGCTGGGGTCTACTTCCTCAGCAAAGATTGGTGGGAGAGGCCCTAAACCTTAGTGCCCAGGCTAGCCCAATGTTGGCTAAACTTCTCTGATAATGAGAATCTCCTGGGGGTACTTGTTAAATATTGCTAGTTCCTGGCTTCATCTCAGACCCATTGAATAAGAGGCTCCAGAAGGCCTGGGAAGCTGTGTTTTTAGTCAGAACCCCAGACAATTCTTATCAGAGAATTTGGGGAAACACGATTAATTCTCGCTATATACCACTGATTGATTGGTGGCTGGTTTCTTTCCCTTTAAGGGTAAAATAAAAATTTACTTCAAAGATGATGCCTAAGATCCAGACTTATTTTTCCAAAAGGTTCTTCGATTGACTGATACTTGGAGGAAGAGTGTATCATTGTGTTTTGGGGAGAAACATGCCCTTTTCTTCCTCCCCAGCTTTAGCTCTCAGTTTCCTCTCTCTTGAAATTCTCTCCTCACTTGGTCCACCTGGCAAACTCTGCTCCTTCTTCAAGAGTCAATTCGATAGTCACTTATTCTGAAAACCTTCCATGACTCTCCCAGCCCAATGGAGTGCTTCTTCCTCCATGTTTCTTTTCTGCCTTTGTCATACATCTATTGTAAGGTAAATCATTCCATAGTATATGTTTGCTTCATGTTTCTTCTCATGCTAGGTTTATGTATATAAGGGTCAAAAGAGTGGTTTCTGGAATCAAAGCACCTAGATTTAAATCTCTCCAGTGAGGAGGAGGTGGTCAGAACAGACAAAACCGAAGAGATCACATTGATTCCAGTGTTGGGAGATGAACAGGAGTTGTCTAGATGGACGAAGAAGATTTTCAGGTGGGTGACACATGTGAAAGTGTGCAGATCATTAAAAAAAAAAAACAAACACATTTTTCAATCTTGAACTTCTTTTTGCCATATCTTTTGAGGTCTTAAAAATTTTTCCAGGAAGCCATGTTTAGTGTCTTTTCATGAAAGTTTTACTCACAAGGGTCAGAAAAGGTACTCTTGTGATTCTGAAAATAGTGGTTTAAATGGTTAAACTGAAGGGGGTCTGGATTAGTCCTCGGGTATCCCATACACTGATTTTGCAAAGTCTGGTATAATCCTGTGTGTGAGGGGCTTTGGCTTCAGACCCTTTACCTGGTGCAAAGCAGGCTTCTCCCACTTGTCACTGCAAGACTTTGAGCAAGTCACTTAGCTTCTTTGAACTTTAGTTTCCTGTGTGTAAAATAGAAAATTAACACCATTTTCCTTTCCTTTTACTGTTCCAAAGTGGAAAGGGGCAACTAAAAAAATAGACAACAGAATAAAGACTTTAAAATAATCTCAATAGACCAGAGGACTGGGCTAATACTATTAAAGTAACATTTTACAAAGATAAATGTCAAGTCCAGAATGTAAGTTTATATGTAGAAATACTGGCTTGAGGAGAGTTAGTTTGGCAGCAGTCCATGTCAGAAATACCAGAAGAAATTGTCAGAGATCAAGTTCAATCAGCTCCGACAGGGTAGTGGGACACTACAAATGTATTTTTGACTTTGGCATCATAACTAGGTTGGCAACATTATTTTTAGCTATGTAATATCAAGTGTTATCATGGAGAAGGAGACCAGAAGCCCTCGTGCACTGCTGGTGGGAGTGTAGACTTGTGTTGTCGTTCTGGAGAACAAGCTGGCACTACTTGGGCAAATTAAAATGCATATATGTCCATGACTCATGAGTCCCACCCACTCTTGGTTTGTGGCAAATTCTAGAGGGACATTACAAAAAAAATGAATGCCTATGGGAAAGGATAATAGGATGATGAGGGGACCACACAATGTGTCACAAAAGCAGTGATTGAAGACCATGGGAATATTCAGCCTGGAGAGGAACAGGGAGGGGTTGGGGACCAACCGTCTTGGTTTGCCTGGAACTTTCCCAATGTTAGCATGGAAAGCCCTGTATCCTAGGGAATCCCGAGTCCTGGGCAAATCAGGGTAGTTGGTCACTGTAGGGAGACATCAGTGCTATCTTCGACTATCTAAAGAGATTTCTCAGATAAAGATAGGAGGTAAACTGACTATATGAACCTTCAGAGGGTGATTTTAGACCACTGGGAAGAATGAAGTTAGAGGAAGGAGAATTTGGGTTCACTACCTGGAGGACTTTGAACCAATGAGAAACTTATTTTTTTAAATTTATTTAAATTCAAATTATATAACATACAGTGTATTATTTCTTTCAGAGGTAGAATTTATTGATTCCTGAGTTGCATACAACACTCAGTGCTCAGGGGCGCCCGGGTGGCTCAGTAGCATCTGCCTTCCACTGAGGTCATGATCTCAGAGTCCTAGGATTCAGCCCCTGGTCAGGCTCCCTGCTCAGTGGGGAGTTTGCTTCTCCCTCCCCTCTGCTCTTCCCTGCAGCTTATTCTCTCTTTGTCTCTTTCTCTCAAATAAATAAATGAAATCTTAAAAGAAATAAGACCCAGTGTTTATTACATCACGTGCCCTCCTTAATGCCCATCACCCAGTTACCCCATCCCCACCCCCACTTCTCCTCCAGCCACCCCAGTTTGTTTCCTATAGTTAAAGAGTCTCTTATGGTTTGCCTCCCTCTCTGTTTTCATCTTATATTTTCTTCCCTTCCCCTGTGTTCATCTGTTTTGTTTCTTAAGTTCCACATAGGAGTGAAATCATATTTGTCTTTCTCTGACTTCTTTTGCTTAGCATAATACCCTTTAGTTCCATCCATATCATTGCAAATGGCAAGATTTCATTCTTTTTTCTTTTTCATTTTTCTTGTGTACTTTTTTAAAAAAGACTTTATTTGAGAGAGAGAGAGAGAGAGAGAGGGAATGAGTGGGGGTGGGGGGCACAGGGAGAGGGATAAGCAGGCTTCCTGCTGAGCAGAGAGCCTGATGGGCGACTCTATCCCATGACCCCAGCATCATGATCTGAGCCAAAGACAGATGCTTAACTGACTGAGCCACCCAGGCTCCCCCACATTTTATTCTTTTTGATCGCTGACTAGAGTAGCCCATTTTTGAGGATACAGTTGATTACTCCCATTTCATGAGTTCCTGCTGGGTACATAATCTCATTAGGTCAGCACAGTGCATTAAGCTAACTTTCCCAAGGTCAGACAAGTAAGAGTTTGAACAAAGGACTGTCTGACTCCAAAAATCCCAAGCTCTTAACTCATATCTTTTAAAATAATCTTGATCATTCTTTCTACTCCAAGATGGTGAAATTAAGTGCTAGCTTGTGTGTCCCAGGCTAACAATGCTTAGACGTTCAGACATGAGGAATTTCAGTGAAAGCTGTTTTAGGCAGGGAACTAATCATGAGTTGATTTCAAAACACTTGATTCTCCTAAGAAGTCGAGCCACAGCGACATCATCCTGAGAGGCTGGAACTCTCAATGACACTCGATAAGGGAAGAGCTCTGAAGAGATTTACGATGTGCTAACTACAGTATCCCAGCACAGACGTTCCCATTGTTGAACCTTAAGAAGCAAGTACAGTTTCTGTTTCTAGATTCGGGATGGATAGCCAGGATCAATACAACTGGACTTGTAATAATAATACCTGCCATTTTGGGGGTACATCTACTATGTGGTAAACATGGTGCCAAGTGCTTAATGTGCATCGAGAGTTAATCATGAGAATATGGTAGTCACTCAGTAAATATTTGATAAACAAATATTCCAGTTTTTTTCCTGTATAACCATACCTGGAGACCCTACACCACTCTTCACGGCAGGTCCTATTATTACGTCCATTAGATAAATGGGGACATTGAACCTCAGAAAAGAAATTATATTCCTAGGTCATACTCTATTTTTGTCTCCTACTGTAGTAAAGATAGTAAGTTAGAGAATGTGTGGATACGCCTGCCCTTTAACAGACCTGTCAGTCCAGATAACATACATTAATTTGTTGTAAAATTGGTTATGACCAATTTTTGCCTATCATTACATTTCTTCTATCTTTCAACTCATAGTTCTTGTCAATGGAGGTATTTTAAAGTTTTGTTCTTATTTTTTTCCTTAATTACATTTATTTGTCCTTAGAGGTATTTTAAACTTGACTGTGTTGTCTACCATGATTTCCCAAATCTTGCCTGGTAACAACAAAGATTGTTTGGGGCCACTTGTTAACAACAGTGATTTTTTTTTTTATTCTTTTTTTTTTAATTTATTTTTTATTGGTGTTCAATTTACTAACATACAGTGATTTTTAGGTCAGCCTCTTGCCATTCTCCTTCAGAATCTGTGATGGCATCCATCACAGTGTAGTAGAACTGGCTGTTTACTATGCAGTGACCTCCTCAAGGGAAGGTACAAAGTAAGTGCTCAATGGTTGTCTGTTGAATGGATGAATGTTTTTAATAAGCTTATCTTATAAATCTTTGCTACGTAATTTGTACTGTAGTTAAACAGGAAAGGCCAAGAAGTGAGGAGAGCACTCTCCCTCCAGACAGATCTTGATACATTCATTACTATATGAATTTGACCAGGTACAGATCTGTCCAAATGGCATCATCTTCCTGCTGATGTTTTTCTCTTTTCACAGGGACATTATACAAGATTTGTCAAACTCTGGAGTGGGAGAGGATTTTTCAGGATTTATGATTTGAAAAGCTATGTCTATCCCAATGATCACTTCTTCATTTTTAAAATGCTCCTAAATTTGGTAGTAATCAGTTTTACATTAAACTGTCTGTGATTTTTTATATTCACCTCCAGTTGCTTTTTGAGAAACTAACACTCCTTATCCATTTCCTATCTTCTGGCTTTTCTCTAATTCTCTAATATTTTAGAAATTCCTGAAAATGTTTTGAATAATTCAACTTGGGGACACACTTCACTCGAAATGGCTTGGTTGAGTAACTCAGACCTGCAGATTCAGTACTTATTCCTTAATTCACTCAGTCAGTTGTACTGCCTTTGTTGAGTACCTACAATGCATCAGGTTTGTGCAGGATACTTGGAATATGGCAGAGAGTGAGAGCTGGTTCTCATGGTTGTGACAGTGATAACAAAATGTAATGGTTGATGATATTATGATGGAGGTAAGCTCAGGCTGCTTAGGTGAGAACAGAGAAGGGGCCTCCTCTGTCAGCCTGGTGTCAGAGCCCCACATAGCTGATCCTGGGGCTGCAGCTCAGTGATGAGTGGGACCTGGGCAAGCAGAGGCATGGGAGAAGAGTCAGAATGCAGAGCATTTGCCAAGCATGGATATGGGTAGGAACATGGGGACAACTAGAACAGAGTTTGCAGGAATCTTGGCCTGCCTTCCTTCCTTCCTTCCTTCCTTCCTTCCTTCCTTCCTTCCTTCCTTCCTTCCTTCCTTCCTTCCTTCCTTCCTTTCCTTCCCTCCTTCCTTCCTTCTTTCTGATTTTATTCATGACAGACACACAGAGAGAGGCAGAGACACAGGCAGAGGGGGAAGCAGGCTCCCTGCAGGGAGCCCGAAGTGGGACTCAATCCCAGGACCCCAGGATCACGACCTGAACCAAAGGCACATGCTCAACCACTGAGCCACTCAAGTGCCCCTGGGCCTTTCTTTCTAAGACACTGAGTGGCAGCATGATCGTTCGTTGACCATCTATCTGTCCTCTACTTGAACTCTAGTGGTGTGCAATTCTAGGCTCCTCAGGCAACGAACTACCCACCATTAACAGTATGTTGGCATGGGGATAAGGAATTGTATGGAAACAATATTACTCCAACCAATGAGCTGGCTGATTGAAGCAGATTCCTATGGGGCTGACAGGAGAGAATGAGAAATTTTATAATTGGACTCTGAGGAAGCCCATATTCGTTTAAGTCTTATTATAAGCACATGCCTCGTATAATCACGCTGGTTAGTGCCGTGTGCTCCTTATCCCTCTCACAAAGCTGTCTAGAAGGCTAGGATTTATATTTATCCATGGCTGCGCTGTCTGTAATCAAGAAGCTTTGCTTTTGACTCCTGCAGAAGTTTCCATTTAAGTGAAGATAAAATTGAAATCAAATGCTGCATTTGAAGCTGCTCTGCCTCCTTTGCATTTAGTTATTGGTCCTTCTCGTTATTTAAACCTCAGAAATCAGAGCCTCTGAAACCTGTGCATAACTGCACACATGACATCCATTTGCTAATTGGCTTTACTTATTGCCGAACTCCGCTATAAAACTGTCCTACATGACTGTTTAATAAGGTCCAGATAAGTAAATGTTTCTCAAGGTGTGGGCTTCACATAATGTGCATAGGAATCATTGGAAAATTTAGAAAAAGCAAAGATTCCCCTGACCCCTCTCCCACAGACTCTCTCCATCAGAAGTTCTAGGGTTAATGCCCAGGTATCGGAGTTTTGAACAATTTCTGGCTGATACTTAGGAATATTCACAGATTAGGTGCATCTACTCTGAGCACTGTTTATGTGCCAGCGCTGGGGTTCAAACTTGAATAAGACATAGTTCTTGCTCCCAAGCCACAGTCTGGTGGGTGACAAATGAGCACACTCATTTAATTCAAACCAGTTTGCACAGGGATGGAGCACACACAGCATTAGTGGTTAGCAAACATGATGCCATGTTTGGCATAGTGGTGGGTCGTGCAACAGGGTAGTTTTTGCTATTAATAAAAAAGAAAATTAAGGTGTGTAAATGATTTTTAACTAAATGTGTATTAAATCTGGTTCAAGGTTTTCCTATGTTATTTAAAAATATTCTCATTTTTAAAAGATTTTATTTATTTGAGAGAGAGAGAAAGAGAGAGAGCGAATAAGCACAAGTAGGGGGAGCCACAGATGGAGAGGGAGAAGCAGGCCCCCTGCTGAGCCGGGAACCTGATGTGGGGCTCCATCTCAGGACCCCCTAAAAATATTTTTGTTATAAAAACTTTCAAGCATATACAAACATGGGGAGATTATACTATTTGCTACTACTATTATAACATAATACAATTTAATAAACTCCAATACCATATATCATATATATATATATATAGAGAGAGAGAGAGAGAGAGAATTTTCCTCTCTTGCTTCATCATCTCTGCCCCTACCCAAACTCTACACAAGTGTTGTGTTTTCAAATTCCAGATCTTATTTCGTTTCACTTATGAATAGTTCAAGATACATCTTTTAGGAATATAGACATTTTCTTAGCTAACCAAAGGATTATCATCATACCTAAAAACAATTCACTCTGATGCCTTGGTGTCATACTCAAATTTCTCCAATTATCTCAAAAATGTGATGTCACTATTGCTGTTTAAATCAGGATCTAAATAAGATTGATGCATATTTCATTTTGTTGTTGTGGTTTTTAAACCTTTTGTCTTAAATCTAGAACAGCCTCTTCCCTTCCTCCTTCCTTGTCCTCTCCCTTTTTATACCATTTTCTTATTGAAGAAACTAGGTCTTGCAGAAAGTCCCACATTCTGAACTTGTCTATATTTGCTTCATCATGTGTTATTTAATTGATTTCTCTACTCCTTCTGTTTATAGTAAAACTAGAAGTTAAGGGCAGCCCAGGTGGCTCAGCGGTTTAGCACCACCTTCAGCCCAGGGCCTAATCCTGGAGACCTGGGATCGAGTCCCACGTCAGGCTCCCTGCATGGAGCCTGCTTCTCCCTCTGCCTGTGTCTCTGCCTCTCTCTCTCTCTCTCTCTCTCTGTGTGTCTCTCATGAATAAATAAATAAAATCTTAAAAAAAAAACAATAACTAGAAGTTAGTTTTAAAGTCTTGATGGGATTCAAGTCCAACTTCTTTTTCAAGACTATTTCATTGTTGGTGCCTTGTACTTCATGTTGCATCACATTAGAAGCCACGTGAAATCCGAACAATGTTAATGATGCTAATTTGATCCAGGGTTTCAGATGGTGGTATCGTGATATCTCTGTTCTGAAATGTCCCTTTGACCTTTTGTCTAATGGTTTCATCTATAGATAATCTTTGCTTGAATGAATTATTTCATTAGGGGTTGAAAAGTGGCAATTCTTAAAATTCCGTCATCTTTTCACATTTATGGGCTGGAATTACTCTGTAAAGACCTATTATGCTCACAAATTGTGAATATCTGATTATCCTGAAACCTTTTTCTTTGAGAAAAGGCAAGATAAATGCTGCTTCTTTTTTTTTTTTAAATTGCTGATATTCAGTTAAGAGTTGGTGCCTAGTTACCACTAATGTGAACACTGAGAATGTTGAGGTTATTTATTTATTTTCCTGTTGAGTATCATAACGAACACATGGGGTTTTCAATGCACTGTGTTTCAATACATTGCAGCTGTCATTGTTTTGGCCATGAGTCCTTTTATTAAACCATCAGTAGTCCTTGATAGCTTTCCTACCTTCTGGTACAGGAAGTCCTTAGAAATCTTTTGCTCTAAATCTTAGACATCATCCATTTTTCAGAGGAATCCTGTTTGTTTTGGAGGGGAGGGCTATTTATAATCCATAATTTGGGTGCCAGTGATGCTCACTACTGTGAGGTTGTGATTGCTTCTGGGCCTCTTTAGGGGACGTAACTAGAGAAGATTTACTTTTAAAAATCACAGGATTGAGCTAATCATTTCCAATCCAAATGTAGTAATACAGAGTTTCATTTAAGTTTATTAGATTGATCCTTGTATCTTTTTTCTTACACACTAAAAATCTCAGTTCCTGATAAAATTAGCATAAGTGCTTTCCTGCTATATCTGTAATATATTCCAGTGTGGTTGGAAAACATTCTTGTTATGACTTTAATCTTCTTAAATTTATTAAGATTTGTTTTCTCTTTTCACTCTCACTCACTTGTGTTCCAATATAATTTATTGAGTGGGAGTCAGAGGGGAGGAGTTTCAGCTGATATAATGCTGGCTGACATTTGCTGGGTGCTTATTATGTGGTAGGAAAAATGTATATGGCTTACGGTTAAGTGATTAACTCATTTAATGCTTACACCAGCCCTGTGAGGACTCAGTTTCTCCTTTACTGACCGATTCTGGGCCATTTTGTTCTGTATGCTATGCTGTTAAAGATAGTAGGCTTTAATAAATATTTCGGGTTGGCTTCTAGTCATTCATTCAGCAAATCAGTAACTGAAGCATGATCTGATTCATACGTAGGATAAACAGGAAAGAAAATCTATTTTGGTTGTGAGTTTTAGGAAACCAGAGTATTCCTGTTTGACTACAAGCTTTGTTTTTTTGGAAACAAGCACACATTCCAGCACAAAAATATTTTCGTGCCTTACCGATCCCCTTCAGCCTTATTACATCTTAGAATTAAGGCTGAATTAAGGTATAGTGGAAAGTGCATGAGAGACCTGGGATCTCTGTAGTGTGGTTTTCACAAAAAGTAACAAGTAGAGTCCATTAGAGGCATTGACCACAAGGAGTGCACTGGGGCTGGAGGGCTGAGGGAAAACATTTACTCAAAGCAGCTTGAGGCAGCGCAGCCGAAGTGATATGCTCCAGTGAGACTGTTGGGGGGGGGGGGGGGGTAGCCAAAGTATGAGCTGAGAAAGAAGGGAGAAGCATTAAATCATCTTTTGAAGGCCGAGGCAGCATGGATAGCATGAAGAAAATAAGAGGCAAAGTCAGAAGTTCAGAAGCAGGACAGAATCAGGTGCAGTTGATGGTTAAGGAAAACAAATCTGAATCAAGGCAGTGGATAAAAGAAGGAAGAATGCCAAGTCTCACCTGTGTGGTGCTTGGTGTGGATTTCCAAGGTGACTGTGGCAGCTGAAAACCTTGCTACTCAAAAAATGGTCCACAGGCCCCCATGTCTGTCTCAGCTCAGACACACGGGATCAGAATCTCCTTTTTAACAAGATTGACTAGTAGATTGAGGGACGTGTTGGGATTTGAGGAGCACGGGTCTGAGGGACTTTGCCAGTGGCAGCTCTGTGACTTAAGGGAAGTCCCTTTCCCTCGCTGAGCCTCCAGTTCCTCATTTCTAAAATGTTCAGGTCACATTTAAGCTTTTAAAGTACCTTTTAAAAATGGGAATCTCACTCCTGGTGTGCAAGTTGATGTCCCCTCCTCCCCCTGCACAAGGAGAGAGCACAGTATGGGAGGACTGGAGTGTTCTGAGGCCACAATGGTGACATCTGTCTGTGAGACATCTGGGGTCACAAGGCCCAGGCTTGCTTGGCCCACATGACCCACAGGGCAAGCCAGACCACATGATGGCACCTTTCCACTGAGACAGATGAAATGCTTCCTGGTCAAGCTATTCAGGGGCCCAGTGATACCACTGAGGTGCGGGAGGCTAGCCCCCCGCCTCGACCCCCAGGGTCAGCCTTGACCAGGGAGGCAGGGAGACACTTTCCTCTCTCCTTCTGCGGAGTGCCAAGTGGCAGTGTCTGCTTGCAGACCTTCCAGAAAGTCTTATCCACTGAAGGAATGAATGAACATGCCTTTGCAGGATGTGCATCTCTTTGCCACTCCTCACAAAGAGTACCACCATAGCAATGTACACATCACATTAGTTTGTGTATTTCTTCCACTCATTTATGCTTTGCTTCCTCACGCTGGCCTCACTTGGCTTGCACCTCCAACATGAAGGAGCCCTTTAGTCCTTGCCTCAGACTGCTTTCTAGAGGATAAAGACTAAGCTGAATGTCAAATACATCATGCTGTTTAATCTGGGCAAGTGCTGTCATCCTATTTTATAGAATATAGACAAATGATGTGTGTGAGTTGTCCAAGGTCACATGATTGGGAAATGCCGGAACTGGATCTTTATCCTCTGTTTGTTGGCTTCAAATCCATGTATTTCTTTATCCAGATAAACACCTGAGATTTATGGAACATCAATTAACATGCCAGTTTTCCCACTGAATCATCATGACCACCCTGGGTGGTAGGAATATTACCCTCCATTTACAGATGAGAAAACCAAGGCACAGAAAGTTGTAGGTGTTCATAAGGCTACTGAGCACTTGAAATGAGGCTAGTCCATTGGACTTGCCTGACATCACACAGCAGGTAAGTGCTAGAACTCCAACTCGGTCTGAGTTCTGCTTCATTACACAGCATTTAAATAAGTCCTACTGTCTGTGTGCCTGCGTAAGCTTTATCTCCACATCACTGAGACTTGCTCTCGGCCAAGGCTGATTAAATAATAGGAGAATCACTGATAGGAAGTATTCTGTACAAAAATCTTAGAGAAAAGGCTCCAAGTAGTTTTTTAAGTTTTATTTTTTTCTTTATATTTTAGTCGAAGTACAGTTAACGTACAATGTTATATTAATTTCAGGTGTGCACCATAGTGACTCAACAATTATATACATTGTAAAATGCTCACCATGTAAGTGTAGTTACCATCTGTCATGGTACAAAGCTATTACACTATTACTGGAACTAATACAATTGGATGTTATTACAGTATAACTGGAAGTTTGTGTCTCTTAACCTCCAAAGTAGTTTTTAAACAAACTTCTGTCCTGGCTATCGCTGTCATTTTGCCAAGATGTTTTCTATAGAGGTCTTTTATGGTAATGCAAACTCAAACGATGTTTCCTTCCCTCGTGTTTAAAAAGATAAACTGACCAGGGGCACCTGGGTGGCTCAGTCGATTAAGAGGCCGACTCTTGATTTTGGCTCAGGTCATGATGTCAGGGTCCTGGGATTGAGCCTTGTGTTGGGCTCCCTGCTCGGCGGGGATTCTGTTTGAGGCTCTCTCTTTCCTTCTCCTCTTCTCCCCTCTTACGCGCTCTCTCTAAATACATAAATCTTAAAAAAATAAAAAAAAGATAAATAACTGGAATTCTCAAAATACAATAGTTCAGATCCATGGAATGGATTTTGATGTGGTGACTTCAAATCATCACCTATCTATTTGCATGGCTTTCCTTAGCCACCCTCGTCCCTGACCTCCTCTCTGTGGATGATGCAGAATTATCCAATCACTGGTTTTTCCTCTTTGTCTCTTCTTTATGACATATCATTTGTGGAAGAAAAAAATATAGGAGGGAACACTCCCCACCCCAGCTGGAGCGTTTTGAAAAGCTGGAGGTTTTGAAGTCTGGCCTGGGCTGGAAGAAAAACAAGAGGAAAATTTCCTTGAAATGTGAAAATGACCTTGAAACAGATCCAAAATGCTTCACTGGGGCAAAAGCTTCTACCATGATGGATCTGTGGAATGATGCCTCACAGCCAACAGCTACAGGATGAAACTGAAGCCACAGCAGATCACATGAGGCCAGGTTGATGGTTCCCTCACTGGCTTGGCCACAGAACAGAATCTGTTTGATTCCTTATACATGGAATCAAACAGATTGCTCCGTGTGCAGGTTGATGGAGAACAGCATGTTTGCCTTTCTGTTTGGGCTTTCCTTGGTCTCTGTACCAGGCCACATTGTCTGGATTTTGCACCAGCCCCCTGTTTTTGCTCTCCCTGCCTCCAGGAGGGCCTGTCAAATCTGAACGAATGGTGTCATGAGATCCATTAGCTCTCCTTCAGGATCAAATCCAAATGCCTGAGTATCTCATAAAAGACCTCTCCTTAACTGACTCCTGCCTCTTTCCAGTCTACTTTGGTTTCCTTTATATTCTAGCAACAAGAAGCATATGTTGGTTAGGAGAGGTCATGCTGAAACACATAACAAAATCTTCATGGCTTATGGAAACAATGACTTATGTCTTGATTATGCCATGTGTTCACCAAGTTTGGCTGGGCCCCTGCTCTGTGCTTCTTGATCACTAGTTGAGGGTCACAGAGCCTCTATAAGCTGTACCATGATTGTCCAACCAGCAGCTACCAGCTACATAAGGCTACTGAGCACTTGAAATGGGGCTAGTCCAAACTGAGATGTTCTGCAAGTGTATAATACACACGTAGAGTACAACACACTTAGTATGAAAAAGAATATGACATGTCTCATTAATAATTTGTATATTGATTTACATGGTGAAATGATCCTATTTTGAATATATGAAGTTAGAATACTTAATATATTATTAAATTAATTTTCATCATTCTCTTTTTGCCTTTTAAAAAAATGTGGCTACTAGAAAATGTAAAATTACATATGTGGCTTGTAGAAATGATACCAGACTTGTACTCACATTTCATCAGCCAAAGCCAGTCACAGGCTCCATTTAACTTCAGAGGTGGAGCAGTGCTGTCCCAACCTGTGCTTGAAAGGAAAGGAAGGGGGGCATACTCGTGGCCATCCTTAGTCACTGCATGGAGCTCTCAGTGGCTTTCTGAATAGGATACAGGTGTCTTTGTCAGGCTGTTCCTCTAGCCTGGACAGTCCTTTCTTTTCGCATACATTTGGCCAACTCCTACTTCTTCACTGAGGAGGTAGATCAAATGTAACCTTTACTGAAAAGCCTTCCTGGACCCCTACCTACTCACCCAGCACATGTATATCATGTAGGGTTGATCACATTATTCTCATTTGATCCTTAGACCAACTCTGTGGGATTGGATACTATTATTATTCCCATGTTACAAATGGGAAAACCAAGGATCTAAGAAGCTTAATAATGTGCTCAAGTTCCCACAAACAGTAAATGATAGAGCTGGGCTTTGAATTGACACAGTTGGGCTGCAGATCTCCTGCTCTTAACCATGACCTCTGTGAAGCCAGTTTTAGATCTTCATCTTTGACCTGGGTAGTTACAGCCTTTTCTTAATTGCTTTCCCTATTTTGTCTTAGCTATACACCACTGCTAGAGCAATATACCTAAAAATAATACTTCCTTTAGGAGCCTTTATGAGCATCCAAGACTGAATGCACTTCAGGGCCATAGTGAGAAAAAGGATCTCTGTTTCTCCTGCCTCACCTTCACCTCCCAGCACTGGCTGAGGGATGTGATCTTCCCAAAAGATTTTTGGAATGTACATAGTTTATTCACTTCTCTGGATGCTCTGGGTTCTCTTTTGGAACCAAGCTGAGCCATCAGAAGGGCAGTAGAAGCATCCACAGGGTGCCTTGCAGAATCAAGCTGGGTTATATCCTCACAGCCTTTGAGTCAGGAACCCTGTCATGGGATGTATTGTGTCCCACTTTGATTCATATGTTGAAGTCCTAATACCTGCTGCCTTAAAATGTGACTGTATTTGGAAATAGGGCCTTTAAGGAGGTAATTAGGGTAAAATGAGGTCCTGTATGTAGGCTGTAATCCAGTATGATTGGTGTCCTGATAACAAGAGGAAATTGGGACACAGACACACACAGAGGGAAGACCATCTATAAGCCAATGAGGGGGAACTCAGAAGAAACAACTCCACTGACACCTTGATCTCTGATTTCCAGCCTACAGAACTGGGAGAAAATACATTTCTGTTGTGTAAGCTGTACCCCTCACCCCCCCTTGGTACTTTGTTATGGTGGATCAAACAGACTAGACACCGCTGTGAATACGGTTCACTACATCACGTAGTGCCTCCTCTGTGAAGCCGGTGGAAGGAATTCCTTCAGAAGCTCTGTTCTGGGAAAGTAATTATGGATTGGTCCTCCTTTTTGCTTTGGCTGCCAGGAAACTGGACGTCAAACTTGAAACTATACCATAGCAGCCATGTGAGACTTTATGGTCTGGGTTTTTGTGTTCTTTCCCCCATGCTAATCAGTGATTCTTGTGGGCATTTTCCCCTTATTCTCACTCTTTATGTGTATTTCCCCAGTCACTGGAAATGATTAAAGTTAAAAATAAAGTGACTGGCATTGTAGAAGTTGGCGCTTCAGGTAATTATCATAACGATCGTTAAGTAACATAGCACCATTGCTGTGTGTGAGACACTGCACTCAGTTCTTTGTATGTATTATTTCATTTAATTCTCACACCAACCTAATGTGGTAGAAGCTATTACACCTTTATTACAGATGAGGAAATGGGCCAAGAAGATAAACTATTTGCCCAGTTTATGCAGCAAGTCGGTGGCCATGGCGAGCTCCAATGACCTAACACAAGGCTTGCACCATTTAGTTAAGGAAAATGGGTATATAATCTATTCCAGTTTGGGGCAGCTTGTCTTTCTTTGCTTACAAAGAAAGTGAGATGTGGTATAGGTAAGAGATCACTAAAGCCCAGCTGTAGGAGCAACTGGAAAAGCCAGTGTCTGAGTGAGGCACAAAGCCCTTGAAGACTCTGGAAGACTCCCTGATGTTTCACTGGACTCTGGAATGGGGACATTCATGAGCAGAACCAGGGGAGCTGTTTTAGCTCGAGGAGCTTCATCATCCATATCCCTCTCTCCCCTACAACTCGAAGCTTCCACAGAACTGCCAACTGACACACCCCCTCCTCCCTGGGTGTGAGTATCCTGCTCTTTTACCCCTAGTATGTTCTTCAAGAAAAAGCTTAGAAGTTCCTGTCCCCAGGAATGCTTGCTCTGGTTTCGGGGCCCTTCTGTCACTACCCAGACTTGCAACTTGCTGTGTTTTTGTCTTCTGTAATGCTAGGCACTCTTGTAAAGTAGCCTGTTCTTACTCTGTTTTCTCTTCTAGGCTCTGAGATGCTTGAGGGCAGGGACTGTGTTTTATTCACTTACATTCACTCAGGTTTGGCCCAATGCTGGGGCTTAGTAAGGGTTTGCTGAATGAATGATTTTATGAATGTGAGATTGGAATCCTTGGGTTTTATTTGTGCCTGCAAAGTCTTTCTCCATGAAGACTTACCAGGTGGAGGAATTAATCTCTTTCGTATACCTGCACTGGTATTCAGATTACTGAACAGTGTTATTTTACTGCGTGTGGTCTCATGTAGGCTTCATTGCAGAATGAAAAAAAAAAAAATTGAACAGGCAGGCAAATAAATACATGCAACTCAAATTTGCATAATGCTTTATGGTTGACAAAATCATTTCGTATAGATTATGTCAGTGGTTACAACATCCTTATTTTATAGATGAGGTAAGAAAAAATGACTTTCCCCAGCATCGCTCAGCCCAGGAGGGGTTTTGGGGTGGGCTCCAATCCAGAACGGGGGCTTTGGATCAGACACATCCTGGGCATAAAGCCTACTTTGATCACTTGTGAGCCTCATTGAGATTTAATTTCCTCATTTCTAAAATGGCAATAACAGTAGAAGCTAGAGGAGTTGGTACGTATCAACAGAGTTAAGTATAAAGGCTCCAGAAATGCTTGGCGAATTAATTAATACACAACTTGACTCCATAGACAAAGTTTTGCAACAAACAACAGATTGTAAGGAAACACTGGAATTCCTTATGTGTTCCTGACCACACTCACTCTTCCCCCTAACTTTTGCTCATTCACTTCCCTCTAGATCTTGCAGTTGCTAAGATCCTTAGTTCTTGCCACGTGGACTTTATTTCATGATTCTTGGCCTCACTTCGCACTCCCACTCTCCCCAAGCTCGCTCTCCAAGAGTTGTTCTTTTGCTGAGTTGGAAACTTCTTTCTCTTCTTGCACAACTTCTCTGATTCCACAGCTGTGACGCCCCATCTGGCAGGGAGCTCTGTTGTGGAGACAGAGCTGGCTTGGGGGCCTCAGCCAGGAACACAGAGACCTCACTGCTTTGGCCTGGTAGAGCTCACCTTCCTCCAGTTCTAGTCAATGCACAAGAGAGGGCCTGCATCATTCCAAAGCCAACATTTTTCAGGCGTTGGACAATTTGATGGTGGAGTTCATTTTCCCCCTCCCATCTGGCCTGGCTCATTGTGATCTGTCAAGTGAGGCCAGAAGGACTGCCAGATTGGGTAATTTTCTCAGAAAAGAGCTATAAAGATGAGAGTTTCAGATGTGCTTTCAGCATGAATCATACGTTGCAGGCACCAGGGCCAAAGTGAGGCACACGTCCACCAGCAGGGGTTGGGCAGAACAAGGTTAGGTGTGACATCCTTGGGGCTGTCACATGTCAAAGGAAAGTTCTGCACCTGTGATTTTTGGGACTTATCTTAGATATTTCCACTGACTTTTTACGTTGAATTCATATTAGTGTTCATTCAACAGAGAATTATTGAGCCTTGAACTCACAGATGTGGCCCTGGCAGTCTAGTTGGGAAGATGGACGTGTAAAAAAACGATTTTATAGTGAGGGAACTATAGGGTGCTGGGGGATGCTGCATTAAAGGTCCTCAATCGAGACTTGGTCAGGGTGGTGAAGAAGGGAGTGACAGATGCCAGGGAAACCTTGTCAGCAGAATTCATCCTGTAGCTAAGGTCAGAGGGATGAATAGAATTTAGCTACCTGAAGGAGGGAGATAAAGAGCAACCCAGGAGGAGAATATAATATGTGCTAGAGACTGGAAGTGATGGGGCATCTGAGTGGCTTAGTGGTTTAGCCTCTGCCTTTGGCTCAGGTCAGGATCCCAGGATCCTGGGATTGAGTCCCACATCAGGCTCCCAGTAGGGAGCCTGCTTCTCCCTCTGCCTGTGTCTCTGCCTCTCTCTGTGTGTCTCTCATGAATAAATAAATAAATAAAATCTTTAAAAAAAAAAAGAAAGACTGGAGGTGAGAGAGTGTGCCTTGTTTAAGGAACAATTGTAGTTTCTCAATGGGACGGGGCTAACAATGGGGTAAGAATGAATGAGAAATGAGGGATCTCACGCCCTACTTTTCCCCCTTCCCTATTTCCCAACTCCTATCCAGGTAAGGTTTGCCTGAGGAAAATGTGCTCAAGAATTTGGGTCAAGTGAGAAATTCCTTACAATCAGATCCATAAATTCCTAAATCTCTGTCTGATGAGACATTAAAAGCCAACCATCTGGGCAGCCCCCGTGGCGCAGCGGTTTGGCGCCGCCTGCAGCCCGGGGTGTGATCCTGGAGACCCAGGATCGAGTCCCACGTTGGGCCCCTGTGTGGAGCCTGCTTCTCCCTCTGCCTCTCTCTCTCTCTCTTTCTCTGTCTATGAATAAATAAATAAAATCTTAAAAAAAAAAAAAGCCAACCATCCAAGCTCATGTTGCTTGGTCCTGTCATTCACTATTTATGCCTCTGTGTACCCCAGTGACCTGAGCCTAATCCTTCCTCATTTACAGTGTAACTCTTGAGTACTAATGGGAATTTGGATGGCATTTTAGGAGAAGTGACCCTTAATGTAAAGTTAGTAAAGCTACATCATAAGTTTTTAAAGGAAGGACAGAGTTAGTTAAGAGGAATATGTTGCTAATCTGAGAGAAAACGGACTGGGGATGGTTAGCTCAGAGGCAGAGAAACTCTCTGGAGAGAAGCATCAGTAGTCCAAGGTAGAGAAAATGATCATATGAACCAGTCATTGAGCAGAGGATGAGCAGAAAGGAGGATCCTGGAGAGATTGTTCAAGAGTGGTGTATAATAAGCTCATCAGGACCTACTCGCTGCTTGCTTCTTCATTACTCAAGGCAGTGGTTCCCATCCTTGGCTACATATTAGAGTCTCTTGGAGGAAATACAGGCCCAAGCTTTACCTCCGGTGAAATGAATTAAATTTGTTGAGGTAGGGCTCTGGTTCCCAGGTGATTCTACTGTGCAGTCACCACTGAGAATGATCATCCTAGGAGAATCCTCCAGGCCTTTATTCTTTGGACAGGGAGTGATGTGACATCCCAAAAGTCAGATAGGAAGAAGTGCACTGTTATATGAACAAATGGGTTGAGTATGTTAATAGATCCCTAGACAGAGTTGTCTGTGCTTTGAGTTGTTATATAATTTGTCATCCAGATAGGGACACTTTAATGGGATATAACACTGGCCTGCAGGTACAGACTGCAATTGCCACAGGCAAATAAGAACACATGGCAGCCCCGTTTACCTTCTGTCACAAATTCCACTCGTCCCCTTCTCTCTAGAACCTTCCCCAATTAAGCTTTTACCATATTATTCACAAAAGTTTTCTTGTCCAGATCACCAGTTTCTACATTGCTAAAACTGATGATTAGGGTCGCCTAGTGGCTCAGTTAAGCATCTGTCTTCAGCTCAGGTCATGGTACCAGGGTCTTGGGATCAAGCTCTCTCTGTTCAAGCTCTCTCTCTTTCTTTCTCATATGTTCTCTCTCTCTCAGACAAATAAATAAAATCTTTAAACAAAACAAAACTGCTGACCAGTTGTCTGTCTACATGTTTTTAGCCCAACAATTGAAATGCTGTCATTGTGTTGACATGTCGTAAATTTATGTTTCTAGCTCTGGCTTCTTCAGTGAAATCCGGGGTGTTCCTGTCAATCTGACATCTCACCTGGATAATAAAAATGTCAGACTTGGAATTTCCTATAGCTGAGCTCTTGGATCCCCCCGATTGTCACACAAGATCTATTTCTTTCATAGTCTTCCATCGTAAGATGCCACTGCACATTCATTGGAATGGTTAGTACTATCAAAAATAAAAAACAGAGAACAGTAAGTGCTGACAGGATGTGGAGAAAAAGGAACACTTGTACATCGCTGCTGGGAATGTAAATTGGTACAGCCACTATGGAAAACAGTGTGAAAATTCCTCAAAAAATTACACATAGAATTACCATAAAACCCAGCAATTTGTCTTCTGGGTATATATACAAAGGAAATGAAATCAGGTTCTTGAAGAGATATCTGCACTCCCATGTTCACTGCAGCATTACTCACAATAGCCAAGATATAGAAACAACCTAAGTATCCATCTACAGATGAATACAGAAGGTGTAATGAGTATATTAAATATATATTTATATTAAATGAAATATTATTCAACCATTAGAAGGAAAAAAATTCTGCCATTTGTGACAACATGGGTAGAATCTGAGGGCATTATGCTAAATGGCTGCCAGGGCCTAGAGATGGGAGAGATGGGGAGATGTTGGTGAAAGTGTACAAAGTTTCAGTTTTAAGATAAGTAAGTTCCGGGGATCCAATGTACATCATGGCAAATACAGTTTTAATAGTGTATTATATCCTTGAAAGTTGCTGAAAGAGTAGATCTCAAATGTTCTCACCACACACATAAAAAGTAACTACATGAGGTACTGGACGTGTTAAGTGATCTATTGTGGTCATTCTCAATAGACAATGTGTACCAAATCATCACATTGTACACCTT
Source organism: Canis lupus dingo (assembly GCF_003254725.2). NCBI lineage: Eukaryota > Metazoa > Chordata > Mammalia > Carnivora > Canidae > Canis > Canis lupus. The sequence continues at coordinate 53,327,443 of NC_064247.1, forward strand.
GAATTTACACAATGTTATGTGACAATTATATCTCAACAAAGCTGGAAAAGACCTCATCAACCCCTTCCATCTAGTTGCTCAAATCAAAAATCTTACTGCCTTTTCTGTGTGTCTTCTCTTTCTTTTCTACATTTAGTTTGTCTACAAGTGCTTTAAAAACATACCTAGAATTTGTCCACCTATTACCCACAACATGCTGCACCCTTTCCCGAGACCCCATTATTTCTTGCCTAGATAATTGCACCAGTGGGTCTCTGTCTGCTTCTATTTTTGCTCCCCTCCTGCCTTGCTCCAACATTGTAACTGAGCTACATTTTAATTTTAATTTTATTTTTTGAAATTTGTAAGGTTTTTGTTTGTTTTACTAAAGTATAGTTGACAATGTTACTTTAGTTTCAGGTGTACAATATAGTGATTTGACAATTCTATACATTACTCAGTGCTCACTATGATAAGTGTAATTACCATCTGCCACCATACCTTATTATAAAATTATTGACTATATTCCTTATGCTGTGCTCTTTAACCCTGTGCCATATTTATTTATTTTCAAATTTTTATTTAAATCCTAGTTAACATACAGTGCAATATTGGTTTTGGTGGTACATAACATACATATAATACCCAGTGCTCGTCACAACCAGTGCCCTCCTTAATATTCCTCATTCATCTAGCCCATCCCTACCCACCTCCCTCCAACACTCATGTTTGTTCTCTAACCTTAAGAGTCTCTTATGATTTGTTTGCCTCTTTTTTCCCCTTACCATATGTTTATGTTTTATTTCTTAAATTCCACATATGAGTGAAGTTGTATGGTATTTGTCTTTCTCTGGCTGACTTATTTCACTTAGTATAATATGCTGTAGCTCCCTCCATGTCATTGCAAATGGCATGATTTCATTATTTTTGATGACCGAGTAATATTCCAGTGTGTGTGTGTGTGTGTGTGTGTATGTGTGTGTGTGTGTGTGTAGTGTATACACTACATTTCTTTTTTTTTTTTTAAGATTTTATTTATTTAAGAGAGAGCAAGAGTGAGCGAGCACAAGAAGGGGGAGTGGTGGAGGGAAAGGGAGAAGCAGGCTCACAACCCAGCAGGGAGCCTAAAGTAGGGCTTGATCCCAGAACTCAGGGATCACAACCTGAGCTGAAAGTAGATGCTCAACTGACTGAGCCATCCAGGTTCCCCCACTACATTTTCTTTATCCATTCACTGGTCAATGGACATTTAGCTAAATTACATTTTTAAAGCACATGTCAGTTGACCTCATTTTGCTATTCAGAACCTTCCAGTGGCTTCCTGTCTCACACAGGGAAAGTCTGAGTCCTTATGGGAAGCTTCCAGGCTGTACACATTGTCACACTCATCTCCTACTGTGTCTGCTACCACCGTACCCCGTAATTTACCCAGTGTTGTAGCCACCCTGGGCTTAGGCTTGATTCTGAAACAAGCCACTGGGGCCGATGATCATTTTCTCTAACCTGGATTATTGGTGTTGCTGCTGCCTTTAGGTCTTGGTGCTGATAGTCCCTCTGCCTGGAATGCCCCACACTCTATATCCTTTGAGTCCTTGCTCCAAAGTTACCTTTTATTGGAGGCCTTGGAGGAACCCCTGCCCTCCAGCGTACATACAATGTATTCTTTATCCCCCTTTGTTTTTTATATTTTTCCGTAGTATTTTCACCATATGATGTACTTCATATTATACTAACTTATTGTTTGTCTCCTATATATATAGGCACCATCACTCAATTTGGGGAGAATTGACATCTTCATACTGAGTCATTCACCATAATGATTGCAGTAATCTTGTTTATTTGGGTTTTCTTTAACATCTTTCAGCAATTTATTATAGTTTTCAGTATATAAGTATTTCACAGCTATTTCAGATTCATTCCTAAATATTTTATATTTTTGATGTTATTAGAAGTGATACCTTTTTATAATTTTAATTTCTGATCTTTCATTGCTACTATTTAGAAATACAATTGATCTTAGTAGTATTGATCTTGTACCCTAATCTTTGGTAAACTCACTTATTTCTAGTAGCTTTTTTTTTTCTGTAAAATCAATAGGATTTTCTACATAGATGATGGTGTTATCTGTAAATAAAGTCAATTTTACTTCTTCCTTTCCAGTCTTGCTGTCTTTTATTTTGGTTTTGTCTGAAATTTCTTTCAAGGCAGTCAACCGGGCAATTGTGGGGCTCAGCTTTATTTATTTCCCACATCTCTTGAAAACCAATGTTTCATACATATACATATGAAACATATACTACATATGAAAAAAAAAAATGTATCATATGGATGAGAATAAATCCAGTCTCTCTTGCTCCATATTGACCAGAAGCAGAAGTTCTCCTCACTTGGATTTAAGATCAAGACAAAAGATGAGATTTAAAAAATAATCTTCAAGCCCTTTGTCAAGGTCAGAGCCTCTGCCCATAGAGCTCTTTGAGTCCATTGTGCTTAATTTCTCACGGGAGCAGACCAACTGTGAAGAGATACTGTTACTCAGGGGGCAGCAGGGGCCATCAGATCCTAATTATTTTCAAGGTCAGTGGTGATGGTGACAAAAACAGTCCTTGCATGTGGGTTGCCCTTCAGTGGTTTATCAAACGTTTTCATATTTGTGAACTCATTTGGTTCTTATGGCACTACGTGAAACTAATGAGGGGAGATAATCCCTATTTATTGATAGGGAAATGGAAGCTCAGAGAAGTGAAATGAATTTTTCAAGAATATACAATTAAGGAGAGATGTGGGAGCTGCTACTGGAACCCAATGCCGTCTGACTACTTGTGCAACTCTTAAAAAGTATATATTTACTATGGAAAATTTCAACAGTATACTAAAGTTGCCAGAATTGTATAATAAATACCTATGAACTCATTATGTAGCTTTAACACTTATGAGCTCATGGGCATTCGTACGTGCTTCATTTGTACCCCCATCTGCTTGTCTCCACTCTGTAGGATAAATCTCAGCTATATCATTGCCCAGGTAAATAGTTTAATAGGTACTCTAAAAACTAAGGAGTCTTTTTAAAAGATGTAATCATAATACCAGCTCATACCTAAAATTAGCTTTAATCCCTTCATTTCCTCAATTATACAGTTTACAAATTTCCAGTTATCTCATAATGTCGTAATTTCTTAGTTTATTTGAATCCAAATAAGTCCCATACATTGTTACTGGTTTCTCTTAATGCCTATGCTTCTTCTCAATCTCTTTTTTCCCCCTTTGTAATTTTTTCTTTTTTCTTTTGGTGCAAAAAAGGTGGTTTTATTAAAGCACTATTAAAGCACGGGGACAGGATGGGCAGACAGGAATGCTGCATGGGGATTGTAAGGAGCAATTGATTATATACTATGGGGTTGGGGAAGATAAAGGAAAAAGGGAGGTTTTCAAAAGAACTTTCATATGCTAAAGAGGACCTACAAGATACTGGAGGCCTTGCCATTGACAAATTAAGGTTGTTTTTCCCTCTAGTAAAGTATTAGCATTAAGACATTTGAGAGCTTCTCTGAAGAATGTAACACAGATTTACCCTAGGAGTGGGGGAGGGAGGATGTTGCAAGGTGTCAGTTTAAGCTTGGTCCTCAGATAGCCTTCTGCTCCCTCATCACCAAGGTCTCTGATCTTTCTTTTCCACACCTTTCAGAATCTTCTTACATTTGTTCCACATATAGTGCTTAGGATTTGTAGCTTAGCTGTACTTGGTGGAAGGAATAAGAGTGTCTATCCATCTACAGAAGTCATGCTCCTTTCAATCTATTAGTTTTTATATTTTTGTTTTTCATCAGACCCATGAGTAAGAATTTAATGTGAGGATGGATTCTAGAAATCAGAAAATCATCAAAATCACAGTTTTTAGATTTGGCCTCAGGCACCATGAAGTGGGGCCTGATAGTACGGCATCCAAATACAGGTATGTGGAAAACAAAATTTTCTTATCAGGACTGTGTATGCAATGGATGCTTGAGGTACTGGCCACTCACTGCCATCATCAATGTAATGCCTCTCTCTCTATCTCTCCCTCCTCTCCCTCCTCAGCACTCTATTTTGGCAATATTCCCTTGTAATTTATTTATTTAAAAAGGAGGTTATTTTCTTATAGTGTTTTTCAGTCTAGATTTTGCTGATTGCACTTGTGTGGTATGATTTAACATGTTCTTCTTCTTCTTCTTCTTCTTCTTTTTTTTTTTTTTTTTTTGTCATTCCTGAAAATTGGGAGTTGTACCTAGAAAGGCTTGATCAGATTTAAGGTCAATTTTTTTTAAGGCTTTATTTATTTATTTGAGAGAGAGCAAGAGAGAAAACACAGAAGAAGAGAGCACAGATGGAGGGGGAGAAGCATACTCCCTGCCAAGAAAGGTGCTGAATGCAAGGCTCTATCCCAGGACCCTGAGATCATGACCTGAGCTGAAGGCAGACGCGGTTACATGACTGAGTCACCCAGGCATCACCAAGAGTCAATTTTTTTATTCTAGCAAGAGAACTTCACAGGTGATGTAGTGCTCCTCCTCAATGGTCACATAATATGTAGTTGTCTTAGTTTTTGTGATGTTGCAGTTACCGATGCTTAAAACCTGTACCCACTAATTTATTATAGATTGGAAAATGATTACATTCTAATTCTATCAGCTATCTGGGATTCTTTCCTTTATTTTCTTATGCACTTTTCTTAACTAATAGAGAATCAAAATCTGAAAACGTAACCCGGATCATCCTGAGACCAGTTAAATAATACAAATGCAAATATTAGGACAAAAATTAAATTCTCTTCCATCTGTATGACATAACACTTAAGTCTTTACAAAGTGTCTATAATTATATCAGCTTATCTGCTTGTAAATAACCCCAGAGGCAGGAGAGATGTGTGTTAGATTGATACAAAAATGGCCTCCAATGAATTATGCCTCACTGTAGCCATGTCCCTTTTTATAATTTGACTTTGTTTTTCTGCCATCAAATACCAGGATCTATTTCCTGAACCCATACTTCTTGGCTGACTGTATAACTTGCTTTTGATGAAGTTTTGGAATATAGGTGAGGTTCGAAGCCAATGACCAAGAAATAATTCTTGAGACATCTTTGGTGCAAAATGGTAGTTTTATTAAAGCACAGGGACAGGACCTGTGGGCAGGAAGAGCTGCTGCCCCTGGACTGTGAGGGGGTGGCTGATTATATACCTGGGAGTTGGGAGGGGTTTGAGGATAGTGCACTTTCTAAGGAATTTTGGAAGCAAGGTTTCCAGGACCTTGAGGGGGCTAATTGTTGGGAAAATGTCAGTTGTTACCATCTAATAAAACCTGAGTCATGAGACCCTTTGGATGCATATCATGGGCCATGTGCTTGGAGGATGATTGCCAACAGGTATCTTGGGGGTTTAGAGATAAAGGGAAATTTCTTAAGGACTTTTTATACGTTAAAGTAGGCTTCCAGGCTCTGGGGTTTGGGCTAAGTTTGCCTTTTGCCCTTAGCAAAGTATGAACATTGAGGCAGTTGAGTACCTAAAGGAATGTCCTGTATTTGCCTGTTTCAAGGACTTAATCAATGTGCTGCCCTAGTGCTTTGTCCTCAGCTAGCCCTGTGTTCCCCCATCACTTTGACCAGTAGAATATGGAGGAAGTAATGCTTTATGAGGCTGTGCCTTAAGAGTCCATACAGTTCCACTTTCACTATAGTACAATACTATGCCAGGAGAAAAGGACACTCCCCACACACACATGTCGTCTTGTTTCATATGAAAGACCCTGTACAAAGAGACTCAGAGACCTAGCTCAGGTCCCAGCTACCTGGGATGCAGCTGGATGCAGCTCCATGAGAGGGCCCGTATGCTCCTTGAGTGTGCCTGTCTAACCAATGCACAGAATTGTGAGAAAACTCTCAGTGTTTTAAAAGTCACTAAGTTTAAGGTGATTTGTTGTATGGTAATGAAATGGGGTGGGGGAGGGAATTTATCTACATTTTATCAAGAAAACTAAAGCCCAGATAAGGAAGATGTCCTAACTAAGAAGATAGAACTAGATGAGAATTTAGGATTTCTGACTTCTAGTCCAGTGCTCTTGCCATCTCTGTGTTTCTCTCTCTTTCCCAAATTTACTGGCTATCTTAATCTGAACTCCCTGTTATCCTAAAGTAACCCCCAAGGTTGACCTTCCTGACACCTCTGAAACCCTGTAAATTGAGCTGCATTTAATGACTAAGCTATTAGCCATGGCTCTAAAAACTCCCTTAAGGGAAATAGAAACTGAAAATCTTTAGTGAAATTTCAGCATTCGCTATATTTTTAATTCCTGTTGTTACTCAGTCTCTGGGGAAAGATACTTGAAAATTCTTAAATTGGGGTGAGTATGGAGAAGACCTGCAATATGCATAGTAGGTTAAGGGCTTTTAAAAGTACCAAGCCTAACAACCACTTTTTGTGTAAGCCAAGTAGGTGTTGACTGATTCTATCAATTTGTAAGTCTAAACAACTTCCAGATGGTTCCAATAATAGGGAAAGTATCTTATATTTGATTAGTGACTTCCAGTTACGAAGCAGTTTCACATCCGTCTCCTTATTCTAACCTCACAATGGGCCTTGTGAGGAAGTAGGCCAGGGGTTATTGGTTCCATTTTCTAGGTGAGGAAACTGAGTCCTAGGAAAGGGAAGTGACTTGCACAAAGCCAATGTCTAAGCAAACAGCAGAGCCAAGACTTAAACCAAATCTGATTTCATAGTCAATGATTTTTCCACCCCACTGCCTTGACTCTTGTCCACAGAGTTTCTTTAGGACATCCTCTATTCATTCTGATTTTCATAACAACAATGAAAAGAGCAGGTATGATGTGGCAAGTATAGGAGATAGGGACCCAAAAAGAAGGAACTCACAATCTGGCAGAGCAATAGGTATAGAGACAAATATAATAATGATAAATAATAATAATAATTTATGTTAATCAGGTGCTACATGTCTGATCCTATTCTAAAAATCGTATATGTCTTATTTAATTCTGTAAACAATCCTGTATGGTCCATGCTGCTATTGTCCTCATATAATAGATGAGACAATTAAAGCATAATCATAGGTTTTCTATTTGTTTTTATTTTTTGTTTTATTTTTTTGGTATATTGTTTTATTTTTTAAGAGGAGGGAGGGACAGAAGGAGAGAGAGAGAGAATCTTAAGCAGGCCCCATGCCCAGTTCAGAGCCTGATGAAGGGCTCAGTCTCATAGCCCTTAGATTATGACCTGAGCCAAAAGCAAGAGTCACTGAACTGTCTGAGGCACCCAGGTGCTCATGTTTTAAGTAATTTCTTAAAGAAGCACAGCTTGCAAGTGGTTGAAACTGGGATCATAAATTCCAGAAATCACAAAGATACTGGTAGTGTAGACCAATGAACTGAAGGTGAGGAGAAATACAAGGGAGAGAGATCCCTAGTCTTCCAGGAAAAATCCAGAAAGACTTCACTGATAACTTCCATGAACTAGGACATGAAGGGTCTTGGGTCTGTCAGGAGGCATGGGCAATGTGATGTGTAAGTGGTGTTAGGAAACGGCATGTCTGTGGACCAATGAACAGTCAACACAGTGAAGCTTAATATGAAAGTATTCCCACAGGGAAATATATATATATATACACACACACACATACATATATATATACAAATATATATATATACACATTTGTAACTCAAATGCTTATAGCACAGTAGTTCAGCACCATGGAACTTGGCCAGGGAGCTCAAGGCTAATCTACTTGTTTGGTTCATTTGCCGTGTCTGTGTCCTTTTGCCAACTCCCGTTTATGATGTTTACTCTCCAGTTTCATGTTAGTCCACACCACCATGAGCCACTTCTCAGTATCAGGGCTAATTATCATTATTATTGAGAATTTTACTTAACATAATTGCTACCAACATGCATTTTGATTAGTAGTCATTAACAGTAATTTCTTAGATTCATTATTATAGCTGGGTTTTAATTATTTAATTAATATAACAATTAATAATAACTTGTATTTATATGGGGCTTGATAGTTTGCAAAGTGGTTTCAAATATAAAATTCCATTTGATCCTCCCCGAAACTCCAGGTGTTAGGCAGGGTGTGGGTTGTTACCCCTGTTTTATAGACAAGCAGGCTTAGGTGAGAGAGTGAGGACTCACTAGTTTCCCCTCCTCCCAGTCTAGTTCATTTTCTTTCTCTGTCTGTGGTGTCTCTGAGTTTCATTCAGGGTGATGTTTGAGCCAAATCTTAGGGGATGGGTAGCAGTTAGCCAGCCGGCAAAGAAAGGGAGAGGGTATTGAAGCAGAGGGAAGAGAAATCACAAAGATACTAGTAGTGTAGAAAGAGCAGGTTTGGGTCTCTGTTCTGTCACCTGGGTGATCTTAGGCAGTTTCCTTAACTTTCTGAATCTCAGTGTAATAAAGGTGTAAAAATATCTCACAGGTTTCTGAGAATTTGTGAAAAAGTGCTCTACAGAACCAGACATGTTGTAGGGCTTCAATTAAAAGATAGCAAGGTAGTATCACTGTCCTGATGACAGCGCAGGATGGATTCTGTTGGTGTGGTGGGTCAGAGTGGTGATATGATGAATCTAGAAGGATATACAGAAGTCAAATTATGGAGAACACCAATAATCTGGGCTTTGTTATCTAGCTAATAGGGAGTCACTCAGCAGGGTAGACATAGTCAGATCTGTGATTTGAGAGACTCATTCTGGCACCATTGTGGCAGTGAGTGACTGGTTAGGAGGCTGGTTAAACAGTCCTGGAGCAGGGGCACCTGGGTGACTCAATGGTTGAGCATCTACCTTCGGCTCAGGGTGTGATCCCAGGGTCCTGGGATCAAATCCTGCATCGGGCTCCCCACAGGGAGTCTGCTTCTCCCTGTGTCTATGTCTCTGCCTCTCTCTGTGTGTCTCTCATGAATAAATAAATAAAATCTTAAAAAAAGAAAATAAAAACAGTCCTGGAGAAGAGGTAGGGAGAAGGTCTGTGCTCAGATATGACAAGAGTAGAGAAGACAGAGACTGGAGACCATCACCTGACCTAATGCCTGAGTACACGTGTGGATTTAGGAGCAGGAAGATTATGCCACAGTTCCTCATTTGGGCAAATTTGTGGCTGATAGGCCATCCACAGAATGTTAGCTTCCAGAGGCTTCCCGTTAGAGCCTTGCAGTTGTTTCCTAAGGATGGAGATTATTCCCCAGAGCCTGAATTCCTTAAAGGACTGCCATCTGAAACACTGCAGCAGGGGAGAACTTGTTGACCAAATGAAAGAACACTTTCATTTTCTTTGTTAATCAGTACTTCACAGCATGAGAAAGTTCAGCAGAAACCAATTATAATTCAATATCCCTGAAGCGGGTGAAATGAAAAAATAAGCAGAAACCAGGTGGTGTCCGTGTAGAATGAATCCAGAGGAGCAATGTTTATATCTGTTTTGAACAAAACCAAGAGGAGACCACCATTTGGATCCTGGATAAATTAACTCTATTTCTGTTTTTTGAGTTAAATTCTGTCAATCTGGAGTTCTAAAAAAATATAACCCAAAACATTTGGGTCTACCTATTGGCTCTTCACAAACACATTCTTATTTCAAAGGGCAGGTTTTGGTTTCCACGGTGAAAGTTTGAAAATCATGGCATACTGGAATGATGACATATAAAATGATAATGGTAGCCTTGTTAAAATGGAATTCTTTCCTAAGCACTTTGCTTTCAGGCCCACTTAATCTTGTGATCCTAGAAGCAGGTAAGCATAAATTATTACTCTCATTTTGCACACAATAAAATGGAGGCACAGAGATTAGGGGTCTCATCCAATGCCACATCATCTGACAGTAGCAGAGGTGGATCCCAGCACATCTGGATTAGAACCATCTCGCTTTAGTTTCAGGGAGGCCAAAGCACAAGGCATTAGTCACAGGCAGTAGAGAGTATATAAGTGTGGGAGTTAAGTGAGTTAAGTGAGTTAAGTGCAGGACTTTGGAGTCAGTCCAGGATTTGAATCCTATCCCTACCGCTTACTAGCTGTGGGACTTTGGGCAAATAAATGGGCCTGTCTTTGCCTCAGTTTCCTTCTATGTAGATCGGAGAGTACTACTTCTCATGGTTGTTGCAGGAACGAAATGAAGTCAGGATAGAACAATGTACTTTCTCATTTCAGAGACTGCCATGTGTTAAATCTCCCATAAATGATAAATGTTATTTAATTTAGTAGGTTCTCTTCAGAGTGGCTTCTTGATTCACAAAGAATTTTGGAGAATAACCTCTCAATGCACAGGGACGAACTTGAGTAGCTATGTTTGTGAGCCTAGTTGTAGTTGATCGATTCATGGGCTGAAACTTACCCACATGGGACCTATCAGAGATCTTTCCTTGGGTTTAAAAACTGAAACAGAGAGAGCAGGTCCCTCTGTAGTGGTAGAGGCTCCACATCCATGTATAACCAGACACCTGCTGCATGGAGGAAGAACAATGGTGGGTGGAAGAGAGAAAGCCCATAGGTAGAAAGTTAGACAAGAGGGACAGAGGGCCCTAGGGAGTCCAGTTGTTCCTGAGGTCCTGGTGGCTTCCTACCTCTCTTATGCCCCAGCGCTAAACATTTCCTTAATTATTTCCTCAATTCTGACATACCTACCGTCCATTATTTACCTAAGCAAGTTGAATTTAGATTCTTGTCATTTACAGATAAGAGTCCTGACTAATGCCATTATTGTTTGCCAATCTTAATCACCCACTTGGGTAACATTCTGGTCAGATTGAAAAGCCCTTGGAAATAGAGTCACAAGACAGATCCAGAAGTCAGCTCAGAAGGAAGGAGTATGAATTCTGACTCACCATCTGTTTCGTGTGTGCCCTTGACTAGATTGCTTCATCTTCTGGTGCCTTAGTTTCTTTATCCACAGGATGGAGTTCTGCCTAAAAGGCGCCTTTTGGCGCCTAGTAGGTGCTCAATAAACTTTGGCTCCATTTCCAATTCCTTTTCCTCTTCCTTTTCATGGTGCTGGCATCTGTCTTGTTAATAAATATCCATATGGAAACAAATCTGCCCCGACCCATGAGTTTGCCATCAGAATGATTTTCCTCAGTAGTCTCATTATTTGCTACCAACGCTGCTATCTGTAATATCCCCACCTCCATCCTGGCCCTTCCTTTGTTCTCTTAGTCCCATGATACACGAGAGTACTTGCAATTCCCCAAGCATGTCACATGCTCTCTTGTCTCTGGATCTTTGTGTGGGTGCTCTTCTCTGTGTGCACGAGTCCACCAATCCTTTGTGTGTTGGATTCTGGTGCATCCGTCAGTTCTCAGCCTAGATATTACTGTCTCCTGAAAGTGTTCTCCAACTACCCCCACCCTGGGGTAATTGAGCTACCTTTTCTTTCCATTTCTGGAAGCATGGTGTCTAACACCAAGTCACATTACCTTACAGTTAGTTGCCAGTTTACTCATCCCTTTCTTTTCTTTTTTGCACAAGTATCCTCCAATTTTTCTCTACCTGCCTCAATTCTGACTCCAGTCTTGCCTACTCCTCACTTCTTCAGAGACTCTTTCTCTGGTTTTAATGACAGTGCCTCTCCCCTCCCAACTCCCATTTTATCCATAGCTCCATGTACCATTTCTTCATGGCACCTATTGCAGTGTGAGATCTTTCATCTCTGCCTTTTTTTTTTTAAATGATTTTATTTATTTGAGAGACAGAGAATAAAGGGAGAATGAAAGGAAGAAGCAGAGTCCTTGCTGAGCAGAGAGTCTTATGTGGGGCCCGATCCCAGGACCCCAAGATCATCACCTGAGCTGAAGGCAAATGCCCAACTGGCTGAGCCACCCAGGTGCCCCTCATCTCTGCTTTTTGCTCACCCCTTTAGCATCAGCATCTCTCACACTGTTGGCACTTAAAGGTATTCATTGACTGACTAATCTATAGAATGAAACAATCTCTAACTTTTCTGGACCTAGCATAGCACTTGTGGCATAAATGATACTTGTCTGCTGAGCTTGATCATATGTTCTTTTTTTTTTTAATTTTTATTTATTTATGATAGTCACACAGAGAGAGAGAGAGAGGCAGAGACACAGGCAGAGGGAGAAGCAAGCTCCATGCACCGGGAGCCCAACGTGGGATTCGATCCCGGGTCTCCAGGATCACGCGCTGAGCCAAAGGCAGGCGCCAAACCGCTGCGCCACCCAGGGATCCCTTGATCATATGTTCTAACCAGTGGGCTTCTGTGGAACATAGGACAGAATGGTGGAAAAATTATAACTCCAACTGATTGCTGGATTGATGATTTGGAAGTAATGTGGGAAGAGTAGAGGTTTGGGGATCAGAGTTCTGGGTAGGAATCTTGGCTACTTACTCTCTATATGATCTTAGGCAAGCAGCTAAACTTTTATGAGACTCAGTTTTTTCATCTGTACAATGACAAAGAGGATTTTGAAGAGGATAAGACTCTGTATATAGAGTGCTCTTTGCAGAGCAAGCAGTCAGTTGTGGCTATTATAACCTAGATAGTTCCTACGTAAGCATGGCCAGTTTGGCCTTGACATCTGGATAACCTTCTTTATTTTTCACTCTGTTTGGCATGAACTGGTGTAGCCTCCTGCGTGGACTGGGTAGGTCCCTAATGAACAGACAGTTTTTCCATCAAGCTCAACCATGGATTTTTCCATGAAAAACTTTTTACTGAACTGGAACCACTTTGGCTCTAGGCACCAAGGGTCAATATGTCCCCGTGGAAAGAAACTGAGATGGAAATTCTTTATACTCTGAGTATCTGTAATGAAGGGGGATCCAGATGATTAAAGCCTACAGAAACTCATGAGCTGTAAAAGTAAGTTGTAAAAGAGAGAATGGTTCATTATAGATTTTACTACTCCGACTTCCATGGAGGATGTAGGGGCTGCATCCAGGCCACCAACTGTGTGCAGGATTTTACTATTGGGTAAGTCTCGGATTGTCCCACTACGGCCAAGAACAGGTTCTTAGAATTCAGAAGCAATGCTGCAGCTCTCTTATGCCTAGACAATGCTATGGGAGATTGTCAGTGCCACTTGAAGTTGGTAGATACCAGATGGAGATGTTATATATTTTACCTCTGTCCCTTTCATCTGTGCTATTTGGTTCCCTACCCAGAACACCATCCTCAACTCACCTGCATGCTAGACTCTTGCACTTACTAATGACAGGCAGCATATTAGTGCTCCATAAAGAGCATGGGTATAGAAATCAGACTGACCTGGGTTTGAATTCTGACCCTGCCATCTGCCAGCTGTGTGGGCAAGTGACTAACCCAATCCCGTTCTTTCTTTTCTTTTCTTTTCTTTTCTTTTCTTTTCTTTTCTTTTCTTTTCTTTTTTTTTTTTAAGTGCCCAGTGGTGATACACTTATAAAAGAGATTTTGTGAAGATTAAAGGAGATAGTGCACATTGTAAAGCTAAATAATGATAGCAACTTCTACTTATTCTTTGAGTCTCAGCTCAAGCTCTCTTTCTTCCTTGTTTCATATCCCTGCTGCTTCTTGTCCAGCTCCCCATGTGGCTACTTACCACACTGTATTGTGATGGTCCCAGTTTTACAATGCAGGCCTTATTCTCAGGAGCTTAGGGTATTTGGATACCAACCACCTTGTTCTATGATTTTGACCCATCTTCCCTGCTGCGTACACCCTCCCCCCCCCGCCAGATCCTTCTCATGACTTATTTCTCCATTTATAAAATGAGGCTATTGGGCTCTTCCCTGTGATCTCATGTACTTTCAGGCCTTCTAAAAACTAAAACCAAATTACAATGGGATGCCTACTATCCTCCTTCCCAAATCTCCAAAATATCTTTCCTTCTGGAATATTTATTGTTTATACACCACTGAGCCTGGGTTGGCCATTTCTCAAAAGAGCTGCACAAAGTGAATTCTCCAACTGGGGGAAACAAACGGCCGATTGAAAGGGATTTCACGCCTGAATGCTCTCATTCTGCTCATGCCTGGACATCATGGCTGCTACCTTTCTGTACATTATCAAGGGAGCTGGGGTTTGTCACTTGCACCAGACCCTGGCCTCTCCCAGAGAACCTCCAGAGAAGGCCTCAACGGTTACCGTAGAAACGTCTTCCTTCCTGGATGCAGACCCATGAAGGCTCAGGCAGCCAGGACCCAAGAGGGGCCTTGTTTAAACAGGAAAGAGCAGACAGTTTAATGGGTAGCTTTGCAGCTCTGATTCCTACACAGTTTACAGTAGTTGGAGTAATAAAATTCATAATGAATGTTTCTTTATTTTACAGCTAACTTTTTGTGTTTGTTTTTTTGTTGTTTTTTCTTTTCTTTTGTTTGTCTTTCCTTTTTCTCAAAGACTAGCTGATGGTAGGCAGGGAGAGTTTTCAATTTTCTTTCAATTTTATTTACTGGGGAAATAATATTGAAAAATACAGTGTTGTATGTACATTTATCTCATTTGTTCTTTGTGATATTTATGTGAAATATGTAATTATTATGTTAGGCAGATTGAGTCACCCATGCAGGGACACATAGCTGTTTGTGAGAAGTGGAACTTTCAAGTGCATAACCGCAAAAATCCCCATTCCGGTTTCATTAATAAATTATGAATTAAATATGGAATTTCCCACAGGTTAATAGCATTTGTAATTTGATCCACAAAGAAGTGTAACCTCTAGCTTGCAGGTGTATTGATGAGTCACTAATTCAAGGAAATAGTCAAAGAAGCCAATTATTAAACTCTTTGGGCAATCTTTGTTCTTGGCTGCCTTTGGAGACTTAAGACCTCACAATTTGTCAAGAAGCACAGACCACATGGTTGAAATTTTCTTTACTTCTAGAGTAGTCACTAAACACCTCTTGTATATCAAATGTTTTACCCATGCTCTCTTATTTTATGCTAGTAATAACCCTGTTGGGTAGATCCTACTAATCCCCATTTTACTGATACAGTAAAGAGTCTCAGAAAGGTAAAATAATTTGTTCATGAATCAAATTCACTTCTATCTGATTACCAAGCTCTGTACTTTGCTGACATTTCATGTTGTGTCTTCCCAGAGGAAATTGTCTCTTTTAAAGAAAAAGATTTTATTTATTCATGAGAGACAGAGAGAGAGGTGGAGACACAGGCAGAGGGAGAAGCAGGCTCCATGCAGGGAGCTCAACGTGGGACTCGATCCTGGGTCTCCAGGATCACATCCTGGGCTGAAGGCACAGCTAAACCGCTGGGCCACCGGGGCTGCCCCCAGAGGAAATTCTAATGAAAAGAAGTGAGGATATATTGTCTCAAGATAGATGGCACCTCTCTAAATCTCAGAGGCAGGTAATCTATTAAAAATTAGGCCTGTAGTTTAGAAAACAGTATGGAAATTTCTCAAAAAGTTAAAAGAGAGCTACCTTATAACCTAACTGTGTGCTAGGTATTTACCCCTAAGATACAAATGTAGTGTGATATGAAGGGGCATCTGCAGCAATGTCCACAATAGTCAAACTTTGGAAAGAGCCCAGATGTCCATCAACAGATGAATGGATAAAGAGGATGTAGTGTGTGTGTATATATATATAGTAGTGTGTATATGTGTGTGTGTATATATATACACACACACACACATACACTATGGATGTAGGATGTAGTGTGTATATATATATACACACATATATAAATATATATATGTGTGTATATATATACACAATATACACACTACTATATACATATATATGTACACATATATACATATATAGTATATACTATGGAATATTACTCAGCCATCAGAAAGGATGAATACTTACCATTTACATTGACATGGATGGAACTGGAAGGTATTATGCTGAGCTAAATAAGTCAGTCAGAGAAAGGTAATTATCATATGGTTTCACTCCTATTTGGAATATAAGAAGCAGTGAAGAGGATCATAGGGGAAGAGAGGGAAAACTGAATGGGAAGAAATCAGAGAGAGAGACAAACCATAAGAGACTCTTAACTATAGGAAACAAAATCGGTTGCTGGAGGGGAGGTGGCTAGGGGGGATGGGGTAATTGGGTGATGGGCATTAAGGAGGACATGTGAGAAGATGAGCACTGGCTATTATATGCAACTGATGAATTACTGAACTCTACATCTGAAACTAATAATGTAGTATATGTTGGCTAATTGACTTTAAATTAAAAAATTGGACCTGAGCTATAAGAAGCATTTCTGGCAATTCTTAAGAGGAATGGAATACTGGAGTTATCCAGTGGACAATTTGGAGACTGAATTCTCTTACATTCATGGAGCGGGAAAGCAGCAACCTTCTGAAAGGCAGCTATTACCCTGGAGGGTTCTGGGGAAGAACAGACAGATGTGGAGAGTTATGAAGTGTGAGAACTGCCCCAAGACAGTAGGGCAGATCCTTTTAAAAGCCAGTGGAGAGTTTTATCAGGCCAAGGAGAGCTTTAATTGATGGAGTCTCTTTCATATGCAGGACAGTCACTGTCCTTTACTGTGCTTAGTAAACCAAGAGCAAGAAAATTATTGTGTGTGTATGTGTGTGTGTCTGAAGAGAGGCTGAGTAGAGGTTTGGAGGCAGGGTAGCTGGAAAGGACTTGCTGATATATTCCACATATCCAGAACCCCCCAGTGAATGCTCATCAGTGGCATTATTAAATGAATAAATAAGTGAATGGACTAATAATGAATAAGCAGGAGGGGAGGTGGCTAGGGGGGATGGGGTAATTGGGTGATGGGCATTAGAATTATGACAGATCCAAAGCTTCGGGGACACCAAAAGCTCCTGGTCAGAGGGCAGTCTCCAAGTGAGGCTTCTTAGCAATCTTTCAAGCTCCCTGTGGTGTGCCAAGTCTCCATGCCTTAATATAAGCCTTGTCTTCTGTTGGGGATGCCCTCTCTGATCCTCCTCTGCAGACCTTCATCACATGGCACATGCTTCTTTTCCTTCTAGAAACTGCCTATTTTCCTACTTTGTTGTATATACCTCCCTGAGAGCAGATCTGCATTGTGCTATTTGTTCATTTATATATCTTAATTTACTCTAAGGTGGAAACTCTTAGAAGGGAGAGACCAGAGCTTTTATGTCTTTAGTACTCTGTGTATTTTCTTTCACGCAGGAGGATTTGTAAAGGAATGGGTGAATGAATCAATGAATGGATGCATTAGACAAACCCTCTTACTTCATTCAACCTTATGGCTTAGGCTAAAACCAAAAAGGCCCTTTGATTACAGGGGAGAACATAAACGTGGGGCTCAGGGAGCTGGGTTCAGGTCTCACATTTGCCATTAGCTTACTGGCTGACTTTGGGCCATATCTGAGCTTCTCAGTGACCATGGTTATCTCCGTGGAAGTGTTGGGCTAGACGATGCTTAATACCTCCTGACCCTCTGAGTTCTAGAACTTAAGGTTTTAGCAAGGGTCTCTGTAGATTAGAAGTCATCTCCCCAGCCAAGTAATTCCATTTGAGGCTGCATTTTTGAAACTGTAGTTTGTAGAATTCTGGTTCTACAAAATGTTATCTGCAAAAAGGGAATTTAGTCAGCATTTGAAAGGGTAGGGAAAATAAAGTTAAGGACATGACTTTACTGCGGGTGTTTTTGGTTCACTTGATATGAAAAAGGGCACCGGAACATCCCAAAAAAGACATACTAATTAACCTGACATATTGCGCTAATCAATACACTGTGGAATAAGTCATTGGTAGAACTCATTTTGGGAAAGTTCTATGCTGGATGTATAAGAAAGTCCCTCCAGTGCCATGGTTCTAGGTGCTCCAGGTTTTGATTCATACTTGAAATATCTTTCTAAAGGAGGTTGTTAGTAATGAAGTACTTTAGGGTTTCTGGATGTTATCAGAGGGGTTGGGGAGGCAGCGTTAGGATGCTGGGCTGGTTGGAAGGGGGATTCAACTCAACTGTTCTTTTCTGTAGTGATCTAATCAATGGAGAGGGGGATCAGGATTTGATATTTTGACCCTAGAAACTGTTTGTTTATTGGTAGAATGAGAGGAGCTAGGAATATGGGAAGGCAGTGGGAAAGGAAGATAATAGCTATTAAACAGCCATTGCTTCTTGCACTTCACTGAATCTCACAAGAAGTCCAAGATGCAACAGGTGTTGCTCTACTTACCATTTTACAGCTGAGGTAACTAAGGCACACTGAGGTTCAAAAACACACCCGAGATCACACAGAGCAAGTGGCAGACCTACAATTCGAACCTGGGTCTTTGGGGCTCTGTGGTTTAATTCTTCCCATGCAACATGGCTGCCATTAACAGAGCACCTGTTTTTTTTTGTATTGTGTTGTGTTGGTTGTGATTTTGTCGGTCATTGCTTACCTGGCCTACAGACAACAGCTATGAACTTCATTATTTCTCATATGTAAAATGTGAATGACACTTTTATTTCATGGAAGTTGTTGGGAGGATAAAATGAACACATTTTCTTCTTTATGCTTTTCTTTTCCACTTGGTACTAAAAAAAAGTTGAATATGTCATTTGTTTTTATGTAACAGTGTCAGTCCTAAGCAAGTTAATGTTTAAGTAATTTATAGTTCCCATGACTTCTCATGAATATTGGGAGAATATGCACACATTGCAGGTTTTATTGAAATGCATAAGTCAACGAGATGGTAATCAAATGTAAAAATCACCCTGCTCCATATTTGAATAGGTTATAAGCATAAGTAACAAACCTTGTCTTTTTATTTGTGTTATAAATAAAATTTATGAGAAAAAAATAACTCAGAGGGACCAATACTGTATATATTCATTTTTAGCTGTCCCTACTGGTAAAGATTGTGAATGGGAGAAATTCCTGACTGTAGTATTCATGATATGCATAGTCTTGTGATTACTTCAGGTGAAATAACTCTTGTATTTCCTGAGTAAAACTCTCAGAAATCCAATTGACTTAACACTTTCTTGTTTTGCTTTTAGTGGGGCAGGCTTGGTGGCAGGGGTACACCTGACCTGGGAGCGAAGGCAGTTTGGGGTTTTAGAGTTCTGCCTTTTAGTGGAAGTGAAGAAGCTGATGGAAAGAGAATTGAAGTGAAGACCTTTTATGTACTGTCAGATGGTATCATTATTAGTGTTTATCATTGTTTAGGGGCAGAAGTAAGTATGGTAGGCTGGGTATCAGGGCCAGACTTGAATCTCATTTCACTTTCTTTTGTTCTTTGTGTCATTACAGGAGTGTCACCTCCTTTATGGAGGCCTCTACTAGTTGTCCTCCTATTTTCCCCATCTCAGGAGGATTTTGTATTTCAATTATGGATGTTTTTTAGATTAAAAAATTTTTTAATTTATTCATGAGAGACCCACAGATAGAGTCAGGGACCTAGGCAGAGAGAGAAGCAGGCTCCAATTATGGATTGTCTCCACAACCACAGCAGATCTTTCTCATTCAGACACAGACATCTTGTGGGCAAGGGTCACCATGCCTGATTTCTCTCTGCTCCCAGGGTGTGGCCGTCCCATACTAGTCTATGGTAATAATGTTGGAAATAGTAACAAGTAGCCTTTCCTGAGTGGTAAACAATGTCAGGCAGCTTCTAAGTATGTACCATGGATTAACTCATTTGGTCCTCGGCATGCCTCTATGAAGCAGATGGTAATATAACTTCCATTTTATGGACAAAAAACCCAAGATAACAGACCACTGGGTAACACAACCAAGAGAGCCCAGAAGGTAGAAGTAAGGATTCAGACCCAGGCAGTATAGCTCCAGAGCTCATGTTCTTACTGACTTTATAGTACTGTTTGTTGTAGGTTGGGTGTTCTGAAAGCAGATGTGGAGATACAGTTTAGGATGTGGGATGTCTCTTAGAGATCAACACCTGTGAGGAAGCAGGACTGGTCAGAGGGAACAGTCTAACTGGGTGGGCCCCCATGAAGAGGGCTGGAAGGGTATTGCTCATGAGAGTTGATTTGACCTGTGCTGACACGGCTGGAATTTAGATCCTCACTTTGCCTGGTCTCTGGACATAGACTGCCTAGGGAAGGCTGTGACCATGGGCAAAGCAGCTCCTTCCCACTAATGCAGACTTTGATGTTGCTGGCAGCTGGAGGCTGTGTTTTCATCATATCCTCTGCAGCTGGATAGAAAGTCTCTGCTTTCTGGATGGCTCGTATCCATGTCAACCATATATAATAGATGGCCTCTCAGAGAAAAGATAACAAACATTTGCTAAATTAACAGAATTTTTATTAATTATAATAACTATAATAATAGTTATAACTTATTAAGCAGTAATTATGTACCATATAAAGATGCCTATAATTTATTGAGTCATTAATCATCATTAGAATACACTGAAGTTAATAATATATTACATAACCCTATTTTACTAATGATGTAATAGAGATCTACTGACAGTAACTAACTTGTCCAGAGTTATGTAATTAGAAAGTGGGAGAGCTGGAAGTCTCTCTCAGGCCCTTCTGACACTGGAGTTCATACTCATAACCTCTACATTAGTGTCTGTATCTTCCCTGCTTGACTGCTGTGAGCTTTCTATAGCAGAGACTATGTCTTTTTCAATTTTGTGGCTCTCAGCACCTAGCAATGCCTGACAAATGCTACATACTGAACATATATTTGTTGAATGAATGATAAATTGGTCTTCTATTAAAAGAACCATGGTTTTGAGAGAAACTAGCAAACTCATTTATAATTTGATGACTTTGATTAGAAGCAACTGAGCATTTAATAAAGCATATTAAAGTCATAAATCTTTGTTTATTTCACAAGTCTTGTCCAAGCTAAGAATTGTGAGCAGAAACAACAGGAAGGACACACACATTTTGTGTGCACAAGTGGCCCCTACATTGGCTGAATCTGTCAGGATAAGTGAGAGGCCATAGGCTGTTGGGGCCAGAGCATTGCCTACAATGAGGAGGTTGAAGTGTGGGTATCTATCTCATGTGCACTTTGTCACTGACAAGTTGTTTCATCCTGTTATCTCTGAAATGAGGAAATTGAGAAGATGCTCTTTGAGTTTCATTTAATACTCATATGCTCAGATTCTATAAAAATGATATGGAAGTGAAAACTGACACTCTGAAGGAACAAAAAGCAGAACCAGAACTGGTAGGTGGAGATTCAATAGGAAGATTTTAGCTGAACATGAAAAAGGATATTCTGAAGAATGCCCTTGTGGGGAAGGCATTCCTCCCCCCACAAAGTGTTGGAGCAGAAGCTGCTCTTGGTCAGGAGTACTCTGGCTGCACTCTCTGTGTTGGGCCAAAGTCTGAGTCCAATGACTACAAAGGCCAAATGAATCTGGGAGCCTGGGCATAGAAAAGACAAGGATTAAATCCCAGGTATTCCCAAAGTGCCAGAGAGTTAGAGTAATAAATTGTACTGAATGATGCTTGGGATAATAGTAGCTGCTCAGAGAATACTTGCTGTTTAATGATCAGTGCTTAAAATTGGGTTGAATATAACTGATATATAGAAGCCGTGGATAGTTTGAGGTTAAAATGAGATCATCTGTGTGAAGGTGTTTTGCCCTTATAGTTTGGGTTCTCTAGAAAACAGAACCTGACACAAGCACTTGGGTGCGGATAATAGGTTGCATGTTCAGTGATTTGAAAAGAGTGAATAAAAATTGCTGAGAACATGTAATAAGTCTCAGGTAAATGGTAGCCACAGCAACTCTTCCTACTGAAGAGTGAGGATTTTCCTAAGGATAAAGGCCTCTAGGCAGAGGGAAGAGTGTTTTAAAAAGGCTCAATGTGACAGATCTGGATAATCTCTAGGGAGGGAATATGTTTTTATTTGCAGGTTGGGAATAGGGAATTGAACGAGGCCTGGCAAGGCAGGCAAGCGTCCTGTCATGAAGGCCATGTGAGCCAGACCGCGGGAGTTAGGACAAATTCAAATATATTGAACTAGTGCAGAGCATCCCTAAAACTACATACAGAAAGTAACAAAATTGAAGTCAATTAAAAACCAAGACAGTAAAAAGACTTAAGTTCAAATGATGGAGTGCCCATGAAGAGTAGAAACCAGGCATGAAGAACAGTCAAGCCTGACTGACTTGTTTTTTTTTTTTTTTTTACACAAAATGTAGAATAAGCTGATTTGAAAAGAGTTATGCCTTTTCTTTTTTTTTTTTTTCTTTTTTCTTTCCTTCTCCCACCCCACCCCTTTGCTCTTTTTCTTCCTTCTTTCCTCCCTTTCTTCTCTGGGTCCCTGTCTGTCTGTCTTTCTCATTTTCTTTTTTTTTGCCCCAACAACACCAAACACGTTTGAAAGGAGCCACACTTACAGATTTTAATGTGACTGTTCACTGACTGTTGGATACTCTTGGCCAGTAAACACATTTGCAGTTTATATGAGAGAAACACTTGTCATCAAAGCTGAAGTTCAAATGCAATTTGATGTGCACGCAGGCATACTAATATAAACATCTTGAAAAGCTCTTAAATGATTTTTGGGGATTATCATATTTGAATTTGCAACTCACTGCCATTTATACTATTGACAAAAAAAGGCTCAAGCCCAATGCTGAAATACTGAATTCCTTATAGCAGCTTGAAGGCTGCATGTTGGTTCAGCCTTCTGTGCTTTTGCATCTTGCCATCCCTTTGGATTGCTGGCTTACCAGCCTGCACCAGTCTCCCCTCACTGCCCTCCTGCTCACTCCCATCTAGATACCAGCTGCATCATATTTTGTCCAGTTCATAGCCCCACAGTGCCTGCATGTAATTTAGCATTGCCCTTAGGGCACAGCATCTCAGTCTTTAATATGCATAGAAATACCCCCTAGAACCTTGTGAAAATGCCAATTCTGATTAATAGGTTGAAGGTGGGACCAAGATTCTGTGTTTTCAATAATCATGACACCACTGCTGCCACTGGCTCATGGACCACACTTGGAGTCGCAAGATCTTAGCCCATCCTATTGCAATCAGCCATGCGTTTGTCTTTCTTGGCTCTTAAGACCAGGGAATTTTTGTTTTGTGATTGCCAGTGTCTAGGAGGAGTCTGGCACAGGATAAGATACTCAGTAAACTCCTGGTGAAAATATGTGAAAACATTAGGTCATTAGTTCATTATCACAACCTGAATTACTTGTGCCACTATCAGCCTTTTTTTAAGAAGGAGTTGAAGACTCAGATTAAATCAGGAACGAAAACATTTCCAGATAGGGAATGATGGAACTAGAACCCTGAAGATACCCTACTAACTCTGCATCTTGTGTTCTTTTCACTCCGCCATTTGCCTTCTAAAACCCTGACTGCAATGCAAGTGGGGCCCGAGGAGTAGAGAGACTTTTTTTTTTAAATTAATAAAATGCAACTATTCCTAGTGCTGTGTTTAGGAGATTGGAACTTTACAATCTTCGCCTTAGAGAATACAGACAATATAAAGTTGCAGGAAATCCTTGGTCTTGAGAGATTTGGACCACACTCCAAACTTTGACGTTCTAAACCATTCTCACAGCTGAACAAATATGACATATATAATTGTCAAGCCCACCACTGATATTATGAATTAATTCTTGGGATTTATGGTGTTTTGCACTCTCTTTTCAAAGCACCTTACAACCGTTAATTATTTAAGCCGCTTTACATCCCTCAGAGGAAGGACAGGGATATTATTCTGCCCTGAGCCTGGGGGAAGGTGGAGGTTGACAGAGGTTGCCAGAGTCCAGGGGAAGGGAGATCATGTTGCACCTGAGTGAACTCCGAGGATTTTATTGTGGAGGAAGTCCTGCTGGTGAGACAGCATAGGGGCTTCCCTTTTGGGTTTTTGAGTCAGAAGAAGTGTGCAAAGGCCATTTTAATACCCCTAATAAGATAGTAGCTCTCATTTATTGAATGCTTACTATGTAGCATGTAGTGTGCTGTGTCCTATCTATTTTTTTATTTAATTGCATAAAAGAAATGTGAGTTGGATGATGATAATGACGAAAATAGCACCCACATTTTTTGAGAACTCACGCCATACACACACTTCACATGTCTTCCCTCTCTCTGTCCTTATGGCAACCTCATAAAGCATATATTGTTACTTCTGCATATCACAAGGAAATTAAATAGTCTACGCCATGTACTTGATATGTGATACAACTGGGATTTGAATCCAGGGTTTATCTGTCTCCAGCAGCTGGGCTCACGCTATTTGGTTCTATTGGCAAATCATTGACCCTCTGAAGTTTCTCATCTGTTAAATGTGAATAATAATACCTACCTTATAGATTCCCATGAAGATTCAACAAAAAAATGCATAGAAAGTGTCTAGTTCTGTGCTCAGTATGTAGAGGTGCTCAGTATAAGCTATTTTTTTTTTTTTCCTTTCTCTTCTCGTTTGCACCAGATTCTTCCTCCTGGGACTGTCTCTCAATAAATAACACCACCATCTTCTCAAATGCTAAGGAAAATCTTAGAGGTCTTTCAAAAAATTTCTTCCCCTTGTCGCCCTCATTTAACCAACTGCCAGTCATGGTCAGTAGATTATGTCAGGAATGGAAACTTTTCATCCAGCATCCTCCAATGGCCCCATTTTGGTTTCAAGCCCCTCCTGCTTATGAAGCTAATTCTCAGTGACCTAGGACTCTAGGAATTCCTGTCACTTATTTTCTACAACTTGCCTGCAGTGCAAGTGCTGCTAACCTCTTGTGTCAGGTTCTCAGAATTTTATTGAGGAGTCATTCTCTATACTTCCTCAAATGAAGGAAAAAACAAGAGCACCCACTTGAAATGCACTATTCTAAGTGTGTGTCTCTCATTTTTGAGGCTCTTAACTTTTCAGGACTGGATTCAACATCCCTGGCAACAAGCAGACATTGGGTAATAAATTGAATCAAGTTCTCTTGCCTCTACCCTCCAAGTGGAATTAAGGTAAACGATTAATTTTGTGAGACAAGCTCTCTGACATCCAGGTGCAGTAAGTCATTTTGGGACAATAGAAGCCAATAAGTAATAAACACCACCAACAATGGACTTTAGTATTAATTCTTATTCTCTTACCAGTAACAAAGTACCTTTGGGGCTTCCAGGAGACCACAGAAGGGGGAATTTTGTCTAATAGTCACTGCTACATATTGTCCACACTTCTAAAACTTGCTTTGATTGCCATGGGACGTTGGCTCTGTTGCCAGTCTTTAGTTTCTATTCTCTGGGCCATGAAAACCACTCTCTCTCTAATGTCTCCACCTGACAGATTGAGCTGCACCAGGTTCTCCATCAGCTGATACGTCTGGTGGCCATACATAAGACTCAGGACTGGGGACTGGTTAGAACTTTGATCCCCAAATGCCGAAGTGTTCCAGTTGGATTATCTCCACAAGAGGTCTGGTTGAATAATAGATAATATCCCTTTCCCTTACTTTGACTTATAAAAAAGAATTTGAAGAATCTAGACTCTTTATCTCTATTCAGGATATTTTTCAGTTTAAAATATTTCCATTCCTATGTCTTCATCATATAATAGTAATAGTTATAATATTAATGGGTAACATCTATATGGAGATAAAGACACACCAGAATTTATTCTAACTACCTTAAATGTACTAGTCTGTATAATTCTCACATCAATCCCATGAGGCATGCATGGTAGTATTATCCTGTCATTATTATTCTGATTGTGAGGTAGGCCTTGAGAGGTTAGGTGACTTATAGCTGGCCTGTATTCTAACCTAGGCACTATGACTTGAGCTTTGGAGAGCTTCACAATAATAAGTACAAAATAATAATGGCCACTTTGCACGATACTTAGAGTTCACAGTGAGTGTTCACAATCATTATCTCATTTTATCACCACAAGAATCTACTAGAGCAGACAAGCGACAGATAGGATGCCTTCACACTGGAAGGTTGTAGTATACAATAGGCGAGAGCATGTATTTTGAATTCAGAATGACATGGGTTTGAATTTTGGCTTTGGATGTTTGAGCCTCAGTTCTCCTACAAGTAAAATAGGGATTAAAATGACATTTCAGGGGCTCCCGGCTAACTCAGTTGGTAGAGCATGACTCTTGATCTTGGGGTCATGAGTTCAAGCCCCATGTTGGGTGTGGAGCCTACTTAAAATAAATTTTTTAAAATGACATTGCATAGGATTTTTGTGAGGATTAAATAAAGCCATATGAAGAAAGTGCTTCACAATGCATTGACTAACTCTTAACAGCTGTCAATGAATCTTCCTTCTTTCTTTCCTGCCTTGCTTTCTTCCTTCCTTCTTTTACTAATATTGGGCCCTGTATCTGTGTGTGTGTGTGTGTGTGTGTGTGTGTGTATTACATATAATATCCTCTTTTCTTCATCCCTAGTGCATTCAGGTAATGGTAGGGAAATTTAGGTTTGAGCTTGGTTTGAAATGTTAGTATAGTTAGTATAGTTTAACAAGTATTTATTGAGCACTCTGAGTAGGGATATTGTGGTAGGAAGGTATTGGTGATACAAAAGTGATTACATGAGATCCCTACCCTCAATAGTCCATATTCCTTGAGGAATGGAAGGGAGAGAGTTCATTCTGTGCCAAGCACTATACTTTACATGGATGATCTCATATATGATCTCATTTGACAGGTGAGGAAATGGAGGCCCTGAGAAAGAGGCTGTATGCCATTCTCTAGATCATCACTGTCTAATAGGATTTTCTAGATGATGGAGGTAATCTGTCTGTGCTGTACAGTATGATAGCCACTAGACTTTTGGTCACTGGAAATGTAGCTTGTACAACTAAGAAACCAAGTATTTGATTTTATGTTGTCTTCATCAATTTAAACTAAGTATTTGATTGTATGTTGCCTTCACTGATTTAAATAGCTCATGTAGCTAGTTGCTATCATATTTGATAGCACAGCTGCAGGAGAAGACCCAGCTAGTCAGTCAGTGCAGACTTTGAATTTGAACTGTGGTCTGTTTGACTTCCAAGGCCGTGATTAGGCATGACTCAAGGCTCTCTCATTTTTTTACATTCATTATCTCACTCAGGGGCTAGACATGAGCCCCTCCCCTCTTCCTTGCCAGTAGAAGAGGTAACTCTGGGGGTAGAGGGTCATCTGAAGGATGCCAGCCAATAGCCCTCCTCCTCTCATAGAACTAGGATAGAGAGTGGGAGCAATCATCCTTCCATACAAAACCCCTCAGGATCAGAGGCTTTTGCCTGAGTGGAATTCATTTTGTTGCAGTAATAATTCTTACAGAAAACTGGTGTTGCTGATATAGTAAGAAGGCCAAGTAGGGCCCCATGAAGGGAGGACTCTTGAAATTCCTTAGTGAAAAAGTAGGAAAAATGCTAGTCATTATTAGGGTGAGGACTTAAAATAATAATAGGGGCCAAAGGGTTTCAGATTTTCTTGTTGCCGTGTTTAGGATTTCAAAAGCCACATCACCAACAATATGTTTGTGGCCAACTTGAATCTAAGAATCCAATGACTCAGTTCTTCCCATGGCCCAGACTAACAAAAAGGCTTTAGAATTCAAAATAAATAGTAGCATTTGCTTTTGTCCTTTATTATTGCTATTATTAATAAGCCATTCAATGTGTATAAGAAAAACCAAGAAGGGTGGATATTAGAAGCAGGGAGATGGATTACTATGCAGAGAATGTGTGTGTGTGAGGCAATTATCAATATTTGTTGAATGAATAAACTAAGTCATTTTTTTCCAGAAATAAAAAAGCTATTTATTGTCTCCTAATAACTAGAATTGTGGGAGTGAGCCCCCTGCGAGAGATGGGAATTATATTCTGGGCCGAAGGACCACCATATGCAAAGTCCCTGAAGTTAGAGGGAGCCTATACTTTGGAAAAATTGACACAGCAAATTAGTGTGGCTGGTGCTTAGGAGAAAGGGCATGGGATGGGGATGAAACGTTGGGGAAAGGCCAGACTTTGCCTTGTGGTTTGGGTTACATTAAAGATTTTGGTCTTTAATTCAAGAGTAATAGGAAGAATTTGAAGGAGTTTGAGTAAAAAAGTAGCAGTGTCATGTTTGTGCTTTTTTAAGAGGTCACTGCCAATGTATGAAAAACAAATTGGAAGAGAACGGGGTGAACACAGGGAAATTATTTGTAGCGATAGTAGTGATCCAGGTTCATGGCAGGCTCAGGCTCATGGCAACTCTTCAAGCTTCAATTTCCTCATCTCAAAAATGGAAATAATGTGTATGAAAGTGCTATGCAAAGTGCTAGTTTTCTTACTTGTGACATAAAGTGTTTTACTTATTATTTGTGTGATTTTTTTATTATAGATGGGGTGAACTATGTACTAATAAGTTAATCACCAAACAGCCAATTTTCCCAGAGTACATGGTAAAATCCTGAGGCAGAGACTGAATGTATATGATTGAGTGTCTCTGGTTCGTGTAATAGTGCAGCCATCGCATGCAAATTAGTTTCAGTTTTGCCTTCTCTGTTGGTCCTTGACCTTCTTGGCCTCAGATTCATTCTCATCCTTTCCTGTTTGTCTTTATGTTGTTGGAGGGCTGGCATCTAAAGCCTGTTTCCTAGGCTTCTATACCAAGCAGCTGACTTCTGGCTGGGTTTCCCCAGTGTGATGTACTAATGATAGACTGGAGAGTGGGAAGAAGGGAAAAGCCTGGGTATTACTTCTCCCTGTGTGTCTTGTATCTCAGGCTGAGGCTTTGTTTCTTCCATAGCCTCTGGCTTACGATTCCCGCTTCTGCGTGATCTTGGCTCTTGGGCACCTTGCTTTGTTCTTTTAGTCCAAGGACGTAGCAACTTCCTGCCACTGTTAACCTTTGGAGCACCTTAGGTGTCACATGTCACTTCTCTTTCATCACCTCTGCAACCAGTTCCTTCTACCAGATTCCTTCTGTTTTATTTATGTATTTGTTTATTTATTTATTTAAGATTTTATTTATTTATTCATGAGAGAGACACAGAAAGAGAGAAGCAGAGATACAGGCAGAGGGAGAAGCAGGCTCCACGTAGGGAGCCCGATGTGGGACTCGATCCTGGGTCTCCAGTATCACACCCTGGGCTGAAAGCGGCACTAAACCGCTGAGCCACCCAGGCTGCCCGATTCCTTCTGTTTTAGACTCAGTTTTTGTTTAACTGGTTAGATCCTGAGTGATATATACTAGCATATAGGCTGAATTTTTTTAATAATCAAACAGCACTCTTTTCAAAAATGTAATCTTTTTATGTAAATAAACTTTGAAACCTTAAAACACATAATACAAAAGAAAATATCCTGTCAATAGAAACACATTTCAAAACCATAAACAAACTTAGTATGGTCTGCATTTTAATAGCAACAAAATTAATCATAACTTTTTCAACTTTATTTTTTCAGCTGACTGAGCCTCAGAGCTGAGACAAATGTTGTCACTTAGTGTTCTTTAAATAGTTTTTAGCTAGTTTTAATTTGAAGAAAGAACATTCTTCAGTAGAGACAGGGATAGGGATTACCAAAAAATAAAATAAACAAATAACATACTTTGGAAAAACTCACCATTATGTCATAGTATTACATGCTATCTTGGCAAATTTATGGATAGTTTTAATTTTTTTTCAGTTTCACTTGGTAATGGTTTGACACAAAACAGTGATATCATTGGCAATGATTCTTTTATGTTGCTTGAAAGTTTATTTGGAATCTTCTCTGTGCTCCTTCCAATAATCTGTTTTTCTAAGATAATGTTGTTAATTGATTTATTGATGCATTTACTAGTTTATTAAAAAATTTATGGGATGACTACTATATTTTCTTAAAAAGCCAACATATTTTGATACATAGCCATTCTTTAACAGACCATCTTTTCACATTATTGAAGTTGTCAACCTATTTAAAAATAATTTTTTCAGGTGAAATTCACACAAAAAAGGAAGCCATATCATTTTATTATTTATTTATATTTAGAGAGAGAGAGAGAGAGAGAGAGAATGAGCACTGAGACATGAGACAGAGGGAGAGAGAGACTCTCAAGCAGGCTCCATACTCAGCATGGAGCCTGACAAAAGGCTAGAGCTCTCACAACCCTGAGATCATGACCTGAGCCGAAATCAAGAGTCAGACACTTAACTGACTGAACCATCCAGGTGCCCCCAAAAAGGAACAAAAGGAACAAAAAAGGAACAATTCTAAAATGGACAGTTCAGTGGCATTCAGTTGAGCAACGTTGAGCAACCACCACCTCTATCTACTTCCCAAACATTTCTATCACTCTAGAGGACTCTAGCAACCACCACAATTCATTCTCTCCCCATGGATTTATTTATTCTGGATATCTTACATGAATAGAATCATATAATGTGTGACCTTTTGTGTCTGGCTCTTTCTTACAGAGCATATGTTTTCAAGGTTTGTTCATGTTGCAGCATGTATTAGGACTTCCTTTTGATAGCTGAGTAATATTCCAGTTATATATATGCCACTATTTGTTTATCCTTTCACCCTTTGGTGGACATTTGAGCTGTTTGCACCTTGTGGTTATGGTCAGTAATGCTACCATGAACATCTACACATCTTTACTTACTTATGTACCTTTCCTAGTTCTTTTGGGTATAGACCTATGAATGGAATTGTGGACCTATTTTCAATTCTTTTTGGTCTAGAGCATAAGAGGGTTCATTTGGTAATTTTATGTTTAACTTTTTGAGCAGATGGTAAACTTGTTCACAGCAGCGGAACCATTTAATATTTCCAACAGCAATGTACAAGGGGTCCAGTTTCTCCACATCCTGCCAACACTTGTTACTTTCTATTTTTTAAAATTGCTATTCTAGCCGCTATGAATACCAAAATACCCTTTGTGGTATTTTGTTTTTGTTTATTTCTGTTTTTGTTTTAAAATATGCTCCATGCCCAACGTGGCACTTGAATTCATGACCCTGAGGTCAACATTTGCACACTCCACCAACCAAATGAGGCAGCCAGGCACCCCCCCCTTATTGTGATTTTAATTTGCATTTCCCTATTGACTCATGATGTTGACCATCATCTCACATGCTTATTGGCTAATGTATATATTTTCTCTGATGAAGTGTCTATTCAAATCTTTTGCCCCTTTTAAGTTGTGTGTGTGTGTGTGTGTCTTTTTGTTAAGTTATGGAAGTTCTTTAAATATTCTGGATACTAGGCTTTTATCAGATATACAATTTGCACATATTTTCTGCCCTGTAGATAGTTTATTTACTTTCTTGATAAAGAACGCCCTTGTGTACACAAATGCTTTTCATTTTGACAAGGCCCAATTTATTGTTTCTTTGGTTGCTCACACTTTTTGTGTCAGATCTGACAATCCATTGCCAAATTCAATGTCATGAAGATTATTATTATTTTTAAAGATTTTATTTATTAATTAATATTAATGAGATACACGGGGGTGGGGGGGGGTGGGCAGAGACACAGACAGAGAAGCAGGCTCCATGCAGGGAGCCTGACGTGGGATTCAATCCTGGGTCTCCAGGATCATGCTCTGGGCTGAAGGCAGCGCCAAACTGCTGAGCCACCCAGGCTGCACTAATGTCATGAAGATTATTTTTAATATCTTATACCCATATATGGATGTAACACATATTCATTTTCAGAGCATTTTAAAATTCATTGATTCATTTTATTCTTTTTAACAATGTTGTGAAGTACACAGGGCAATCGTAATTATGCTAATTTTAAAGATAAGAAACCCCCTTGAACTTGAAAACTGTCAGAGTCTCATGGATAGTAGACAGCAAATGTAAAATACAAATTCCAGCTGCCTGACCCCATTCATTTGTTTGTCCATTCTACTCTCTTGCTCCATAGGGTATCCTATGTTTGCTGGAAACAATGTTGAGACAGGGGAGAGAAGGAATGAAAACTAATACTTGTTTGTTCCTACTATGCACAAGGCTTATTTAAGCCTTCTGCCCATCTCATTATACAGTTCTCACACCATCCTAGAGGTTCATGTTGAATTTCTGATTTTTTTTAAAGATTTTATTTATTTATTTATGACAGACACAGAGAGAGGCAGAGACATAGGCAGAGGGAGAAGCAGGCTCCATGCAGGAAGCCTGATGTGGGACTCGACTCTGAGCCAAAGGCAACTGCTCAACCACTTAGCCACCCAGGGGTCCCACGAATTTCTGATTTTAAGGTAAGGAAAGAGTGGCTGAGAGAATTTGTAATGTACTATGTAGTATACTGATAACCCATGGCAGAGCCTTTGTTCAATCCTGAGGTGGTTTGACCCCTTAATATCATCTAGCATTTAAAGGAAAGCCCCACAGAAGAGGATTGTTTCAGACATATGAAAGGAGAAGAAAATCAAAAGTAGGAAGTAATATTGGTATTTTTCTTCTGTGTTCTCAATTGCCTATATTTAATGAAAATGACCCTCTGCTTCTCACTCTTATTGGTTATCTGCTTAAATGCTAATCCCTGAATCCACCCCCTATAATCCTCCCCACACGCTTTTAATCACTCTTGCAACCAGTGTCCTTAACAATATTAAACGTTCTATCATAGGGATACAGAACTATTTCTCCACATCTAAAGCCTCCAGGCCCACCTGGCCAGGTCCTATGGTGCAGCTCTCCCAGCGACCATGGATCCTCATCTGGTGTTTAACAAATCATGCCCCCCACCCATCCCCCATCTACTTTTTTTGCACACAGACAGGAAATTGGGGACTAAGGGAAATTCACCTCTGACCCTTAATTCACTTTTTAATAAAAGCATTTAGAGTCATTTGCTTGCTTCATGCCAGACGCAAGAGAGAGCTGACTTCATGGCTCTTTGTAGGAAGACTCATCCATCCCTCCTGCACTGGCATTTTTTTCAGTGTGTCAGCTCTCAGAGGCAGCTGCTAACTCAGACCATGTCCATGTTATGACCTTGCCCAGTGCCTAACACATAGTAGAGTGTTGTAAATATTGACTGTGTTCAATGAGTGTCAGTAATTGAAAAGTGAACGATGGTGCTTTTGCCTTACACAGTGAATTTAATTAATGGGTAGAATTTTCCCAATTTTATACTTTCCTCCTATCAATTTTTCTTAAACTGCTGAAGACTTTGAGGTGATAATTTGTATTAGACATGAGTCTTTTGGTTGTTTGAGAAAGAAACTCATTGAAGCAGAGTTAAGAAACAAAGGAAATTTATTATCTCACCCGTCGTGGTAGGACCCAGATTATCTTCAATAGTCTTCCTCACTCCTTGCCTTGCCCTGCTTTCCTTTGACCAGCTTCATTCTCAGGCAAATTCTTGTAACAGTAGGATGGCCACTGGCATCTTCAAATCTTCAGGAATAGACTTTACTATTTTGGCAATCTAAGCTGGGAGACAGAATTGCTGTTCCAATAGTTTAACTAAAATCTTGGGACTGCCTGTCATGTGCACCTCTCTGGTCCAATCATGGTGGTTTTTTTGAACTCTCATTGATCAGTGGGTCATATGCCCACCACTGGAGCAGGGAGTGGGATCAGCCTTCCCTGAATGGCATGGACCAACTGGCATAAGGGGGTCCTCAAAAGAAAATTGGGCTGACACATACAGATGATGAGGGAAAAGAGAATGAATAGGCAAAACAATAAATGCCCACTGCTTATCTGACATATAGTACATGACAACTTAGGAATCTTAAACTCATTACACAAAACTGTAAGTTTGACTTCTTGGTGTCTGGCAAAGACAACATCATTTTAAAGTTTTCTGCATTTGGAGCAGAAGATGAATTTCAAACCAGAATACACATTTAAGGAGCTTCTTTTGAAGCCTCCTATATATATGTATGAGGAAAAAAATTCAGTTGCCTATACTGGTATTTTTGCTCAGGCCCATGCATTGTTTATTCAGCCTTCTCTGTTACTCGTGGACTGTTGACCAAGTAGCAGACATTGTATCTTACACTGAGACTAGAGTGTTAAATAAGGAAAACATGCCTGTCCTCCTGGAGATTATGGCCTGGGGGAGCTTATAATCAGATTCTAATTAACTCATAAAGTATGACTTGAGAGAGCTATTGAACTCATGCAGTGGAATCAGGACATTAAAAAAAAAAAAGGGAGTATGTAAGGGCAACCATGTTATATAAGAAGCAGGTTAACTAAATAAGTTGAGTGATAATTTCTTGCTTAAATCTGTGTAAGACACTTTGTGCTGATGAACACCTTCATTCTTAAAAATCATCTGTAGTTTCCCTTTGTAGATGAAGTGAGGGGAAGGAGAAGTTAGGTGCTCACCCAAGTCTGAGTTTTCTAGGACACTATGCCTGTATTGGCAATCATAAAAGATCTATGATTTCTTTTATGTCATGGGTGTTATTTACACCCAGAAATACATACACATATACAGAACTTCTGGGAAAGCTGTGATGACCAAATCATGAGTCCTATGCCCTTAACAGATGCTCTCTCCTTTCTTGGGGCTCCCTATCCTTATTTCTTCACTCCTAGGTCATTGTAAATATAGCAAAAGGAAGTCTGTGTGTGTGTGTGTGTGTGTGTGTGTGTGTGTGTGTATGCATGTGGTAGTAGGAGGCTGGTTGAAGGCTGCAGGCCTCAGAGCCTTTGAGCAAGTGATAGGTAAAGGCTTTGTGGCCTACAAGGAAAGTCCATGGGAAGAGGAAGCAGTGAGGCCCAGTGGAAAAAGCACTGGAAAGAAGTCCTATGACTTGGCTTTGAATCCTGGCCCCACCACTTAGAAGTCAAAGTTACTTAACATCAAAGATTGTATTTCCATTACTGGCAATGAAAATATACTTCTTCATACTTCATATCTCCTAGGTGTTTTGTGAGAATCAAGTACAATAATACCTATGAAAATTGCTGTGGGCAGTGCAAAGCTGTAATTTGTAAAGCTTTATTTTGTATATCATTGCTCTCTTCTGATCTGCCCCTGCTTGCTCTCTCTCATGTACAAACCTCATGATTTCCAGCATTCTGAAGGTGGCATAGTGCATACATAGTACAAACAAGTATTTTTTCCCTCCATTTTCCACTCCTTAATTCTTACCCACCAGTTGTTTCTCCAGGTACTGTAGTAGCTAGAGATAAGAGAAAAAGCATGAGTTGAGGAAAAGAATATGAAGTTTGGACTCAGGGCATAAATCCTGACTTCTCCTTCTCTGGTTGTATAGTTTTGAGATAGTCAACTAACTTCTCTAAGCATTCAGCTTTTTCATCTGTAAAACAGAAGTAATTTCCATGATTTATAGGAACTTTACTGAGTGCTAAAGGGAACACGTGGCTCAGTAAATCAGCCATCATTTTCTTTAAGACATTTCCCCTCCCACCTAGGAGCTCATGGTCTAAAAGTGTAGATAAGACGTTTTTCAAGATTATTCTAAATCAGAAGAGAGAGCATGTGGCTTTGGTGTGTGTGTGGGGGGGTGGGGATGGTGGATGGCCAGTCTCTGAGTGGTTGAGCTGTTTGGTTGTTGAGTAAGGTATGACTTTACCCAAGGAACCCAGCTGGTACTTGGTAAAATCTAGTCTTGAATCCAAGCTTCCTAGGAAATTTTCAAAAAGGTAGACCTCTTTAGGTTTACTAAACTATTATTTGGACCTTGATTTTTAAGAACATTTCCTGAAGTTAGTGGTTTGTTAAGACAAAAGATGAGCTGAGAGGTCCCATGCCACTTTAAGGAATACATGTGTAGTACCAGCAGGAATGAAAAATGTGGCTTATTTTTTTCCTGAAAGAAAAATAGTTAACTGTATTACAGGGAATAGGATAGCTCAGAGGAGAGTTTGACACCAAGAGCTTGTTTGATTTTACAACAAATGGTTAGCATCATAAAATTACTCATTTATTGGCTTATTTGGGGCTTTTTAATGGCCTTGTCCTGGTTTGTGGGATCCAACACTTAAGCCCATCAGTGTGATATTGTTGTGTGTTGCTTCTCCATTACACAATGATCCCACTACAGTGAGGCTCTCTTGACCTTTTTTCCTCCTTCCGTCTGTGCCATCTATCAAATACCCGAAGCATGTTTAAATTTGCCTGTGCTTGGCCTTTGTTGTTCATGATGACGCCGTTGTGAGATCACCTTGAGTGTCATCGCAAAGCAGCTGAAATGGGGTTTTCACTGCTCCTCTGTAGTAGACTGAACATTGACCCTCAAATATATCAGATCTTAATCTCTAGAACCTGTGAGTGTGATCTTATTTGGAAAACGGCTGTTACAAATGTGATTAAGTTAAGAATGTACAGATGGGGAAGGATGTTCCAGATTATCTGGATGAACCCTAAATACAATCACAGATGTCCTTATAAGAAAGGACAGAGGTAGATTTCACACAGAGCAAGAGGGGAAGGCAACATGACCACAGAGACTGGAAACAGATTGGAGCGATGTAGTCATAAGCCAAGAATGCCAGCAGCCACCAGATTTCAAAGTCTGGTCTCCAGAGCAGAGAGAATAAATTTCTGTTGTTTCAAACCACCAAGTTTGTGATAATTTATTATGGCAGCCATTGGAAATTAATATACCCTCCATCTCCTTTCCCTGGCAATCTACCATTTTGAATATTATAATGTACACTTAAATTTCATTTTAAATAAATGATCTTATAAAAATAGCCCATCCACATTCCAGGAAGTCATGAGAAATAACAGGTTATAGTAGGTCATAACTGGAAGGGTCCTCAGAGGCCACCCAGACTTCGAACTATAAAGATGAGAAGGCCGGGATGCAGAGAGAGTGCATACTTGCCCAAGGTCACTCAGTAAGTGAGTGGTATAGGCAGGACCTAACCCAATAGCCAAACTTTGTCACCACAGACAAAGGGACACAACTATGAGGATATTTGGCCTGGCAAGTAGATAGGAAAGAACCTGCTAAAGCTTACTTAAAGAATGTGACTTTTATCTTTTTTTTAATGAGTTGTGGATTGGCCCTTTCACTCTAGGTAACTAAATGCAAGAAACATTTTGGGGAAAGACAATAGCCTTTTCTGCAAGAAACAGATACAGTTGAATATGTCTGACTTGGGAAGATATCCGTGACATAAGGATGCAGGTAGGTGTGTGGCCTTTAGAATCATAGGACCTGACCAGAATTTTGTCTCTGCCACTCACCGGCTCTGTGAATCAGGGTCAGTTACTCTCTGGGAGCCTCAGTGTCTTCATCTGAGAGCCAGAGGTACTAATAGTGCTTGTCTGAGACTGTGGTGAGGCCTACATGAGATACTGTGTATAAAAATGCCTCACCCTCTGTCTGCCAATTAATTGAGGGTTAGGGTTAGCTCCATAAATGTTAGTGTCTGGTATTATGTTATCAAATAAAAGTGAAGTTGTAGCAGAGTATATAGAATTTTATCTTCTTCAAATTTCTTTGGATATTTTACAAGGACCCTGGGATTTCTTTAGTAATCAGTAATAACAGTAAAGACGAAAAACAGGTCTGACTCACAGGGAGCAGAGCCTTTCATGAGGCACTGGGGTCTCAGTGTGGCAGGGCTGAGACTGTTATCGGAGTCCCAGAGCTGACAGGAATCCTCAGACCTCGCTGCTGGGAAATGAACAGCTATAAATGTGCATTTACATAAACATGAATACATAAACAGGATCAAAGACTGCCCGATCCCTGGGGAATGAGGTGAGTGCCCTCCTCTGACCAAAGCTCTGGGTTACACAAGGGCCCCATGCTGCGTGGACGGCTCAGAGATGGTGCTCTGCACACCTGGTCTCCAGGCCCCGCCCAGCCCCTCTAAGCCGTGTGACTTGGGCAGGTCACCTGCAGGGCCTGTTTCCTTATCCATCCAACACATAGGCTTCTTATGAGGCTCAAATGAGGTAAAGTACATAAAAGTACTTAGTAAACAGGAAGCCAGTCCAAAGGGGATACTATTATGTACCCTATCAGTTTTCAAGCTCAACAGGGCGTATGTTTGTAATACGTTTCAATTTTGTTCATTCTGTTTGGATGTTCACTATTGTCATTTCTGCTCTCATTCCTTCTATATTGTTTGTTAGCATTTTAGGTGGCCTTACTGATTCTTGTGTGGCTTTTCTCTATCTATCAGGATAATTTTTTTAAAACATACCTTCTGGGGATCCCTGGGTGGCTCAACGGTTTAGCGCCTGCCTTTGGCCCAGGGCACGATCCTGGAGTCCTGGGATCGAGTCCCGCGTCGGGCTCCCGGCATGGAGCCTGCTTCTCCCTCCTCCTGTGTCTCTGCCTCTCTCTCTCTCTATGTCTATCATGAATAAATAAATCTTAAAAAAAAATAAAACATACCTTCTGCCATGATAATCTATCAGTGCATTGATATATAGTTCCTCTTCTCCTAGCACATGCGATGGTTGCGCATCCAACAAAAGGAAAGCATCTGTCAAGGTACAGAGCCATCTGTTTTAACTAAACAGTCCTCAAGAGAGCTGTGAACTTGGTTTTCCCGAGCATCAGTATTTGGGATGCTGGTCCTCTGGCCCCTAGAAGGGAGCTTTGAGTGACTCACCCTACTGGAAACAAACCCCCTCCCCTTGCCTCTGGTCTTATATTCCTGGTTCCTAGCCTCAGTTTAGACCTGCCAATAAGTAGCTTACACCAGACTCAGCTGCTGAACTTTTGGACATGTTTTTGTACTTGTTCTCTGGCTACCTCTGGTCAGTCTTCTTTTTTTTTAAGATTTTTTTTTTTAATTTATTCATGAGAGACACAGAGAGAGAGAGGCAGAGACACAGGCAGAGAGAGAAGCAGGCTTCATGCAGGGAGCCTGATGTGGGACTTGATCCCGGGACTCCAGGACCATGCCCTGGGCTGATGAAAGGCACTAAACCGCTGAGCACCCAGGGATCCCCTGGTCAGTCTTCTTCTGATTGATGGGTTGACGCTCTTTGGCCCTGTCTAGACTTCTGCATGAGACAGAATGGTTTGCTCTCTCATACTATACTTGTGTTGAGTGCCTAAAAGATACTAGGAATTATGCTAGCCAAATATGGCCTTTGCTTCTTGGAACTTACAGCTTAGCAAAGAAAGTAACAATTGAAAAGTTTATTGTAATTGTGGTATTACAAAACAGGAAGAACAAGATGCTTTGGGCACATACGTAACAGTGGAACCCCTAACTAACATAAGGGTGTCAGAGAAGGCCACCTTGAGAAAGTCCCTTGAATGGAAATTTAAGATTGAATTGGAGTCAAAGACCAGTTGGGATCAGCATGTGGGAAGACACAGAGTCTAGCAAAGTCTAAAAGGGACATTGTTTCTTCCAGTCACCTAGGGCAGGGAGTCTAGGTCATCACCCATAATGTCTGTTGGTACCAAGGTGCAGGTAGAAATCCAGGCTGGCTGGAGCTCAAACAGTTATAGTTCTATCTCTGCCATTGTGGGCTGTAGGATATTTGGCATGTTGCCGACCCTATCTGACCTCTAGTTGCCACATCTGGGAAACACAAATGATAACCTTTCAAGGTCATTGTGAATGACTGATGAAATAACATGAAAGTACTTTGGAAATCATGTGACTAAAGGGAGGAAGTTGGTCATAGGGCATCTGACCCAGCACTAAGATGGAACAAGGAATAGAAAATGCTGACCCTACCAGGACCCAATTCTTTCAAGTCTTACACTGTTTCAGAACTTTAGGAGTTCCATATATATATGGATATGGATATATGTGCTCTGTATATGTTACTGAAAGGGGTAAGAGCAGGGTTTTTAAAAAAATATTATATTCATGGCTAAGTTGTCCCAAAAGGTTACAGCCCTCTCCCTACATGGTATCACTAGAATTCCAGGTACCCTGGCTTAATGTAACATAACACCTCCACAACCTCTGGGGCTGGGATAACTATATCCTACCCAGTAGTGTATGATAACAACATGGGTAGATTGTTAGTTCTGCCCCTTTGCCAGCAAAAACCCACAACTTTCTCTTAACCTAATGGCCAATACTCTGGCAGAGAATAGCTGGCTTGGTCTCTATATAAACTGTTTTGCATTTTTGAAGAGCAAAACCATGTTTATTGATTCCAATCTGGAGCCAGGAGCTTCAGGCATCACATGGAATCTGGAATTACTTGGGAGATGCCCAGAACTAGCACCACAACATCAGGCATTTTTGTAGCATGATGAAACGACAAAAACATTCATGGTCCCTGATCCCTGGAGGACCACCTGTTACTTTTTTGGATCAATTATGAATGGAACATAGTAAGACTGATACTCATGGTGCCTTTGGCTGGCTAATCATTGATCATCCCAGCTTGAGGTACAATTGTTCTGCTAATTGTCAGTGAGTAAAACTGAGTGGGAGGTCCAGAAGTTGGCTGGATCCTTGGCAGTTGAGAACTGGCAGGGTGACTGCTCCCCCAGCAATTTGATTGTGTAACAGCTGCAGGTGTTTAAGTATACTGTAAGGGTTAAACACATCCTGCATGTAATGTACAAGCATCGTGCCTAATAGAGGGTAAATTCTGCATTTACATTACCTATTAGTTCCTTATTAATAATGACTATTACCAATGGGCATAAGAAATAGGGTCTAAATTCATCAAAGAACAAAAGTTTTTAGAAAAACAGCACATCCCTTTTCTTTATTTCCCATGGTGCTTCCTCATAATGTCCTTGGACCGAGCACCAGGGGTGTCTTCCTCAATGGAGGGAAACAGGCCATCCTTGGAATTTGAAGTGACAAATGTCTAAATGCCTAGCTTATGGTGTGTGTTTTATAGGGGGTGTGGTGCGTGGGGGTGTGTGTGTATGGCATGTACGTGTGGTATGGTGTATGCAAGTGTTGTGTCTTGTGTTGTCTGCTGTGTGTGTGTGGTGTAGTGTGGTTTGTTTGTGTACTGTGCCCGTGTGTGTGTGTACTAAGCATTTGAAATGGGAATTTTCAGATGACCATCTCTATAGGCCATTCTGGCTGAGAATTCTATGTTCACATGGTACTACTGCTACAAAAATTCAGAGAAGAGAGTGAGTGACAAGGGGAAGGTGAATCTATGGTCCTCCGAATGGTTGAGGACCAATTCTTTTGTAGTGTCTGCTATATGACATCATTTAACCTCGACAGCTAGCCTGTGAGACACAGTGGGAGCACAGGCTAGGCAGTAAGATAGTTGTCTAAGGTCATATAACCAATAAGTGATAGGGCCCTGATAGGTATTAAACTGGTGATACAGTAAGTAATAGACATTGACCTGGTGATACAAAGTCAACCAAAGTGAGGGAGCACAGAGCTCAGGGAACAGTGCAGTCAGAGCTTCAAGGGCTGTCACCAGAGGATGTAGAGAAAAGATGACAGTGAGAATTCATAGGTTAGCGTTAGACTCTGGAGATCCCAGCCTGTGTCTAAAGGGAATAACATTCTTCAAAGGGCTCTTATTTTGGCCTTCTGGGAAGAATAGGGGGGAAACATAGGGAAATCAGCTCCCAGAAACAAATCATTCCAAATACTCTGTATTCAAGAGCAGTGGGTTGGGCCAAGCCAAGAGGATTTCTGATTAAATTCCCTGGGGTGTCGCTTTCCAAGGACAAGTTTTAGATGCTATATCGGACAAGAGTTTGGACATTTTTTTTTTTTTTTAATTGTTGCGCCCGGACCTTGATTGCTATCTGCAAGGGAAACAGACAGTGGAAACTATTTCATCCGGACTGATGGGAAAAACACATTTTCACTGTGCCCTGAATAGCAGTGCTTGGTGTTTGAAGTCATTATCGTAAATAATGGGTAAGCTGGAGGGAGGAAAAGACACTACAAGTGACTTTAAAGAGTGAGGGAGGGAAAGAGGAGAGAGAGATAATCATGACTGGGTGTTGACTGTTGGTGAGAAATTTCCACTGAACATTAAGCACTTCCTGAAGCTTTCTTCCCAAGAGTGGCCTGGGGTGGGAGGAAAGGGAATGTGTGTGAGGAGACATGGGCTGGAAAGCATGTTCAGGGCTTGCCAGGACTGGCTGGTGCACTGAACACCTCATCAGTTCCTTTATTTCTCTACTCTTCATTCACTCATTCATTTAGTCATTGCTGCATTTGTTATATAGTCTCTCAACACTAACTGTTGGGCTATGAGCTTCATGCCAAGATGGTGAAGATGAATAAGGAAGACGAAGCTTACAATCTAGTGCAGAAGCATAAAGAGAGATAATTACAGCCTGTGTGATAATGTTAGAAGGAAGGTACCAAGAAATTGCAGGAGGATGTTGAGAACAGAATCTCTTTCACTTTGTTGTATTTGCTTTGTGCTAAGAATCTAGAACAGTCAGAATGTACTTCCACTCTCCAGACCTCACAGGCTAATGCAAGAATACCTATCCTAGGAGGGAAGTGAATCAACAATCTGAAGTCCACAGAAGATAATGTCTTAACTAACAGCAGCCTTAGTGAGTGAGAGATTCAAGAAGATAGATCTAGATTCCCTTTAGCTCAAAATATTCTAGCCCTCCAGGTTCACCAAGTTCAACAAAAAGCTGAGAGACTTAGAGTGGCTGAACCTGCTGTCTCTTGAGCTAATGTTTCTCAATCCACTGTGTTCATGGCATGGCTCTTTATTGACATAGAGAACATTGGATGGGGAACAGTTGTGGGAGAAGAATGTTAAGTTTTATTTTGGACATAATTAGTTTGAGATTCCTGTAAGACCTCTAAGTGAAGATATTAAGGAGGAAGTTGTATATATGAGAAGAAATCAGAAGAAAATATAGTCTCGGGGTGTACTTTGGGAGTTGTTATCCTGGAGGAGATCATTTAAACCAAGGACCTTGATGAAATCATCTCAGCAGTGTTCATATGTGTAGTCAGTGAGTTTTGTAGGGAACTCCTCAGGACTCAGGGAGAATGGAATCCTAAGAACTCTGGTTGAGATGGCTACTTAAGAAATCCTGCAGTTCATTTTATGCAATTACAAGCATTCATCTCAAGAGGAGCCATGTAGTGATGAGCTCAACCTCTGCTCAATGAAACAGTCTACCCCATAGCATCTCAATGAGCACTAATCATAGGAGGTCTTATAACCCTTGCTGGACCAAATGGTTGAATGAAAAAAGAAAGATTTCTGGTTTCACACTGCCCTATACATAAGGCCTGGATTTGCCATTTAAACCGTACTATCTTCCCATCCTTATTGCTGTCTTTTATCTCACAGCCCAGCCCAGAAGACCTTGTTCAGTATAGAGCCATCCAAAAATCAGGCCTGGTTTAGTAATCTTGTGATTTTACCAACTAAAGAACAAGGCTAATCTAGAATTATTTGATTTTTCCTGCACACAAACTTCTGGTGACCACATTTTCTTCTTCTTCTTTTTTATTTTTTTGATCATTACAAAACATATTTTAGGTTTACTTCATCATACTGTCCAATTTTGTGTGAGTTCTTTGTGACGACTACTGGGCTTTTCCATATTAAAGAACCATTGCTAGTTTTTTGTATGGATTTGAGTTGTCACTCAGTTGAAACCCTCATTTCCCAGGAGAGCAGGCCCAGACCTCAGACATTAGGAACAGCTCGGAGTACATGGAGTGTTTGCACAGAGCTGGAACTGCCATTTCATGCCTTCTGTCCCTTCTTTAGTGTGCTTTGTGCATCTGCTGGCCAAACCCATTCCCCAGTTTCTAAGGATAGAAGCTGGGGAGATATGTGAATTGGAACTTTTTGCAAGTCAATCTGGTATTACAACACCACCCTCTGATGAGTTAAGTGCAAATGAATCAGAACCAGATGGGCAAATTTTCCTGAAAACGTGTTTAAAAAGTGAAGAAGGAGAGAAGTTTTTGGCAAAACTCTCAAAGATATTTAGCTACATCAGATGCACATAGCACTTTGCCTTGCTTTTGGATACTCCCATCATTACAACCTGGAGAAAATGACCCACTGGAGCTCCAGGGGGAAGCAGGGCAGTAATGGGGTAGGGACTGTACTTGCAGTCCTGTCACTGGCGTGCCTCTCTTCAGCCCTCTTTTTCTCCGAGGTCATTCTTGGCAGGCAAATGAAGTTTGGATGAATAAAGCAATCATAAGGAATCAATTCTGGAGAAAAATTTAGGCTTAGACTTTTAACATGCATTTCTCTTGGACTCTTATGAACTTCACATTTTCAGATTCAGCTAAAACCTCTTGAATACTTATTAAGGATATGTTTTTGTGCTAGACACTGGAATGGTTCTTTTCTCACGTTGTCAATCCAGCCGAGTTGTAAGGTGACAGAGTCATGAACAGTTGAGAGAGCTCAGGGTGAGAAACATGACTTGTTTAAGGTAACACAGCGAGGTGGCAAGTGCTATCTATCCAACCGAGTGGCCACTAGCCACAAATGGCCATTTACATGTAAATCAGTAAATTATGAATAAAATTTAAAAGTGAGTTGTTCAGTTTCACTAGCCATATTGCCAGTGCTTTATTGCCACATGTGTCTAGTGACTACCATATTGGATAGCACAGCCACAGAACATTTCCGTCATTCTAGAAATTACTATCGTACAGCTGGGCTTCAACTCATATCTTTGTGCAAAGTTCTGGGCACCTTCCCATTGCCAATCTGAGTTGTCTCACATAATGGAAACTTCTAAAATGGAAGATAATTTCTCTTAAGCATAACTAGAAACTTTCTCCTCCACACCCCGGATAGAGTATACACGGAGATGCTGGCTAATTCTTTATTAAGCCTGCTCTGTCCTTTATGTGGGCACTGTGGAGCAGCAATGGACCAGGGGTCAGAAGGGAAAGGAGGATAGTGTGAGTTGGGTGTACCTGGCCCCCACTGGGCTTACCTACATCACAGGGCACTAGCAGAGTGTGTGCCCAGGGAGTGCTAACAGCAAAGCTAGGAAGGGGTGCAGAGGAAGTCTGCATGGTAGAGTGGAAAGACAGTGACAATTTGGTCAGAGAAATTGGGGGCTGAAT
The DNA here is from genome assembly GCF_003254725.2 of Canis lupus dingo. NCBI lineage: Eukaryota > Metazoa > Chordata > Mammalia > Carnivora > Canidae > Canis > Canis lupus. The sequence goes on from NC_064247.1 coordinate 53,372,168, forward strand.
CCACAATCACGTGGGCTTGGCTAAGAGGAAATAGTGCCATCTTCCTTATAGGCCTGTGAGGATTTAAATGTGTGGGTAGCTGTGAGACACTATCTGATGCCTAGTGGGTATTTTCACGAAACCAGTTGCCTTTGGCTAATCATGCCCTCCTCTTTGTTCTTCTCCTCCCATCCCTTTCCGGGTGGGAGTTATCACCAGTTTCCATAGTATTCAAAAGACAGCACTCTTTGATGTCAACATTTTCCCCCATTTTCAAAACTAGTTATCAGGAAAACTCCTAATATTATTTTTTTTACAATGATGTGAATTACAGCAACCTTCCAGAGCAGTGTCTTTCTTCTTCTCCTCTTTCTTCTTCTTCCCCTCCACCTCCTTCACCTTCTTCTCCTTCTTTTATTTTTGTTTTTTTGCATTATCTAATCTTCTAAAAGCAAGCATCTCTGTTTTAATAGTCATACTAGGATAGGTTTGAGGTTGAGTAATCAAAGAATGATATCAGATTTACTTAAGTGTAATCAGTGAACTTTCATCCTGGAACATTTTCCTCTGCTGTTATTTGTTGATACATCATTATCACATTTCATCCTACGAAGCATTTGTAGCAGCTTACTCAATATGTCTATCTTAAAATAGTAAAGTAGAAATTAAAACTATTTAATATCTCAGGGTGCCTGGGTGGCTCAGCTGGTTGGGCATCTAACTGTTGGTTTCGGCTTAGGTCATGATCTCAGGGTTGTGAGGTCAAGCTCTGCGTTGGGCTCTGTGCTCAGCGAGGAGTCTGGTGGAGATTCTCTCTTCTTCTCTGTCTCTCTCCCTCTTTCTGCCCCTGCTCCCTCTGCTTGAGTTCTCTCTCAAATAAATCTTAAAAAAAGTTAATATCTCAAAACTGGTTAAATTTAAATCAGAATAGAAGGTTAATATCTCAGAGAACAGTTCAACCTAGAAATGTAGATCATAATGGGAGATACTACACTGAAGTGATGACCTTATATGATTCACATAATTAACTAGTAGTAATTAGTCAGTAATATAATGTTTATCCCTTATATTTAACGACCACTTTATGGAATGATCCACATTACCTTCCACATGATAGAAGTTTCATGAATATTTCTTAAATGATGTGAGGAAGATGCAAGTTCAAGAGGTGACATCATTTGTGAAGGTCATGCCTACTAAATGGCAGAGCCAGGATTCAGACCCTAGGTCTCCTGTCTCCTATTCATTGCACTCTAGAATGATGCCCGCTCACATTTGCCCAACACTATAAGTATAAAAGGCTCTTTTATTTTTGAAATGCTTCTGTTAACCTCCCAAGGATCTTGGGTGGTAGTGTTATTACCCCATATTACAGGTGAGCGATGATGCACCCATGACCTAACTTACAAGGAATACAATTAGTATTTGCATTTGGGCCGTTTCACTTCTGTTCCAGTATATTTTCTGCATCTTTTTCTTTTAGGCTGTTCCTAGGGGAGCACAAGCAGGAATAAAAACAAATATAACATTTCCAAATTGGGGCATTATGCATTTGCGGGCGACCTGGGAGGCAACATTTCTCATGACAGAAGAGGAAACCTTAAGGGGAGTCCCCCTTGGTCAGCAACTCTTGCAGCCCCTTGGAACAAATGCTATCAGTGTTTATTAAAGAGCATTTAGTTGCAAACGTCCATAGAGGGTGATTCTGGGCAGAGCCTGTAGAAAGGATTCAGGAAATGCTCATGGCCACATCACCAGGGCTGCTCAGTGACTCCATCCATGCATTTCTTACTGGTTGGTCACCTCCTTCCTCAGAGATATAGTCAGGAAGGGGTGACATGTCCTGCACGTGTTGTGTGAGTGTCTCTGTGTGCACCAGGGTGATTTTCCCTGTTGGGTTGTGTGTTTTATGACTTTCACAGATGGTGGACTTCCTGCTGTGAGAAGGGTGGGGGCCGGGGCTGTGTTTCGGGAGAGGAGGAGAAAGAGGGGAGGCTGAGGGGATCCAGGAAACAGACTTGTGTAGATTTAACAGGTCTCATTTTATAGCCATTAGCCCTGTTTTCATGGGGTGGCAATGAAGAGCCTCACCCAGGTAAACTGTTTTTCACTATTATGGGGCCAGGGGATGAAAGTTTCATTGTCAGTCCTCTTGGAGCTCTTGTGGCTGCTCCAGATATTGATCTCTTTTTGCCTCAGGGACTCTGAATTTCAGTGGAACCACCCAAACATTGACTGGATAATGATCACATGTGTTCATAAACAGATTCAGTTTACAGAGCATCGGTTCATGTTATCCCATCCGGTATTTGATCTTCACAATAATCCCGTAAACACCCAGTGCAGATAGTTAGCCCCATTTTCTTAAGGAGAGAACTGAGGCAGGGAGAAGTGACCTGCTGGGCCTGCCTGAATCAGCAGGCTCAAAAAGGAAGAGAAGGGCACCAATATGTGTGATGATTATCAGCGCCATGCACCCCCTGTGCCGAAAGAGGACCCCTGAATCTCAGAAAGGGGTCATAATTGCCCTAAAGTTACTCAGTTTGGTCTCTGCCAACAACTGGTGTGTCAGAATTAGAAACTGAGCCTGCCTGTCTCTAAAACCAGTGCTCATTTTTGCTATACCACCAGCTTTCTGTGAATCCTAGCCAGAGGGCAAGTTTTAAAGGAAAAAAGACCTTGGCACTGATTACCCCAAACCACTGACAAACCAAACATTATGCAAATCAGGACCCACCATGTGAATAATAGTTCACATGTGTGAGGCACTTTCAAAAGCACTTTGCGTCGGTTCTTCTTTAACTCTCACAGCAAACTTGTGAGCAAGACGATTTTATTATTCCCATCTTACAAATGGGGAAGTTGAGGCTTGGAGACATAACTTATCTAAGGTGCTACAGCTAGTGGGTAGCAGAACTGGAATTCTAACATAGATCTGACTTGAAAAGCTCATTTTCCTTTTTAGTCCGCATTACCCAAAGGCTGATTCCTATTTCAATTTGGGTCATTTCTGTAGCCAAACTGAACCTGGCCCACTCCATCCTCATTGCCTACAACATGAAGTACTTCCCGGTTGGTCACCTCCTTCCTCAGAGATATAGTCAGGAAGGGGTGACATGTCCTGCACGTGTTGAATTTCAGACTGAAATTCAAGAACCTCAGGTTTTTCCCATGCATCTCCCTCTGCCTCTCAACACACCCCATGACCCAGTCATGTTCCAGTGCGTGTGTTTATCCCCATACCCTTGGCTCTCCAGACCTTCAGTTGTGTCCAGAGCAGCATTTTCTTCTTGCCTCTCCTTTGAGAATGCTGTTCTCTTTCAAGGATCACCTCCGATGCCATCAAATCCAAATACCCTTCCATGGCCTTCCAATCGAGTCTCATGGGCCCCCACAGTGCTCTTGCCTTCCCCAAATCATAGTACTTATATAGCCTTCCTCACTCTCAGATTCCACTTTGTGTGCCCAATGGGGTCTGGTTCATTGCTTCATCTTCAGCGCCGACCACAGAAAGCGATGCATGCCAGACCCAGTAGACAAGGAATGAGTATTTTCCTTAGATATGCAAAAATCAGCTCACACATCATAATGCATAGGTAGCTTCTCATTGGTGCATAGAACAATGCAGGGCTTTGGAACCAGTTCCATCTGGATCCAAATCCTCATTTGTTTCTTTCTCAACGGTAACCTTGGGCATTACTTATTTAGGCCTCCTAACCCTGAGTTCTGTTAAAATGATGATGGCATTCAGGATGGTGCAAGGCATGCACAGAGAGCTGACTAAATGTTGGTTGTTAGGCAGAGTTATTATTATTCCAATAGTTTATTATGTCTCCCAGCGATGTCATTAGATTCTCTTTGGATGTAGGTATGCGGCTTTGTTGCTTTAGAGTTGAGCTCCTCACCTTGACCAACACTTGGCTTTTCCCATGTTTGTATGTTTTGCCGTTGCTGGCATTATTTTTTTAGAGTTGTAGCTTTGTGAACCATGGCTTAAGAATGCTCCTGTTCTTTAAGAGGCAGCATTTTGGGTAGAGAATGTGAGACAGAAGGGTGGAAGGGAGGAAGGGAATGGGGTGGAATTGACTCCTTAGGAGAGCCACTCAACCTGAGACTTCTTTCCCACATCAGCTAATTGAGTATTTGAAGTAAAATCCCTTGCCTTAGAGTTTAAATGCACTACATGTGTAAACCTTTTACTTTCACATTTCAGATACCAAATGCTCTTAAAAGTAGAGATGAAATGTTTGCTACTGCATATACCCCTGCCTTCCTTCTAAAACACACACACCCCAACACGCAGAGGAAATCCACAGTTTTATTGTTTGAACTTGTTTTCTCTAACCAAGTGATTGTTTGCAAATGTTTTCTGATTGTAAAAGCAATGAGGCCACCTCTTCTGGAGGAGATTGAGTTCTTTCTTTCTGAAAGATGCTGTTTACTGAAATAAACTCCACCTCCTTCTTTGTTTGGCTTTTCCTTTGTAAGCAATAAAAGCCAACTGACGAGCCTGCCAGCTCGCACAGTCCAAGCTTGTTCAGCCCAATATGGCATCTTTGTTTCCCTGCTGTTTTTCCTTTTCCTAACCTAAGATACAGGCTGCATCATGAGCCCCAAAGTCCTTTGCAGGAGCCATGGCTGGGTCATGGGGTGACCAGGAATCCACCATGCACCAGGCATTGTGGGGAAAAGGGGGGACAGGTGACCCTGATGCTGAGTCCAGAATCATGGAGAGGCAGGGCAAGGCAGGGCAGGGTAGGGAGGAGCCTCAGAGACCATTTAGTCTGATGTCCCCCAAGTGTTATCAGGCAGCACTTGTCCCATGAGTGGCTCCCATGAAAAAAGGCCTGATGTGGATGAAATTGAAAAAAATAAAATGGGTACCATAGCTGTGACTGTGGACTCACAATGTAGCTGAGCATATGAAAGGTTCTGAGACTTTCAGTTAAAAAAAAATTGTGTTTCATTCTATGTCATTCTGTTTCCCAAGCTTATAAGACCAGGTGAAAGGTGTGCGTATGTTTATTCATTTATTCATGTATGTGTAGGTAACACTAATTAACAACAGAATTGGATTTGCACCAAGGTATTTTGACCTCAAAGTCCCACTCTCCTTCTGTTTCTTTAGTTGTACCCACAGTGAAGTCAGCCATTCAAAATGGAGGCTATTGGCTGTATCTGGTTCACTGACATGGTTGGTTTGGCCTTTGTGGTATTGGCCTTAGAGGGTTTTATATTTTTTAAGTTATTTTCCAATACTTAGAATTTGCAAGTTTTCTTATAAAAAGCCACGATTATTGTTTTTCTTGAAAAATTGTAAGATCTGGCAGCGTCAGGCCACAGTGCATCATGGTGGTACCAGGAGTGCAACTGTTCCCTTGGACAGGGTATGGATCTCAGTTTTCCACATTCTTGCCCAGATTGACTTCACTCTGGTGCTATCGGCACAGTCTCCTTTGGCATTTGAGCTTACAATGCCTGGTTCAGAGCAAGCTCTAGTGAGGCTACAACTTTGCTCTTCATACTTGTCTGCTTTTCACTTCCAAGAGTTGATTGATACCTTTGATTAGACCATCTTGTGACAGGTGAAGCCTTAGGGTGCCTGGCTTAGGTGAACCAGTGCCTATTGACAACAAATAAGACAACATTTAGTGAGTGTTTATTCTGTGTCCACCTCTGTTTTTTGCCTTTTAGCAATAGTTCCCTTCCTTAAGCTTCCCAGCCATCATATACAGTGGGAATTATTGTCACTCACTGTTGAGAAGAGGAAATTGGAGCAGAGAATGATTAGTATAACTTTCCCCCAAAGTTACACTAATACAGTTAGTATATAGTTAAGTAGGAGTTTTGGAGGGAGTTTGAATACAGAGAACATGTTCTTAACTACTATAGTACATTTCTACCTTTTAATTTTTTTAAAGTTTGTTTATTTAATAATCTCTACACCCAATGTGGCACTCAAACTCACAGCTCCAAGATTCAGAGTCACATGCTCTTCCAACTAAGCCAGCCAGGTGCCCCATAACTACTATAGTACATATTTTAAAACATATAAATGACAGAATAATTTAGGTCTTTAAAAACTTTTTATTTTGAGCTCAGATTTATAGAGAAGTTGAAAGAAGAATATGAAGAATCCCCCCATATATCCCTCACCCTGCTCTTGTGAACATGAACATCTTCAATGTAGTTATCAAGTACAGTAAATTAATCTTACTAACTATAGACCTCTTCCTAATTTGACCAGTTTTAATGTGAATGTTCTTCTCAGTTTGTTCCAAGATCCTTATCCACAATCTAACATTGCATCTCACTGTTGTTTCTCCTTTGTTCCTTCTAGTCTATAACAGGCCTGTGGCCTCTCCTCAGCCTCATTACCCTGACACATTTGAGGAATATTGGTTAGCTGTTTTGTTGAATATCCCTCAATTTGGGTAGGTCTGTTGTTTTCTCATGATTGGAATGAGAGATCCATTATTTTGGCAAGAATACCAGGAAAATGATGTTGTCCTTCTCACTGTTTCATATCAAGGAGTTTATGATGTCAATTGTCATATTGTTGGTAATACAGCTCATCACTGAGTTGATAAGTTAGAGTCTTCTGAATTTCTGTACTATAAGGTTTCTGTATTTTCCTTTGTAGTCAGTCAAGTTGTTTGGGGAAGACAATTTGAAATTATGAAAACCTTGTTTCTCCTCAAACTTTTGTCTATTAGTTTTAGCATCTTTCAGGTAATCTTATTTACCACAATTTGCTTCATTTGCTTTTAGTAAAAGACTTACAAAATAAAGAATTATTATAAGAATCAAGATTTTAATGAAAGGGTTCAAAAGCTACTTCTTTTTTTATAATTTTTTTAAAATTTATTTATGATAGTCACAGAGAGAGAGAGAGAGAGAGAGAAAGAGAGGCAGAGACATAGGCAGATGAGAAGCAGGCTCCATGCACCAGGAGCCCGATGTGGGATTCGATCCCGGGTCTCCAGGATCGCGCCCTGGGCCAAAGGCAGGCGCCAAACCGCTGTGCCACCCAGGGATCCCAAAAGCTACTTCTTTACTTAATCATTGCCTTTTGATTTCATAATGGAGTCGATATCACAACTTCACATCAGTGAATTTTGTGATTTTGAGGAAGCGTGAACAATTCAGAATCTGTTTCCTTATTGTTAATAGGGACCACAAGTGCAATTTCAAATTGTTGCTGCACAGAAAGGAAGTCGTTAAGAGTAGATGCTCCAGTCAGGCTGCCTAGACTGGGAGCCTGAAGCTCTTCCTCACGAACTGTGACTTTTGGTAGATTGTGTTACCTTGCTATAGACTTCAGTTCCTCAGAGAGCCAATATGAGGAGTAAATATGCAACAGATGGCAAATGCTTACTTAGCAGAGTGCTTGACACATAGTAAGTAATCAATATTTATTTGTTGAGTCCAAACTTCATATATTCAACCACCAACCTTAGAAGTACTACTAATTAAGAATTGTGCAGGGTTTGAGATTTTACTCTAACATGAAACTAATGCAGGTTACCCTGCCACAGTTCTGTGGATGCTTACAGAAGTCACAAGACCACTGGATCAGAGACAACAGAGTTTATTACTCACAATACAGGAAGCCTGAGCTTCTTATTCTCATTGGCTCCCCTGACTTCCAAACTCTATGGGGCAATGTGGCAGGACCCAGGTAGATGCTTCACAGCTGGGGAATCTTGAGCTTAGAAAACCTCTATCTTTTCTGTTGGACTGCAAACAGACCTGCTTTCTGTTCTCAATGGAGACTCTGTTTGTTTTCTACAGTAGTTTACTATTTAACTATCCTTGATACATTAGTGTAGAACAAAATATTCAGTGTCTCTCCTCAGAAGATGTGCAGAAATGACTTGCCTCCAAACAAAACTGGATAATACTTGATGTTTCCCTTGGAAAAGAGCAAAGTGACCCACAGAGATTTTTGCCAGGGTCCAGAAATTGATGGAAATTAGTCTACTTAGTTAATTCAATAACTACCCTGGTTTCTTAAGACTCTGTATTTCTTTCTCTACTGTATTTCAGTTTCTGTAGAACTTTACAGTATATAAATCCCGCATCCCTGCTTTTAATCCCCTTTTGAGTAGGCATCATGAGATTTCATCCACTGATACTGATCTGATTCTTAATTGTGTCTCAGAGCAAGCAGCTCCTGAATCAGCATTCTTTTTTGTCTATATGGAGAAAAGTATCGTCTCTGTATATTTGGGATGGAGTGTGGTGATGCACTTTCTTTAGTAAGGGTGAAAGGGTGCTTGTGGAAGTGTAATATAACTTCGACTATCCCCCTGGCTCCCTCTTTGTCCTTTTTCCTTTTTTTTTTTTTTTTTTTATGGTGGAAGCTTTTAAAATGTCACATCTGTTTCTAATCATTTCCTTTAGTCTTTCACTATATGATCAACTCAGCAACCTGACTTGTAAAGGGATCCAGATTATTTTGTAAGACAACCAACATATGTTAAAGAAAATTGTCCATTTAATGTCCCAATTGCAAAACAAACAAACACACAAGAAAACTTTTCTTCACTATTTACACTCAAGAAAGAGAATGAACTGCCCTTTAATGTACAAAGGATTTACTGCCCAGTTTTATCACAAAGAGTGTTTAAAGCAATTATATTATGCTTTTTAAAAAGAAAATATTTTTTAAATGATGAAAGATTTCATGCATAGAAAAATCATGCATTGAAGACACCTATAATCTACGTCAAAGATGAAACAGATATTAACATTTTGCCATATTTGTTTTAGCCCTCTCTTTAAAAAAAAAAAAAAAGGAAGATGGGAAATAAACAATCAAACCTCTCTCCCTTCCTTCTTTCAAAAGTGTGACTTCTACTTTGTGTGTTTTTATTTTTATGTATTTTTATTGAGCTATAATTGACATCCCATATTATATTAGTTTCATAGCAATTTGGCACTGGTACACATTGGGAACTGATCACCACACTAAGTCTAGTTACCATCTGTCACCAACAAAGTTGATACAGTATTATTGACTGCATTCCCCATACTGTACATAGGATCCCCCATGGCTTATTTATTTTATAACTGCAGGATTGTACCTCTTAATTTTCTTCACCTATTTTGCCCTCCTCTAGACCCCTCCCCTCTGGCAACCACCACTGTTTTCTCTGGATTTATGAGTTTTGGTATGGTTTTGTTTGTTTGTTTGTTTGTTTAGAGTCCACTTAAAAGTAAAATCATGCTGTGTTTGTCTTTATCTGTCTGACTTATTTCACTTAGCATAATGCCCTCAGGTCCATTCACGTTGTTGCAAATAGTGAGATTTCATTCTTTTTTATGGTTAAGTAGTATTCTGTTGTGTGTATATATATCACATTTTTTTTTCCTTAGAGAGGGAGTGAGGAGGGACCCAGAGAGAGAGAGAGAGAGAATCTTAAGCAGGCTCCATGCTTAGCATGGAGCCCAAAGTAGGGCTCGATCTCACAAACCCTAAGATTATGAACTGAGCCGAAACTGAGAGTTGGATGCTTAACTTACTGAGCACTTAGGTGGCTCAGTAAGTTAAGCATCCATCTTCTTTATCCATTCATCTATCAAAGTTATGTAGGTTGTTTTCATACCTTGGCTATTTTAGATAATAGTGTAATGAACATAGGGATGCATATTAGTATATTATCTCTTTGAATTATTGTTTTTATTTTCTTGGATAGATACCCAGTAGTAAAATTGCTACATTATATAGCAGTTCTATTTTTAATTTTGTTTGTTATGTTTTTCTAAGAAGTTGTCCAATCTATTTAAGTTTTAAAATTTCTCAACCTAGATTATTAACAGTCTTGTTATGATTTACAGAATTTCTACCTATAGACACTTAAAAATTTTTTTTTAAAAAAGATTTTTATTTATCCATGAGAGACACAGAGAGAGAGGCAAAGACACAGGCAGAGGGAGAAGCAGGCTCCATGCAGGAAGCCCCGACGTGGGACTTGATCCCGAGTCTCTAGGATCATGTCCTGGGCTGAAGGCGGTGCTAAACTCCTGAGCCACCCGGGCTGCCCGCTATAGACACTTTTATTCCTAATATTGCTTATTTATGTCTTTACTTTCTCTTTTAAAATAAAGCTTGCTAGAAGTTTGTTTATTTTGTAAGCCCTATAAAAAAGAAGCTTTGGTTGTGTTTTTAAAATACCTTTCATATTGGATATAAAGTTACATTATGGTCTCATGATTTAAAGCATATATAAATAATAAATTCTTGGCAAATAGTTAATCTTTCAATAGACTAAAGATTTGTCGAATGAATTTTAAGGGCTACCTACTTCTGATATGTTTTTATTCACAACATTTCTGATACCACATACATGAGATTCTTTTTTTCTCATACCAGCCAATTCTCTAACTCTTTGGATTCCAACCAGGTATCCTACAATTCAGTTCAGTTCTGGCACTAACTATCCAGAGTTAGCATCAGAATTCATAGAATTAAAGGCCTAGTTTTACAAGACTGCCCTCAGTCTTGTATAATTTGTATCATTTCATATACCAGTTATAAGTATTGGGTCCCCAGGTAACTCATACTTCTCTCAGAGTTGGCTGCAAAGTTGGAAGGGTTCTCATAAACCCCTGTTTCTCAGGCTTGATAATTTGCTAGAATCATGCACAGAACTCAGGCAGGTACTTTATTAATATTGCTGATTTTCATGAAGGACATGACTCAGGGACAACCAAACAGAAGAGATGCATAGAGAGTAAGGTATTGGGGCAGGGGAGTATGGAGGCTCTTTGCTTTCTCTAGGTATGCCACTCTTCCAGCACTTTGGTCTGTTCACTGACCCAGCTTCCAAAACTCTGCATTTAGAAATTTTTATGGAAATTTTGTTACATAGGTATGATTGATCAAGTCATTGGCCTGTTGTGACTGATTCAACCCTCTTTAGCCCCTCTTCCCTCTCTGGAGGTTAGGTGGGAACTAAACTCTTGATTCCCTCTTCCCCAAGAGCTCTCCATCTCTATAAATGGCATTGCCATTTGCTCCATTGCCCAGGCAAACATATTAGAAGTCATCTATGATTCTCCTCTTTGACTTTCTTTCACACCAAATCATCAATAAATCTTGCTAGGTTCTATCTACAAAATATATTCTGAGTGTGACCACTTCTCACTTCTCACTACTCCATTGCTACCACTCCCAAACTGCCATCATCTCTCCCCTGAACTATCATCAAAAACATCTCTTAACTGGTCTTCGTCGTTCCATACTTGCCACCTGGAAGTCTATTCTCAGTAGACAAGCAGAGAGATTCTTTTAAAAGAGAAGTCTGATGAGTAGTGATTCCCTGATTAGACCCTTCCAGTGGCTTCCCTAAATATGTAAAAGAAACTCAAAATCCTTTTCATGTTCTAGGCCCATCTCAGTCTTTCCCTTGGCCTCTTCTCTGCTTTTCCATTCTCTCTGCCTTTTGGTCACTCCATTCCAGCCACAGGCATCTACTTGTTTCTTATATACACCAAAGGTGTTCCCTTGTGGACTTGGCACTTAGGGCTCTCTTTTTTTGGAATGATGACTCCCCCTATACCTAATCCTACTCCTTGAGTTTATTCAGATCTTTTCCAAGTGTTATCTAATCAAGAGGTCTTGTTCCTACCAGGGGCATCCTGCCCTTATTATGCATTACCATGACATAATTTTCTTCATAGAGTTTATCTGACATTAGGCTAATTATTTGTTTGTTTATTTTTTCTATCATGGGAATGTAAATGCCTAAGAGTAGGTCTTTGTCTGTTTTGTTGATGTGGCATTTGCATGCTCCATAATTTCCCGGTTCAATCACTATGCTCCTTTCCTAGGTAAGAATTTCATCTTTGCTCTGCCTCTCAAGCCTCCAATGTACCTCTCCCCTCTATCTCTACTGTTTTCTTCATGACCTTGCTTCCAGTTTCATTGAGAAAGTAGAATTTGTACATACCCTCACCATGACATCTACCAACCAACATACTCTGCTTTTCTTCCTTTAAATAGATGAACATTCACAATTTTATCAAAGACCAGACCTTCTCCTTGTACACTGGATTCCATCCTCTTTTACCTACTCGGTGATTTGCCTCTAGTAATTGCATTGTTTCCTGAATCTTCAATATATTTTTCCTTTCTCTCTACTGGACCTTTCCCAACAGGGTATAAACACAGTGTAAGATGTTTCATTTTTAAAAATAATACTCCCTTTACCTCACATCCCCCTTCCAGCTACCTCCTCATTTCTCTGATCCCTAAATAGCAAAACTATATACTTGCTCCTAATTTTTTCTTTTTTTGGAAAAGAAACTTGAAGATGAAACCAAGATATTCAGTTTTACTTTATCTGGGGTAAAGTCAGGAAATTGCATTATATGTTTTTAAGACTCCCCTGGTGAGTGTATTCAGGATTGAGAACTATTAATACAAGTTTTTGTTAGGAACTCTTACTAACTGAAGATAACTGTAAATGAAAATGAAATTGTCCAGTTTTACTGGAAGTCAGTAGAACAAAGCATTTTACTTCATAAGACATATTTAATTTAACAGGAACATGGTCATGATGGAAAAGCTGGTATATCCTTCTGTTATTTCCCTGTTTGTTTGACTGTCATGGAAATCTGGGATGAATAACAGGAAGTCTTAACATCAACCCTGACTCTATAGGCTAATACTTGCATATACCAGCCTTATAGATGGGAACCCGGCAGCATATGAGGTGGGAAGAAGAGGTGGAATGGATGTGGGAAATTATGATTTTTCTACTCACTAATATCATTTTCCAGACATAAATAAATAAAGTCCACACATATTCTTGTAAAATTTTTATAATATTTAACATCTTGCCTTTCATGTGGTAGTAGTTCAATGTGCATGTATTAAGTAAAATAAGAAGCTGATCGTGTCCACAGGCATCTCCATGCTTGCAATTCCAGAAGCTCTCAGGAAGTTCATTATGTGTAGCCAAAGATGGCTAAAAGGCAGGATAAATCTTACTCTTTAGTTCCTTAGTATGATTATTCATCCATTCAGTCAGTCAAAAAATAGTTATTGGTGACTTTCACACACTGGGCATTGAACATTGTTGTTCTGGATGCAAATTTGGTGTCCATCTATAGAGATTTTAATCTGGAATAACTGTAATCCAGGCAAATAATTTGACCCCACTGGTCTCTGGCTCCGGGTTTTGTGAAGGTCATGTCTCTGGTCTGTGTCTCAGTATGAGAAAAGAGTGATCGCTAAGAGGATTAAATGAGGGATCATAAGAAAATACTGCTTACAAACTATGAAGGATAACATCAGACTTACTCAGTACTGTAATGGTTTACATCCTACACTTTTAAAAGTAAATGAGTGTACAAAATAGTGATTCAACACTTCCATACAATACTCGGTGCTCATCACAAGTGCGTTATATCATACACCTGAAACTAATACCATCCTGTATGTTAACTAACTGGAATTTAAATAAAAACTGTAAACAAAAGTAAATGGTAAAAGGCCAAATGTAAAGATGATATTGAATTGTTTTTCTGTCAAATGGGGTTTGAAAACTGCTAGTTGGAACTCTTTCCCTGTTAGACTGTGTCACAGGTGTCTTTTCAAGTTTGCTTTGATTGAAAATGATTGTTAAGAATGAAAGATCTACTGCCTACTTCAGCCATCAAGTTCAAGGGCCATTATATGCTGCAGAGTCAGTCATTCATGTTGGGCTCACAGTGCTGCTGGGGTATGTTATCTGTGGGGCTCTGAAAACTTCAGGTACTCTATGGATGTAAAAGGTCCCCAAACAAAATAAATTGACAATCAAACATTGCTTTTTTAAAAAAAAATTTTAAAGATTTTATTTATGAGAGAGACATAGGCAGAGGGAGAAGCAGGCTCCATGCAGGAAGCCTGATGTGGGACTCGATCCTGGGACCCCAAGATAATCCCTGAGCCAAAGGCAGATAGATGCTCAACTGCTGAGCCACTGAGGCATCCCAAACATTGCTTTTCATTACCAGATTTCTTTTGGTCAGGCCTATCCTCTGGTGTCTAGCTCGCAGCAGCAAGCCTCTTCATGAAATTCCTGCAGAAAATCAGAAATATTATAAACTGTTAACCACCATCAAGGACCGTGCTGTTTACAAACACTGTCATGTTGCCTTTAGAGAAACTGGTAACTTTGGAAATTAAGAGGGTCTTCAAGATCACCTGAGACTATGACTTCTAAAGGTTAGTCCTCAGCTCAGACTTGGTTTATATTAGTCTCATCAGCTGAATTTATTCAAAGGATTGCTTTTTATTGTATTCTTTCATGAAATGACAGATTGGTAGTGATAATAGTACAGTAGTTTTCACACATGTACACACACACATATAGTCTCTGAAATTGTACATTAATTTGAGAACCAGTTTTATAGATGAGGAAAATGAGATGTAATATGATTGCCCTAAAATGATAGTCCAATTTCTTAAAGAACAAGAATAAACCTCTACTGACTAATACCTCTAAGTGCTGGGAAAGGAAACAATTACATATAATGAGAAAAGCAATTTTCACACGTTAGAGAATTCTCACTACCAGAGATAGTTCATTAGTGCAGAGCCAGTATGCCTTGTTATTGCCTTATAGTTTGGCTGAAGGAAAGTCTCTATCATCAGTCCTCATGCATTTTTCAGTCCTTTACCGTTTCCTCTTAGTAAGCCAATTGTTAGGAAGGAATTTCTAGCAGATTAGGATGGCAGTTATAGAAAAGGTTGGTACTTGCCATGTGTTAGGACTTAGTTTTAATTCTGGCTTCATTATTGGTGATGACTTAATGTCTTGAATCAATCTCATTGCTTATAAAGCCCTTCTCTACCTCCTAAGCTTCATACAAGGACAAAAGAGAATCTACAGATGAAAATGCTTTGTAAGTTATAAATTACAGACAGAAAAAGTTATTATGATGGCAAAAACAGTAAGTTGCTACCTTTCATCTGATAGTAGGCCTAGTGTTTGCTTCAGCAGCACATATACTAAAATTGATAGTAGGCCTAGCCCTTAAAGGTGGTAGAGAAGAGAGCTTCTCAAGTTGTGTGTAGATATATGTTTGCAGGAGAAACAAGGGGCAGTACATGCATCAACCTCAGAGCAGTATCTCTACAAATTTTGTACCCTACACACATTGCTTGCTTCACACTAGCTCCAGGTCTGAGTGTTGGGGTGTTGGATAAGGTGGCTCTCTTCTGCTAAGGGCATGTCCCAGAAAGTGATTTAGCTTACTACTGTCAGCTGCCAACATTTTTGTTTTTGTTTTTGTTTTGTTTTTTTAATTTCTCCAATTTTTTTTTAAATTCCAGTTAGTTAATATATATTCCAGTTAGTTAACAGTATTTTAGTTTCAGGTGTAGAATTTGGTGATTCATCACTTACATATAAAACCCAGTGCTCATTACAAGTGCTCACCTTAATACCCATCACACATTTAGATCCATCCCCGTGCTCACCTCCCTTCTGCTAACTCTCCATTTGTTCTCCATACTTATGAGTCTGTTTCTTGGTTTGCCTTTCTTTTTTCCCCCCACCATGTTCATTTGTTTTGTTTCTTAAATTCCACATATGATGAAATCATATGGTATTTGTCTTTCTCTGACTGATATTTTGCTTAGTGTAATACTCTCTAGCTACATCCACGTTGTTACAAATGGCAAAATTTCATTCTTTTTATGGCTGAGTAATATTCCATTATGCACACACAGAAACACACACACATGCACATCTTTATCCATTCATCTGTCAATGGATATTTGGGTTCTTTCCATAATTTGGCTATTGTTGATAATGCTCCTATAAACATTGTGGTGCATGTATCCTTTCTAATCAATATTTTTATATGAGGATAAAAAGCTTCTGCACAGTAAAGAATCAACAAAACTAAAAGGCAACCTATGGAATGGGAGAAGATATTTACAACTGACATGTCTGATAAAGGGTTAGTATCCAAAATATATAAAGAACTTATAAAACTTAACAGCCAAAAATATCCAGTTTAAAAATGGACAGAAGACATAAATAGATGTTTAGACATGAATAGAAGAAGACATACAGATGGCCAACAGACACATGAAAAGATGCTCAACATCACACATCATCAGGGAAATACAAATCAAAACTACAATGAGAAATCACTTTCACCAGTCAGAATGGCTAAAATTAACAACACGGGAAACAGCAGGTGGGGATGCGGAGAGAGGGGGAACCCTCTTACACTGTTGGTGGGAGCTGCCAACATTTCTAGCAGATGAGGGAATGCATGCTTTACTCCTGGAAGGGGAATCTGGGCAGCACAGCAGCCGCTAAACCACTGTGGAAGACTTTTGGCAGTCTCTTATAAAGTTAAAATACACCTACCCTGCGACCCTGTAAGTCTATTCTTAGGTATAGTTCTAAGAGAAATGAAAGCAAATGTCCACAAAAATGCTTGCACAAGAATATTTATAGCAGCTTCAAACTGGAAACAACCCTTTTGTCTAGGAACAGGTAAATGGAGAAACAAATGCTACTCAGCAATGAACAAATTTCATGGATAAGTTTCTTAAACACTATGGTAAACCAAAAAAGGTAGATAAAACATAGTACATTCATGTAATTTAATTGATATGAGGTTTTATAAGAGGCAAAACCCAATTTATTATAGAATACAAATTTTAGAAGGACTCTCTTTGACATAGGAGATTTCCTAGTAAAGTCTATGAGAGAATGCAATGGGAATATTCTGTATTTTGATAGAAATGTAGGTTTTACAGGGGCCACACATTTGTTAAAGCTTGTTACATTATACAACTAGTATTGTAATTTTACTAAATATTTATATCTAATATAATCTTAATAAAAACCCTCACTGATTTTTGTCTAATGGGGAAAAGGCAAATTTTTGAGGCTTAGGATCTTGTCAAGCAGTTACTATTTGTATGAAAAGGATTTTAAAGCATTTCTCACACTTATTAGAGCATAGGCAACACAAGGCTATTGGCTTCAAATAAAAATAAATATTGACTACAGAGAGGATAGGCCATCAGAGAATAGAAAGAGATGATTTTGCAGGACCAGGGAAATGTATGACACTTAAACTTCTAAGGTGTAATTAATATAGATTTGGTTCTTGGACTTTGGGCAAATATAGATGACTGTGGAAATCAGAGGTCTGTTTAAATAGTAATAAAAGCCTTGATACCAAAAGTGACACCTTGATGTGATAAAGTGTCATTGAACTTGGACTGTGCATATAAAGGAATCCCAACAGTCTGGTCAGTAGCCTCAGGCTCTCAGTTGTGTTTTAAACGAATCCAGTTATTGCTATTATTTGGTACATCATATATCATTGTTCTTAAATTAACCACATTGAAAACATTATATCATCTATTCAATAGCATAGTTTGGTCACTCTCAAAGGATCCACTCTAAGAAGTAATCCCAGGAATGTCACTGATAAATAAGCCCATATCTGATGATTCTGATACAAATGGAGGACAAAATCTCATTAACAGCTTCTCTTACATAATGTCACTTCACAAGTCTTATTTCCTTCTGAATTTATTGATTGATATTGTCTTGTATTTTAAATAATTTTAATTGAGTAAAGTGGAAACCAACCAAAGTGAGACTATATATAAAATTTCTAAAATCTCATCAAGTTCTCATGTCATCAATTGCTCTGGTTTATTTTCTGCTCTTAGTGCATCTGAGAGCTTGTCTCAACATAACCATGAGTATCTCTAAGGCTAAATTGGGTTAGGAGGTTGGGGAGGGACAGGGTAATTTGTCTGAAAGCTTTAGGCAAAAATATGCCCTAACACTAATAACCGTCAGAGTTCTGATTGGTCAGTGGCCAGCTTCTTTTGAAAAGTCATCCCTTCATAATTTTTTTCTTGCTAATTATGTCAGAAAGGTTGATTTTCTTTCCATCCATTAATTCAGTCAAACTTTTATGTTTAAAACACTTATGGAGCACCTAATATGGGCCACACATCAGCAATTGGTGCTAGTAGGATATTAAGAAAAATAAGTCACCATTGACTGAATTCAAGGTGCTTACATTCTATTAAAGGAGATAAATCTGAACACAAGGAAATTAACACAATGTTAATTTATTTAAAAATATTTCTGTTAAGATTACTTTGAAAAATGGTGTTGGAACAGAAAGCACAGAAAGTAGATTTTGGTGTGCTTTGGGAAATGGCCTGATGTAAAGCTTTATACCTACAGGATTCACTCTTTCATTTAAATCCCCAGTTAATTAGTAGCATGAGTTATTTATGATGTAGCATTTACCCCTCCTCCTTTACCCATAATCTTTTCTTGCAACTCTTCTAAGTATTTCTGAAAAATAGAACACACACTCAAATCAGAGAGTTTTACTCCTATGGTTAATTAACTGGAAACATTATTTTCTTCATGTTTGGCTCATTAACTTGGCACAGTTTTCTTTCTGCATGTCATGAAATCTGAGAGTTAGCTGTGGCTCTCCATCTGAGTTATGGATACTGACATTGAGGGCCGTCTGACATTGAGGGCCGTCTTGCTATCAGTGGTCATATGCAACAGTTAACTTTCTTGACACTGGGTCCCATTGTTCCTGGTACTGTCTTCTGTCTCTAAGGAATCCAGTTGCTTTATCAGTAGCTGCTGGTCTGCTTTTCAGTGCTTGGCCAAGCCAGTATGACTTATTCTGAAAGTCTCAGACTGCATACTGTGAGGCTTTCCCTTACTTAACTGGAGGGAAAGTTTATTTCTTTAAGCTCTCAGTTTTCATTGTTCTTTCTTTCTCTTGGATGTCTCCCAGTTTATGCCTTTACTTCTGGGCACAAGGTTATTGCTAGCCTCCGATGGAGGCATTTTTCACTTCAGTCTGCAGATTTATTGTCTCCTCAATTATATTCATAGTACATTTGATAAAAATAATAATTGCAATTAATCAGGCTCAGGCTATGTGCCAGAAATTCACTAGTTGTTTTGTATACAATATAGGTAGCCCTACCAATAATCCTGCAAAGTAGGCATGTTATTATCCTGGTCTAACAGTAAGGAATAAGATTCAGGTTGAGTGACTTGTCACACAATAAAAAAATAGAGAACCAAGATTGAAACCAAGACCTCTTGACTCCAAGTATTAGACTTTTCCTAGTGTACAATTTTGCTTTCTCTTGAGGCACATTGCCAGGAATTTCTTAGATATTTAATAACTCTGTTAAATTAATGCATAAATGAATGTGTGGAATCTCCTATATACCTTTTGTTATACTGAAATGCTAAAAATATCTATTGGTAATTGATTATAGACTCACCAGCTATAAGCAACTAGAAAAATTGAATAATATACGTTATATCTCTTTTAAAAGACATTGCAGAGTATGGAGTCATGCTTCATGAGAGAAGGTAAACAAATGAAATGAGTCTCATAATCAGCTTCTAGCCTTGAGGCATTCTCTGGAATGTGGGACAGGGAGTGAGGACCCAAGTAAAGCTTTTTAGTTTCCCTGAGTTGAGGAAATAAATGTTTGAGGAGGCCTATGTCACTTGAATTGCAGGGCAGAGTACCACAGAAGAGGGAGGTAAGCCCATAAGGAGATCCAGAAATATGCATAGGGGTCCCTTGAGTCTGGTGGGACTCTCTGAAGTCAAGCATACAACAAATATCCACAAAAACTATCTGCCAAAACCAAAACAAAACAAAACAAAACAAACAAAACAAAACAAAACAAAACAAAACTATCTGCCAAGAGGTATAAGCCAAACAATTCCTAAAGCCCACAAAGGACTTGGAGTTCTGAATAGCCAGAGTATAGAGACCTTGTTGGACATCCAGGACATCCTGTCATGACCCAAGAAGGCTCATGGGACAGTAGCAAAGCAAGGGAACAAGCAGAGCAAGTCTTACTCTAGATTTACCCTAATAAAGTGTAAATACAAGGTTTGAGAGCATGAAGCTGATTCACAAACAAATTAAGTGCCCAACAAAACAAAACTTTCAGACTCTTTAAAAAAAGACAATAAAATCCAGATCTTCAAAAATGTAAAACTTACAATGCCCAGCATTCAATAAAAATTTACTATACAGGCAAAGAAACAAAAATGTTACCCATAACTGGAAGAAAAGTCAATCAGTAGAAATAGGTCCAGAAGTCACAAGGAATGATAGAATTAACAGACTAAGATTCCTGAACTGCTGTTATAAGTGTTTGTAAGGATTTAAAGAATACTAGAAACATAGGAGTCAAGAAGTGAAAAATAAAAAGAGAACCAAATGGAAACTATAGAGGTGAAATTTTCAGTAAATGAAATGAAATCTCACTGGATGAGCTTAATGAAAAAAAAAATAGACTAGCAAGCTTGAAACTATCTGAGTGAGAGCACATAGAGGAAAAAAGTATAAAACAACAACAACAACAACAACAAAATCAACCCACCGAAAACCTTAATCTACAGAAATATTCATGCAAATAGAAAAGACAGGGTAATAGGTGATGGTAAAAAAAAAAAATCACATAAAGAAATAATTGTCAAAATATTTCCAAGAATCTCAACAGGATAAACACACAAAAAACTAAAAACCAACCAGACACATCATAGTCAAATTGCTGAAAACCAGCAATAAGGAGAAAATTGTAAAAGCAGCCAGAGAAAAAGACACATCAAATATAAAGGAGAAAAATATTGGAATGACTACTGAATTCTCATCAGAAACATACAAGATAGAAGAGCATGGAACAACATCATTAATGTGCTGAAAGAGATTGTCAAACTAAATGTCTATGTCCAGAAAAAATATCCCCTTATAAATGGAAGGCAATGAGACTCCCAGTTTCAGATCTGACATGTAAAGACCTTGGAAATTGTTACTCTCGTTTCACAGGAAGAAAAAAGCCAAACCAAGTGAAAATCAGCAACTCTTCTAAGATTTATGAGAGAGTTGGGGTCCCTGAAAATTGGAGGGACAGGTGAATATAAGGAATCACAGCTTCCTGGGAGAAAGCCCAGGAGCAGAAGCCTGCTGCTGGAGTCTGTACCACACACCACCATATCAGCTTGGCTACTGGGTAATAACAGAGAGTTACAGCTGAAAGAATTGCAAGCCTCAGGTCCTATTTAATAAGGAGTCTCTAAGGAAATCCAAAAACAACAGGGGAGACAAAAACAAAGGCATCAGAGGGAAATTTATCCTCTGACATCTACAGCTACAACAAACAGTAAACACAGCTTAACTCCTAGCCAGATGTACACTGAACCTCACACTAATGGCCTATTTACTTCATTTCTCTACTTGATACATCATGTCTGACTATCAACAAAAAATTAGAAGGCACATGAAAGGCAAAAAAACACAATCTGAAAAGAGAAAGCAAACATCAGAACCAGACTCAGCTAGGGCAGAGATTTTGGAATGATCAGACCGAGAATTTAAAAGTAACTCTGATGAAAATGCCAAGGGCTCTAATGGAGAAAGTGCACACCATGCAAAATTGAAAGGCAGGACAGACATTTTCAAACAAGTACAAGATGACAGAATGTGTCACCTGACACCCACATAATGAGAAATGTTCGAGGAAGTTCTTCAGTCTGAAGGCAAATGGCACCAGATGGAAACTGGGATCTACATGATGAAAGCACAGCATTGGAATTGGTAAATATATGGGTAAGTATAAAATATTTTTCTCTTTAAAAAAGATTATCTGTTGGGCAGCCCAGGTGGCTCAGCAGTTTAGCACTGCCCTGAGCCCAGGGCCTGATCCTGGAGACCCGGGATCGAGTTCCACATCAGGCTCCCTGCATGGAGCCTGCTTATCCCTCTGCCTGTGTCTCTGCCTCTCTCTCTCTGTGTCTCTCATGAATAAATAAATAAAATCTTTTAAAAAAATTTTAAAAAGATTATCTTTAAGAGAGCACTGATTCTTTAAAATAAAAAAAATGATATATATTGTGAAATTTATAACATATACAGAGGTAAAATATATGACGAATAAGTAAGGGAAAGGGAAGATGAAAATACACTGTCATACACTAATTCAAAGGGATACATGCACCCCCATATTTATAGCAGCATTATTTATAATGCCAAACTATGGAAGCAGTCCAAGTGTCCATTGATAGATGAATAGATAAAGAAGAGTTGGTCTATAGGGGTGCCTGGGTGACTCAGTTAAATGTCTGCCTTCTGCCGGGGTCATGATATTAGGGTCCTGGGATCGAGTGCTGTATCAGGCTCCCTGCACGGTGGGGGGTAGGCTTCTCCCTCACCCTCTGCCCCTCCCACCACTCATGCTCTCTCTCTCTCTCTCTTAAATAGATAAATAAAATCCTCAAAAAAGAAGAGGTGATATATATGCATATATATACACACACACATACATACATACCCAACGGAAAATTATTCAGCCATAAAAAAGAATGAAATATTACCATTTGCAACAACATGGCAACATGGATGGAGCTAGAGAGTATTATGATAAGAGAAATAGGTCAGTCAGAGAAAGACAAATATATGATTTCACTCATATGTGGAATTTAAGAAACCAAACAAACAGAGGAAAAAAAGACACAGATTCTTATCTACAGAGAACAAAGTGATGCTTGTGGAGGGTGTGGGGATGGGGGAAATAGGGAATGGGGATTAAGGATGTACTTGTGATGATGGGCACCAGGTGTTGGATGCAAGTGCTGAATCACTAAATTGTACACATGAAATTAATATGTAATAATATATATGTAATATGTATTTAACTACACTGGAATTAAAATAAAAAATAAAATAAGAAAATTTAAAAAGGAAATATACTGTTATGAGCTTCTTATGTTTCATGTGAAGTAATTTACTATTATTTGAAAGTGGACTGTGTTAAATTAAAGATGTTCAATGTAAATCCGAAAGCAACTACTAAATAAATAAAACAAAATGTTATTGTTAACAAACCAATAAAAGGATAAAATAGATGACACTAGAAATTATGCAGTTAATCCACAAGAAACCAAAAAAAGAGAATGAAAGAAACCAAAAAACAGATGGATCAAATAGAAAACAAGATGGTGGTCTTAAACACATCCATTGATCAGGATGTTACATGTAAATGGTAAAAATATTTTCATAATCAGAAAGAAAATCATCAACTGAAGTTACTGACATTTTTCATAAGGTCATATATTCACTGATTGTCACAGTCACACTGACCTAAACTTAAGATAGTATACAACCAATTCTGCTAACTTTTCAGAGCTAATTCTGGAAGGTGCTGCACCAGGATTTAGGAAGGCTCAGAGTGATGGGAAATAATACAGGTGAACTCTGAGTCTCTCCATCAAGGTGTTGGCCAAGAGCAAGGAGATGGAGATAAATACCACATTTGGAATAAATGACCCATTACAGAAACAAAGACTGAAGCAGCTGTATCTGCATTCTTTCTTATATTTTATGTATCCTTTGTATTGGCCAATTCTTTCTTTTGGTCTCTTTCCCTTACACTTGATATTTTATATGAAGAGTATTATTGGTAACTTTCTTCCTATTTCAGTTTTAGGTTACAGAATTTCCTTTTTTAAAAGATTTTATTTATTTATTCTTGAGAGACACACACAGAGAGAGGCAGAGACATAGGCAGAGGGATCTTTGTGTTAGGAGGAAGTGCATCGGATTATGTAGAATCACAATTCTATTATTGATGGAAGTTAAAGGTAGCTAAAAAGATGAGACCTAAACAGAGAGCTGCAGGTGTGGGCCACACAGATCATTTGGTGTCGCTGTCAGCAGCCTTCCAAGGTTTCTGTGCTCAGGCCAGTAGGGCATGGGCAGACTTCTGCAGGGGGCACTCCTCAAACACCCCTGATGGCTGGCATTCCTCTGTTTCACCAGTGGGAAGAAGGAGCACTAGACTGTAAAGCAGAGGTAGAATTGGGGAAAGGGGATTGGAAGGGGGAAGGTCATTGCTCTTTTATTTCTGCTTTTGGTGTTGTCAGATAGAAAGAGGTGGCTCTGTGTGACAGCTGCCTTCAGTAGATCTAGTAGCAGTAGATCTGATGCGCAATTGATTGTCTGTGACTGCTAGGTTAGAGCAGTGTCAGTGGGTGGTAGGTGGAGCTGTCCTGGCTACAGCAGCAGGTGCTATAGCTGCCATCTCCTTAGGCAGCTGCAGGGTGGGCAGTGAGGGTGCTCATGGGCACAGCCTATGCTGCCTCCTTCCTTTAGTGCTTCCAGCTCTTTGGGTGGTAGCTTTCTGCAGTTACTAATCTCTGGGATTACTCACCCACCCACTTTTGGCTTCCTTTGCCTTCTAGTGCTTTTAGAACTGGAAGCCTGGGGCAGCCCCGGTGGCCCAGCGGTTTAACGCTGCCTTCAGCCTGCGGTGTGATCTTGGAGACCAGGGATCGAGTCCCATGCCTGGAGCCTACTTCTCCCTCTGCCTCTCTCTCTCTCTCTCTCTCTGTCATGAATAAATAAATAGAATCTTAAAAAAAAAAAAAGAAGAAGAAGAACTACAAGCCTGTATTACCCCTACCCCTCCCATTTGAAATCACTAGCGTGGTTTTGATTTTCCTGGTGAGACCCTGACTGATACAGGGACATCAAAGATTGCAGCAGATTTAAGTTCCTTCTGAAGAATTTCCTAATATCTCCACAGCAGGGTAGACCAATTTGTGAGGTGCTTAGCACACCCTTATCTGTTTGGCCAGGCTTCCTCTGCTCCAGCGTCCCCAACTGCCACCTCTTTAAGTATCTTCCTATAGATAGCACGTGCGTAGCATTCAAAATGTTAAAGGTTAAAGCTAGGATGAATTAATTGGATACTGAGATGGTTTATATGACCTTAAATGCCCCCTTCTAGTCCTAATGTTTTAGAACACTGGGTTCTACCCTGTAGATAGATCACTGTGAGATGCTACAGATTTTTTTGGAAAGGGATCCATAAATCCATATAGGCACAAGAGTTTGTATGCTGTAAAAATATGCCTAGCAGCTCAAAGTATTATCATTTTTTTGACATAGTGTATTAGATATTCAGGATTGGTAAAATAGAAATTATATTATGCATTCATGAACACACAGCCACTTTTATGACTGCAGCTTTAAAACTCAACATAAACTAATAATACTGTTTTTCTTATTATGACGGGGGGCAATCCACAAGTTCTTTTATGTTTAAAAAGGAGCACATTTACCTGGGCTCAGAAACCAGAACACTGGAACTCTGGTTTTCAAGCATGACGTAGTTTCAAATCCAAGTGCCTCAGTTTTGAAGTTCTAAAGCCTGTAGGTTTAAAGGATAATTTTCTGGGACCCGTCTTTGATTAACAAGTTTTTACTTATTTAAGTTATAGTATTACTAAATATCATAGACTTAATATGCTTAGGTCATTGGGGAATTCCACAACAAATGGGGTTTTGTTGGCAAGATGATTAATTTTATGAACAAATGTAGTTTTGTTTCCTTATTTTAATTCTATGCTAAGAACCCAGGGAGAAAACTTTGAGGATAGCAGTGAAATATGACTCTAAGACGAGCTTAAGATATACTCTCTATTTTTTTTTTTTTGCCACTGTCAATAGAAGTGCTGCTATTTTATGCTGCTATTTTATGATGTTAGATTAACATGGTTATTTCTGTCATAAAAATGACTGGTGACAATGCATTGTGGTTGAAAAAAGGGGAACTAATATTTATTGGTGGCCTATAAAGATTAAGATGCTAAACCAGGTTTCCCCCTCTCTCTCTCTCTCTCTCTCTCTCTCTCTCTCTCTCACACACACACACACACACACACATTCACACAATTTTGTTTAACAGAGGTCCCAAACATGCAATAATTTGTCCAAGGCTAGACAGTTGATAGCTAGTAGAGGCAAGATTTAAGATTGAAATAGATGTGTGTTTGTTTAAAGAGCTAGATTTGACACCGAGTGCCAGGGTTTGAACCCCAACTCCACCAACAATGATCTGTGTGACCTTGATGTAATGACCAAATCTAGCCTCAATTTCCTCCTCTGTAAAGTGGTAACCATGATACTGCCTCTGTCATAGCGGGTTTGAGAATTTAAATGTGATAATGTATATAATGGGCAGAGCATCATGACTAACCCAGGGGACCCATAGTAACCACTCTAGTGTTAGCTCCTACTGTTTTTATAATACCCCATTTTCCTTAAAATGAGAATTAGTAAAACTGATGCTTAGAACTAATTCTATCACTAACAACTAAAGGTGTATAATTTTCAAGAGGTCCCTAAATCTCTGACTTTCAGTGTTTCATTTATAAAATGGGGATAATAGTTCTTTCCTAGCCTAATTACAAGACTTCACTGAGATTTAGAAGCCAAAAATGTTCTGTGCACAAATGTGAGTTGTTTTATGTATATGTATTCATTTATTTTATATATAAAATTTACTTTCCTTACAGTCCATTTGTTTTAAGATTAAGGTGTTACCTATTTAAAGTTTTGATTTATTTACGTGTCTTCTTATATAATTTTAAGTGTCTTCAGGAAAGGGTGTGGAAGCTCTGTTTGAAACTCCCTGCCGGTTTCAATATTTCTTCCTTTTCCCAGAGAAATGCTCAACTTAGCAGTACAGCAAACCGGACACTTTCTCACCATTTGTTTCTCCAGACAAAGGAAGGGACAGTAACTTGTGGTCCCAGGCTGACGTAGAGGATATTTCTTGATATCTTCAACTTGAACTGGTCTCATTTGACACGACAGGCTGATTTATGCGGCCGGATTAGTTCTCTTAGGAAGAAGCCACTTGCCAAATGTTGCATTTCATTTAGTGAGTTTCACCTCAGATCCCTTGTAAGAGGTGAATCGTGGCTATAAATATAGGGACAAAAATGGCCATGTTCCTTTTCAATTGAGTAAAGGTTATTCATAGTCAAAATGAACGGAGTTTGTACAAGTTATATTACCACTGTACTGTCTTCCAAATGATTGCTATAAAGCCAGAGATTATGTTCCCCTTGCAAAGACATGTTTGCATAATCTGTTAACCTTAGAATTCAGAAATTTCTCTTTTTTGCCCTCTGCCCTTTAGAGTTCAGGGCCCTCATTTTTTCTACCTGAGCCATCACCACAGTCTCTTAAATGCCTCTTCTCAAACTGTTGAAACCCCTTCACAATCCAATGTCTACCTTGTTGTCAGAGGGACATTTTTCAGGTACAGATCTGAGCATCTTACTCTCAATTTCTCCGCCTTACCTGCAGGACAAAAGCCCACCCATTTTGCATGACCTTGCTCACGGGAAAGACTAGCTTCCTTCATTCCTTCCTCACTTAGCATGGCCCTGCAGGTCTTCCGTCCAGGTCTGTCGGCTCTTACCTTTCTCCTCTTCCTCCACCCCCTGCTGCCTTTGGGAATTCCCAGCCATTGGAGACATCCCGATGTTCCCCCAAAGAAAGTCTAAACTTGCACACTTGGATGTCTTTTTCCATTCCTACCCCCCACCCCCACCCTACCTCTTCCTAGCCTAGCAAATGTATATCCATCTTTCCAGAGTCTGCTTCCTTGCCCTGGGATTTTGTGCAGACTCACTTGCCTGTCCAATGCCCCAGCCTCTGTGCCTCCAGATAGATTCTGCTCCCCACCCTCTGTGCTTTCATAGCACCTGGTACTTGAACATCTCTAAGACAGCATTTGAGTGTTAGCCTGGAGTGTTTGTGCACACATCTGCCCCTCCCTTTGGGACCATGATTTCCTTGACAGGAGAGACCGCCTATCTTATTTTATTGTTTGAACTTAGTGCCAAGCATATTTCCTGGCACAGAGTGTTCAGAGACTGTAATGGCCCAACACTTAAACCACGGAGTCAGACAGATGTGGGTGGAAAGTCCAACGATGTTACTTACTAGTCATGTAATCATGGGAAAGTTTTCTAAGTCCTCCTGATTTTAACTTTTTCATCCATAAAATGCAGTCAGTAACAAAATACTTATCTCACAAGGATGCTGTGAAAATCAAATGAGTTAAAATACGCAAAGGCTTGAAAACAGGGTCTGGCATGGTGACTCTGTACCCTTTTTTTTTTTTTTAAGATTCTATTTATTTATTTACAGAGACAGAGAGAGCACACACATGTGCACACAAACAAGGGAAGTACCAGGCAGAGGGGGTGGGAGGAGCAGATTCCCCACAGAGGAGGAAGCCTGATGCAGGATTCGATCCCAGGACCCCAGGATCGTGACTTGAGCCAAAGGCAGACGCTTCACTGACTGAGCCACTCAGGCAACCGACCCTATACTTTCTATCAGCTGCTTCTATTTATTGTTTTTATTATTACCACCACCTCTGATGATTGTTGGATAGATCACAAAAGATTGCTTATACTTAGGAAGGGTTTAGCATAGTATCTGGCATAAGAGTACATCTTTAATGCAGATTAGATGTTTTGTCATTATTATTTTTATTATTAAAGAGTGTTGAAGAAATCAATTTTCTTCCCTGTTGCCCAATGGACATCATCCCTTGGAGTGCAATAGCCTCAAAATGCAGAATGTTCAAAATTTTATCCCAGTATCCCCCTAGAACCAGCTTATGTGGAAAATACTTGCTAAAGCAGCCACTTAAATATTTTCTCCTCTCTCTCCCTCCCTTCTTGCCTCCTCCCCCTTCCTTTCTCCTTTGCTTCTTCCTTTGCTTCTTTCTTCCCTAATTATCCCATTTCAATTGCCTTTCTTTTGGTGTTTTGGGCTAAGATCCCTGAAATTATTTTTTTTTAAGATTTTATTTATTTATTCATGAGAGACACACACACAGAGAGAAAGAGAGAGAGAGAGAAAGAGGGAGAGACACAGGCAGAGGGAGAAGCAGGTTTCCTGTGGGGAGCCCGATGCGGGACTCAATCCCAAGACTCTGGGATCACGGCCTGAGCAGAAGACAGATGCTGAATGGCTTAGCCATCCAGGAATCCCCTCCCTGAAATTACTTAAACCCTGCCTCTATTTTTCTAGAAAAGATCTTTCACTCATCCCCATGATTTTACTTTTTGAAAGATGTCTGGAGCATAGGGGCACCTGGGTGGCTCAGTTGGTTAAGCATCTGACTCTTGGTTTTGGCTCAGGTCATGGTCTCAGTGTTATGAAACTGAGCAGCATCTGGCTCTGCACTCAGCAGGAAGTCAGCTCTCTCCCTCTACCCCTTCTCCATCACTAAAATAAATTTTAAAAATCTTAAAAAAAATGTCTGGAGCAAATATTTCTGTTTCCTTTCCCATTGCCATTTCTTTGTTCAGGTTAAGGTCACCTGCCACCTGGATCACTCCCTGTTATTTCACAGCGCCTCCAGGGCAGGGGCCCAGTATCTCCAGAGAGCAAGGCACAAAGCCAGGAAGGGGTTAAACCTTAACTGCCAAAGGGGCACACAGGAATATAAATGAGTGAAGCCAACCAGGGAGCAATGGTGGCCATGACATAATGGGGAGGTCATGTCTCATCTACAGGGAAGAGTGGCTACGTAGAAAAGTGCCTGCTCATTGCTTCCATATGGGAATGCTGGTGTTGCTGGACCTTTACATATTTTAGGTGAAACTGCAAATCTCTACATGACATCTACTGATACATAAATGATGGCAACTAGTTCAAATTTCAAAATCCCCATTGTCTGGGTTAAACAAGGCTACTGGTCAGATTTGGCACACAGGAAGAGAGGTTCTGATGTCCAGGGAGAGGTTCAAGTAATGTTTGCAAAACCAAATGGATCCAGGAGACATTTCTTCTCTTGGTCTTGCTCAGTCTCTTCCTGCCTCCTGGACTGTCCCCTACATTTAATCTCACCTTCAAAGTGCAGTGTATGTTTTCTCATACCTTTCATGCCAGTTGCTCATACCGGTTGAAAAGCTACTCTGTTCTAAGTGCTGAAGGTGAATTGATAATAAAGAAACATTATCCCTGAATTGATGAGATAACAAAATCAGGTAGTTCATGGCAATGGCAAATAGAAACAATAGTGCTCTATTCTTAAAAATTCTTTATTTTTAAAATATTCTTAAAAATCTAGTTTCTTCTCTTGGTACCATTATACTTGGAGGGTAATTTTAAGTTAAATTGTATGTCAAGAATTGAATTGCAAGTATTTCACATTTTACTAGGGTGTAACTAGATTGTGGGTTCCTCAATGGCAAGCTCACATTAAACATGATTTATATTCAAAGTTCCTACAGATCAGCAGATAGTCATGTATGTAAGTGACAATAAATAATTACTTACAAGCCAGTTAAAACTAGTAGTTGGTTAATTATTTGATTTAGTTAGAATGAAAGTCCTATTAATGCAAAATTCATATAATAATCTTGCAAAGAAAGACTAAGGCTTTTGCTTTGTCCATGTAGCCATCGATGGATGTCAACTATGCCCAGTTCATTCTCTTGAATTATTAGGTTCATAAGCTCTGAAATTTTCAGTTTCTTTAAAGTCATGCAAGATATAAAAGAAATTTGGAGGAAATTTTCGTGTATGGACCTCCTAGAGTTTTGTGATTTCTTTTCCTAGTCTTTTACAATAGTCTGTTCGCTATTAATTCAACAATAGTGTCTTTTACCAAGTTGTCTTTAAATAGTTTTTGCATAGCAGTCACGTATATTTTCATATAACAACTCCTTTTATATAATTCATATTTTATTAGTTTATATAATATTTAATCAAATTTAAAAATTATTTTCAGAAATACAACAGAATACAGAATAGGGGACCAAATATCGGTGATTTGTGATCATATCAACTGAACTAGTGGGAGATAAAGTTTCTAGCATGTTGGAGACTAGGACACTAGCACTGGACATTCTGTGCCGGACATGACTCTGTCTTTTGCAAAATGAATGGAAGCTATTGATTCTACTTGGTCAGTTAGGTGAAGGTTAGTGAAGTCTACTCTACTACTACTACTCTACTATTGATTGGGATTCAAGTAGCATTTATTGTATTCTTTGCAATAGTAATTTCTCACCCACTTAAATGTTCAGTAGCATTTCCTTTTTTTTTTTTAATTTTTATTTACTTATGATAGTCACACAGAGAGAGAGAGAGAGGCAGAGACATAGGCAGAGGGAGAAGCAGGCTCCATGCACCGGGACCCCGACGTGGGATTCGATCCCGGGTCTCCAGGATCGTGCCCTGGGCCAAAGGCAGGCGCTAAACCACTGTGCCACCCAGGGATCCCGTTCAGTAGCATTTCCAAGGTGCATTTACTTATATTATCATACTCTCATAGCATCCCTATGAGTAAGACATTTTTCCCTTTTGACAGATGAGGCAATTTTCAGACAGGTTGAAGTGACTTCCCTAAGATCACATGGCTTGCAAATAATGAGTGAAAGACTTGAACCTATTCCAATCCGACCTGAGTTCAGGACTCTTACTCCCTAGTGCTACCTGTCCAAACCGGGGTAAATGAATTCCAAAGACCTTTCTAGCCTTATCATGATGATTCTGTGATATGTTAGCAATATCCTACGTACATCATCTGTTCTACAGTTATGAGCTTCTATCCCTCTATGGCTCTGTGGGCCACCGGCTTGACGTGGAGGGGAGAAAGAGATTAAGTAGAGGGGCCAATTAGTTTCAGAATTGTTGGGTAAATGTTTCACATCTTTGAGTTTGTCCCCCTCTCCTTTGATGAATGGCTCTTGCCTCTTTTTGACAGATTGATCTTGAGTGCTGGGTATTTTTCTCTCACCACATTAGCTGCCAGTTTTCCAGGCTATCCCCTCAGGACTGAGATGAGGTGAGAGGTAAGTTGTTTGTAAGTATGACTTGACTGAGCAGTGCAACCAGGCTGAACGTTCAGAGAGCCCTTCTGTGCTTGGAGCCTGCTTTCATGTCTTGGAAATCCTGATTTATTTCAGGACAGGGAAAATCCAAGCCGGCTTGCAGACTGGAAATTAAAATCTTAAAACTATGTATGAAAATCGAATATTCCAAATGGCCTGGTTTAAACATCACCCTGCATCGTTGATCAAATGTAAAAGTTCTTGAAAAGAAGCAGGGGGATTTATGACGAGATGTAGGACTGGGGAAAGGCTTGGCCAATATTTATGGTAACTTCAAGGAATTCCACTGACCATACTATAGTATGCTTTGGTACCTTCAAGTTTCTGCTTTGGAGATTTCAAGCCTGCAAGTGCTTATGGATTGAAAAATATTTTGGTTTGGCTGTATTCTGTTAACTTCTGAATTTTGGGGGGCAGGAGAGAGACTGTATATACTTATTGGGACACATTTATCATCCTGAATGTAAGTATGGATGTATGTGTTTTTATTCCTTTAGATTTATGTCTTTGACTTTCTTGAGGACAGGACCTTTGCTTTAACTATCTCTGTGCCCCCAGACCTAAAACAGTTTTTGGAAAATGGGAAGTACCCCATAAATGTTCTCCTGATTCATATTATTTCATTGACTTCTGTTAAGCATCTCCTTGAGCTGGATCCTGCGCCAATGACTGAAGGAAGTAGAGAGACAGATGGAGAGACTAGGAATTTTCAAAATGAATTTTACTTTAAAACTTAAAGGAATATAACTAAAAAGGCAATGCATAAAAACAACTAGCCTTACACCTTAATTCCATGTTTGCAACCTTCAGTAACTAGTAGAGCAGAGCCACACATGTTGACTATTTCATATACTTATTCAGGTGTGTTAGGAAGAGGCAAGGAAGCCAATTTGAGTTTTAGTCTCCTTTCAGCTGACAAAGAATAAGATGAACATGTACAACACAGGCTGGTAGATGGGTTGGTGACAGGTGTGTTTAAGCACCATCAATAAATTCCAAGACACAGTTTTAGATATTTTCACATAAATCATCCTATTTAATCCTCTCAAATGTTTTGTAGGATTGGCATTATTACTTGTAGATATGAAAATGCTGTTCTTCCTGGAAGATCTTTCAACCTACTAAATACTCCTCATCTCCAGGAGCTGGCTTTAATGACTGTTCCTCTGTGATTCCTTTTCTTCTAATTCTGGCCAGAATCAGTGACTCCTTTCTTTCTGCTGCCATAAGACTTTGTATATTCCTCAAGCTTGGCATAAGCAATTGCATTGCACCTGAAGTCCTCCCTGTGTGTCAGGCTGCAGGCTCCCCAAAGCTGCTTTGACCGCATCATCCACCCACCACACAGATAATACCTCTATCCCTCTGCTGGAATAGTCTGGGACTCCTGCAGCTTTCCTTGTCATCTTCATTACCCTTTCCATTCCCCATCAGTAAGCCATCAAGTCCCTGGGATCCCCCCAAAAAAACAACCCCGACAACTCGAGCCTTCCAAACTGCTCTAGCTTGCACCAAGATCCCTGTAGCTCTCATTGACCTCGTGTCTTTTCAGATTCTGGTGACAGCCTCCCTCCTCCCTTGTTTGTTGCTCCCGCTCTTGTGGTTCATGTCATTCATTCCCCTGTGGTTCAGTAACTGTCCAGCAAATTACCACTGCTGCTAAAATAAGCCCCATAGATCTGAATGCCACTTACAGGACTGCGCTGGCTCTTCCCCAGATTGTAGCTTCATCCTTATACCCTTACCATCTGTCATCAAAGAGTTTGACCTTCTCTTTGCCAAGTGCTTTTCCACCTGCTGTTCCCTCTGCCTAGAATGCTCTTTCTGCTCAAGCTAGCTCCTGCTCACCTTTCAGGTCTTAGCTCAAATGTGGTGTTTGTAGCCTGGAATTTGCAAACTTTACTGAGCCCCTGGGATCATCTTCAGAGGATAATATTCCATTCCAGGAATAGCATCTATGGGAACTTATATGTATGTATATATGTATTTGTTTAATGTCTGCATCCTTCACTGAAAGGCGAGACTTGTTGGGGAGTGGATGCATCCCTTTGATTTTTTTCACTATTATAATCCAGTACTAAGTTAGTGCCTGAGAGTATGGAGGACACTTACTAAATATTTATTAAAAATTAAATAAATGAGGGGTGTCAGGTGGCTCATTGGGTTAAGTATTTGTTGATTTCAGCTTGGGTCATGATCTCAGGGTTCTGAGATCAAACCCCATGTTGGGCTCTGTGCTCAGCAGGAGTCTGCTGGAGATTATCTCCCTCGCTCTGCCCCTCCCCACTCTCTCTCTCTCTCTCTCTCTCTCTCTGTCTCAAATAAATAAATAAATAAATAAATAAATAAATAAATAAGATCCTTAAAAATAATTCAAAAAATTAAACAAATGAATAAATGGATGAAAACGAAATTCTTCAACTATGACTGTCACACTGGTACTATTAAAAGGGCCCCTTAATTTTGTTTGGCGTCTCTCCCTAGAAGAGGTAACCAATATATGTTTTTAAAAATTTCCATTGGTTGTAAATTTCCTTTGATTCCCACCTTCTCCTGACCAAACTGCATTTGGAAGGTGCCAACTGCCCCAATTATGAGAAGCATCCCTCTGAAAATGTCCCACCTCCTGTCCAGACACCTATAAGTGATCTGTCCATGCACTCACATGCCCCCTACAGCCTAAACAAAGAATGAGCTCTTCATTTTGGTGAAGGCTATTGAGCAAGCCATTTTAACTGCATTTTATAATGAGGAAACTGAGGCAAGCAAGAAGTAAAGTCACTTGGCTGAGCAAGAGCAGGGTCCCCAAGCCACCTGTCAAAGAAGATGGATGAAATGGCCAGGGAACGTGGGGAGGAATTCAAGTCACATGCCAAGTCCAGGCTGGCAGCAAGGCTTATGGCAGGTAACCACACTCAACATCCTGCACTTGGTTTGAAGTGCCCTGGTGTTCTGCGAAGGGAGCCCAAACACAGCCAACTTGGTGCCAAAAAAGAAATTCTCACTCAGAATATTTTCCCAACAACATTTTTATTTGAAAGAAACCTAGCCAAATGAAAACACATGCACAGAGGTTTCTTCTCATGCCTTTTTCTGTATATAATTTCTTTTGTATTCTTGACCACCCTGATATTATAGTTTTTATTTTGAGGAAAGTTTAAAATAATTTCCCTGTAACTCATTCATCTTCCTGTCCTGAGGTAGGGTGAATTTTCATCTTTTCCAGCCAGTCTTAATGTAGCAGAAACAATCAGAGGTGCTGCTGTGCCTTTAGGTGCTGGGCAGAGAGCAGGGTTGGAGCAGGTGGGCCGAGCCAATAAAAGGCAGCTGGGAAACAGGAAACTGCAGAGAAATTTCCCCAAGTTGCCCTCTGCTGGAGCCTAGCCATGCTCTCCTGTGAAACCTAGCCAGGCTCTGGTTTTCTATTCCATTCCTTCCTGGGCTTGAGACATTGCTCTCATCTTGGACCTTCTTTGTTCTGTATTACTGCTCCTCTGCCCACACCCAATACTACCTCCCATGTATAGGTCAGGATCATCACTGAGCTCATTCCTGCTTGCCCCAGGTGTGGCTGTGCTGTTAGAGTTACAACAAAAAGAGCATCAAATTGACAATGGTGTGTCCTTCCCATCCCCACCATTACTGCTCACATTTGCAAATTAATGCTGGAGAGAGATCCCTCTGAAGACAAGTAAGACATCCTTTGTGGTCCCAAGGAATCCAGGATAACTTTTTCCAACTTGTTCTCTCTTTATTTCATTGTTCCAAACATGAGTCCGTGCAATCTACTGGTGTCTTGAGGCCCAGGTTGTCTTCCTGAAAGTTATCTCTGAGAGTATCATTCAAACTACTTCTGTGGTTTCCCTCTGGGTCTTTGCCAAATGCTATTTTCTATGCCCTAAATGGCCCTCTTTAGAGTTTTCCAATCATTACCCCTTCCTCTTGGCTCAGTTCTAATTGTACCTCCTCTACCATGAAGCCTTCTTTGAGGACATTAGGACAAAGAGTCCATGCTCTAGCACTGAGATTTCCAGGTTTGATTTTTTTTTTCCAGGTTTGAACTCTAAGTTATTCTCCTGCTGGCTGTACAACATAGAACTTTTTGAGTCTTCCAACATAGAACTAATTGAATGCCTCCATTGCCATATCTGTTAAAATGGGAATAATATTAGTATCTATTTTATAAGACTTGAGATTTACTGAGTTGAAACGTGAAGTAGTTAGAATAGTTAAGTGCTCAGTTTCATTCTCTCTACATGATCAAGCTGGTTTGGATTACCATAATAATCCATAGAGCTTTTGTGTACTCCTTAAGTAAATATTTTCAGGGTCAGTAGGTGCTAGGCGCTCAACCAGGCACTGCTCACAAGCTGTGTTCACAGTATTGTATGTCTGTCTACTTTCTGTCCTTGTCAGCTGTAGAGACAATGAGATAGAAACTCTTTCTGAAGATGCCATGTAGTAACTTCCCAGTGAATGTACTCTGGATTGAGTTAATTTTTTCCATAGTTTAAAGAAGTGTCATAGAGATGGGTCCTGAGGGATCAATGTCTTACCATTTGATCATACCTGATCTCAGAGAAGATATATTTAATTCCATTACTTACTTGTGAATAGAGCTGTATGCACTTTAAAAGTAGCATTTGATAACATAGGAAACCCACATTTCATGTAAAAGGATAAGGAGTCAATGACACAACAACCGTCATCACCACTGTCATGTGTGCAGCATCACTATGACCATCCCATCCCCACCTCCACCTCCATCACCACCACCTCCATCACTACAACTGTCACTATTATATGCACCATCAACACCATCACCACCAGCATTATCACCACCACCATGGCCACACTATCACTACTAATTCCACTACCATTATCACTATAATCACTATATGATTATAATAATAATGACAAAACAACAGCATTGACCATTTTCAAGGTTACCCAGTAACCTTATGAGGTAAGGATTATTTATTTAATTTATTTATTTTAGAGTGAGTCCCTGAGCGTGCGAATTGTGGGGAGGGGCAGAAGCAGAGGAGAGACAGGACCTCAAGCAGACACCCCACTGAGCACAGAGCCTGATGCAAGGCTCCATCTCTCAACCCTGAGCTGAAATCAAGAGTTGGACACTTAAATTAAGAGTTAGGTGCCCTAAGGTTGTAATTACTTTTATTTGTTTTTGATGGATTAGAAAAGTGAGTTTCAAATGCAATCGACTTAATTTATACATTTTAGAAATAAAATGATATAGTGATTTTGTCCCTCCAGATGTACTTTTCACCCTTGTCCTTACCTCCTCTGTACCCTGAGATGCTTACCTCAGCAGACCTCATTATATAGGTTCCTTTTCCTCTAGCATTTGCTCAACTCAGCCAGTGGCAGATAGGAGCAGGAGACAGGAAGAGGGGAAGAGAGAGTGACCAGACTATTTCTTCTCATCCTGTACCATGATTTTGTAGTGGCTGTTCTTCCTCCTGAACACTTTCTCCTAGTTACAGTTCTCTCTTACTTTTAGAAACTGTTCCTTCCTCTTTCTTCTTCTGACCTAAAAATAGTAACAGCTCCTAGCTGTTGCTAGACGTTGTATTTTATCATCTCCTGATGCTTCCTTTAACTCTGCTCACAGCTCTGAAAGTACTCTTATAATTAAATTTTCAATGATCTCTGAGTATGCCACCTATTCCCTGCCTGGACCCTGAATGATGCCATATAATATTAAAGTATACACCACAAAATACAACATATAATTCCTGGAAACAGGAAGGTAGGAAGAAATAAAGGGAAAAAATAAAGGAAAGAAGTAAGAAGAAAAGGAAAGAAGGAAGAAAGGAAGGGAAATAAACTCAGATTTCTACTATCAAAATAAATACACTATTATAATTTTAACGTGTTTACCTTTGTTTTCTGTGACGTCTTATGTAGCTATTACTGCAGTATATGTATTTATGCCTCCTACTTTATTCACTTCATTATGCTGTTTCATCATTTTTTTAACATTAGATGTCATGACCATTATTTTTAATGACTGAATAATATTTTGTTGAGTGTTCTTTTAATATTTTTTGGTTACAAATGATACATTTTCCTCATTTCGGTTATACTTTTGATAAATTCCCTGTAGTATGATTTTTAGGTCAAAGGAAATGAATATTTTTTTGACCCTTAATCTAATTCCCAAATTTTAAATCAAGGGATTTTATTTTAAAAGTTACTATCAGTTTCAGTTTTTAAAGGGGGAAGATTTAAAACACTTAAAGTTCTTTTTATAATTGTCTTGTGTCATATGTTTTTGGCTTTCATGTATCTTTTTTCTTGCCCTTTCTCCATCTTGTATTTTTTGGATTCAGCACTGAGGTAGCTTTTATGATTTGTAAGATAAATGTTTTTGTTTCTTAACTCCAGGAGTGGCTTTCCTAAAATTTTGCACAGTCTAAATGAACATTCAACTAATAATCAAAAGTAAAAACATACCAAAGTTTTGATATTTTGTTCACTGTGGGTTTTTGTTGCATTAAGTTTTCTTTTTTAAAATATTGCTTTACAGTTTTTTGTTTTTTTTTTTATCTTGATAACTGAAATTTTGGGAGCATCCCCTTAAAGTCTGTTCCTAAAGCACATGTCTCACTCTCCTTACCCTCATCCTGGCCCTGAGGCTCATACTCATTTTGGCACCTCCAGTCCTTAGCATGGGTTCAGCACCTGGAAGGCTTATGGTGCCTCCTGTTTGCTTGTTGATGAGATTTATTATGCTATGTGTTGTATATGGAGCATTTTGAAAAAGGAACCCTCTAGCTGATTGGCATGGATCACTTCCCTGTCCATAGAAACAGACTTTCCCATGCCCTTGGCTGCCCACTGTCTGAGTAAATGAAGCATTTCTGAGATGAAGGCGCTTGTAAATGTGCCTTAGAGCACTCTATTTGATTATCCATTTCATTATGATTGCTTTTCCTTACACAAATACTATCTAAATATTATGATGAGAATAAAAACAAAACAAAAATACTGAAAGATGAAAAAGGAAAATCAACAATCCATTCTTCTTTCTCTAGGATTAAGCACTGAGCAAAAGTATAAAACAATTACAGTTTCATCTAATTGACTGCAGCTGTGCAAATACCCTAGCACACTAGGAGACTGGTGTCCTGCTCCCCACGTCCCCATCCCACCTCATGAACATCTTGATATCTGGATTTGTTTCATTTTTGCCCAAGGCAAGGTATATGTAGGAAGAATGAAACTGTGCTCACTGGTTGAAGGAAAGGAATATATCCTTTCATAACTGCCAAACTGGAGCTTAAGCCCATGGGATTTGATTATTTTGAGGTTCTAATTTTCAGGATTCCCCTGTCAAGAGGCAAAGAGCCATCGGGTGTTAGAATAGACTGGCAAAGGACAGAGCAATGGTCTGCTTCCTAGGCTTCATCTTCTATGTGGGAGACGGGAATTTTATGTTTGTTGGTCAGTGTGTGTCAGACACTTTATATTTGTTACAATTTCATTCTATCCTTGGAAATATGTTTGATCTGCATTCTACAGATGATGAGATAGGGATTTAGATTGGTTAATGGCTGAAGGCTAAACACCTTCTCCAACAATTGGTATAGAATTTGGGATTTGGACATTTATTGCTTGACTCTGAAGTCCCCATATATTTTTTTTTTAAATGACATTATGCTCCATAACCACTATTATCTGCAGGGTTCCTTGGAATCCAGCCTCTACCTTTCCTCCTTACTTGCATCTCTCTCTCTCTCTCTCTCTCTCTTTAAAGAGTTTATTTACTTATTCATGAGAGACACAGAGAGAGGCAGAGACATAGGCAGAGGAAAAAGCTGGCTCCCTATGGGGAGCCTGATGTGGGACTCGATCCCAGGACCCCACGATCACAACCTGAGGCAAAGGCAGACGCTCAACCACTGAGCCACCCAGGTGCCCCATAAAATACATTTTTACTATAATGCTTGTTAGTGTTTTCTTAGATTCTGATGGGATCTTAGTTAATAGAATCTTGGGTCTTCAACTATCACAATGTTCATAAAAAATACAATAAAAAATTAAAACCACCATGAGATCCAGTAATTACACTTCTGGGTATTTATCTGAAGGAAATGTAAACACTAACTCAAAAAGATACCTGCAATTCCATGTTTATTGCAGCATTATTCACAATAGCCAAGACTTGGAAACAACCTAAGGGTCCATCAGCAGGTGAATGGAAAAAGAAAATGTCGTATACGTACATACAATGGAGTATTGTTCACTCATAAAAAAGAAGAAAATCCTGTCATTTGTACGGACATGGGTTGACCTTGAGGGCATTATGCTATGTGAAATAAATCAGACAGAGGGAGACAAATAATATATCAGCTACTTATATGTAGAATAGAAACAACTCTGTCCCACAAACAAACAAACAAACAAAACCCCTGAGGTCATAGATACAAAGAACAGATGGGTGGTTACCAGAGGTGGGAGGTGGAGGGTGGGCAAAATGGGTAATGGGGGTCAAAAGCTAGAAATTCCCAGTTATAAAATGAGTAAGTTCTGGGGTTGTAATGTTCCCCATAGTGACTATAGTTAATAATACTGTATTGAATATTTGAAAGTTGCTGAAATCTTAAAAGTTCTTACCATAAGAAAAAAATATTTATAATTATGTATGGTGATAGAGGTGAATTCAACTTACTGTGATGATCACTTCACTATATATATATATATATATATATATATATATATATATATAGAATCATTATGTTGTACACTTGAAACTTTTTAAATGTTCTATGTTAATTACATCTCAGTTAAAAAAAAAAGAAGACCCTCCCTGATGGGATTATGGGTAAAGACAGAAGGTGCTGATAAAGGTGCTGTTTACACCAGCAAGGCAGTGCTCACTCTCTAAGAGCACTGGAACCTCCCTACTTGGCACCTACTGAAAGCAAATCTGGGAGATCATAGTAAGCATATGAGTTTGTAGGGAAAATGCTAGAGAAGCAAACTTCTGCTTAATGTGAGAAAGAACTTTCTAGTAACTAGAGCTTGCCCAAGGATGGAACAGGCCAATATAGAGGGCAGTGAGCTCTGGTCTTCAAAATTATTTAAGGAAAGCCTATATAGACATTTATTAGGATACCTAAGAGTCCCTAGCTGGTGGGTTCAAAGAATTCCCTCCAATCCCCAAACACACACACAAGAAAGTAGATAGATAAATAAATAAAAATTTTATTTTATTTTTGTTTTTTCAGATTTATTTATTTATTCATGAGAGACAGAGAGAGAGAGAGAGAGAGAGAGAGGCAGAGACATAGACAGAGGGAGAAGTAGGCTCCTTGAAGGGGGCCCGATGTGGAACTCAATCTTGGATCCTGGGATCACGCCCTGAGCCAAAGGCAGATGCTCAACCACTGAGCCAACCAGGTGTCCCTAAAGAAAAGTTTTAAAAAGGATTGGTCCAGAATAAGCCAGGAAGGTTAAACATGAAAATGAATTTTGCTGGAGGGTAGAGGGGTAGGAGGGATGAGGTAACTGGTTGATGGGCATTAAGGAAGGCCCATGATGTAATGGGCACTGGATGTTAACATAAGACTGATGAATCATTGCACTCTGAATCTCTGAAACTAATAATAATCTATATGTTAATTAATTGAATTTAAATTTTAAAAAATGAAAAAAAAATACAGTCCAGTATTATGGTGACCATGCTATACATTACATCCCCATGACTTACTTTTATTACTGTACATTTATAGCAGTTATCACTTTACCCATTTCACTCACACACACCACCCCCTGCCTCCCATGCCCAGCCTGTGGCAATCACTAATCTGTTCTTTGTATCCATGATCTTAAACAAAACCAAAGTTTTGTGATGGTAAAAACAAAACAAAACAAAACCCCGAAACCAAAATCAAAACCAAAACAAACCAAAAACCGAGAGAGAGGAAAAAAAAAGAAAAGAAAATGAATCTTGTCTGTATTAGGCTCTTAGCATCTTATGAGGTCAGCGCATGAAGCACTGAGTCCAAAGCTCTGAACTTGGAATCACAAGTCCTGGCTTCTTCATGAAACACTGATCAGCAGTTTGACCTTGAGCAAGTCCCTTGCCCTCCGTGAGTCCATTTTCTTTTATTTTAAAATGAGATAATTGAGACACACCTAATGCATATCTCAGGTTTCTTTGAACTGTAATATTGTTGATCTGTAGTAGTGTGTGCTTATAATTAGGAAGAATTGATATTCTCAGAGAGGGTATATATCAGCTTTGGAAGGTAATCATGTAAAAGAGCCTCCTACGAATGGATTCCCTTCACACACATCTCAGAGCCAGGCCAGTGGTGGTGGTGGCTATTCTCATCTCCTCATGCCCAAGAGATCCTTTGAACAGTGCCTTAAGTCTTCAGTCCTAGGGACACGTTTGTGTGGAAGCATGGACTTGCAGTCTTTGAACCAAACCCAAAGGAATGTTTCAGGTTTGCTCTTGGCAAAGTCCTTCTTTCCTTGCTCCCTAATGAAGGATTGGAAGGCTAAGACAGGCCTCACGTGGCTCTTCTTGGCTGTTGCCTCCCTCTTTAAACAATGGCTGGATGCGTTCTGTAGGAAGAAAAGGAAACATATGGATTGAATTTCCCCCAAGTGCACTATGGCCTAGGAGTAGAGTGGAGGCTGAGTGTGGGGGTAGGTAGAGAGGAAGGCTTTGGCACAGCACACTGGGGAGCTTGGTAAAACCTTGGTCCCATGTGGAGGGGTGGGGACAGGAGGTCAATAACTAGCTTTGGCCAGGTGTGCTCTGAACTGTCTGCAGTGGGACAGGCGTGTACAGGGGACCTTTGGAAATGGAGGAGTAAGTGGAGTGATGTTGTAATGGAAATGGGGAAGATGTGGCTATCAAGTCAGGCAGAGGCATCCAAAGTTTCTGGAGAGTCAAGGGTCTGAATGTCAAGGGATCCTTCCTGAAGAAGGCAGGTCTGGCTATATCCAGTGCCTTGTACAATGGGATTAAAGTTTGGAATTTAGTTAAGTTGAATCAGGAAAGCATTAAACAATGTGTATGAATCCTACATCCCTTGCCAAATTACTTAGGACTTAACAAATGGAGAGGCATGATGGGGCCTCTCTCATTTGTGTTATAGATACATTTGCAGATGACAAGTTGGAAGGCAAGAAGGGGAGTATCTGGGTTGTTGAAGAGTTAGAAGTGCATCTGTGTGCTTTTACACATGTTGTGCTTCCATTTATAAAGACCTCTCCTCCTTCTCTATATTTGCAACCAATCCTGCCTGCCCCTTCAATGCCTGAGCTTTCTGCCATGGTACCCACTCTAGCAAGATTATGATCCCCAGGACTGACAAGTCATGTAAAGCTCTCTTGCCATGTAAACATGAGCTCTGGGAATAATCTGTATCTTCACATGTGCGTCCCTTATTCCAGATACCCATGAGCATGGTGGTGCTGTCTTTTGATTCTGAGCCTGGGTATTTATTTCTGTCCTACTGGTCCAGAGCAAAATCCCAAAAACTGAGTAGTCATCTACTGGTCTGACACTCTCCTGGTATTCATCACCCCTCTCCCCTGGGGAGCCTTGTGCCTGACTTCCATCATCTCCTGTAGGGTGAACCTTTTTAGTTTACCAGTGGCATGAAGAACACTAACCATCCTGAAGCCTGAATGACATAGCTCCCCTCCCCTCTTTGTATCAAGTTCTACCTGGTCTTAGATTGGATTAGACTGAACCTTGCTCATCTTCCTTGGTTTTTAATTGCCAGCTCTAGTTGGGGAGGGACTATTTCTCTTGGCCAATCTTCTTCCTCATCTCCTACATTTGTTTTGGTTTGGTTTTACCCCTTCTCATAGATGAGAGTGCCCAACATACCACATCATCAATGAACTCATCATTATTCATTGTTCATCATTCAGTTTACTAATGTTACTTGTCCTGTGAAGCCTGCCTTTCTTCATTCAGAAAAAATTGGTAGCTTCATTTCATGTGCTTCATACTCCTATTTTGCATTTATTATACTGTAATATAATTACCTGTGAACTACTTCACAGAGTGTGACTAGGCATTCTTTAAAATTGAATGATGATAATGATACAGTTCTATTTTTATCCTTTGTTATTAGAGGGTATGGCAAGACAAAGGAAGTCAATATCAGTTTCTAGAGTGGGTGAAATATTTAGTTCAGTGCCTTACACTTCCAGATGAGAAAACTGACCCTCACAGGACTTCAATGACTTAAACACACCCTTTGAAATCTTTGAGGACAAAGACCATGTCCAATTTATCTTTGCACTTCT
Source organism: Canis lupus dingo (assembly GCF_003254725.2). Taxonomy (NCBI): domain Eukaryota; kingdom Metazoa; phylum Chordata; class Mammalia; order Carnivora; family Canidae; genus Canis; species Canis lupus. The sequence continues at coordinate 53,416,219 of NC_064247.1, forward strand.
GATGCCTAACCCAGCATCTGGCACCATTAGACAGTCAATATATGTTTTGTATTGAGTTGAAAAAAAATTCCAGAAACCACAAATCTAGTTAGTGGCAGGCGAGGACTATAAACAGGTATCCTGATTTTTAAACCCTTGGCCTATAGTCAGGTTAAATAAAAACAAAGATGCTCAGCGTATTTTATATATAAAATACATATATACCTATACATACACACATACATATATATGTATACACACACAAACACACACACACACACATAAAGGTGATATGACAACATCTCTTAAATTTTAGTCTTGGCAGATAACTCATATCTATTTTTCCTTTTTGCCGGATATCCTTCTTTATTGTCCTGTCCAAATCATGCAACACTTAAAATATGTGGTTGGCTTAACACTGAGCAAACCATTTCCTTTCTTTCTGATAAATATTCCAGATTTTGAAAAATACCTCTAAGTATCAAGTCTACAATGGGATTTATTCAAAAGAGAACATATATAAAAAGTAAAGGTTTCTCATGTCCCTCGGACAATTATTTCTGAAAATACTAGGTGCACACAGATGCTGAGAAATATCTCAGGTGAACAGAGTTAAACACATGGTTAGAGGCACTAGAATAGCAATGGAGCACCAAAAAGCAATGATGGATTATTTTGCTATATTTCCTCCCATACATCAGAGGGCTCTGTGCAAATTGTGGCTGCCTGTTTTCTCCTTGCAGATCAAAGATCTAGTTAAGAGATCGGCAGTCTTTTCTTATAAAAGGCCATTAAATATCTTAGACTTTGCCAGCCACATGATCTAGGTTGCACTACTCAACTCTGCTTTGTGAAAACAGCCATAGACTATGTGTAAATGAATAAGCATGGCTGTGTTCTAATAAAACTTTATTTGTGAACACTGATATTTGATTTTACATGATTTTTATCTATCATGAAACAGTATTTATAAAAATTATTTTAGGGGGCACCTGGGTGGCTCAGTCAGTTAAGCATCCAACTCTTGGTTTCAGCTCAGGTCACAATCTCATGGGTTGTGAGATCAAGCCCTACATTGGGCTCCTAGCTCAGTGGGGAGTCTTCTCTAGGATTCTCTCCCTCTGCCCCTCCACCTGGTGTGCACATGCTCTCTCTCTTTCACTCTCAAATAAATCTTAAAAAAAAAAATAACATAACTAAAAATGTTTTAAAAACCATATAAAAATGTAAAAATCATTCTTATCTCATAGGCCATATAAAAAAAGACATGAAAGATTTTGTTTGGAGGCTGTAGTTTGATGGCCCCAGGCCAGGTAATAACTATGAGTATAATAAAATAACTACTTTCATTGACTGGTCCCTATTATGTGGCAAGCACTATATACATTTTACCACCATTTTAAAAACTAAACTTTATCTCTGGGACACCTGGGTGGCTCAGATGGTTAAGAATTTGACTCTTGATTTTGGCCTAGGTCGTGAATGCATGAGTCATGAGATTGAGTCCTGCACTGGCCTCTACACTCAATGGACAGTCTACTTGAGGCTCTCTCTCTCTCACCCTGCCCATTCTCTCTCTCTCTCAAATAAATAAATAGATCTTAAAAAAAAAAACCCCAAAAACCTTTATCTCTTAGAATCACCTTTTCAAATGAGGAGACAAATATCCAGAGGTTAATTTGGTCAGTGTGACAAAGTTAGTAAGTAGAAGAGGTAAGATTGAAGTTCATTTATGTTAGTCTTAGATGCTGTGCTCCTCACCATCATCTTGCCTCTTAACTTAAAAAATGCAATTTTAGACAGCTCTTTTGCTGATGAAATTGTAGTTCAGATTTTCAGGACCTGGAGAAGAGAGTGCTCTATGGGGAATTAAGATACCTGAGACTTAGTACCAGCTGTGCCAATAACTCCCCATGTAACCTCAACAAAACTTCAATTTTCTGAGGCTTTGTTTCTTCATTTGTAAGACAAAGGAGTCGGTGAATGGCAGTGGTGATTTTGTTCCCCAGGGGCATGTGGCAATATATGGATATATTTTTGCCTCCATTTTGCCCCACAAGACTGTGGGGAGGTGTTATTGGCATCTAGTGGGTAGAGGCCAGGATCCTGCTAAACATCTTCCGGGGCACAGGATAGTGCCCACAATAATTAACCAGTCCAAAATGTCAATAGTGCTGAGGTTGAGAAACCCTGAACTGGGGGACCATGCCAGCTCCTTCCATTTCTGAGAATCTATTTTTTTATTCATTTCACTGAAATATATTTAATTAAATGCCAAGTTACTTCTCTGAGCATCACAGATTCTTCTTCTGTAAAAACAAGAAAATTAAACAATATAATCTCCAAGATTCTTTTTAGTTTTAAAATGCCCAAGCATGTGATTAACAAGGGAATCTTAAAAATAAATGTTATGCTATTAAATCCATGATAATACATCATCTTATACTTTTGTCTCAATAACCAGTGCTGCCTCACTCTCTCATCCCCACAGGGCAAAGGTTGTAAGCTTGGAGTCTATGGGCAAACCCAGCCTGCAGATGTATTTTCTTTGGCCTAAAGATTATATTAGAACTTTTTAAATTAGTGGCCAACATTTAAGACTGGATATTTCCAGTAAATATCCATATTTCTGGCTTCTCTTACAAAATCAGAAGACAGAGCAATGCTGGGCTTGATTTTTGCATAGTAATGCAAAAATGAGCTGAAGCTGAGTAGATGTTGTCTCCTTAGATAGGGCTGTGTTTTCCAGCTTACCAGAGTTCTTATATCACAGGTTTGACTTGTACCTGGCTGCCTTCATTTACTAACATTATGTCCCTCCCTCCCTGGCTGGTCCCTATAGGGAGGTGAGTTTGCTACTCCTGTCTTAGAATTCTCATTGCCCAGAAATGTACAGGGTTGGACACTTATAATTGTCAATTCTTAGACTAAGTAAAATAAATGTTAAGTCCTGAAATTGGGTCTAAGTAAACAAGTGGTTGAGAACAGAATGGGAAGAAAAGTCTTTGCAGCAGCTTATGAAAAAAAGTCTTAAGAGTTTTAATGGACAGTATGAGGCAATGGTATTTTGTGCCTGCCAAGTAGCTAATGTGATCCCTGGCTGCATTGTTAGGAGTTCAGCGTTCTGATGGGGAACGAGGTAGTCCTGGTCTTCTCTCTGCTGCTCAGATGCATCTGAGTCATCATGTTCATTTCTTGGCACTACACAATTTTGTGTGACTTTAACAAGGAGTTGAACTATGAATTGGTGGGATGACTTGGAATGTCTTTCTGTGAGCAAGATTTCCAAGAGCTTAGGACATTGGCTCTGGAAAAGATAAGACTCAGAAGGCACAGAATGGATCTTTCCACATACGGCATAGTGGTCCTGAGGATGAGGCTCAGATTAGCACCATGACCTTCAAAACATGCCTCAGACCCCTCTCTGAGCTTCAGTTTTCTCACTTTTACGATAAATGGATTTTGTTTGGAACCTTCCTTCCCATCTTCAAGAAATCCTTTCTATAAAAAAAAGTTAATCTTAAAACAAAATATGCAACTATGTAAAATAAATAAATTCAAATTTGATTTGATTATTCAACTCAAACTAAATCAAATGAGTACCCTGGTTGGGTGAGTGCAGAGTGTCCAGAGCCACACTGTTTAGCTCTTCCCTTTAGTCCTTGAAGGCCATATCTGACAGCACTCTACTGAGCATTTGGGACTCCATAGCATACAGTATGACGAAATCCGATCTAGGTTTCTAAGATCCCTACTAATTCTAAAACCTTCATTTTCTATAGCCTATGTTTTCTGACTGTGAACCATCAGGGAAAGCCTTTGAGATTAGCTTGAGAATAAGGCCATCAAAGGCAGGGATGGTGGAGAGATGGCTTCCTGAGGGGTGGAGGGTGGGGAGAAGAACAGCAAGATCCCTGAAGAAGCGCATTTGAAGTGAGTCAGGACCTCATGATAACTCTAAGAAATGCAGATGGCAGCTTGTTTTTCGTGTCTTTAAAAGCTTTGGAAGGCTGTCTTCTGTAGACGTCGTGGTTTTCTCTTTGATGTCAAGGTTGCCTCTCTATTCCACCTCCATTTTATAGTGTTGCAGTTTAAAGGTTATCCCAGTGCAGGAGGTGGGCCCTGGTTGGTTTAAGTTGTGGCGGTAATCCCTCTTTCTTGACAATGATTGGTCCAGAATCCAAGCTTCCACCAATCAGTGTGCCTGAGGCCCCTCTAAATGGGGATTATTGAGAAATGGACCACACCCAACTTGGGCAATGAGAACTGCAAGGGAGAGCTCCCTGCGGGGCGCTTTAGGAAAATGTCTTCACTTAGAGAATCAAATGGAGAAAGTTCATTTCTTCCTCTGCATATCGGGATATAGTCATATATGGTGACAGACCTAGGGTTACTAAGGTCATGTCACTACCAGTATGAATATAAAATTGGCTCATGGAAGGAGGCTTAGCCATGAGAACTTCAAGGCCATACTACTGGAGTCACACGACTGAGTCAGAAATCTGAAACTTGCTGATCTTCTGGACTTTTAGATATACGAGCCAATAACTTCCCTTCTTTTCTTAGCATTTTAGCTTGTTTGATCTGGGTTGTCTACCTTCTAAATCTTAATGAATCCCAACTGATATCTTAGTTCATGCAAGGCAGAAAGGTTTCCTTCCAGTGATGGGGGAGCATGCTGAAGACTATATCAGACACATCTTAGGTCATACCTCAGATTATCTTGCCTTCACCTGTCTCCTGAACTTCTGATTACCTTTTCCATTCAGTTGCTGCAGCTGTCTGACTCTCTACTGACCCATAGAGTTAAACTACTTGAGGTCAACCAACAACAGGTCTGAAAGCATTTGTATCTCATAACACTTCTGGACTCGGATGAAGACTGTGCTGCAGGTGTGAGACCTGACTTCCTGAGCAAGCTGCTGCAGGGTTTGAGGCAGGCTGGGAGTGTGGAGGAGTTAAACCCCTAGAAGGCAAACAAAGCAGTGGAACTCAGGAGATGTGAAGGATCTGGCAAATAAATTTCCTCTCCCTTCTTCCCTCCAATGGACTGAGGGAGCAACCCTACTCTGAATAGCCTAAGACATCCCATTTAGCTGCCTCATATAGGTACCTTTCTGGAATGTATCACCTTGCATTATTTTCCCATTTTCTGCCTCACTTCTCTTTTGGTTCACTTTTACAGCAATAGTACTGTACCTCCTAAGTAACACATTCCTGCTAATCCTTGCCTCAGGCTCTATTTCTAGGAAAAGCAGCTAAGAAAGAATGGAAAAACTCAGAGAAGAAATCATTGATGGAGAGATTAGACTATTGCCTGGTATGGTTTTAATATTTAGAAAAATCTGATCTTTTATGAAGATCAACAATCCAAGTGGAATGCACATCAAATAGTATCATGGTTAAGAGCTTAGGCATATAATATGTATTAAAGCTCTGACTGCCCTCTGCTAATCATGTAATCTTGTTAAGATAATTTAACTCGAATTGGCTTTACTTTTCTCTTTTGTAAATAATGAGGATCTTACCTACTAATAGCACTATTTTAAAGATTAAAGAAGATATTGCATACAAAGTACTTATCACAGAGTTTTCAATCTCAGCACTATCGACATTTTGGGCTATATAATTCATTGTTGTGGGGAGTTCTGTGCACTGTAGCATGTGTAGCAACATCCTGGGCCTCTAACCATGACAACCCCCACCCAATTGTGACAATTGAAAATGTGGAAATCAAAAATAAAGGAGTGAGTTCTCCAAAACCCTTCAGAAGAATGACCTAGCCAAAACAAAATTGTGAGATATCCTAAAGCACTGTCGTTTTAAGCCACCGAATCTTGGATGATTTGTTATACAGCAATAGAAAACTGAGGCAAATTGCTAACTAGAAGTGTGATGCTGCCATAAGAAAAACCTCAACTATGTGGCATTGGCTTTGGACCTAGGTGGTGAGTAGAGGCTGGAAAGAGAAGAGAGAAAAGAGGATAGAGGAGCAGAAAGGAAATGGTTATTGAAGACAAAGTAAGAAAAGACAATTTTTGGTATAAACTGGCAGACTGTAGGAATGTGCACAATAGAAATTTGCCTCATAAACTTGTTGGATCTGGCTAAGGAGATATTGAAGCAGAAAGATAAAAATACCAGATTGTGTCTTCAACTGCATATGATAAAGTAGGGAAGAGAGGTGAGCTAATAACTGTAGCATTTGCAAGCAGAATTTGAAGAAAATATAAAAGAACAAGGACTTGCTAGGTTGGAAAGTAATAGTTCTTTATATTTCCTGTCTCTACATCTGGCAGAAGATTAGCAAAATAAAAAATGGCTTCAGGACAAAGATCAAGTGTGTGGCTGCAATGCCTTTTGTTAAGATCTCATAAAATTTAAGGTGTCCAGAAAGCACCTCTAGCTAGAAAAAGGACCTTCGAATGATCTCAGTGGCATTGTCCCAAAGAAGTGGACTTCTCTGCAATATAAAGAGGTCTTAAAAAGAATGATAGATTTGGCTTTGGGGCACATGGAGTGAATATGGATGAGATCGTGGGAAACCCACAAAAATTTTAAGAGAATTATAATGTCAGTAGCATTGGTAGCTTGCACTTTGCTAATTTGAACTGAGAGAGGTAGAGATAGTTCAAATGAAAAGAGGCTTGTGGGAAGCAGAAAGCATAAGCTCCTGAGAAAGCTGCTCAGATACAAGCACAAACCATTTCCTATATAAAAAGAATAGCCTTTTAGAAAGCTAGAACTAGAGCTCAGGAGGGAGAGTGAAGAGCTGAGGGGAACAGCGAGACAACTCTCAGGCAGAAGAAGGTGTCGCTAATCCAGGAACACTTCTCACCCCCAGGGTGAGGAGCTGACAACATGTGACAGCTGGATATCAGAAGTGCTATAAATGACTTCTGTGTGGGTATCGCTATCCCATTCTGAATGGAATTGTCTATTGTCCATCATTTCCCCCATCTCAGTGTTGTATGTTGAGTGTGTCTGGGGAAGACATATTGTCTTTTTAGTTCACAGGTCTCTGGAGTTGCTGATGTTCAAGAGTTGCTGCCCTGAAAACCACACTTATGGAGACTCATTTACATCCAGACTGAAGCAGATTGTAAAATTCTGGACTGTAATCTTGATACCATAATTGATGTGGCAGCCAGCCTCCAAAATGGTATTCCTGTGTAGACTCCTCCCATACTGAATGGGGTTAGCCTGGGTAATGGACAAGATATAGAAATAACTATATATATCTTCCGAGGCAAGTTCATAAAAGGTACTTTAGTTCTTTTCTCTTACTCTCTCTTACATCACTTATCCTGGGGATGGCTAACTTCCATATTATGAGAACACTTAGCCAACCTTAGGAGGAGATCTGTGTAATGAGGAACTAAACCTTCTTGTTCACAGACATATGAGTGGGCCATCTTGAAAGTGGACTTCTGGTCCCATTCAGACCTTCAGGTGACTACAACTCTGGTTGACATTTTGGTTAAAACCACATCAGAGACCCTGAGACAAAAGTGTCCAACTAACCTCCTGAATTCTTGACTGACAGAAATGTGGGAGATAATGATCCCTTAGTTTTGTTTTAGGCAGCTAAGTTTTGGGATAATTGGTGAAGCAATAGATAATTAAGGCAATTAGGATGAGACTTTTGGAGGTCTTGGTTTGGAGATAATAGCATTTTACATGTGGGAGGAATATGAATAATTTATGGGAAGAGGGTAGATTCTAATAGATTGTTTAATGGCCATAAATTCCTTGCATCCCAGTATATTGCTGTTCCTTTCATCATATATATAGGTAGATAGGTAGGTAGATATATAATATTATATAATTTATATCTGATGCTCTTGAAGCTGGATATCCTAGTGACTTGCTTTTACCAGTAGAATATGGCAGAAGTTAAATTGTGTGACTTCTGAAGCTGAACCTTATAAGACCTTTTAGAATGCTACCCTGAGATGTCATCTAAGGAAAGTCAGTCTAGTCTTCTAGAGATGAGAGGTCACATGGAGGAGAACTGAAGCCCAGCCCTTAACTGACATTGACTGTGACCCTTGTAAGTGAGGCCATCTTAGACCTTCCAGTCCAGCCAGATCTCTAGCTAAACACAGCTGCATGAGCAATCCTAGCCACACCATCTGAGGAAACTTCAAGCCACCCTACAAGATTAGTTGCCATTGTTTTGGGGTTGTAAGTTAAGTAACAAAAGATAACTGAAACAAATTTTATTACATGGGATTTATCATAGGATATAGCTGAACTCATTGTTTCTCAACAATATCAAAGACTTAATTTTGAGAAATAATTGTCAGTGACTTCCTGGAATAACTTCCTGTCTTGAGGAAGATTCTAAAACCATGTAGATGCTCATCTGAAAGATAGCTGTTCAAAGAAACAACAATCCAATCCTGAAATGGGCAAAAGACATGAACAGAAATCTCACAGAGAAAGACGTAGACATGGCCAACAAGCACATGAGAAAATGCTCCGCATCACTAGCCATCAGGGAAATACAAATCAAAACCACAATGAGATACCACCTCACACCAGTGAGAATGGGGAAAATTAACAAGACAGGAAACCACAAATGTTGGAGAGGATGTGGAGAAAGGGGAACCCTCTTGCACTGTTGGTGGGAATGTGAACTGGTGCAGCCACTCTCAAAAACTGTGTGGAGGTTCCTCAAAGAGTTAGAAATAGATCTGCCCTACGACCCAGCAATTGTACTGCTGGGGATTTACCCCAAAGATACAGATGCAGTGAAACGGCAGGACACCTGCACCCCAATGTTTATAGCAGCAATGTCCACAATAGCCAAACTGTGGAAGGAGCCTCGGTGTCCATCAAAAGATGAATGGATAAAGAAGATGTGGTCTATGTATACAATGGAATATTCCTCAGCCATTAGAAATGACAAATACCCACCATTTGCTCCGATGTGGATGGAACTGGAGGGTATTATGCTGAGTGAGTAAGTCAGTCAGAGAAGGACAAACATTATATGGTCTCATTCATTTGGGGAATATAAAAAATAGTGAAAAGGAATAAAGGGGAAAGGAGAGAAAATTAGTGAAAATATCAGAGAGGGAGACAAAACATGAGAGACTCCTAACTCTGGGGAATGAACAAGGGGTAGTGGAAGGGGAGGTGGGTGGGGGGTTGGGGTGACTGGGTGACCGGTACTGAGGGGGTCACTTGACAGGATGGACACTGGGTGTTATGCTATATGTTGGCAAATAGAACTCCAATAAAAAATATACAAAAAAAGGAAAGATAGCCATTATTAATTAGTGTCTTCCATAAGCAAGGGAAGGGTCGAACAATGGCATCTATGCTCTGTGTAAGCACAACTTAAAAATGGGAGTAATGGACCATTTTTCTGTGGAATCTGCCCTATGCTTTGTTTGGATCTGGACACATACAAAAATTTCCCAGTCTCTTAGCTATGCATTTTATAGGACAATTAAATAGAGTTGAATTTGTAAAAGCCTGAACTAGGCCAACAAATGTTTGCATTTGCTTTTCTTCTCTTACATATACAATGTTTTAAAGTTGATCATCACAGAAGCATGTATAATATTTGATTTGATTCTAATAACAACCCTATGATGGAAGAAAGGGGAGTATTTTTTAAATCTTCCCTTTATAGATGAAGGCCATTATACAATGTTCTTCAAGTAAGGATGTACATTTAATGTAGAGATTTACTTCCATGCATCCGGTCTTTGAATCAGGTTCCCTTTCTGCTATAACATACAAGGTGTTTAGATGATTGCTAAGGTCTTTTCAGATCTAACCTTCAGTGACTTGAATGGACCCAATGTACACCATGCTATAATTCATCGGGTGGGAAACTGAATGCCAGTGTTAGCTTTAGCAAGTGGTTACTGAGTTGCTTGGTTGTCTGGGCAGTTTGGTGGTGGCAGATCCTATTTCAACATCTGTCTGGGGAAGCAAACAAACAGAGCTCTAAGCCCTGTTGACACATGTGTCCTGGGTGACTCAAGATTCTTACAAAAAGATACTCACTGGAGTCCAGTTACATTATGACTGGAGCAATGTTCCACTTCATGTGGAATTCCTTAGAGAGGAGAATGTGGTTGATTCAATTATGGACACCATCTTTATGAAGGAGGGCTGTAGGTTCAAGGAGAATGTGGTTGGTTCAATTATGGACAACATCTTTATGCAGGAACACTCTGGGGGATGGGTGGTTTCAAAAGGCTCTGAGTCAGGTCTCAGGGGGATAGAAGATACAGACGAGAACAAGTTATATCACATGTTCCATAAAGTGAAAAGCAAAAGGATATGTAGACCACCTTTACCCTCTTCCCTCTACCACATCCCCACATACATACTTATATAACCTATTTTCCACATTACAGGGCTCTTGCCATTCTCTGAACACAAATTGTCCCATAAAGTATTTCACAGTCTCGATAGAAGGGCAGATAGGAAATATAATAATGGCTCTGCCATTTAATAGCTGTGCCCAAGGTAAATCACTTACTTTCTGAGTATTAATTACCTCATCAATATGATAGTGGTGATAATATTGTTTACAAGGTTTTGGTGAACAATAAAATATTTAACATATTGTATAGCATATAATGACACACTCTAAATATTGACGGTTTAAAATGAAATTACTTGCAAAGTGGAACATCTGTGAAAGATAGAACCTGCACTATACTCCAATGGATGAACTATACATATTGAGTCCCAATTATGTGTGAAGTGCTTTGTTAAGTTCTTTCACACACATTTATCACATGTAGCCCTCATAAAACCTCCAGGACACAAATATTTTTAAACCAAGATTCAGAGAAGGTAAATAACATGAGTAAAGCCACGATGGTGTGTCAGTTTGGAAGAATATCCTAATGACCACAAGAAAATAATTTTTTATTCAAGACACAGCACACACACAACTGATAAGTTCTACTTAATTAAAATTAGATACTTCTGTTTATCTAAAGGTGCCATAAACAGAGCTAAAATTAATGCTGATGACTGGGAGAAGATATTTGGAACACATATACATGACAAAGGATTAGTATCCAGGATATATATTTTTAAAAACTCCTATAAATGAATAAGAAAAAGATGAACAATTTAAGGGGTAATTGGGCAAAAATTCAAATAGGAATTTTATAGAAAACACAAATGTTCCATAAAGTTATAAAGAGGTGCTCAAGCTCATTGGCATTTGAGGAAGACACAGTCAAAGCAAAATGAAGATGTTTTCAGGCTTGCCATGTTCACAGTGGTAAACAGTTTGACGATGTAAGTGTTTCCCAGGATGTGGAGAAAGAAAACCATCATAGTGTGGGAGAGACTGTGAGTTCATGTAATACCCCGTCAAGTAGTTTGGCGTTTCTTAAAGCAGGAGTGCGTCTGTGCCCCATGACTCAGCAGTTCCAATCCTAGACCTATTTCATTGTCAAACTCCTGCCCCATTGCACACAGAAACATGGTTAAAATGTTCATAACAACATTACTCAGAATGGCCTTGCTACCACCACCACCAATCCAAATGACTACTTATGGTAGACAGATGAAAAACATCAGCATGTATTCTGTATTCTACAATATATTCTGCGACAATGAAAATGAATAAACTACAGCTACATCATCAACATGGATAAATTAAAAAAAAAAAGTTGTGCTGAAAAAGCAAGCCACAGAGGAACACATTCTGTATGATTCATTTACATAAAGAGCAGAACCAGACAAATGAACGGAATATTGTGCAGAGATGGAACAACACCACAGAGAAAGTGATTAACATAATGTTCACTTCCAGGATTCCTATAGTGGGAGAGGGATATAATATCAGGGAAGTTCACATGGACAATTTTCAAAGACCATGAACTCTTCTGTTTGTGTGATATGCTTCAAGAGAAAAAAAGAAAAAAACAAACATTGTACCCATCCACCGCCACCCCCAATCCTATTGCTAAGTGACAAAAGGAAGAAACAGAATGAGGTTTATGACACCATATGATTTGTATAAATTAAAGATGTATATGCTTCCCAATCAACACTACATATGTTACAAGTATACACGGATATATAAAGATATAATTCAACCTCATTTTCATGGGGACCTGTGGCAAGAAGGGCAATAGGAATTAGAGTGGGGATAAGGATAGAATGAGGCAAGAAAAAGATTATGCATAAATTAATTTTGTAAAGTTATGTAGGGTTATTCATTCACTTCCAACCTTGTTCCCAAAAGGATTTGATGAGGCAGAAAGACTATTATACTTCTCAGATCCATATTCCACTTTTTGAGCCGCTTGATTTTCTAGATTCCAAGGAGGTCAACAGGAACTTTTCATTTTCTAAAGGAATCTAAGTGATTTTGACAAGGAACAATTCATTTTCCAAAGGCTAAGCTGAGTCTTAGGAAATGGCAGACCTTGGAATTAATGGGAGAAGCTGAGGACAGTATGTGTGTGGAGCTTGACTCAAGCATTTCTGCACCTCATTCCAGTCCTGAAAGGTCACCCTGTAGGGATCTAAAGGGAAGAACAAAGCAGATGCCCCCTTTCCCAGGCTAACGTTTCACAAATGATCATGCAGAATGGAGTTTCTTGCCAAGCCAGATAGGATACCAGCCTTTGGGCTGCCAGAACTGATGGTGCATTCCAGATCCTGCATTTCATCCCAAGGGCTCCTTAGGAGACCTCCTCTGACACATTGCACAAACCCTAAGTGGAGTGGGATGGTTCAGATTTCAGGACTCCCACCCAGCCCTCATCCCTGCTATGCAGACAATTTAAGGGAAGAAATGACTGATGGAAGGAGGATAGCAGAAGAGAGGCAGAGTCAATTGTGTCAAAAGCGCGAGCAAACGAGTTGGCCAAAATCAGGAAAGGGAGAAATCCCATTCTTGTTATTTCCAAGACAGAAAGAAGAGATGTAAGGCCTGACATATATACAGGAAGATAACTATATGGATAGAGAAGGGAGGGAACTCCTGAATGAAGCCTTCAATATTTTTTGCAAAGTAGACAAATTGTAATTAGGTACAAAGCTTTGTGTTAAGTACTAAAGGAGATGAAAAGACTAAGCTGCAGACTCTGACCCCCAAAAGTTTGCAATCTACTTTCAAGTATTCAACCTACTTGTACATATGGGGCGGCTTACATGTATCTGATGATTACTTAACAGATATTGAAAAGAAGGGAAGAGCAAGTCAGTGTTGCCGGCCATAATAAAGCCATGTGGCTAGATGCTGCATTGGTGCTCTGCAATTGGCTTGCCTCTCACTGCCACCACACTTGTGGTGGACAGCTCAGACTCCACTCCCCTTGGCAGAGTTCCTATCTTCCAGTTCCTTACTTCAGAGCCTTCTAGATTTGAGGAGCTTGTTCAGCAAGCTGGCAATGCCACACCTACATCCTTTACCTGGATGGACCTGAATTACAATGCCAGTAGCTAGAATTCTTTGCCTCTGGGCTTTCTCCCACAGCCAGACCCCACTCTGTCTCTGTGCTGGGAATGCTTGAAGGGCTTTAAATTATCTGCAGCCTAGGGCACAGGTTTCTAACCTCAAAAAATGAGGAAAAGGACAAAGAGAAAGAACCTCCAGCACCCTTTCCTCTCTGCAGGGATAATTCTGAGGCCTGTTTTTATACTGGCTCCTAGAATTGCCCAGCCATGGTTAGTTGCATGCTAACACACCCTTCTTGGCCTCCATAGGCCCTCTCAGTATTAATTTCCTCCTCTCCTATGGGTGCTTCCTTGCATCACTTCTCAAATGACTTGGACTTGAATCCTTGTCTCAGCATCTGCTTCCAGGAGAACTTAAATATACAGACAGTGCTCTCGGCAACCCTCATCTGGATATGGGGGGGGGGATGTAGCAGAGAAGCCCCAGGAGAAGTGCCTCAGTCTCATCCAGCCGATGGAGAATTCTGGGAGGCATACTGTACACTTCTCAGGAGGCGTGCATCGCCCTGGCAATGGCGACATTGACAGTGCACCTTATGCTGGTTTTCCCTCTTCATTTCACTCATCACACTCCTCATTTTTGCTTTCTGGGATAGATCTCAAATGAACTACCAGCATCCAAGTCTCTGACTGGGGCTCTTGTTTTCTGAGGAAACCAACCTAAGGCAGAAAGCTTTATGGGAGAGAAGGTGTGAAATGAACTGGAACATTCACTATGGGTTAAGGGAATGTGCAGAGAGCACGCCAGGCAGGAAAAGGAAATGACCAAAGGCAGGGAGGTGGAACTGGCTAGAACATTTTCTGCTGGCTCTCATGGAAGGTTCTTGGTGGTAGGAGAACACCATAAAGGGAGCCTTGTTCCCTTTATTGGCTCTTGAGAAGAAGCTGTCTCACTCCAATAAGTTGGCACTGAGGACACACATGAACACACTGCACGTGTTTATACCTTGTGGCTGAAAGTCCTTCAGAGCTCCCTGTTGTCTGTCCTCAAAGTTGTCTGGTCCCTTTTTTTGTAGCATCCTACTTTTTCCTCTCTTCTTCACCAGGTCTACTCACTTAGTCACCCAGTGTAGACTCCTTCTCTCTTCTGGGAGAAGAACAAGGCTCTTGGGATCTTCACTTGTTGGGGAAGGGCACCCACTATTGGCACAGGCTGTCTCCCTGCTGCAGGCTTCTCCCTCTGAGGAGTGGGACTAACTAGGAGGGAAGGATGTCAGCCCCTTGTCTGCTGAGGGTCATAGAGCTCATGGGTTGGCTGGGGGGAAATGGGGGCTAGCCAATGGAGCCTCCCAGAGTGCTGGACAGGTGGCCATGGGAGGTCAGTAGGAGCTTGTGCAAGATGTTGGAATTGGTGTGATCGTTGTTTAACACAGACCAGAATCTTGAACAAGCCATGTTCTCTAGTAAAGGAATGTCTCTGCACAGTGTTTCCTTTCCTCCCCCACCCACTGCTGGCATGCAGAGGAAGGTAAGTAATATCCCTTAAACTGATTGCACTTGGCTTTCTGCTTCAAAGCCTGTCTGGGGCATTGCAGGCTCCACCATCCTGCTTTTCCTCATCACCTGGTCCCATTCAGAGAAGCACGAGTGCCGGGAAGATTTGCTCTGTCTCGGCTCACTTGGGAAATCACTGGGGGTTTTCCCTGAACATTTGTTCATTGTTAGGGGCTTCCTCCTGCCAGCCTTCCTAGATGGCTGGATCTTGTCCATGTACTGGGAGATATTCCAGGATGACTTGAGGGGAAAGAGAAATGGCTGCAGCCCATATGAGGTGGGAGGGAGGGGGAAGTCTGGGTTATTAGCGCCCATGAAGGGCTGTCAGGAAGGGGGAAAGGCATCAGACCCCAAAAGTCAGGAGGTCTAGGCTTGACGCCCTCTGTGTCCCTAGTCATCCCCTCTCTGGGCTTCAACTTTCCATCTACAAAATGCAGTGGATCTCAAAGGGCTCTTTGAGGAAAGCAGTCATGTTTTACTGAGAGACACATCCCAGCACGCTGCTCCCATTCACATTGATCTTGAAAATTTGATCTTGTGAAAATACATTCTTCCTCCAGGTCTTCAGGATCCCTGGCCTGGAAGAAGGCCACAGCTTTGTGATTGGTCTCCCTGCCTTCTGCTGGGATGACATTTGTAAATTAGAAATCTGACGGTGGCTTCTTTCCACCAAACCCAAGGAAAAAGTCTGAGTGGACGACACATACAAGGCCCTTCAAGACCAGAGCTTGTTATCGTCTCTCATCCTCAGCTCCTTTCCTCCATGGCTGTGTGTTTCAGCTCATCCAAACACCTTACTTTTTCCCTGGGATATAAAATTTTATGTTCTGCCTCTCTGCTCCTCATCTGAAATAGAAGTATCAGAATAATGCAGTTTGGAAAGCCAGGAAAACCTGGGTCCAGACCTAGCTCTGCCATTTACTGCCTTTATGAATTTGGGCATGCTGGATTCCTTCTTTGAACTCATTTCATTGTTTCTAAAGTGTGTTGGAAGTGAGAATTAGTGAGTAAGGATAGGTTCCCAGTCTAGTTTTTGACTAGACTAGTTTGTTCCAAGATCTCATAGGACTCTCACCACCTTGTGATTCCACCACCTTATTGTCTATTTACATGTTTGTTTTGTCCACCAGTTGGCAGGCTCCTTGCAGGAAAGAAGGCCTGTCCTGGCATAGGTGCTCAGTGAATGTTAAGTGAAGGAACAAATGACTGGTTTTGTTCTTGGGTAGAAAGAACTTTCATTAAAAACCCAAAGGAAGGAAAAGGTCAGAATGTGTAGGCTTGTTTAGTCTGCTCTGCCCGATTAACTAGGCACGCCCACCCTCTCTTGATCCCCCTGCTAGCCTGTTCTTTGGCAAGTGTTGGGAGGTCATGTGGCATCCTGTCTCCTTATCGAGGCGGGTGTGATGTGGCTAGGGAAGCCTCCACACCCTCTATCCAAATACCCTGGCTAGCTCTAGCCTTTGGGAGTGCTTGAAAAACAAATTCAGCATTTGTCCCTGGGAGAGCTGCAGAGACAATGATGTAACTATCAGATATAACAAATATAACAACAATATACAGCAATGTAAATGTGACAGTCAAAGCTTCTCAAAAGTGCCTGGTAAATCTTGTCTGCATGTAACACACTGCCAGGATGGCAGGCCACAAAGGGGTGTATGGCAAGTCCTAAAGTCTCTGGAAATGAGGGCTTCTTCAAGCTATAACTGATGTGTTTACAAATAAAGGAAAGTGGCCTGGAGTGGTAAAAAGAGCATGGATTTTAAAGCTGGAGAGATCAAAGTTGAACACTGATCAGCTGAAACTTAACCTTTCTGATCTTAATTACCTATTTCTTCATTGAGGAATTCTTACAGGTTGATGGAATGGTGAGATGAGCAAGATTTAGAAAAGTCTTTTGTCATCTTCTAAATATGCAAGGTTTTATGTTTTCTAAGTACTTTATAAATGACACTGTTCATTCAAAAACACTCAGAGAGGGTAAGCAGAGTGATTTTTTTTTTCAGAGTGATTATTATTAATGTTGGGTATTTCCCCTTGTCCCTCTGGGGTTTACTCCTGTCCTTTATTGCCTCCTGTCCTTTACTGCCCTGCTGGGGCACCTGGGTGGCTCAGTCAGTTGGGTGTCTGCCATTGGCTCAGGTCATGATCCCAGGGACCTGGGATCAAGTCCTGTATCAGGCTCCCTGCTCAATGGGGGGTCTACTCCTCCCTTTACCCCTCCCCCTGCTCTCTCTCAAATAAATAAAATCTTAAGAAAACCAAGATCATTGCTAATTGCCACTTGCTTAAATCTAAATTTTCTTATTGCTTATTTTCCATTGCCAAAAGGTACTATTCTTAAGAATGATTCAGTCAGAGCACCTGGGTGGCTTAGTCAGTTAAGCATCTGCCTTCCACTCAGGTCATGATCTTGGGGGTCCTGGGCTCGAGTACTGCATCGGGCTCCCTGCTCTGAGGGAAGCCTGCTTCTCTCTCTGTCTCTCTCTCTGTCTCTAATGAATAAATAAATAAAATCTTAAAAAAATAGAGAATGCAAAAAAATAAAAAAAAATAGAGAATGATTCAATTATTCAGAGATTCATTCAACCAATCTTGCATGTACTCTTTCATTTGACTGACATTAATTATGCAGCTACTATGTCAGAGACTGACAAACTTTTTCTATAATGGGCCAGATAGTATTTTAGGATTATGGACCATACAGTTTTGGTTGAAACTACTTGACTATTCAACTCTGACATTGTAGTATGAAAGCAGCCATAGATAACAGGTAAGTGACTAGAAGTAGCATTGTTCCAATAAAACTTTATATACAAGAACAATTGGAAGGCCAGATTTTGGCCACAGGTGGTAGTTTGCCAACCTATGTACTACAGGCCAAAGATGGTGTTAGGTCTTAGAGACAAAGAAGATCTCAAGATGCTCACACACAGTTTTGTGGGAAAGAAATTAACAAATAAGATAAAGGTGGATTGGCACTCTGTGAGAAGTCTCCATAGAGTTTAGTGGGGGTGTAGAAGGAAGAACAGGCATTTCTTCACGTGTGAAGGGGGGAGGAGGGAAAGGTTAAAATTTCATGTAGAGACAATAAGAAACTAGGGTATGAGTGGGTTTCTGGGGACACGGCATTCTAAGGAGTTTGGATTTATTCTCTGAGCCAAGGAGAAGCATATTAGTGGATGGACATAAAGCATGTGGGCTTTGGTTTAATTGCTGATTTGCCTATGTAGTAGTTACATGGTATTTTTTTCCTCTGAAATTATAATTATCAGCATTTCCTTCATAGGATTGCTGTGAGGCTAAGACGTAACAATTAATGTAAAGACTTTAGCAGGATACCGAACATATAATAAATGGTAGGAATACATGGATAGGTTTTTGTTTTAGAAAGCTTACTCTGACATGATAAATGTATTAGAAGGCTCTAATACTGGAGGCAGGAAAACCAATCAGGAAATGATGATAGCAATCCACAGGAGAGACAGGGAAAGCCTGAACTCAGCAGAGGCAGAGGAGATGGAGAGAAGACATAAACAGCTCTTGATGGCTAATTTGCTATTACAGTGAGGGATAGAAAGGTCAAAATTATATCCAGAATTTTAGGTATCTAGTCATAGCATTTACCAAGTGAAGGAGCATAGGACGAAAGCCAGATTTGGGGGGAATGTATTAAATTCCTTTTTGAGTGCATCAGTTAAACGGAAGTGTCCAGTAGCCAGTTGGCTGCACACTTCAGGTTGGAATTTCATAATTAGAAATCAGCCTCAATAAAAGAATTATCAACATGAAACCCTGAAGCAGATGAAATTATTCAGAAAGTATTAATAGCTAAAAAAGAAATAGTCAAATTGGGAAACTTGGCATTTTAGGAGAGGCAGATATAAAGAATCTATATATAAATATATCTCCAAGAAGGTAATATACACATAACCATGAAGGAAATATATAAGCGTACATATGTACCAGCATGGAGGAGATGTCAGAGTGGGTCAGGAAGCTCAGTAAGGAGTCACATCTCAGAAGCCAATGAAAGAGAGTTAGAAGAAGAGGAAGCCAGAGTATTATCAAATGCCCCAAGGCAGTCAACCAAGTCCATGACTGAGAATCACTGTCAATCAGGCAATTTGCAGTTAGGCAGTGATTGTTAACTTCAACTAAGGCAGATTCAGTAGAGCAGTGAAGAGCTGCAGATTGTCATACATGGAGGACTGGATGGGAATTAGGGAGGTAAGGACAATGATGGTTGACCACTGTTTGGGAGATTTGGTGAAGAGAAAGGGACATGGGCACAGAAGCTAGAAGAAGACATGGAGCAACTTTCTTCTGACCTTTTAGAAACTGAATATCCAGGAGAGAAAACATTTTTGGAGGAGTTAGGTGAAGATCAGCTGGGGAAAGAGATGGAAGACTTTACCTGGAAAGGAGAAAGATGTCTATCGGTCTGGCACAGGATCCCAGGAGGTACGCTGGATTTAGATGTAGATGTTGTAATTTGTGGTTTTGAAGGAGAATTTTCAAGTACTTATCTGATAGCCTCAGTTTTCTCTCTGAAAAGTCAACCCGTTTATCTGCTATGAGAAGGAGAGCAGCAATTAGGAAGGTGACTTGACCAGAGTACGATGTGGAATGTTTGCTCTGGCAAAGAGGCCCAGTGAGCTTGGAGACCATAAATTTGGGGTGGCAGCAATCCATCTACTTGTGTCATTTCTTCCAACAGTGTTCAGCAACTAGGGAAGGAGAAGGGGAGAAGGCAGATGCCTACAGTGATACGAGGCTGCGGATCTGAGTACAATGTGGTGGAAGAGAGATTGAGAGCATGAAGGCGTTGACTACAAAAAGATTATGATGATGGGCCACGTAGTTCTAGGGAGTAGGGAAGGAAGTAAAAGCAGGAGGAGGCTCACAGTGCAAATAACGGGAGGGTTGTAATGAAGTAAAAAAAAAAATGTGTGGTAGGGTTACGGAAGGGAAAACTGGACTGATAGGAAGTGAGAGCTAGAGATTTGGATATTACAGTTGAAGATGTCAGGGGTGGAACGTTTCCTTTTAATGATAAGCTTCAGGATGTAGTCATAAAATACACTAGTAAATTTGTGCTCTAGAAGCTAGTCAGAAGTGATACTAGTAACATATAGTCACATCTGTGATATTTAGCAGATTGCAAAGCACTTTCAAAACTATTATCTCACTTGACCTCATCCTATGAGATGAATGGGGCAGGAATTATCTCAATTATCATCTTAATTTTACACATGAAACCGTTGAAGCTTGAAGATATTAAGTATCTTACCAGGCTGGTTAAGTGATGGAAATTCCAACTAGAATGAAATCACTCGCATCTGGACTGAAGGTGAGAAAAAATCCCAGTTGTTTTCCCCAATTCAGACACTTCGGTACTAAATATACACTGAAGGAATATTCTAGATGGGATTGGTTTCACAAAAAACAACCAGGCCACAACCAAGGGAGAGGTTGGTGAACCCAGAGTCGTGGAGGGGTTTGGTTTTGTTTTATTATCCCCGAACAAAACATTCTTTACCTGTTCCACCACATCCAGTAATTTCATGAGGATTGGGTGATCATGTTCCCTGACTCTACTTATCAGCAGAGGTCTTCCCGGAAGTCCTGCTTCTCATTTGTGCTGGAGACTGCAGTCTCCCTGGAGCCCCCTTTGGGCTCTTCGCCTGGGTGAAGATGGATGGAGATCAGATCCAGCAGCTGTGGGTGGAGGAGGGTCCAGGAAGCAGGCGCCCAGCGAGCTAATTCATCCAAATTGCAAAACAGAGGCAGGATCTGGGGGAGCTGGATGTGGCCCAAACAGGGTAAGGGGGAGAGATGCCCTTCCATTTCCAGCTCAGATTTCTCCTTTGCCTCTTTTGCTTCATGCTGGCCTGTTCCAGTCCCAAACTGGGTGTCAGGTTCCTTCTCAATCCCTGATGGTATCCTGGTTCCTCAACCAGATCCCACATCTTGGCCTATAAAAGTTATTAACTCCCACCCAATCCCTATCCCTGCCTTTTCACGTTCTATTCATCAGGAAATACTATATAAGCCAAACCACTGTGGTGTTTGGAAGGACCAAACTGGAGTCTACTTTATTTCTGCCCTTTTCTGCTCTGTGACCTTATGTGTGTCATTTTTTTCCCTCGGCTTCATCTTCCGATCTGTGGAATTAGTTGGATGAATTAACCCTAGTGGCAAATAGGTCTGTTTATAAACACTGACTCTGGACCACTGGGCATGGCTTCTTGGATCTCCATGTCAAGAAGGATCCTGAGGTGTGCTGGGGTTCTGGAGAACTAGCACTCCCCTGTGCCTTTATGTTAGTGGTTCTGAAACTCGTGTGCATCTTAGTTCCCTGGAGTGGTTGTTAAAAAGTGCTGGGTCCCAGACATAGAGTTTCTGAATCAGTAGGCCTGAGGTATGGCCCAAGAATTTGCATTTCTAGCAAGTTCCCAGGTGAAGTTAGTGGTCTTGGTCTAGGGGCCACATTTTGGAACCACTACTATAGAATTTAATTTCTTATGGGCTACTTTGGTTTTCTTGAAATGCAAGCTTCATCATTAGCTAGTTGCCACAAAGGCACAGACATAAGGCCCCAAGCTTCTTTAAGGCAGGTTAAGGGAGGTAAGAGAGCTATTAAATAGTACAAGTTGTACATCTGGTCTTTAGAAAAAAAGAAAAAAGAGTAGTCAAGTTATAAGCATGAAATTCTGTGTTTTTCTAGTTCATATTTAACTACCATGGGGAGACAGAAAGAATATGGGCTTCGGAATCAGATACACCAGAGTTGAGATTGTGGTTTGACCTTGGACCAGTTACCAAACTTTTCAGCTTGACTTTATGTAGTGAATTCACTACCTCTTCTGTTTTGTTCACTCTTCCATTCCCAACACCTTATAATCAATAGTCAGAACTATTTTTCTTTCTTTTTTCTTTTTAAGATTTTATTTATTTATTCATGAGAGACACAGAGAGAGAGGAAGAGACACAGGCAGAGGGAGAAGGAGGCTCCATGCAGGGAGCCTGACGTGGGACTCGATCCCAGGACTCCAGGATCACGCCCTGGGCCAAAGGAAGGCGCTAAACTGCTGAGCCACCCAGGCAACCCAGAACTATTTTTCGAATGAATATGCAATGATTTGCAAGAGAGAAATCTACAGATCTTCTACAGAAATTATTTTCTCTTTTTGCCCCCTCAATGTGTAGAAATTAACCAGTTAATTTTAAAATGAGCTTTAAAAAATTTCATCTTTAAGTGTGGAGGACTGGATGTTATATGCCTCTGTGTTACTCAGCTTATCACAGACTCAGCTTTGATTTAAAAAAAAAATGAAGCTTATTTCCTACAGTGACTCTAATCTTGCTCATGAACATCACTCTTGTGCTTGACAATGAGGTGTAGGAGAGAGGGACTAACAGGGAACGTGATCTGTTTTACCTCTTCTGAGTGACTTAGTCTCTTTCTCATACATGTTTGGTCTTCCAGAACTCTCTCTGCCTTCTTCCTCTCTTGGATGGCTCTCTGGGTAAAGAGGTGGCTGTGTGATTCCATTGTGGCCAGGAGAGGACCCCTCACTGGTCCTGTGGCTCAGTGGTTGGTCTGAGCTTGCCTCCAGAACAATTCTCACTGCGGTCTCTTTGGAGCATCACTCAGGCACTCCACAGAGTCCACCCAGAGCCCTGGCCATTTCCCTCTGGTTGCTCACATCAAGTCCTCTGTGGCCTTTTGGTCCTTTTCTTGTGACCCTGGAGCTCTCTTAGGATCCCGGTGTCTCCTCACCTGAGTAAGGGCAATTTCCACATTCCTGTCTGCAGTGTAGCTAGGATACTTATTCATCTCTTAGGTACAGCTACACTCAAAAAAGTCAATATGGTTTCTTCAAAAGAACTCAGAAAGTAAGTTCTAGAAGACCTGTGTTTGAGTCTTTTCATTACCTCTCTTCTGGCTATGGGACTTCGAAGTTTTTATTTAGTTCCCTGCACTTCCATTTCATCTCTACCAAGAGGATTATATAATGATATTAAATAAAGAACTGATATGTTGATTAAAAAATGTTACTTGTAACAAATGTTAGTAAGAGCAGAACTTTGTCCCATTCTTTGGCAGATATTTTTTGAGAAGTTATTAAGTATATTAACTCTAGGGAAATAAAGGATACTAAGATACTGACTTGGTTGTAGCCCTGGGGAGGAGGGAGTGAGGTCCTCATCCACAAACTGTACAGAGAAGCACAGGGCATTGCAGGATATGGAGCACAGACCTGAGAGCCTGTGTTGCCCAGCGTGCCACTTCAGCTCTCAAAGGCTCTGGGGCCTAATATATAATGGGAATAATACCAGCATTGGGAGCATTGGGAGTGCGTGTGTACAGGTGTACATGAAGATACATGAAATTTAAGGGTAGGAGTGTTGTCGGTAGTAAGGAGGGATTCACATAGGCGTTGTAATTAGAATGCTAATTATGATAAATATATTTATCCTTCTTTTCATGAAACTACAGTCATCCTAGAGTTGGAAAAAGGGAAATGATCTTCAGCCAAAACTCAAAGAAAATAAACTTACTCAACTTTTATTTTTTATTTATTTTATTATTATTTTTAAAGATTTTATTTATTTTTTCATGAGAGACCCAGAGAAAGAGGCAGAGACACAGGCAGAGGGAGAAGCAGGCTTAATGATGGAAGCCTGATGTGGGACTCGATCCCAAGACCCCGGCATCATGCCCTGAGCCAAAGGCAGACACTCAGCTGCTGAGCCACCCAGGTGTCCCAATTTACTCAACTTTTAAAAGATGAACACGTAGAACCAAATATGTTTGGCTCTAATCTTGAAAAACAAAAGCTCCTTGAATTTAAGGACTCTGCAGGGAGATCTGGAGTTGTGAGGAGGGCTCTTGAGCTTATTTTTATTTATTTATTTTTTTAATACATTTATTTTTTGTTGGTGTTCAATTTGCCAACATACTTAATGTAAGAAACAGGGAGTATAGAATTGTCAGCTTGTCAATAGAACAAATGCCTTATTTCGTGCAGAACTGCCCACCCTCAAATCTTGACCATACTTTGCAAATGCTGTATTTTATTTGCCGAACTACTCTATCCAGTTTTATGTGAGCCATGGAATATGTAGCAGCAGCAGCATATTTGGTGGAGCACGTATGGTATTTAACCTTGGATACACATAGAATAGTATCACTGTGGAACCAGGAATGAATGTGAAGCATCTGCTGAGCACATCTGAATCTTCAGGACTGAGAGGGTTTCCAAGTTGGAGGAAGTGGCTACTTAGGACCTCAGGAGATCCAGCCCTATGCTGCTGTCTGCGTGTCCCGTCATGATCATAGGATCAGAGATAGTCCCAGCCAGAGGGCAGGGTCAGGGTGGTGAGGGCGCAGGACAAGTATGATCCTTTTTTATTCAGGTGAAATGATGGGAGAAGCCCTATGAGGAGGGCCTACCCTGAGAAGCCCCCATGCTGTGCTGTTTCATTTCACTCTGGATGCAGCTCTGCAGGAGAGCTGTTACTGCTTCTGTTTTCCAGGTGGGAACTGACATGTAAGAGAGAGGAGGCTCAGGGCCACACTACTGACTCTGCAGAGGGTCAAGGTTCAAAGGCAACCAGAGAATGCTGAGGGTATGGTGAATCATTACCATGTCACAAAAGCACGTTAGCAGTTACTAAGAGTAGCAACCGTAACCTACTTGACACCTGAAACAGACCATTTAATACCCCCCGTTGCCCCAAAGTGTCAGTTATTTTAATGCAGTAGGAGATATGAAACAAAACATATAATAATGGTGATGAGAACAGACATGCAGACAATGAAAATTTTAAAAGTTATATTTGGTATACAGTATCCTGGTGATAAAAAAAAACTAAAAAATGAATATCCTAGTGTAAACAAAAATATCACACCTCTCAGTTTGTACCATTTCAGTGTTTTAAATTTTAGATGCAAATAAGAACTCTAAGTGGTCACATAGAATGATGAAATTGAATTAACTCAAGTTTTGTGTTTTTGTCTTCATAGTTACTGTGCTGTTATTGCTTATTTTGAATCTAAAGTTTAAAGACACAGGCTGGACTCAGTGAGATTGAATTGATACCATGAGGATATTACACTTGAAGCAAACACATGTAACTGAGTTTGAGTGTGTTGGAAGTCAGCTGCTTTATGTACATTAGCTCAATCTAATCCTAAACCCAATGAGATAAGCAATGGTATTATTATTACTCCTGTATTATTGATGAGGAAGCCAAGGTTCAGAGGATTCATATGACCTTCCAAGGTCTCAGGGCTAGTGCTTAGATGGGACTGAGCTACGTGGGGTGGGCACCAGGGTCAACTCTCTGAACCACCTCTGTATTAGTCCTCCCGCCTCAGTCTCAGTTACAGGTGTCAACACGCACCCTGCTGCCTGTCACCCCATACAGAAGCCATGGGGGTAAATACGTTGTTAATGATAAAAACTCTCTAGGTAAACTTGAGGATTTATTATTTATTGGTTTGGTTTACTTTCCTATTTTATTTTTACTTAGAGCCCATGAATGTGCAGGCTAAGGAAGATTGGAAACAGCGGTTGGGGCAGATAAAAACTTTCTCTTTCAGAAGAATCTGTCCCTTAATTAATCATGTAATTGATTAGATAGCACTAATTCAAGATCTACTATCCGAAGCACTGTGCTAAAACCTTTAGAAGATAGAGGTATCAGAAATTATAGGACAGGATAACCATTTTATTATTTTTTTAATTTTTAATTTTTTAAATTATTTTAATTCCATTATAGTTAGCAAATAGTATTATGCTAGTTTCAGGTATACAATATAGTGATTGAACAATTCTGTATTTTACTCAGTGCTTATCATAAGTGTACTCTTAATCCCCACCACGCCTTTGTCTCATCCATTCCCCCACCCCCACCCACTTCATCTCTAGTAACCATCAGTTGTTCTCTATAGTTAAGAAAGTTAAGAATATGTTTTTTCCCTGTGTCCATTTGTTTTGCTTCTTAAATTCCACAGATGAAGTGAGATCATACAGTATTTGTTTTTCTCTGATTTATTTTGCTTAGTATTGTACTCTCTAGATTTATCCATGTTGTTGCAAATGGCAAGATTTCAATTTTTTTTGTGACAATAATATTCAGTTTTAAACATATACCACATCTTTATCCATTCCTCATTCGATGGACACTTGGCGCTGCTTCTGTACTTTGGCTATTGGAAATAATGCTGCAATAAACACAGGGGTGCATATATCCTTTTGAATTAGTGTTTTCATATTTTTTGGATAAATATCCAGTATTAGAATTACTGGATCATATGACAATTCTATTTTCAATTTTTTGAGGAACCGCCAGACTGTTTTTCCACAGTGGCTGCACCAGTTTGTATTCCCCACTAACAGTGCACAGTGCACGAGGGTTCCTGTTCTCTACAGCCTCGCCAACATTTGTCGTTTCTTGTGTTGTTGATTTTAGCCATTCTGACAGGTGTGAGGTGATATCTCAGTGTAGCTTTGATTTGCATTTCCTTGGTGATGAGTGATGTTGAGCATCCTTTCATATGTCTGTTGGCCATCTGTATACCTTCTTTGGAGAAATGTCTGTTCAGGTCTTTTACCCATTTTTAATTAGATTATTTGTGGCTTTTGTGTGTGTGTGTGTGTGTGTGTGTGTGTGTGTTGAGTTTTCTAAGTTCTTTATATATTTTGGATACTAACCCCTTAATGGATTACCATTTTAAAACACCATCTGGTTAGCCATGGACAGGACTTTCCTTAATTGAAAGTAAGTGGGTGACACAGAGCTAGGTGAAAACTCCCAATACTGAAATTTAGATTGACAGTTAATTTTTGACCAGAAATTTGGAAACAAGTAAATGCTCAACCCTAAGACTAGATCTCTTCTGTTTCTGAGACCACAGCTGTGGTTGGAGAAGGAGCAGAGGGAGGATTGCTGATGGTAGCATGCAATGGTATATCTTCACAGAAGAGTAGGAGACAATGAGGGCCAGTAGAAGGCCTCTTGTGGGGTGTAAAGTCCCGTGTTCTCTTAGGATCAGAGCATAGGAATAGGAGAAGGTTCCAGTTTAGCTTGCTTTATACTACACCTGGCCTGGGAGCCATGAATGACCAATTTGCTCTTTAGATAACAGTGGTTGGTAATTACACCAGTACTTAAGAGGTCAGAGAAGGCATCAAGGTCAATATACTTTCTTATTGACCAATATCAACAGAAATTCTGTTTGGGTTTTAAAGCACAGATATGTGTCCATGTTCTGATTCTGCCACTTACCTTTTTGAGTCTTTTCTAAGTTTTTGTAACATGGTAATAATAATAATAATATCTTTCTGGTAATCCTCACTTAGTACAGGAATAATAAAAGCATTACCCTCCTTGAGGGGTTAGGAATATTAAGTGTAAGGGTTATAATAATGCATGCCTGCAGTCTTTTACCCGGAAACTTGAGGCCTAAGTGTCTTAAAATTCAAACATTTTTGGAATTTTCAATATTATAAAATACACTCAGCTGGGTCTAGGAAACACCCCATAATGAGATACATGTTTTTTTTTTTTTCCTGAAGCAAAATGTTTGAATTCTTGTTCTATGTGGCATATATAAAGAGAACAAATTGCCTCACATAAATTTAGGGTGAGTTTGCTGCCAAATGAGTTTACTGCTTACAAACAAAATAACGCCTTCAATTTTTCAAAGCTTTTTGAATTTCACGATTGTAGATGAGACCCTGTGGATTTAAGGTAACAATGTCAAAGGGTGGGCATTTCCTGAGTACTCCTTCTCTGCTAGTGCTGGTAGTGCCTGATATGGCTCACTGCAGCTTCACTGTGCATTTGTTCCTGGTCTCCTCATTCCCCATCCCAGGGACTGGGTACAGCCCGTCCAGCTCCACTACTCTGTGGCAACAGTTTACTCCTTCAACATGGCAATGAGGCCAGGCCAAGAGGTTCAGACACTGAAGCTCCTGGAATTCCCCATACCTTGGCTTAAGTGATTCATTACCTCTGCACGAGGCCCAACGCACACTCTGCCAAGTAGATTTCTCACAAAGTTGCTCATCCCTCTTTTCAGCAGTTAGCACCCACACCCAAAGTATAAGCTTTCCCCGACTGGCCTGTGGCCTTCAATTATACTAGCATCACCTTACATCTGCCTTCCCCACTAATCTCCAAGTTCCATGGAGAATCAAGCTCCTTCTCAGACTGGTTCTTTTCCCATTATAGCATTCGCAGCCATTAGCAGGTAGCCCACGTATATTGAATGCATGAGTAAATATAAGTCATAATGCATACAAAGTGGTCAGCACAATCCCCAGGAAACAGTTCTCTAGTACTAGAAATGTGTTTTTCACATTATATCCTTCATCTTCACTCTACAATTCCATAGATGTTTCTTATAATCAATGAGTACAAAGCAAATCCACCTTTGCCAAAGCTACAAACAAAACAGCAGGGCCCTTATGGAGTCACTTGTACTGAGCCCCATGTTGGCAAACTGAGGCTTAAGTAGAGTTTCTGCTTTCCTAGAAATGAAACCTTAAACCAGTCAATCAGGAATCACCTGATCAGAATAGTTAGATAATCTGCCTGATAGACCCCTGCCAGCCCCTAAAGGAAAATAACTTTGCCATAACCAATCTGCTTTTTTGGCCTAGTTTAACTTCCTTGTTCCTGTTCCCTTCTGATAAAAGTCCTTCACTTTGTACAGCTCCTCAGCTCCTTTCTTTGTCTTAGATTGGGTACTATCTGATTTATGAATCATTGAATAAAGATGAAATCTTTAAAATTTACTCAGTTAAATTAACTGTAAGAGCAGACCAGCTATTGCATGTTAGCTGACTTGAGGTATGCAAGTTAACTATAAGAAGAAAACTATTTCCTTCCTCCATAGGGGAGAGCAAGGAGGATACCAAATAAATGGTTTAATGCTGACCCATATACACATATACATCTTTCTGTTCTGATGAACATATTACATTTTTCCCATAATTTAAAAACTTACACTAAATGACTTAAGTTTTTAAAAAATATATATTTTTCGAAAATGCTGAGAAACCAGCTAGTCGTAGATTTCATCATTCACCAAGCCCTTTTCCAAATAATCACACGTCTAGGTTCTCTCCATGAAATGTCTCAGTGTTAATTATGCTTAAAGATCTCTATAACAACATAAATTTAACTAGGTTTTAAAAAGAGACAAAATCTTAAAGAAATATACTAAAATACATATTTTGTCTTTGGATAAATGGATTTCATGTCATTTATGGTTTTGTTAATACTCTTCAAAAATTCTAAATTCCATAAAATTAGCCTATAATATAGCACTGTAATCAGAAAATGATAAAATTTCCATATTATATTTTGAATGTAATATTTGATCACAATTTTCTAAAAAAAAAAATGCTATAGAAACAATCTGGAAGGAAACACAGCAAACTCTTAACAGAGGTTATCCCTGGATATTAAGACTACATGACAGGGAATCCCTGGGTGGCCTGCCTTTGATGCGGGGTGTGATCCTGGAGTCCTGGGATCGAGTTCTGTGTGGGGCTTCCTGCGTGGAGCCTGCTTCTCCCTCTGCCTGTGTCTCTACCTCTTTCTCTGTGTCTCTCATGAATAAATAAATAAAATCTTTTTTTTTTTAAATCTTTTTTTTTTTTAAAAAGGACTACGTGACATTTTCTCTATTTTTCTGAATTTAATCACTTAATAGGATAAATGATTTTTACTTTAAAGTGAAATATACATGGGACATAGGTTTTGCTCGCAAAGATTCCTAGCACAAAGTTGATGATTGAAAGTAGATTGTGGTCGTATAAAAGCCCAGGCTGGGAAGACATTTCACTAAAAGTCAAAATACTTTGGAAAAAATCAGTTTTCCACTTTAAAAAAATTATAGCAAGATCAATTGTCACTCATCTCACAAAGATAATTTTAGAGTGGAAAGTGATTCTGAAGCCAGGAACTTGTGCACTGGGTTATACCAACTGTCTAATTTATTCTCCACTCTGCAAAGTCTACTTTATACATACAAACCTTAAGAAACTGAACAAAAGATGTTTGCTAAAGTCACTTGAGGTAAAATTAATCATTATGCTTTAAAATACAGAAATATCAACTTTAGTTTTTGAGAATTCTTACATAGTTGGTCCTCAGTAAAATATGAAATCCACAGTGTTGTCCTCGAAGCTTTATACTGGTGAGGATACAAATGTGGCATCTGATGGGTAAGGATAGAATCGACAGTTGTATAACTATTATTATATAAATGTTTTCCCTCCTTTCTTTGTCCATCAGAATCCTCTCCTGACTTCAAGACTTGATTCATGTCTTTACCTCTTTAAGAAGCCTCCATGACTATTGTGCTCAAAAGCCTTCACTCTTTCCTGGTACATCATTTAGCATTACTTTTCCCTAGCTCTCATTTGAAAATTATCTTTTTAAAAATTATCCTATATATTTTCTTAAACAATCTTTTCAAATAGTTGCACTCATTGTGATAGAAGATTCTGATCCCCTTGTACAATGACCTTAGTCTTGGAGTGCCTTCTTTTTTACTTTTGTCCTTTCTCAGTCTGCCCATTCCTGACTTCAACTGTTCATATTGCTGTTAAATTCCCTCTATTTTCCCAGCTCTCTTACTTCTGTTGCTCAGCTCCATTTTCCTGGCCACAATGTTGGCTGTCCTCCATTACAATACTGGTTGGCTTCCCTGGCTACTAGTCTGAGAATTCTTGGGCTTCGGACCCCTGTTGAGTTCCATTTCCACTGAGTCCACTTTGGTGCTTGGGTGGGACCAAGAGTAATAGGTCTTGCCTGTGCCAGGATATTGCAAGCCCTTTGGGATATGAGCCTGTGTTTTATATATAAAATACACTACACACACAGGGTATTGAAAAGATATCTGTACCTCTCATGTGTATTGCAGCATTATTCATCACAGCTAAGACATGGAAACAATTAGGTGTTCACTGCTGGATGAATGGATAAAGTAAGTGTGGTATACATATACAATGGAATATTATTCAGCCATAAAAAGAGGGAAATCCTGACATTCATGGCAACAAGGATGAACCTTGAGGGCATTATGTTAAGTTAAATAAGTCAGAGAAAATAAACTATTGCATGATCTCACTTATATATAGGAAATAAAAAAAAAATTGAACTCACAGAAAGAGGACAGATTAATGGTTGCCAAAGACAGGGTTTGGGGAAATGGGTGAAGGTTGTCAAAAGGTGCAAATTTCCAGATATAACATAAGTAAGCCCTATGGATATCATGTACAGCCTGGTGATGGCAGTTAACAATATACTGTTGTATATTTGAAAATTGCTAAGTAGATCTTAAAAGTTCTTATCACAAGAAAAAAATTATGACTATGGGAGGTGATGGATTTTAACTGGATTTACTGTGGTGATCATTTCACAATATGAACATATATCAAACAGTTATGTCATACACCTGAAACTGATATAATGTTAAATGTCAATTAAATCTCAGTAAAACTGGGGGGGGGGGCAAAGTTTTTCTTGTGTCTTAGTTTCCTCATCTGCGTGTGAAAATAAAATTCTCCACATTTGGGTGTTAGAAGGATTAAATAAAATTATGTGCATCTAATACAGTGCCTACTATATAGTAGGTACCTACTAGATGCCATTCCTTTTCTTGTTCCTTTGGGATTATGTATATAGTTCTGCTTACCAAAATTTGGAACGCTGATTCTATGATTCGTTAATAAGTATGTTTGAAATAAAAATTCTGTGGCAAGTAATTTTGGGGAAGACAGAGGTTATGTTAAATTTGAAAGATTTCACATCAAAATCTCTCCAGTGAAATATACCAGCCAAATTTCCCCAAATATATTTGACAGCAGATGTCTGCTTTTCATGAAATGTTTATAAAATCTTGGATTAGGGGATTATGTTGCCAATTTAACTCCTCTTTATGCAGACCTCAAAATAAAGCTTCTATTTTATTGATTGATATCTTAAGATAAATTATTTCTTAAAAAACTCTATTTTTGCAGCCATATACCCATATAAATCAGGATTTCTCAATAATGTGTGGCCAAAACAAAATAGGAAATTAAACTGGATGCTGAGGATGAAATAAAATGAGAGCTTGGGAATTGTAAAATGTAATCTCAGACTTTGTGTGTTTAGAAAAACATCTTTATTGTTCTCAGTTAGTGACTTCATAAAAGTTTAAAGTTATACATTTGAACATAAACTAGATGGAAATTGTTAAATTTTAAAAATTGAATTAAGATTTCACCCTCGGAATGGAGTAGTGACTTGCTGCATATAACAGAACTCTAAAAAAAAATTATAAAACAGGAACCAAAAGCTATGGAGACTGAACAAAGGCAGCAGATTTGAGAGAGGAATTGAAGTGAGATGAGGGAACCAAATAGGATGCATTCCTTGTTTTTCTGTGGCTTTACTTTGAAAGTACAATCATGATAGAGGTGCCACCAAGTGACAAAAATTCTGATAGAAATCCCTGCCATTGTTTTGAACAGATGAACCAGGTGAAAGAGCCCTGGGGTAACCAGAGCCACCAGAGTGTTAGGGCACAACCCTAACAAGGAGAGAGTCAATGAATAAAGAACAGTGCCTCCTGACCAATTGGGATTTATTTCAGGAATGTAAGGTTGGTGTAACATTTGAAAATTAATCATACAACTCATCATAGTAACAAATGAAAGATTTAAAAATATGATAATTCCAATAGATATAAAAAAGGATTTGATAGAATTCAATATTCATAAAACTAGGAATTGGAAGAATCATCATTGACTTGATAGAGGGCATCTTCAAAAACCTGCACATAACATCATAATTAAGATTGAATGCTTTGCCTCTAAAATCAAGAACAAAACAACAATGTTTACTCTTGCTACGTTTATTCAACATTGTGTTTGAGGTTCTGGCCAGGACAAAAAGGCAAGAAAATGAAGGATGGTACTAGTATAGGATAAATATATATGGATCAATGCAATAGAACAAAGGGTGCATAAATAAACTCTTGAATTTAGGCCAGTTGAGTTTTAACAACAGTGCCAAGACTATTCAATGGGAAAAGGAGAGTTAACTCAACAAGTGGGACAACTGGATATCTATATGCTCATACTATACCCAAAAATTAACTCAAAATTGATCATAGACCTAAATGCAAGCACTAAAACTATAAAACTCTTAAATGAAAAATATAGGAATAAATCTTCATGAGATTGATTAGGAAAATCTTAGAATTTCAATGTTTTCCTTACTCAGGAATTATTTACATATGTTAAACTGCATCTATTTAAATTTCATAATCTAATGAATGCTGAAAACTGTATATTCCTGTGAACTACCTCAGCCATGGTGCTAACAAAACATTTACATCATCCCCCATAGATGCCTCATTCTTCTTTGCAGTTCATCCCTTCTTGTACCCCTCCACCCTAGGCAGCCATTGATATTATTTTTGTCCCTATGGATTGATTTGAACTTTATGTAAACGGAATCCTATAGTATGCATTCTCTTGTGTCTATAGTTTCATTCACTTGACATACTGATTTTGAGATTCACCCATGTTGTTGTGTGTCTCAAGAATGCATTCTTTTTAAATTACTTGAGTAAATACTTAGAAGTGAAATGGCTGGAGATTATGGATGGTGTTAAGCATTTTAAAAAACTGCTAAATACTTTTCCAAGGTAGAATTACTATTTTACATTTCCCCCAGCAGTGTTAGAGAATTCCACTTTCTCTATCTCCTCATCAACACTTGGCATTCTTAGTCTGTAATTGTAGCTGTTCTAATTAGTGAGCAGTGGTATCTCATTGTGTTTTTAATTTACATCTCCCTGGTGACTGATAATAATGTGGATTATCTGCATATAGAGCTGAGTGCCATGAGAGAAACACTGACAAAGATTTTGATACTGTTATACTGCCAAACAAACAAAACACACACACAGACAAATAGGCAAAAGACTCCCCAAAACAACAACAAAATTGCCTGTGTTAAAAGGGATTCTGACTATCTGAACTTTAAAGTAATTCCCAAGGGCGCCTGGGTGGCTCATTTGGTTAGACATCTGCCTTCAGCTGTAGGTCACGATGCTGGGGTCCTGGAATCAAGCCCCGCATCAGGGTCCCTGCTGGGCAGAGGGTCTGATTCTCCTTCTCTCTTTGCCGCTCCCTTACTTGTGCTCTCCCTCTGCGTCAAATAAATATATGAAATCTTAAAAAAAAAAAAAATCCCTGAGACCACTAAATTCTATGGGCAGACAGTAGACTAATAAAATAGTCTAGCCCCTCCTGCCCCCTTATCAACCTCAGAACATACTGCCCAAACCTACCTTCAGATGTGACCTAAAAGAATAATGGAAAGGTAATAATCTCCAGGGATCATAGCCAAGGACAATGGGGAACAAAGTACAAGGGATCTTACTCCTCAGGTGTGGAGTCAGGCATGATTTAGGCACATTCCCCACTCCTAAGTAGGGACCTTCAAGATTTCTGCCCAGTAGGATTTCAGATTTACTATGGGACAGTGTCTGCTATGTGTCTCCTTTAGTTTCCTTTTCTAAATGGAATTATTTACTGTGGTTTTTCTATTCTGTTGTATATTGGGTGTGTGGAGGACAGATAATTTGTCTTTATAGTGCAGAGCTCTCTGGATCAAGAGAAGCCACATCTGGACCTAATAAAGACACCATCTTACATAATGCTCTGATGAAGAGATTGCTGCATATCACCCAGTGTTATAGGTTGAACTGTGTCCCTTTAAAATTCATATGCTGAAATTCTAACCCCCAGTACCTCAGAATGTGACTGTATTTGGAGATAAGGTCTTTAAAGAGGTAATTAAGGTAGAATGCGTTCATATAGGTGGGCCCTAATCCAAGATAACTGATATCCTTATAAGAAGAGATTAGAACACAGACTGGCAAGAAGCAAGACCATGTTGAAGGCCTAGGGAGAAGATAACCATCTACAAGCCAAGAAGAGAGGCCTTGAAAGAAACTAAGCCTGGCAACACCTTGATCTGGACTTCTAGCTTCCAGAACTGTGCAAAAATAAATTTCTATTGTTTAAACCACCTAGTCTCTGGTATTTGTTATGGTAGCCCTAGATAACTATCACATCTAGATGCGCTGAACTCTGTGCTTGCTTCAGTGCACTGTTAGACTTTTGGGGTGACTCTATGAAGAAGAGTGTGTGTGTGTGTGTGTGTGTGCAGAAAGCAGAGTAAAGTAAAAATTTTGGCTGACCTTATTAGTCATTAGGACTATTTATTGACATTTCTGGTGCTTTTCTGTATTAATCATCTTTTTCTAGGTTGTATTGCTGTAACACATGACTCCACACTATCAGTGATTTACAACAACAAGAATTTATTTCTCACACATGTTACCTGTTGGCTATAGATAGAACATGGCTCCACTCCATGAAACTTCCTCATTCTAGAATTTGTGCTGCATAAACAGCTCCTACTGAGGATATATCATTCTTGTGACAAATGGACAACAACAAAAACATTCAGATGGCTCTAAATTTTCTGCTCAAATGTGACATGTATCACTTTTGCTTCCATTTCATTGGCTGAGCCTGGTATCAATGAAGTGGGGAAGAACACTTGACCTATAATGACAGTGGGTGGGGACATGTAATCCTTTTACAGAAGGGCAGCAAGTAATTGGTACCAGCAGTACAATCCAAGCACACAGCTTAATCGCACATCAGACCCTTTGAAGCTTACTGCTTACGCAAATTAAATGTGAGTGAATGTTATGTGTGTCGCTTGTGGGAAGAAACCTTTAAAGACCATTGCATAATTTCCACTTTCCTTTCTCCATGCTATGGGGGAACGTTAGGGGTTGCTCAGTATACCTGTATTCCTGATAGAAAGAGTGGAGCAGAGCTCTGGACCAACTCTTGATTGAATAAGAAGCTATTCTTATTCACACTGCGTGCATGCATGCATGTTTCCTCAAGTTACTGAGATTTTAGAGTTGTTTGTTATCATAGCATAACCTAAGTCATTCATTCTGACAAAGGGCCTAAAAGAAGTTGATAACCTGCCTTAAAAAAAAGAAACCACCTGTGTTGTGTGCACAACAGTGATTAGCAATATATGACAATGTGTCTCTCGAGTTCTTTTTATAGCTACAACTGTTCTCCTTTCTGAAAGTGATCCAGACCATTGTGATAATCACTTCCTTCTCTTTGCTGCCCTTTATGGTAGAAGATATCTGAGAAGATTCTTCGCCTATATGGCTTTTGGGAGAACTTACCCTTTTCTTTCTATTTGAGTGATTGTGGTAGCAGTTCCAGGTAATACAGTGTTATTGAAATGAGAAAGGCACACAGAGTTAGGCCAGTGAATTTCTTCTGGGGAATTCCTTCTGGAATCAAGAAAGAATAGGGCTCTTTGTGTGGGTGCATGGACTACACCTGTCAAACTTGGACCTTGATGTGGGCCAGTGTTCACTTTTGTATTATAAGCAGTAGTTGTCTGGAAAGCAGGACACTGTAGGTGTAGGGAGAACAAAGTAGATGCACAGCCGGGATAGAACAAGAAATCAGAAGTATTTGAGTTCCTGAATTCAAATTTACATCATATCTGAAGTGGCCAAAGGTGTGTATCAGGCGTCCACAAAGTAGGGACCCCAGGCCAAATTTGGCCTGCTGCTTGTTTTTGTAAATAAAAGTTTTATTGGAACACAGCCAAATCCATTTGTTTACCTATGGTTGAGTTGAGTAGTTGGCGGAGTTGAGAGTTGCAACAGACACCTTACAGCTTGTAAAGCCTAAAATCTTTACTATCTGACCCTTTGCAGAAAATGTTTGCTGACCTCTGGTATCTATTACCTCATCCTTTAAAAAAGAAGTATTTAAAAAAAATTTACATGTGAGACATATAAATTCATAAACATGTCAAACATAAATGTAAACAATATATATTCATAAATAAATGCCATTTTCATGTGTAGCAGTGCAGAATCAAAAAGATTGTCATGTTAATTATATTTCAATTAAAAAAAAAAGATTGGAGAGCACTGCTACAGGTGATAGTGAGTCCCCAGAAATATTTGATCAAGGCAAGGGCATAGCCAGATTAGCAGGACAACTCTAGTGTCAACTTGAATGCCTATGCAGAAGCAGGGGGTACGTTAATGAACCTGATGTGAGGGTTTTCCAATTCAGACCGAAAAATTGGGTGGAGAAATAGCAGTGAGGATAGAGGGGAGGGGATTCATGCAAGTGACTCCAATGTGGCCTTTCACCTGCGGATGACAGACTCCAGGTTTGGGGGAACAGAGTGTTTGGCTACAAGAAACCATCAATAATGATTTTCGTGATCATCTCCTCTTGGCCCAGATTCCATTCCAACCAAGTTATTAATACACACATTATTCTTCTTAAAGAAATAGAGAAATGCATTCCAGATTGCCAAAGGAAGGAATTCCCTGTGATTTATACTGAAATGTTCCTAGAATTTTTTTTTTCCAATCATCCATCTTCAAGAAATACTAAAGACAAATATTTCATGAATCCAGAGGTGCTTCTGGCCAGCATCTGGAGATGATCTTGAGAATACAAATCTGTTATCATTTTTCACCATGGGCTTCAACTGTCAGAGCATGTAATAAACACAACCAGCCAGAGGGCTGGAGGGAAGCAAAAAGCGTCCAGTTAACCACTGTAGCAGGAGGCAGCAGAAATGAGGGTGTATTTGCCCATACTTTTCCCATACCCACCTTTTGTAGCTCTGCTGCATCCCTTTTCCTAACAAATTTTAAATGCCAATTAGCGACCACTCAGTTGCTGATACTTTCCAAGGGTGTAACATCCTATCACATTGTCACATAGATGGATGATGTCATGCAGTAGAAGAGATGTAGGCTATGAAGTCAATCAGACTTGAGTTTGAGTCTTGATTTTGCCACTTAATATCAGTGACCTTAAAATTTCTTAGCCTTGTTGAACACTATTTCCACATCAGTGAAATGGACTTGCCAATAAAGTGATAATGTAGGTGAAATTGTTAGCACAGCTTTTGGCATAGCCTAAACAAAGAGTTTGTAATTATCAATTCAAAACCATTCTCACATTACCACTACCCATTTATGAGTTGGTTAAATGAACGAAGACAGAAAATACCAATTATTGGTAGGAATATGGAGCAACTGGGATTCTCATATGCTGCTAGTTAGAGTGTCAAATGAGCACAAGCTACTTTGCCAGTACCCACCAAGCTGAACGCCATCCACTAGTCAGCAATTCCACTCCTAGGTATGTGCCCAAAGTAAATGCTTTCAGATGTTCACCAAAAACATCAACCAGAATGTTCAAAGCGGCCCTATTCATAATAGTATCCAAATAGAAAGTACTCAAATCCTCATCATTACTGTAGGTCAGAGCTCAGCAAAACTTTTCTGTGAAAGGCCAGGTAATCAATATTCAAACTGCAAGGACCAAGAGGCAAAAATTACCTTATAATTACTTTACTTCTCTTTGCAGCACCCCAGCAACAGTGCAAAGCAAGAGTGCTGATAAGCTAAGCTTTCTGTTGCAACTGCCTCCCTGCCATTGTAGTGTGAAAGCAGCCATAGGTAATAGGAAAAAGTGAGTGTGGTGTGGCCCAATAAAATGTTATCTATGAACAAAAATGTAGAAGTGCAGAATCAAAAAGATTGTCACGTTAATTATATCTCAATTTAAAAAAAAGATTGGAGAGCACTGCTACAGGTGATAGTGAGTTCCCAGAAATATTTGATCAAGGCAAGGGCATAGCCAGATTAGCTAAAAATGTAAATTTCATGTAATTTTTATGTGCTGTACAGTATTATTCTTTTCTTTTTTGAATTTTTGTCATACTTATTTTTAAAGTTTTTAAAGAAGTATGATTAATATACAATGTTATATTAATTTTAAGTATACAACATATTAATTCAACAATTCTATATCCAGGGGGAGCCCGGGTGGCTCAGCGGTTTAGTGCCGCCTTCAGCCCAGAGCGTGATCCTGGAGACCCGGGATCGAGTCCCACGTCAGGCTCCCTGTATGGAGTCTGCTTCTCCCTCTGCCTGTGTCTCTGCCTCTCCATCTCTGTTTCTCATGAATAAATAAATAAAATCTTAAAAAAAAACCCCAAAACAATTCTATATCTAGTGCTTCATCATGATAAGCATGATCACCATGTTATTACAATATTATTGACTATATTTCCTATACTGTACTTTTCATCTCTGTGACTTTTTTATTTTTAAACTGGAAGTTTAATGGAAATCTATATGTCTTAATACCCTTTATTTCAACACCCTCCCCCCAACACCTAGCAACCATCAGCTTATTCTCTGTATTTGAGAGTCTGGCTTTTTGTTATTCATTTGTTTTGCTTTTCAGATTCCACATATAAGTGAAATGATATGGTATTTGTCTTTCTCTGGCTTATTTCACTTAGCATAACACCCTCTAGGTCCATCCATGTTGTCAATGGCAAGATCTCATTCTTTTTTATGGCTGAGTAACATTCCATTGCATGCACATGTATGTATCACACATCTTCTTCATCCATTCATTATTATGGACACTTGGGTTGCTTCCATATCTTGGCTATTATAAATAATGCTTTTGGCTTTTTAAAAATGTTCAAGAATAGGGGATCCCTGGGTGGCTCAACAATTTAGCGCCTGCCTTTGGCCCAGGGCATGATCCTGGAGTCCCGGGATTGAGTCCCACATTGGGCTCCCTGCATGGAGCCTGCTTTTCCCTCTGCCTGTGTCTCTGCCTCTCTCTCTCTCAGTGTCTCTCATGAATAAATAAATAAAATCTTTAAAAAAATGTTCAAAAATACACAGATCATTCTTACCTTGCAGGCTGTATAGACATATAGGACATGGGCCAAATTTGAATATAGGTTGCCAACCTCTGGTACAGTTTAAAAATTATGTATTCACACAGTGGAATACTACACAACAACAGGTAGATACAACAATATAGATGAATCTCATGAACATAATATCAAGTGAAAGAAGCCAGTTGCAGAAAGTATAGGATTACATTTATATAAATTACAAAAGCAGGTGAAACAAATCTATGATTATGTAAATCTGCATGGTGGTTACTGTATGCGAATTAGGGACAGAGAGACAGAGCAAAGGAGATTTGGGAATGAATAGTTATGGGTGTTTTTTCATTTAGTTTGTTTAAGTTTACAAAATCTAACCAGCCACACACTTCTGTGCACTTTTTTGTATGTATATCATACTTTAAGAAACACTGGGGGGGAAAAAGAAACAAAGTCTCTTCTTTAGTGCAAGCCTCCTTTATTTCACAACTAACCAATTTACAAGTTGCTAGGTGTTCTTCCTCACTTTAGTTATCTTATTTATTACTCCAGAGAATTTGAAATATCTATCCTTTTCTTTAGCAGAAAGAACAGCTAGGGTATAGATAAGAGCTCTGTACTCAGAAATGAAGATCAGAGTTTCACTCCACTGTGTACTGATTGTGTAACTATGGTAAAGCACCTAGTTTTTTAAATTTTTATTTTGTTGTCTGAAAAATGGGAAAATAATTCTGTATATGTGAATTTGGTGTAAAATGCACCTTGATAATGAAGAATTGCTCTGTTTAGCTGTATACCTCTGTACAAATTATCACTACCTATGACATGCTTTCTTAACAACTCACAATTTCAAGTTTAAACACAGCCACCCCCTTCCTTCTTTGCCTCCTGGTCCTCCACTTAGGGAGACAGTACTTAAAATGGTGAGGAACATAGACTGTCAGCTCAAATCGTTACTCTGTCACCTGTCTTGTAGTTTCTCTGTGCCTCAGTTTCCTCATTGGTAAAATATCTACTTTATATTATTGTTCTAGAGGTTGTGGCAGTCAACCTCCAAGATATTCTGGACGACCCCTGTCTCCTGGCCTGGTGTCCATGCCCTGGTGTAATGCTTCCTGCATTATATGAGGTTTGGGCTGTGTGGTGATAAGATATGGCATAAAGGAAGGCAATTCACCTCTGAGATTAGGGTTTGAAAGGCAGTGGCTTCCACATTTGGCAACCTCTCTGTCTTGGATCTGCTGCCAGGTCAGACAACCTTATGGAAAGGCCTTCATGGTGAGGAACTGAGGCCTGACAAGAACCACAGGAATGATCTTGGATGTGGATCCTCCAGTCCCAGGTGAGTTTCAAATTGACTACAACCCTGGCTATCAGCTTCTCTGCAACCTCACAAAAGACTCGGAGTCAAAATGATTTAGCAAGCTGCTTCCAGATTCTTGAACCTCAGAAACTGATAATCAATGACCTTACAACAGTGAATGGTGCCTGATGCATAGTAAGCATGCAATAAATTGTCTTGGGATGTCTGGGTGGCTCAGAGGTTGAGTCTGCCTTTGGCTCTGGGTGTGATCTCTGGCCCCGGGATTGAGTCTCACATTGGGCTCCTTGAGGCAAGCCTGCTTCTCCCTCTGCCCATGTCTCTGCCTCTCTCTCTCTCTCTCTGTGTCTCATGAATAAATAAATAAGGTTCCTTAAAAAATATATATTAACTGTATTTATCATCTGCTCCCTAAAAGCTGGCACTTCCACATCTATCAAGCTCTTTGCTGATGTCAGTGTTTCCTGTTCTGGAAAGTCATTGTCAATGGATCGAGCATGGGCAGTTTCCCTTCCTTTCTGTGGTCCCTTTAAAGATCAAGCATTATTAGGAGGCATCTGTCTGCAGAGCAGTGACAGTGTGGCTGTGGGTTCCTATGGAAACACTTCCTCACCCAGCACTCTTTCTCAAGGGATCTCTCCAGGCTCTGCCTCTCAAAGCCTTGGTGCTGCCTTCTGGTCTTTGTGGCACATCCTATTCTTCAGGTGTCTTTCCTGCTTTCTCAATCTCCTCAGATGTGTTCGTGATTCAGATTCTCCTTCTTTTGGATGTGAATTCTTGTTCCCTTTTGCCATAGGCACCATAGTTGCAGGGTCAGCCATTGAGTCAATTAGTGTTTCTAGAAGTATAGGTGGAGACAGGTTAGGAGTGTAAGAGATTTATTGGGGGTTGGTGTCTGTGAGAGGTAATAGGAAGAGAAGCAGGGGCAGGTAGGGAAAGTCTCAGCCTGTGATGTAGACCTGACACCTGGGAAAGGAAAGGAGGTAAGAAGAAAGACTAGGGCAGGAGAGCTGCAGATCAGGTCTGAAAAGTCACTTGTCCAACAGCTATAGAGCAAAGAGCCTGAAAGAGGAGTCCCAATCCAGGCTGAAATGGAGAGGCTTAGATACATTTTCCATGCTCAGTCAGCAGTGAGGGCTCCCTGGGAATGCTAGGGCTTTGACTTAAAAGCTAAGATGGATCCTAAAGTTGCTAATGGCTAGAGGCTGTCAATTTATTGCTCCTGACAGCTAAATGGCAGATTCTTTCTTGACAGGAGGTCCAAGCGGTGCACTTACATGGCTGCTGCAACCATCTTCATCGCTGTGGCCAGGCCTGGCCTCCTGTGTCCCCTACCTGTGTCAAACACCTGCTTGGAAATGGTATCAACAGGACCTAAATGGAGTGTCAGTGTGAAAAACCAAGGGACTCATAGAGGTGAAATGAGAATTAATTATCTCTCAGGCAACTTGAGGGGACCCAATGGGGTTTGATAGTAATCAATCATGGTTTTCACTCAGCATATACTGAAAGCTCTGTACTGTGCAGGCATTTCCTGGAGGAATCCCAAACTATAGGATCGTAAAATGGGAAAGTACACGAGTGCCCAATTAAGTCTCCCTTTCATGAGCAGAAATGCCTTGTAGAGTACTCCATATAGGTTCACTCTCCTCTTGCGTATCTCCAGTGATGGTGAGCTGAAGTCATCTCTTTGGTTGTGAACAGCTCTACTTGACAGAAGCTTCCTCTTCAGTGGAATTCAGAATGCTCTCACCACCTTTAATTTTTGAAGTCACTTTAATAAAACTTCCTGTTCTCTTGTTTATTAATCCTATAGATATTTGGAGACGGTTGTCATTGTTCCTGAAATACTGTAAGAGAAGAGAGGCTACTGGAGCCTCTGATTCCTCAACTTTACAACAATGGCGTCTGACTGTTCTTGATCACTGTGGTCTCTTTATGACCTAAAAGTCTATGAAGCCATGAAAACTTCATGGAACAATTCTCAAATAAAAGAGAAATCCATATAAATTAAAAGACGATGTGCTTTTTTTGAAGTGTTTGTTGTACATTTCCTCTGGAGCACATTGGGACTCAGGAATAGTGGGACCATCCGCCGAGCCATTGCTCATTTATGTTGAAATAAAACAGGCTCTGGCTAATTAGAAGCATGCTCCTCGAGATGAAACAATACAAGCTTTCCATTTCCCAACCATTAGCAATTCCTGATGTTGACTGGACATGTTAATATAACCCCCACTCTACAACAGGAAAAAAAAAAATAAAGCAGGCATGATGATTCACAGCACAAGAAAGAGTTCTTTATACTTACACTCAACCAGCACACACTAATGCTCTAGGTACTCACTATGCACTGGCCTCTATGATAGGTATTTTCACATATTTTATTAACTTTATTTTATCCTCGCAAGAATATTATGAGGTAGATTTTATTAACTGCACATTTCAAATGAAGAAATATGAGCCTCAGAGCAATCAGGTGATTTGTTCAAGGTTACCTAGCTGATAAGTGGATAAACTAGGACTGTCTGCTACGAAGTCCAGTGCTCTGTTCACTCCACTGGCTACAAGGAAACTTATTAATAAAAAACCATGCCTATGTATGTAGTATGCAACTATTTTAATTCCAGTTGCCCCAGAGGTATACTCTGAAGTTAGGGTTAAGGTGAAAGTAGTTTATTATCAGAGGATAAAGAAATATCAAAAGAGGATGGTAAAGTGAGTCAAAGAAAAGGTAGCAATAAATTATGCATCATCAAACCAGGTATCATTGTGGGCAACTGGAACTAAATTCTGCTGGGGAAATTCTGAAAGTCAGTGCAGAATACAGTAAATCTACCCAAAAGGGATGGGGCTAGGGCTTTTATAAACCAACTCTGTCAGTCATTGGTTGAGATCTTCTTCTAGCAGCTATTAATTACCTGGCACTAACTACCTGCCAAGTAGGTAGACAAAACATGTTTTAGAAGCTTGAGAGAGACCTTACGCAGAGAAATTTGGCATCTGGCAATTAGAGTTTTAGTTGGTATGCACTGAAGTAAAGACAAGAGGATATGGGCAAAGC
Organism: Canis lupus dingo; assembly: GCF_003254725.2. Taxonomy (NCBI): domain Eukaryota; kingdom Metazoa; phylum Chordata; class Mammalia; order Carnivora; family Canidae; genus Canis; species Canis lupus. The sequence continues at coordinate 53,460,408 of NC_064247.1, forward strand.
CCTGATGGCACCTGGTACAATAAGTAATGCCAGAGTCTACACAATCTGTCAACAAACATATCTTGACCACCTACTGTGTGGAATAGCACAGGGTGAACCACACGGATATGGACCTGATTTCATGTGGCTTAGTATCAGAAGGAAGGCAGAAATATGTTATTTTAAATAAATATAAAATAATTAAAATGTACTTTCATGGGTAGGAGAAGCTATAAACCTCACTTAGCTAAGTCTTACTACAAAATAAATAAATAAATAAATAAATAACCAAAAAACTAGAAAGAACCCACAATAAAAACCCTCTCATTCAGTGTTACTCTTTGTCTCCTTTAACCTCTGACTCCTTTCTTTTCTCCTTTTTGGAGCCAAATTTCCTAAAACAGTGAGTTTAGAATCTGCCTTCTCCAGTGAACTATGAGACCCTCTGGAGATGGGCCTTTTTGTTTGTTTGTTTGTTATCTTTAATTGTATTGTGTAGTATTTGACACATAAAAAAAGAACATATGGATTTGAACACCGGCCAAGATGGAGTAAGATCACTCCAGCCTATCTCTCTCACTGATTATTAAGTTTGTCATAAAAACTTATGACAAAATACAAAAGAATACAATTTAAAAAATTTTTTTGGAAAGATTTATTTATTCATGACAGACACAGAGAGAGAGGCAGAGGGAGAAGCAGGCTCCATGCAGGGAGCCTGACGTGGGACTCAATCCCTGGTCTCCAGGATCACGGCCTGGGCTGCAGGCAGCACTAAACCACTGGGCCACTGGGGCTGCCCAATAATACGATTTAAGGACTCCAAACACTAACAACAACAGGCAGATTGAGAGGGAAGTCTGTTGTTGAATAATGATGCATAATTGGGATGAGTTTCAGAGTCTTTTTTCCCTGGTTTCTCCCAGATTTGACCTAAAGGTAGACAGAGTCCTATACTGCAGAGAGGGGACATATAACAAAATTTGGAAAAAATTCCTCTGTGTTATAGCCCGAGGACTGAGAACAGGAGCCTCTTATTACCTGGAGAGTATAGGAGGATATTCTTGCTTTTTTGATGTGGGGCTTCTCCTTGTCCTTCCCTGGTGCCAGCCCCATGACAGGGTGGTCATGGTGAGGACTTCTAAGTCCACTATGGATAAACTGTCTTTCTGGCCAAAGAAACTTGAAAAAGAACCCTCTCTCAAAGAACAGAGGAAATCCCTGTTTTTTACCCTCTTCTTTCCTTAAGGCACTTTGTCTTGAGGGTAGGCACATGTCCATGGACTTTCTCAATAGCATAAGAAGAACTCTGATTTTTTAGCCAGAGGACTCAGAAAGGGAACCCTCTGGTTTCCATAGAAAACAAAGAGTGTGTGGGAAATCATGGTGGAAGAGTTCTGGAAAAGAGGATCCCTGAGTCTGTGTATAAAGCGACACACATCCCTAACTCACCAAACTGAAATGTATGGAATAGACCAAATGAAGCATAGTGAAGGCTTTGAAAAACAGAACTGACATTGGAACCACCACTCACAGACGGTGAGCTAGAACTCTTTGTCTGACCTAACTGATCACCTGCTAATACAACAAATCGACATTTTATAGTATTTTATTTTAGTAAGACCTAGAGCTTCACAACAAAACATTCAAAATGTTCTGGATTTAATCCAAAGTTACATGTAAAGGACCAGGAAATTCTGGCCCACTTTTAAGGGAAAAGACAATAAATATCAACCTGGAGATAACCCAGATATTGGAATTATCAGACATAGACTTTAAAGCAGCTCTTAGAATTATTCTCCATGAAGCAAAAGTGTATACATTTGAACTAAGTGGTAAGATAGAAGCTTTTAGAAAGCAAATAGAAATATAATCAAGAAGCAAATCAAACTGGAAGAAATAGAAAATCTGAACAGACCCATAACCAGCAAAGAAATGGAATCAATAGTCAAAAATCTCCCAACAAAATAGAGTCCAGGGCCGGATGGTCTCCCAGCAGAATTCTATCAAACATTTAAAGAATTAATACCTACTATTCTGAAACTGTTTCAAAAAATGGAAATGAAACAAAACCGGCCAAACTTTTTCTATGAGGCCAGCATTATCTTGATCCTAAAACGAAACATAGATCCCACCAAAAAGAAGAATTATAGACCAAATATCCCTGATGAACATGGATAGAAAATTTCTCACCAAGATACTAGGTAATAGGATCCAACAATACATTAAAAGGATTATTCACCATGACCAAATGACATTTATTCCTGGGCTGCAAGGGCGGTTCAACATCCACAAATCAATTAATGTGATACACCACATTAATAAAAGAAAGGACAAGAACCATATGATCCTCTTATTAGATGCAGAAAAAGCATTTGACAAAATGCAGCATATTTTCTTAATAAAAACTCTTTGCTGTGTAGGGATAGAGGGAACATACCTCAATATCATAAAAGCTATATATGAAAAACCCATAGCAAATATCATCCTCAATGGAGAAAACAGCTTTTCCTCTAAGGTCAGGAACACAACAGGGATGGCCACTCTCACACTGTTGTTCAACATAGTCTGGAAGGCCTAGCCTCAGCAATCAGACAACAAAAAGAAATAAAAGGCATCCAAATTGTCAAAGAAGAGGTCAAACTTTCACTCTTTGCAAGTGACATGATACTCTATGTAGAAAACCCAAAAGATTCCAGGAAAAAAATTGCTAGAATTGATACAAGACTTCAGCAAAGTGGCAGGATATAAAAACAATGCACAGAAGTCAGTTACATTTCTATACACTAACAAGAAGGAAGAAGAAATAGAAATCAAGGAATCAGCCCCATTTACAATTGCACTGAAAACCGTAAGATACCTAGGAATAAACCTAACCGAAGAGGTAAAGGGTCTGCACTCTGAAAACTATAGAACACTTATGAATGAAATGAAGGAAGACACAAAGAAATGGAAAAACATTCCATGCTCATGGAGTGGAAGAACAAATATTGTTAAAATGTCTATGCTACCCACAGCAATCTACATATTTAATGTAATTTCTATCAAAATACCATCAACATTTTTCACAGAGCTGGAACAAACAATCCTTAAATTTGTGTGGAACCACAAAAGACCCCAAATAGCCAAAGGAATGTTGGAAAAGAAAACCGAAACTGGTAGCATCACAGTTCCAGACTTCAATCTCTATTACAAAGCTGTGATCATCAAGACAGTATGGCACTGGCACAAAAACAAACACATAGATCAATGGCATAGAATAGAGAACCCAGAATGGACCCTCAACTTTATGGTCAACTCTTCTTCAACAAAGCAGGAAAGAATATCCAATGGAATAAAAACCTCTTCAACAAATGGGGGACAATTGGACAGCCACATATGGAAGAATGAAACTGACCACTTTCTTACATCATACACAAAAATAAACTCAGAATGGATTAAAGACCTAAACGTGGGACAGGAATCCATTAAAATCCTAGAGGAGAACACAGGTGTCAACCTCTTTGACCTCAGCCACAGCAACTTCTTGCTGAAAACGTTTCCAAAAGCAGGAGAAGCAAAAACAAAAATGAACTATTCGGACTTCATCAAGGAAAAAGTTTTTTTTGCACAGTAGTGGGAACAGTCAACAAAACTAAAAGGCAGCCTATGAAATGGGAAAAAATATTTGCAAATGTCTTATCAGATAAAGGGCTGGTATCTGAAATCTATAAAGAACTTATCAAACTCAACACCCCAAAATCAAAAGATCTGATCAGGAAGTGAGAAGACATGAGCAGACATTTCTCCAAAGAAGACATACAAATGGCCAACAGACACATGAAAAAATCCTCAAAATAATTCGGCATCAGAGAAATACAAGTCAAAACCATCATGAGATACCACCTCATAATGATTGGAATGGCTAAAATTAACAAGTCAGGAAACAACAGGTGTCAGCAAGGATGTGGAGAAAGGGGAACCCTCTTACACTGTTAGTGGGTATGCCAACTGGTGCAGCCACTCTGGAAAACAGTATGGAGGTTCCTCAAAAGTTAAAAATAGAGCTACCCTACAACCCAGCAATTGCACTACTAGGTATTTATCCAAAGGATATAAACACAGTGATTCAAAGGGGCACATGCATCCCAGGGTTTATAGCAGCAGTGTCCACAGTTGCCAAACAGTGGAAAGAGCCCAGAAGTCCATGAACAGATGAACGGATAAAGAAGATGTGATATATATATATGGCATAGAATAGAGAACCCAGAAATATAAATATAAATATAAATATAAATATAAATATATATGGAATACTACTCAGGTATCAAAAAATGCAATCTTGCCATTTGCAACAATGTGGTTGGAACTAGAGGGTATTATGCTTAGCAAAATAAGTCAGTCAGAGAAAGACAAATCCCATATAATTTCACTCATATATGAATTTAAGAAACAATACAAATGAACATAGGGAAAGGGAAGGAAAAACAAAATAAGAGGAAAACAGAGAGGGAGGCAAACCATGAGAGACTCTTAACCATAGGAAACAAACTGAGAGTTGCTGGAGCGGAGGTGGGTGGGGGATGGGGTAACTGGGTGATGGGCATTAAGGAGAGCACTTGAAGTAACGAACACTGGGTGTTGTATGCAACTGATGAATCACTGAATTTTACCTCTGAAACTAATAATGCAGTATATGTTAAATTGAGTTTAAATAAACAATTTAAAAAAATTAATACAAAAGAAGCTAAAATGCTCAGTACCCTGAAATAAATGATTCACTGTATTGTCTTAATAGAATCAGAATGGAAGGAACAGGAAAGAGAAAAAAGATTGGAAGGAAAGTAGAGTCTCATGAACCTATTGAACACAAAAATATGTATAATATAGTTATGAAGCAAAATAATAAAATTAGAAATTTTAGGAACCCATAACTGAATTTAAGAACTAGTACAATATCAGTACACTAACTACCCCTTTCCTACGGTCATGTCTGCTTCTCAAAGATAACCTCACTCCTCATTTTTGTATTTAGCATTCCTTTTTTCCCATAGTTTCATCACATCTGTATTTATTCTCCAAATAATTTATTTCACAATGATTTTTATTATAATACTGAATTTAATGATTTGAAACTTGTTTTACAACATGATGTCTAAGATTCATCTGTGTCATAATCCATACCTAATTAATTTCCATTGTTCTGTAATATTTAGGTGTGTAACTATGCCACAATTTACATGTAATTTTCCTGTAGATTAGTATTATGTTACTCATTTACTCATTTATTTATTTTGTTAGTACAAGCTATGTTGCTATTATCATTCTTTTGCTTGTCTTCCGGTACCCATTCACATGATCTCTCTAGGGAGAAATCTCTAGGAATGGAACTTCTTCTGGACCATTGGATATGCAAATATTTGATTTTATAAAATAATGCCAACTAATTCTCATGACGATTTACATTCCCTTTCATATCCTCACCAACAAATATCAAACTTAATGATTTTTTTGTTAGTGTGGTAAGTAAAAATTATACAATTTGTATTTTCCAGACTTCTAAAAAAGTTGAATATCTTTTCAAATGTTCTTTTGCCATATAAGTGTGACTTTTTTTGTGAGATGCCAATATATAACCTTTGCCCACTTTTCTTTTGGGTTATTTTACTTTTCTAATTAATTTATAGAAGTTATTTTTATATTCTGTACACTGATCTTTAGTCACTTAAAAGTATTACAAATATGACTTCCCAGTTTGTGGCTTATTTTTTCACTTTCTTTATGATATCTTGATATGAAGAAGTCTTTGATTTCAGTAGAGTTGGATATATTACTTTTTTCTTTCTTGTTAGCATTTTTTGGTGTTTGCTTTTATCTCATTGTTGTAAAGATAGGCTTTTATACAATCCACTATAAATTTTAAAGTTTTGCCAGTCATATATCTGTAATCCACTTGGGACTGATTTTTGTGTATGGTATGTAGGAAGGATCCCAATTGCATCTTTGTCCATTTGGATATTGAATTGTCCTGGCAATTTATTTAACAATAAATTTAATTAATTTATTTAATTTATTAACAAATATATCCTCTTTTCTCAAATAGGTTGTGAGGCCCCTCTGTCAGATATCAATTTTTCATACATGTGAGGGCTATTCTAATCTTGTGATTGATTTGTTTCTTCCTGCACCAATACCATACTGTCTTAATTAACAAGTTTTACAATAAGTCTTTCTATCTGATAGAGGAATCCTCCAACTTTGGAAGTGTTTGGCTATTATTTGGCCTTTGCTGTCGCATATACATTTTAGAAGCAGGGAGTAAGTTTCCTCAGAACATCTTAATGGGTTTTAATTTAAATCTACAGATCCATTTGGAGATAATTAATATATTTAAAATAGTCTCTTTTTATGACTACACTGTATCTCTCCATTAATTGAAATCTTCATTTAAATTACATTTTCAAGGGACACCTGGGAGGCTCAGTGGTTGAGCATCTGCCTTTGGCTCAGGGTGTGATCCCAAGGTCTTGAGATCAAGTCCTGCATTGGGCTCCCCACGGGGAGCCTGCTTCTTCCTCTGTCTATGTCTCTGCCTCTCTCTCTCTCTCTCTTTGTCTTTCATGAATAAATAAATAAAAATCTTTAAAAAAAACAAATAAATTACATTTTCAAGATATTCAGCATTTTTCTTATTGCTTTATGTGAGTCCTTTATACATTCCTGAGGTTTATAGGAATAAAATTAAGTTGTGTATATTGATCTTATAAGCAGCCACATTTTAAAATTATCTTCCTACTTCTAATAGTTGGCCCATAGATTTTTTAAAGCTTTCCAAAGATACTTATATAATTTTCAAATATGACAGTCATTTCTCTTTTTTATTCCCCTAGACCTAATTATTTTTTTTTTCTTACCCTTGTCATGTCTCCAAGGAGCCAGGTTTTGTTCCTTAGAGAACTGTGGGACTCTCTGGTACCTAAGACTAAGTAAATGAATATGAGAAAAATTGTAGGATTTGCGCTTTTTTTTTTTTTTTCATCCAGGGGAATGATAAGATTCCTTCCACTTAGAATATTTAAAAGGGATGATGGAAAACAAAGTTGTGTTTTAATTATTCTCCAAATCATTCTCATTCAACATATTAATTGCTCTCATATTATCTCTAATCAAGGGTTATTAGATATCATTATTTCCATTTTCCAGAGAAATAATTGAAACTAAAGAATGAAACATGTGTTGGTCAAAGTCACAGTTCTCTGAAATATTAGAGCTACAATTTGAACTCAGTCTTTTTGGATAGTTCCAGTCAGCCAGACTCAGTCAAAACTTGAGGTGAGTAGAGGGATAAGCAAAGAATACCCTTGAATTTCTAATTAGAACCATTGAGAGTACCAGGGCATTGTTAGCAGGGTCTGGAAGATCATGGAGGGTTTGTGAAGGGCTGGAGTAAATGAGCTTGATCCTTGAGATGTTTTCCTTGCAAGTGGAGACATTTCTCCCTCATGGCCTAGTCTACAGATGATCCAATGTTTTTGTTAATATATGGAGAAATATAATTTTACTGACAATGTACTTAGCAGTTTGAGAGAAGAGCACACTTTCTGCTACACTACGGCTTGACTCTGTGGCTGACTGTTTATAAAATGCCTTTTTGAATTAGCCAAGAATAGCCGCCATCAGTCCTCAGCTACATAACAGCCATCCTAGTCCAAGGTCCACAGTTATGGAATTCACTATCAGAGCACATTTAAATGAATTCGGACCTCCATTTAGGATGCCCTGGCATATTTCTTGCTTTTGGGGAGAGGTGGTGGAGGGAAGCCCATTAACAGCTCTATCCAAAAAAAAAAAAAAAAAAAAAAAAAAGGCTTTTTTTTAAGTCTCCCCTAGAGCTATTTCATCCAGAAATCTGGGACCTCCACAGGAGTATAAATCTGTAACAGTCTTTTTAAGACTCTTATTTAATCAGAACCATCCTCCAATGCAACGGGTACCAGCTCTATCAGTCAACATCCCAGCTAGAAACAGATGACACTCTCTAACTGAGTGATTTAAGGATAGTTTTCAAAAAGAACTATTCACAGTGGTATAGTCATGGATTAGGGAAATAAGGGATGTTGGAATACCCAGGGGCTAGTAACAGGAACTGATTACAGGCTTATGCTAGGAAGTTTGAGAAGGGGAGGTAGTTGTCAGAACCCAGAGAGGATTATTTGAGTAGAGGAGACTTGACAAGACATGTGGCCTTCAAATCAGAGACATAGCCAATCTGAGGTGATCTGCCATGAAAATAGCCTAGAGAATAAATACCTAACTCACCTTCCTTCTGTCCTTTGCTCTCCTGTCTTCCTTTAGCTGAACCCAAGGAAACCATTGATCATGGGAGCTTGTTGATAAGTTCAGAAGGCCAGTGTTTGGGGGCACAGAGCATGTTGGAGAATGATGGAGAGTAAATATGATGGTCCAATTGGAAGAAATTTGGCAATGTCCACCACCACTTTTGCCCTTCAACACTCCCTCTTGTCTTTGTCCAGGCAAAAGCTTGATGTCCTCAAAATAGATGAATTGAAAAATCCCATCAATACCATAACATGATGGGGTGCCTGGGTGGCTCAGTCAGTTAAGCATCTGCCTTCAGCTCAGGCCATGATCCCAAGGTCTTAGGATGGAGCCCCATATCAGGCTCCCTCTCAATGGGGAGCCTGCTTCTCCCTCCGCCCCTTCCCCTGCTTGTGCTTTCTCTCTCTCAAATAAATAAATAAAAACTTTAAAACAACAACACCATCACACAGGGGTCTCAATTTGATGAAATTCCCATCTGAAGTTTGAAAGAAATCTAGCCATCATCAGGTTCTTAAGGAAACGTTGTGGGTGGAAATGAGGGGTGGATAAGAAAAATGTTAATGAAAGAAAATATGGAGATATAAAGTCAGCTTTCACTTAACTGTCATGAGTTTTGTGTTGATAATTATAGCTGCCTTCTACTACCATTTGCATTTCCATTAATCACTGCCAATCCCTCAGCTGGATGGTATTCTTTATCTATTGAAGCAACCCAAATCTTTATTCTTATGAGATCTAAGTCCTAGAAAAGCATGTTTTGGATTTCCCTCATTTTCCATTGAACAGAACTGTTGGAGAACAAGAAGAGCCCTAATGAATCCCCTTGGTCATAGACACAGTCCTATTTACCATCACTGTGCAATAGCATCTCAATTACCCTCTGGTAATTGGACTCAGATATCCTTGCTGGGGGAGTGAGAAGCCCAAAAAATATGAGGAAGTAGGAGTCTTAGTACTGTCTCATTCAACAGCAGAACTTTACTTTGGTGAAAGTATTTCTCCCTTAGTGGCAGTAGTAACCCCAAACTTATTGAGCCCAAGGTAATGATTTAGAAAGAAATTTCTCCATAGGATATTGTCTCCCACCTAGTGTCAAAAGTGAGCCTTTATTGGGGAGCCTGGGTTATGCAGTTGGTTAGGTGTCCAACTCTTGGTTTCAGCTCAGATTGTGATCTCAAGATCAGGAGATGGAGCTCAGGGTGGAGCCCAGGATTGAGCCTGGCATTGAGCTGCCTCAAATGCCATGTAGGGCTCTGGGCCACTTGTATGGAGTCTGCTTGTCTTTCTCCTTCCTTTCTAGCCTTCCTCCCATTCATCCTCCTGCATATGTGTGCACACAAACTCTCTCTGTCTCTCTCCCTCTCTCTCAAATAAATAAATAATTTTTTTAAAAAGTGAGCCCTTATTAGGCCATTCCATCATTCTCTCAAGCCAATTGTATATGAAAAATATACATGTATATGAGTAATAGGACACATGGTAAGACCAGTGAAGTCTATGAATGGAAATCCACTGTCACACTTCCTTTGTTATAAAATGTTTTCACTAATTGGAAGCAATGATATGTAGGACATTATAGCAATGGACAAGGTATTCTGTAAGGTCACAAAGGGTAGAGCTATCTTAAGGGTGCAGGTGGAGAAGGAAAATCTTTATCTAGAAATTTTGTTTATTCTTGTTAGAATAAATACTGCTGCTTCCATGATGACATGAGGTCAGGGTAATTATCCTGCTACTGGATAACCAGCTGATCCTCCAGAAATAGTACAGTATCCAGAGCTCAGCTGCTGTTACCAGATTGGGTACTCACCAGTGAGAGATTAGAGTTAGTCAAAACATTTTGTATCTAGAGATAATACACACTCTAAAAATATTGCTCTCCAGGTGAAAAAAAAAAAAACTATGGAATTAAAATAATAGCAAATTTAAATGAATCCAGGTAAAGTACAGCTTGGTTTATAGGGTTTATTATGTCTCACATATTTTTTTAGCATCAACTATGTGCTAGGTGCTGTCTGTAGAGCAAGGGATACAGAAGTGAAAACTGACAGCTCTAGGACCTAAAATATCAAAGCAGACAGTTTCTAAAACCTGATAGTTGCCATAAATGAAACATGTACAAGATGTTATATAAAAGAAATTGATTATTCCCCATGGGGTAGGGTAAGACTTAAGCCAAGGATCTGAATGTTGAACAATGGCAAGGTGGTCTACAAGAAAATAAAGATAAGTATGGTATTTCAGGAAGAGGAAGAGCTTTTGCAATGTCACTGAAGCATAAGCATGGGATGCCTCCCATTCTGATAATTTTAAAACTTTCAGTCCAGTTGTGCCATCAGGTCATGTGACTATGTAGAAAGCATTTGGGGAAGTATAGCTAGGCTTAGGGAGGTCTTGATGATGGAAGGTCTAGATTGTTTAAAAACACCTTTTAAGCTGGGAAGTATTTCTGCCTCTACCCAGAAGCAGGAAAACACAGAAGGGTTTAAAGCCAAGCAGTAATGTTACCAATGGTGTATGTTAGAAAACACACCTGTGGAGGGATAATGACATAGGGCTCAGAGGAGCTTAATCCAAGGGAGGGAAGCAATGATGCTGGCCTGATTAGAGTATTTACAAAGTTTTGTAAAGGGATGTAACAGAAATGAGGTATTTAGGAGATGCTATCCTTATGACTTGGAAACAGATTGGATGAAAGGTAAGTGAGAAAGGGCTTACTTACTTATTTATATTGAGGTGTAGCTGACACACAATGTTACATTAGTTTCAGGTATACCACATAGTGATCCCACAGCTCCATACATTATGCTATGCTCACCACAAGTATAGCTACCATGTGTCACCATGTAACACTATTGTAATGCCACTGACTATATTCCCTGTCCTGGACCTTTCATCCTTGAGACTTATTCCATAACTGGAAGTCTGTACCTCCTTCACCCACTTTGCAAAGAGGACAGATTCTTAAATGTCTCCTATAATTAGGGCTTACACGGCTGGTTAGGTGATGATGCTATTTACATAAAAGACAGGAAATAAAAGAGAAGAAATAGGCTTTATAGGGGAATAAATTTAATTTAATTCAAATAAGCAGAATTGATTGAATTCCTATATGAGATAGAAATAATGTCTTGGGGATGCCTGGGTGGCTCAGTGGTTGAGCATCTGCCTTTGGCTCAGGGTGTGATCCTATAGCCTGAGATGGAGTCCCACATCAGGCTTCCCACAGGGAGCCTGCTTCTCCCTTTGCCTGTGTCTCTGCCTCTCTCTGTGTGTCTCTCATGAATAAATAAATAAAATCTTTGAAAAAAAAAGAGAAAGAATGTCTTGTATAGTTTAGGTTAGTATTTTTTTTAAAGGACTTTAAGGTAGTATGCATCTGGAACATAGAATCAAGTTCATAATAGAAACAATAAATTAAAGTTAAGAGCATTTTGGTGGTAGGTGAAATGATGAATGAGGATGAAATCTTTTAGTAATGGTATGCAGAGTAGAAAATCATTGTGCCCGCCCCCCCCCCCCCCCCCATCCTCTAAGCTCCATAGGACAGTGAGTTTCTCTGCAAACTCCTGGTTACCTAGAACAATGCTTGGTACAAAGAAAATACTCAAAAATATTTCTTACATGAAAAGTGAGAAGTAATAAACTGACCAAAAGTGAAGTGAAGGAAATATAGGAAACATCAGTATTTAGGCAGAGAGCAAGGGAAACAGTGAGAAGCTCTGGGAAAGACTGACCGAAGAGATAGAAAAAACAGAAGTGGGGATAATGCTGTAAAAGTCAAAGTCCAAATAGGACTCCAAGAAAGGAATGGACAGGAAGGTCAAATGCTGCCAGTTGTCTGATAAGATGAAGACAGGAATACATGCACACTGGAATTGGTAATCAGGAGAGAGAAAGAAGAGCCAGCTTGCAGTGGATTTAAAAGTGAATGGGAAATGAGAAAACTGAGCAAGAGAAAGAAACAAAAGTTCTTAAGAAATTAGATGAGAAAGGGAGAAAAAATACTAGATAAAAGACAAAAGATTCAGGAGAAGGATTTAATTTTTCATTATTCTTTTGTTGGTCCTTGTCTTTTAAAAACATATGATTTCCTTTGGATGAATTAAACTGATCAGGGTTCTGTGCCACAGGAGGAAGAGAAAGTTGTATCTCAAAGAGGAGGTGATTGATGGAGCGAGGTTTCAGGAGAGACTTAACAGACACTGGAGGAAATGGTTATAATTTTACCATTTTAGCAGCAGCTGGAAGGACCCTCACAGTCACCTTCAGTTTGAATTTTGGAAAGATCTGGCACGAGATTCCTCTTGTCTCTTCAGACTTTTCCGTGGGTTTCTGTGCCCGGTTTCCATCAGCAGCCGCAGCTCAGGATATATCCTGGCTGGAGTGGGGAAGAAAGGAAATTGAGGAAGACTTTGGCGAGAAGAATCCAGCATCTGCTTGCATCCGGGAGCTGACTCACACACTCAGCATCTCCCCACACTAAGCTGCTTGTGCTCGGGCTTTGTGCTTTTCTGTAGAGTCCTCTTTATTTTTCCCTCTGAATCAGAGTGAATTGGGAAACACAAACTCAAAAATCATGACAAACTTGTCCATGTGGGAAAGAAAAGATGTCGCTGCAATTTTAGTGGGGCATCTGGGTAGCAGTTTCAGCAGAGAAAGAGCGAGAGGGCTTCATTAGGATGAACACTCTTACTGTTCTTTTCTTTAAACAAATGTTCCTTGGTCTAAGGTGGAAATTCAGAGATGAAAAAGTCAGGTTCTCTGTCCTCAAGAAATTATGCCAATAATCAGATTGAGATGTAAAAATATGATCCACCAAGAATCAAGACCCAATTGGAGAGGAATCCAATTAGCAGGTGGGTTGGAGAACTGAAGACCCCAGGACAAATTATAAGTCTATTTAGGGGAAGGAAATTTGAGTATGCATAGAGTGAGGTGAATGATTCTTCTCCAGCAGCTGAAATAGAGAGAATACAAGAAAGAAAGAAAAAAAAAGGCAGAAATGAGAAAGACTTACCTCTTTTTACCTCTTCTTAAATATTTATGGACCTCCTAGTATGGGTGGGGTATAGGTGAAAAGCCCTGTAGTGATGTGTGTCTTGGGGGGCCGTGATATTTCTCTTGTGCAAACTCAGAAAATCTCACAGTATTTGGCCCACTGATCCTCAGTTTGGGATCCCTAGACCCTAGACCTCTAGAAGTCCAAGAAGCGAGTTGTGATGCACCTGTGGGTTATTTTAAATGTCTAAACCTGAACTGAAGGTATTTCAGTATCACTAAGTATGGAGGGGAGGGTGAGTGTTGTCAGACTTGAAAAGTGGCCATTCCCTCTCTGATAAAAACAAACTGTTTTCAGTTCTCCCTGAAGTCACACTCTGAGAGTGTGTGACACACATTATATTTCTTGTGCCTTCTCTCCTTCCTCTACTAAGTAACTCCAAGTCCTATAAGACTTGAAGTAGGTGCCACGTCATTGGGCTCAGGCAGGGTTATGTTTCTCTTCCATATCCTATGCCATCTTGTGTTCTCCCTATCAAAGCCTTGATCACTCCCACTGTATTAGAACTGTTTCCATTAGTGTTCTCCACAAGACTGTGAGCCCCTCCAGCACTGGAATTATCTGTGACTCATGCCCCAAACTCCAGCATCCAGTGTGATGTCCCACCTAACATAATGCCTGGCTCACAGGAGATGCTTTATAAACATGTGTTAAATGAAGTTATAACTAAAGAAAGAGCAAGAGTGCCTCATTCTGCCTAAAAATTCTACTTCTGCTTTTTTCCTTTCTTCTAGTTTCCTTTCACCTGCTGTAGAAGAATCAGCCACTTCATACTTTGTGTGCTCCAGCTTCCTTTCCCTGAACAAATTTCTCCTTGAATTTTCTCTTAGAACCCTTAGTTTTCAGAGCTGGGGGACCACATAACTTGTCCTACGAACATCTTCCTTTTCAGGGGTACTTGGCTTGATGTTGTGTGAGGCAATGGAAAGAGTCCCATCCAGGGGTCCCAAGAGGTACTTTCTGGATTTTACTCATTTGTGGCCTCTACCACTTACTTGCCCTGTTGGAGCCTTACCTCCTTTGTAAAAGGGAGTTGGGGACCAGATGGGAAGTAGCATAGTGTGGGGAAACAGCAATCACACATATCTGGGGTTAGATCCCAGCTAAGCCATATGTCCTCTTGGTCAGATAACTTTCCTGAATCAACACCTCCTTGTGTGAAAAGAGAATGAGAATACTTCAGTGAAGGTATGAATGGCCCTTCAAGCCATTGTGAGAATATATGGGCAAGTGTAAAAAGTGCCTGTCATGTGTATGGTAGCTAATTGATAATCATATTTAGCTTCTCCACTTCTAGGGGTCTTCTAATTTTCATATTCTAGATTCATATCTCTACATAACCAATCTCAGTCAACACTCTCTTTGACTTCTCTTGTACAGTTGTGTAAATACTGTATCCCTTTATCCTTTTCTCATTCATTCATTCATTTATTTTAAAATACCCTGTTTAAGAAACAAAACAGATGAACATGGAAGGGAAAAAAAGAGAGACAAAACAGCAAACAGACTCTTAACTATAGAGAATAAATTGAAGGTTTCTGGAGGGAATGAGTGAAATAGGTTATGGGGATTAAGGAGGGCACTTGTGATGAGCACCAGATGTTGTATGTAAGTGATGAGTCACTAAATTCTACACCTGAAGCTAATATTACATTGTGTGTTAACTACCTGGAATTTAAATAAAAACTTGGAGAAAAATTTAAAAAGATAAAAATACTTATTCTATTTGTTCATTCAATATTTTAATAACTCACTTGGTAAAATCCTACCTCTGCTCTCTGAGTGTTGGCTAAATGAATCTAGAATAGTGGTCCTCAAAATTTTTGGTCTCAAGAACCTGTTACACTCTTGAAAGTCATCAAGAAACCCAAAGCACTTTTGTTTATATGAGATGTATCTATCAAGATTAGAAATTAGAACTGAGAAATTATGACAGTATTTGTTAATTTATTTAAAAATGATGATAATGGGGCACCTGGGTGGCTCAGCAATGGAGTGTCTGCCTTTGGCTCAGGTCATGATCCCGGGGTACTGAAATTGAGTCCTTTATTGGGTTCCCCTCAGGGAGCCTGACTCTCTGCCTGTGTCTCTACCTCTCTGTGTGTGTCTCTCATGAATAAATAAATAAATAAATAAATAAATAAATAAATAAATAAAATATTTTTAAAAAATGACAGTAAATCTATTCCATGTTTATAGAATGATATTTTTATGAAGAATAATTATATTTTCTAAAATAAAAATTATTAGTCTAAAGAGTGGCACTGTTTTATGTTTTGTCAAATTTGATTAATATCTCATTTAGTAGAAGACAGCTGAATTCTCACATCTGTTCTGCAGTCAGAATCTGTGTAGCATATTGTTTTGTTGAAGTCTGTGCAGAAAATCCAGACTCACACAGATATGTAGTTAAGTACAAGAATTTAATAACTTTTTCAGATAATCGTGGATGTTCTTTGATACTACACCAAAACTTGACAAGTGGTAATTTCTTAAAGCTTGATTACAGTGTGCAATCTGAAACCATATTAATGAGATTTTCACATTCTACTGCACTGAAATCTACTTTCCTTCAAATGGATTTTTTTGCCCATACATGATTCCATAACATCTTGTACTGGTCATATGGAAAATATCAGTTCACTGAATTATGCAGATCTTCAGAATGTTGACTCGTTTCATTATACAATATACAAAAATCACATTCCTTGTTATCACCACCAATCTAATAAGAAAAGTGTGTATTAGAATGTCAAGCTCATGATGGCAGATGCAAATTTTCCAAAATTTAAATTCTCGCTTGAAAGCCTGAATTTAATCATTGACAACAAAAGCCATAAGTTATTTTTCATGAAGTGACAGGCTCTTTTCATTCAATTTTAAGAAAATGTATGATATATATCCATGGTTTGTTAATCTCTCTTTCAAGATAAAAATTTTTTTTACTGCTCTTTCTTACAATATTTTTTAGTGCAATTGGCTTTTATTTCTATTTTTCTGTTGAACGGTGAGTGCACGGTGTTAAAGAATGCAACTACTAATAAAGTTTGGTGCTGTTGCCTTGGCCTGTGCTAAAGCATCAGCTGTTTACTCACTATGACTTCTGCACATCAGTCAACACAGTGTCAGCATAAATGTCAACATAGTGAAAAAAGCAATACTTCTTTCTATTATTATGAAAATAGTTTTTACCTCACAGACCTCCTGAAAGAATCTTGGGTATTCCCAGGTCTGTGGACTACAGTTGGGAAATATTGCTAATATTTTTTGTTTTAAAAGGTGAGCTAGTCTCAAATGTGGACTAGAAATGAAGAGTAATTTGAAAGTATTTCTCACTTTTCTTTGACAATGACCATGGTTTCTTTTCCAGATGACATCTGCCTCGTATGTAATTGGTGACTACATCCAAGTAAACATGTGGAAAATGAGAGCAAGTGGGTGTGTGGGCTCAGAGGGAATTGCTTATTTGGGGGATGATGGGAGAGCACAGTTCTGGAAGGAGTTCAGTTCTATGAGTGTATATTTCTGGTCTTCAAAAGATTACCACATACATGCTGTCATACAATTTATAATGTGCCTGAGGGAGGTAGCTTAATGTAGAGAAGGAACATGGGCTTTGCATATAACCAGGCTTCGGTTCCAATACCAGCTTTGTTGCTACTGTCTATGTGATCTCTACCAGTTGACTTTACCTTGCTAAGCTCTGATTGTCTTATCTGGAAAATGAAGCTACAGTGCTTAGAATAATATGATGGTAGGCATTTAAAGGATGGGACATTGGGTGGATGGTCTGATGTGCCACATTGACGCCCCGCCCCCCTTCAGCAATGTACTCCTTACTGCAGGGAGTGCTGTGCCCTCAGTGTCAGTCTTCCTTGGTGAAGAAAGAAAACTTCTTTGCCTAGTGTCACACCCCCTCTCAAGGGGCAGCCTGCTTCCAGTGACTGATTGGGGGACCCTGGCCATCTTGTATCAACTTGGTAGAGCTGTGAAAGGCCATCTCAGCTCCAGAGCTCCTCATGGGGTCAGCTGAGTTCTTAGTTGGACTATATCAGAGCTTAACATCTTACTCTGCTCAACCTTGTGTTCCTCCCCTTGCCTTCCACAGGTGTCATCCTGAGTCTCCTGGATAAAGGCCTGTATGCTAATCTTTAATTCAGTGTCTGGTTTCTGGTGAACCCAAACTGACTCAGTTATTCTATTAATATTATAATTATTATTAATAATCCTTCACTATGATGTTGTGTGGGCCCTGGTAGCTGGAGGTCTTTTGTGTGCTGATCCCTGGTGGTTGTAAGAGGAAGGTTTTGAGTCTGGAGATGAGAGAGGGCCAAATGAATCTCCATTAATTAGGAGGGAGCCAATAAAGTTTGTGGGGAGGAAGAAATGGAATTGTGATGGGAGAATAGATGTGGAAACTGGGAGAGAAAAAGACAAGAAGAACCTCCTCTGGAGGAAGAGTAAGAGGTGCCAGGGTTTGGGCATGTCTGATGAGGATTTTTATATAATAAAGATTCTGGAACCACCATATTAGGGTACAAGACCCTGCTCCGGCATTTACTTTCTCTTTGAGCAAGTTATTTTACACATTTATGCCTCATTTTTCTCATGAGTAAAGTAAGAATAGTAGCTACTTCAAATAGTTGTTTTGAAGATTCAATGAACTCATCAGAAATAAAAAGATGAGAAACAATTTTTCCATATGTTTATCACTATGCAATGGGAAATCATAGAAGCATATAAAATTACAGTAATAATGATGTAGATGTATATAACTTCTGTAGTTTTGCTGAAGACAGAGTTCCTAAGATTGTGTGGGAGGAAGAATGAAGTCTTTGCAGAAGAAGTAACATTCGAGAGATTATGGAGTAAGTAGGAACTTGCCAGGGAAAACAAATATGGAAAGATAGAATAACATCTTTGAAGGCTCAGAGGTGTGAGAGTTCTGAAGATCATGGGGATTTGAAGTGTTATTGATTTGCTTTGATGGAAAGCTACAACCTACAAGTGGAAGTGAGTGGTTGGAGATGATGTGGAGAACTGTGCAGCACCCAGGGAGCTCTGCTGGATCCCGTATGTCAGCTGGGATTTCATCCTGTGGGTGCTAAGTAGCAGCTATATTAACACAATTACAAACATATTTGAGTAAGGATGTTTACTAAATCTTTTATAACAGCCAAAGTCTAAGCATAAACTTAGTATGTGTAAGTATGGGACTGATTACATTTAATTATGGTAATTTAATGGAATACTGTTCAATCATGAGAAAGAGTGAAGAAGACGTGGGACAGTCTCCCCTTTCTACTTACAGTAGATAAAAGGAAGTTGTAGAGTACAGCCCACAGTGTCCCTTCATTTGTGTAAACACATGCTATGCGTGGAGTGTCTTTGGCAGAATACTCAGAAACTGGTAACAGTAATTGCTTTTGGAGGGGGGAACATGCTGATGATGGTCTGGAGTGGAAGGACATTAGGGAACGACTGCTTGTATCCACCCAAAGTGCTTATGTTAAAGTCCTAACCATCAATGTGTCTCTATTTAGAAAAGGAATCTCTAAATTAAGGTTAAGTAAGGTCATAAAGGTAAGGTCCTTAACTAACAGGATCAGTGTCCTTATAAGTAGGGACATCAGAGAGCTCTCTTTCTTTCTCCACACAGGTACCAAGAAAAGGCTATGTGAGGATATAATGAGAAGGGTGCCATCTACAAGCCAGAGGGAGAGCTCTCACCAGAAATTTAATGGGCAGGAAACTTGATATTGGACTTCTATCTTCCAAGACTGTGAAATAATAAATTTCTTTGTTTAAGCCACCCAATCTGTGGTATCTTGTTATAGCAGCCCTACCAACTAATAGGAAGAGAGACTTATTTTTTGAAAGATTTTTATTTATTTATTTATTTATTTATTTATTTATAAGAAAGAAAAAAAGAAAGAAAGAAAAGAAAGAAAGAAAGAAAGAAAGAAAGAAAGAAAGAAAGAAAGAAAGAAAGAAAGAAAGAAACTGGAGACAGTGAGAGAAAGAGACAGATCATGAGCAGGGTAAGGGGCAGAAGGAGAGGGAGAGAATTCCAAGCAGACCTCCCATGCTGAGTGCAGAGTCTGACTTGACTCAATCCCATGACCCTGAGATCATCACCCAAGCAGAAACCAAGAGTCAGATGCTTAACTGAGTGAGCCACCTAGGTGCCCTGAAAGATTTACCTTTAATTGTAATTTTTTCCTTTAGATTATAGATGGCTTGTTAAAGTTATTTGTGTCTCCAAGCTTCACCAGCTCATGAAAGAGCCACTAAATTGAGGGGTTTGGAAACATCTACCCTTTCCTTCATAAACATTTCAAAGCTCCCAGCTCTCTCTGTTGGTTCTTTCTTTTCCCTGATAGTGGCCTGAAGGTCATGTCTTCTCTGGAACTGCTATTGCAGACATCTATCTCTCTGTTGCCTAGAAGACTCCAGAAGTCAATGCTGCTGTTCCTTTAGAATTTGAGGTTGGACATCATTGTTACCCCATTTGCCTTAGCTTTGCCTCAGGTTGTCCTGGCTGGTACAAGAACAGCAGTGAAGCACAGTCAAGAGTGTATTGATTGCAGAGTTGGCCAAGCCCATAATTGAGACCTTGGCTCTGAACCTTATTAGTGGACATGATATAGTCATCTATGAAACTTCTCTGAGCCTCTGTTTCTTCTTTTGAAAAAAGAGAGACCCATTATGAAGATTAGCAATGAAACACAGAGAATGCCTGGCACTTGATAGACATCCAATGTGGCAGCTATTATTACAAATGACAGTATTATTTTTCTTGCCTCTTTTACAGGTCTTGAAAGTGACTTTGCCAACCACAACAAACACCCTTGTCCATTCTCTCTCTGACTAGTAGGACTGCTTCCTCTGCTATACTTCTTACTCTTCCTGTTTTGTTATGGCCTCTAATTTAGAGGAACTTGGCATATATTTTCTCTGGGCTGGTTGGAGGACATTTGAATGGCAGTGCCAGTAGCCACAGATAACCACAGATACTCCTTTTTGCTGACCTTAACTGCCAGACACTGTGATTTTCTTTAAACTTACAGTTATTTCCTAGTCAGTCTACAGCTTGATGGCAACCTTTGAATGAACTACCTTTAAGAATTTAATACTAACTGGAAGAAGCATATTCCACAATTTTTTACCTGTCTCTCAGGCAGATAGTTTAATGAAATGAGAAGAATGTTGGCTTTGAGGTCAAATGTTCCTGTATTGATCTTGATTTTGTCTCTGTTAGTTGGGTGAACTTGGGCAACTCACTCATCTGGTTTTATCATCTGTCCAATGTAGGTAGTTCTTGTCTCACAGAGTGGTTGAGAAAACTCAGTGAATCATTAATGCCAAGTTACTGATATAGTGCATAGTATGTATTATAGAACTAGTAAATATTAGTTCATTTTTTATCTGCCTGCAAATAAGAAAACTGTTGACTTTTAGAGGTGTGCAGGAGCACTTAAGTCAGCATGGGGATTGAAGTTGGTCTCCTCCATTTCCAAATAAAAATTAAATTGGGTATAGTTTCTTAAATGCAGATTAGAGAACCACAGCATACTTTAAGTGATAGACAGTAGGCATTTGGAATCCGTTTTTTAAATTGGTTTTAACAATTTTACAAGAGTATTTGTTATGAAATTTTAAACACTAATTGTATGCACATCTTTAATATTATCCATTCAGCCTCCTTCTTCAATGACTTAGGGATATTTTATTTTGTATTGACATATTTTTGTAAACTATCCCAAATTTGTTGTGGAAAGACTAGGAGTATAGAACACATAAACAAAACAATGAAATTAAGTATAATAAATGAAACAGCCAAAGAAAGGATTTATCCAGGGCAACCTTTTGTCTCAATGTGTGTTTTGCATCTTTATTAGCCTGAAAGCTTTGAGAGAAACATGCCATTTTAATGACCAAACACTACTTGACCTTTCTTTTTTTTTTTTCCTACCCACAAAAAAAAAAAAAAAAAAAAAAAATCTAAAGAACAAAACTTTCTGATATGGAACAAATTCTTATTTTTCTCTGGCACATCATTTATGGGCTTGTCAAAGACAGAGGAAGAAAGGCTTGCTGAGGGTCACGGGAGCGTGTGGTGCTTGAGAGGCACCTGGCATTCCTGGCTCTGTCTCCTACTGGGGCACAGAGCTATGTGGAGGGCTGGACGTTTTCAATCACACACTTGCTTTGTCTGTAGCATTAACCCTATGAGCCTTCACCACTCTTTTCATAATATTTGGTGTGTATCTCCTTCCCCAACCTTGGGCTGATAGAACAAACTAGTAGAATCAGTTGACACAATCTCTATCAGAAGCAACTGGGCTCCTCTCATCCAGAGCCAATAACACAACACACAAGTGGCTGAACTCCAAGGTCGCAGCACATTAGCAGACGAGAGGGGAATTATCAGAGGAGAAATACAATCAAGCCATGTGGATGGGTGACAAGAAGTCCTTTGGCCAGAGGAACAGATTACATACCAGCACTGCCCTGGCTCACCGCCCTGAAGAAATACATAGCAATCCACACTTGGGGAAAATTCCATGAAATAGCAGAGCAGAAACCTCCTGAAGCCAATGGCAACACACTCCAAGAAAAACATCCAATGAACCAAACCCCAAACAACGCAGACCTCAGAAACGTAAATAAAAATTAACTGAAAAAGGAAACCTTCAGAGTCTTGGGAAGGAACACAACAGATTAAGTGACCACAAAACACTAAAACACCAACTAGTTATTTACCCACTGCTTTGTGGTAAATACAAGGCCCGTAGTCTCCAGGAGGTTATTTCTGGGCGCCAATGACTTAGCACATAGGCCAGCAAAGAGCATGGACTTTATTTTCCTCCCCAGGGCAAGTGGCATTTATAATGGGCCTGAGAACCAGAAGGAAGTTCCTTTGAACCTCTTAGTCTTATAGCTATTTATAAGGATGAGAGAGGAGCAGACGGTGGGAAAACCACTGGGGTTAAAGTCAGAAGTCTTGGGTTGTGTGCCCTGCCCCTTACAGACCCTGCTACTCTCGGCAAACTACTAAACCATGCTGAGTTTCAGTCTCATCATTTGGAGAAATGAATGGGTAATAATAATAATTTCTCCCTCACAGGTTTGATATGAATATTCAATGAAAAAAAATGGATGTAAAGAGCACTTCATAAGAGGCCAACTACAATAGGACAACTGGTTGTTCCTATCACTGTTCTACTTCATTTCTGTAGGATCATGGAGAATTAACATTTACCTACTTCGGGTGGATTTCTTGAGAACTGAGATGAGAATGTATTTCAACCAATTTTGTTAAAATCTATAACCATTGACTTCCTTTAAAATGTTATAGAATATAGATTATGCTTTTTCTTGATGACTTAGAAGCAAAGTTATGAACACCTTAGTAGTAGAGCAGTTATGTGTGTTTGTTTTTGATTTTCTCTCCTGGGAGGTAATGCACAGCCTCAACCACTGACTGGTCTTAATAGCTTCTCTTACCTCTATTCTGCTTTTTATTTATTTTTTATTTTTTTAAATTTTTATTTATTTATGATAATCACACAGAGAGAGAGAGAGAGGCAGAGACATAGGCAGAGGGAGAAGCAGGCTCCATGCACCGGGAGCCGGACGTGGGATTCGATCCCGGGTCTCCAGAATCGCGCCCTGGGCCAAAGGCAGGCGCCAAACCGCTGCGCCACCCAGGGATCCCTATTCTGCTTTTTATTTCTAATTTAGTCAAAACCAGACAACCAGGCTTGTTAAAAATGAGTGCTAACTATGAATCAGTGAGTCTCTATTTAGAAACATAGTAATAAAATATGTGGTGTTCATGCAGGAGCTTTGAAAGCATCATGATGGAGCTCAAAGATCTTTTTCTGGCTTGAGATTAGAGAATGGCAGATATCAGACTAGTTGACCTCAGGGTGAACATGTGGGGCCTGAGTTAGGAATACTTTGCATGGATTTGGTCTGCTCCCATCTCTCTCACATTTTGATGTAACTACAAGTGTGACCGTGGTCATTTTATAGTCAATGAAGAGTGAAGGCTGAATCAGAGGATTAATGTGAGGGACAAGGAAGTACCTTGTTGGCCTGTACATAATATCTTAAACTGTTTTGACTAAATTAACTCCTCATTTAGACTCTGAATCATTCAATTCAGCAAAAGTAGTTATTGGATTGATTTCTTCTCTGGATTGACTATTTTATTAATTATCCCCAAATAAACTGTTGTGTTCACATGACAACCTCTTACCATGGTGGAATCATGATAGAATCATAGAAATTTCATACTAGAAGAAATATTCCAGGTCACACAGCCTGCTGGATTCCAAATGTTATTCTGAAGACTCATGTTGGTCTGACAAATTTTCATCAGTCTGTGGAAAAGATGAGGGAAAAAAAAATGAGGACAATAGTACAATACAACAGTTTTTTTCATAAAGTAATTTATCGCATTTAAAGTGATGTCTTCTATTTTGAAATTTTGCTCTTCCTTCTTTTATGGTGTCCTTTGTCCTTTCACCTGAAATGATTATAATGGTAAGTGGCAGTTATCTGAAAGTCAAAAAGTTGACTCTGCTGTGTTATACTTCTGGCCTGTGGGTGTTTTGTTTGGTTGTTTGATCTATATATTTCAAAAGTGTGAGAACTTCGTATCTAGACCAGGTCCTTCATTTTCAGATAAGGGACCAGAGACTCCAAAAATTCACATAGCTGAAATTCACACAACTGGGAATTTGGAAAGCTAAGACCAGAGCCTAGGCTTGCTGCTCAATCTGCCCCACAGCTCTATCCTTCCTGAAGAGGAAAGGAGCGGAGAAAAAGGGGCCTCTACTTCTTTTTTTTTTTTATTTTTTATTTTTATTTTTTTATTTTTTTATTTTTTTATTTTTTATTTTTTTAATTTATTTTTTATTGGTGTTCAATTTACTAACATACTGAATAACCCCCAGTACCCGTCACCCATTCACTCCCACCCCCCCACCCTCCTCCCCTTCTACCACCCCTAGTTCGTTTCCTAGAGTTAGCAGTCTTTACGTTCTGTCTCCCTTTCTGATATTTCCCACACATTTCTTCCCCCTTCCCTTATATTCCCTTTCACTATTATTTATATTCCCCAAATGAATGAGAACATATAATGTTTGTCCTTCTCCGATTGGCTTACTTCACTCAGCATAATACCCTCCAGTTCCATCCACGTTGAAGCAAATGGTGGGTATTTGTCATTTCTAATAGCTGAGTAATATTCCATTGTATACATAAACCACAGCTTCTTTATCCATTCATCTTTCGTTGGACACCGAGGCTCCTTCCACAGTTTGGCTATCGTGGCCATTGCTGCTATAAACATCGGGGTGCAGGTGTCCCGGTGTTTCATTGCATTTGTATCTTTGGGGTAAATCCCCAACAGTGCAATTGCTGGGTCGTAGGGCAGGTATATTTTTAACTGTTTGAGGAACCTCCACACAGTTTTCCAGAGTGGCTGCACCAGTTCACATTCCCACCAACAGTGTATGAGGGTTCCCTTTTCTCCGCATCCTCTCCAACATTTGTTGTTTCCTGCCTTGTTAATTTTCCCCATTCTCACCGGTGTGAGGTGGTATCTCATTGTGGTTTTGATTTGTATTTCCCTGATGGCAAGTGATGCAGAGCATTTTCTCATGTGCCTGTTGGCCATGTCTATGTCTTCCTCTGTGAGATTTCTGTTCATGTCTTTTGCCCATTTCATGATTGGATTGTTTGTTTCTTTGGTGTTGAGTTTAATGACTTCATCAAGATAAGAAGCTTTTGCACAGCAAAGGATACAGTCAACAAAACTCAAAGACAACCTACAGAATGGGAGAAGATATTTGCAAATGACACATCAGATAAAGGGCTAGTTTCCAAGGGCCTCTACTTCTTGAGCACATCAATGTGCCTGATGCAGTGC